>NC_134265.1:151772661-152427661 GCF_031893055.1 Leptodactylus fuscus
TGCAGTCATATATACTCTTTTCTTTTATGTTTGATCAGGCAATTATTATTTCCATTTGTTAACCTAATGTTCCTTTGCTCCTAGGAAGACGTAGATATAGCTGTGAAAGCAGCAAGAGAAGCATTCCAGTTGGGGTCACCATGGCGCAGGATGAATGCTTCTGAGAGGGGTAAACTGTTAAATAAGCTAGCAGACCTCATAGAACGGGACATCATGATTCTAAGTGTAAGTGTTTATTTTATAAAATGGCAATATTCATTTTATACATATATATATATATATATTTGTAATAAAATGAACTGATTGGACCTTTTTCAGACTCTGGAATCTATTGACGCAGGAAAGACTTTTACGTCATCTTACTTTGCAGACTTGCCTGGAGCTATTAAATCCTTGCGTTACTGTGCAGGTTGGGCAGACAAAAACCAAGGCCGTACAATACCTATGGGTATGTTGTTTTAAAGATACTTAATGTCATCCAGAAAAGAAAAAATCATTTTCAGTACTAAGCTATACCTTCTTTCACTTATAGATGGAGATTTCTTTACTTTCACAAGACATGAACCCGTTGGAGTATGTGGTCAAATAATCCCTGTAAGTATTCAATATAAGTAACAGAATTCAATTGAATGTCAAAGAAACGCCATATACAAAAGGTTATGTATCTATTTAAAAATTCTAGCTTTTATATGTCAGGTACAGATGCAATTTTAGATTTTTATTTGTTTTGGTTTGATGGAAGATAAATCGAGCCTGATCCTACAGTCATGTGTTAAGCCTCATTCACATCTACGTCTGTGATCCTTTCAGGGGATTCCGCATGGGGACTTCCCCGAATGGACTACCAAACACATTGGCAAACGGTGTGCAGTGAAAGCACATGGACCCCATAGACTATAATGGGGTCTGTGTGGTCTCCGCGTGGTGTCTGCATGAGTGTCTACAGGAAAGTAGATTGTTAACTACTTTTCTGTCCGCATGTTCCGTGCGGAGACCGTGCGGAAAGCACACGGACCCCATTATAGTATATGGGGTCCATGTGCTTTCACTGCACACCGCTTGCCAATGCGTTCCGGAGTCCATTCGGGGGGGGGGTTCCCCATGCGGAATCCCTTGAACGGATTACCGACACAGATGTGAACGAGGCCTTACTCCTATCTCCTTGCCCCTCTACTTGCTAAACTTCCAAACAGATACCAAAAGGGGGACTAATACACAAAACTTAGTCATACACACTTATTCTGAACCCAATGCATTCAAGCAGTGAAAAAAGTATAAAAAGTGTTGTAAGTTGGCACAGTGGACTGAGGAAAGGGATAAACATAGGAGGCAAACACTATTAGTCACCTTGTCCAAAGTGGGCGCAATACTATTCCCTGCTAGTCATAAGTTAGTATCTCCAAATCTCCTCTTTACACACCCCTGTTTACAATGGATGGTGGAGGAACTGGCAGTTTCAGCATGCACAAGGCTTTTTGCGCAGAGAATCACTATTTGAGGGACCAATAAGCAGCAGAGGGTGAGGAACCATACCAAAATACTGGAGAGCCACATTACTAAATAAGAGGAATTGTATGGGTCACTAAATTACTGAATAATAAATCAGCACTGACTGAGCAGAAAATCCAATCCAACAGGATTACCAACATTCAAAAAAAGTCTATATCTGCGTCACCTATAAATATTTCATCAGACTATAACAAAAAAATAAGAATAAAGATTAGTGTCTATAGCGAGCATTAATATGTGTATAAGTCACTAGTAGAATTACCTGGCTTCACACAAGTCTTCTTAGTTTGTTTGGGTGTGTGGCTAAAAACTTGGTTTCCTTCTGATATTAGGCCAAAATTTTATAAAATGGCTGGGTTGTTATGGAAACATGGTGTAACACTATGTGTATGTCAGTGAAGCTGAGAATGAAGGACGCACTTGCTTTTATTGGCTAATACAAGTCATCTGATGTGATATGTTTCATATATTGTAAGATATTGAAAGTAGGACCCTCCTATTGTGTTAATTGATTCCTTATGACGATTATTGTTATTATTTGGAGTAAAACCCTTGATGTGGTAGCCAGTGGTGCCATATTTACTTTTGTGAATATGTTCCTGGGTTGTTATGGAAAGATAATGCCATATTTGCTTTTGTGATTATACTGCTAGGTTGTTATGGTGTAAAACAAAAATGGCTGGGTTTTTAAACTTTTTAAACTTGCTCTAAAACTTTGTGTATGCCAGTGAGGAAACTGTGTGCATGCCAGTAAGGCTAAGAATGAAGGATCTGTAGACTTCTATTAGTTAATACGGGTCATCTGATGTTATGTGGAAGAGAGTGTCGCTATATTTGCTTTTGTGAATATGATGAAAATGGTAGGTCCTAGAGAGCTGAAAGGAAGCCTAAAGCCTTGGGAAGCACCTGATTTATCTATGTTCAAAATTCTCGCTGTACATAAGGTCATTTAGTAGTAGTGCATGAAGAACAGTCAACAGATATTAATTATGTATGTATATATCATAGATCATAGGAAGAATATGCAAATCTGTCTTCCATGATATAATTAGGAAGTCAGCTGCTGCCTCTGTGTTGCAAACCAATAGAGGGCGCTCACTGGAATGTGCAAGCCTGTCTTCCCTGATGTAATTAGGAAGACAGGATTTCAGTGAAATAACCCAATAAAGGTTTGCTCCCTTTCGCATCATGCTCGACCTTCCAAGAGGCCTTTGTTTTGCAATGATGCTGGGATTATTACCAGGTATAGTCTCTCAATTGAGGACGGCCGTTTCGATGTACTTGCATCTGGTCAGCCCGATGTAGAGAAGACTATAACCTGGTAGAGGTGAGAGGCTTAGACAGGGTTAAGCCTCTCACCTCTACCAGGTTATAGTATTGCACATTCCAGTGAGCGCCCTCTATTGGTTTGCAACACTGAGGCAGCAGCTGACTTCCTAATTACATCATGGAAGACAGATTTGCATATTCTTCCCATGGTCCCTTGCGAAGTGGAGTGCTAAAAGCTTAATAAGTCTCCACACACCTATATGGTGGTCTCTCCCCAAGCTATATCATAGATAGCATTTAACTCTGGTTAGGTTTAGTAAACTAGTATTTGTTAATCTTGAAATTTTGTAAAAATATTTCAAACATTTTATTTGTCATAGTAATGATGTTTTTTTTTTTTCATAGTGGAATTTTCCACTTGTAATGTTTGCTTGGAAAATTGCACCTGCACTCTGCTGTGGCAATACAGTTGTCATCAAGCCAGCCGAACAAACACCGCTGACTGCTCTGTACATGGGATCCTTAATAAAAGAGGTATGTGTTACTTGGACTAAAGCAAATAGAATGGCTGATTAAGTGTGTGCTTTAGTTTTGCAAACAGTAGCAAAACTAACCTTGTATAATGTACTGTATGTAATTGTCTATACCTGCGTCTAATGAGTGAACATAGACTACTGCATATCAAGCTCCTATCTGCATCTGAATAAAGTTATAGGGAACCTGCCAGGTGATTATTACACCATAACGTGACCCCGTCAAATACAGGGTCAAATAAATACCTTTCCATCTCCCTCACAGCCCCTCATTTCCTTGTGTCACCAGGGAGATGCCAGTCAGGCCCAGAGGGTATGATTAGCAAGCGGACAGTATGACTAGGCCGAAGCTACTCCCTGCCCTCCATAACTACTTACATTCATTTCCATATGATTACAGAAAGATTTCCAGAAAGATTACAGAGAGGCAGCAATGGAATGGGAATTACTTCATCCTGCACATTATGGGGTCTGTTTGTGGTAAAAAAAAATACCTGACAGGTTCCCTTTAAGCATCAAGGCTTCTATACCCCAAGAAACTGAAGATATACTACAAATAGTTAAATGACTGTTCTTCAGAAACCACCGCAAACACTGCAGTTGTATTATTAAAGGGAGTCTGTCAGCAGAAAATTGGTTATAAACCTAATGACAGTTTCCAAATATGCCTCTGTCATTCAGTTTTGAAGCCATGTTTTCATGTAAATTATCTTTTTATGCAGAGAGGGGGAGAAAAGTGCTTTGCACAAACCCAAAACACTTTTCTCACCATCTCCATATGAATAAAATTGCAATTTACATAAAAATGGGTCTCCAAAGATAACAGAGCCATATCTGCAAATTGTAGAAACAACACTACAAGATACTCGATGGATGGCTGCTCTAGCCAAAAACCAACAGAATCTGATCTCATGTACCTTGTATGGCTTAGGGAGCCTTCACACGGAGTTTACGCTCTGCTCATTCTGAATGTAAACTCGTTCAGAGTGAATGGTGTAAAAAACAGATCCCATTGACTTCAATGGGTGCCGGCATACGTGCGCTACGCATTGAAATCAATGGGAGGCTTTTTTACTTATTGCTTTCAATGTGATACGCGCGTATGCCGGCACCCATTGAAGTCAATGGGATCTGTTTTTTACGCTGCTCACTCTGAATGAGTTTACGTTCATAATGAGGGGAGCGTAAACTCCGTGTGAAGGCTCCCTTACTTTTCTATACTAGCCAAATCCAAGCTCCTGTAAAACTACAAACTGCAAGTTAAAGATGATATTTTTTTTCTGCAATGCCATTTGAATGCAAATTCTATTTTATGTTACTACATGTTATTACTTTTATCACATTTTGTAATTATAGATACACACTTGGTGAATATGACTTTATTATTTCTCTCCCCTTCTTTTTGATTTGCAGGCAGGCATTCCCCCCGGAGTAGTGAATATTATCCCTGGATTTGGTCCCACAGCTGGAGCAGCCATATCACATCACATGGACATTGATAAAGTTGCATTCACTGGCTCAACTGAGGTATTACCTTCTTTTCACTTATCTCACTGGCAAAGCATCTGGTTCACAACCAATGTGAACTAGATTTAATGCTATACAGGTCTGAACAGAATATTGGTATATTCATCAAATCTATGGTAAAAATACAATTCTTTATTTAAACATTAATCATAAAACATATAAACAAAAATAGATAAAATGTTGAAAGGTGACATGACAAGAAAGGTGTATTAAAACCAGTTACATAGTATACCATCCCACAACACAAAACAATAATAACTTTATAAAAGTTGTTCTAGGCACATACATTCCATATTAGTGCTAGGATGATATAGACGTATGCCATTTATTAGCATATAAAGACCACAGAAGCCTACCCAATGTACGTTTCTTTCACTCGCGTCTAATATACATGAAGACAATAATCAAGACGTAGGGAAAAGAAACAATATACAGTATATGTAGAATATAGTATATTATAAAATATGAGCTATGGTAAAGGGTGATCAGCAAAAAAAAAATTGTAGAATAGTATTATAGGATCAATTTACCTATTTATTTTGCTTGCTTGTATTAGCACCAATATATTCCACAGCTCTTTACTGACATTGTTAGTCAATTTCCAGATAGGTCTCACAATCTAAAATCTGCATGGCTTTGAAGTGTGGGAAGAACCCACACAAACAGAACATACAAACTCTGTGCAAATGTTGTCGTTGGTCAGATTAGAACCTAGGACTCCAGCACTGCATAGCAACATTGTTAACCACTAAACCACCTAGAGAACTTAAACATGGCAAGCATGTATAGCTATTTTGAAAAATTCCCATGACCTTTTTAGATGCAGTAGGCTACATGCATACAACTGAGTGTGTACGTACAACAAGGGAGGAGACAGATTAGTGAAATGGCATCCAAGTGGCTTCCATCCTCCATTGACATAAATTGGGGTTCTGTTCAGCTCCGTTGTAATGTCACAGAGCAGGATAGGACCTGCTCTATAACCATCAGAACGGAGTGGAGCATCAAACCTCCTATTGGAGATCCTCGACCTGCAAACTCAGTGATGTGCATGAGGCCTTAAACTGCAAGAATCAAGGTGGTGGTGTAAGACACCAAAATATCTACAGACCTCTATCTATCTACTGACCTCAAAATCCTTGATACCCTTACTTTGGGCTGAGACATCTTCACCTTCCACTTCACAGTGGCTATGTAAGGTTGCAGCAGTTGATGTAATCTGTTAAGTGTCAAGCTACTTATTCTACATCTATACGTCAATAGCTATTGTATATCTGCTTACGTTGTAAAGAGTTAGAAAAGATTTCTGTACGTATTATTTATCATATCTGTTTTATATGTATTTAGGTTGGAAAGCTAATAAAAGAAGCTGCTGGAAAGAGTAACCTTAAGAGAGTTACACTGGAGCTCGGAGGAAAAAGCCCAGTTATTATTTTTGCTGATGCCGACTGTTAGTATTACTATGTTATTATTACTGTTCATAGTTTAAGATTATTAATATCACTAATCTTATGTTAAACATTTAGAATGCTGTTGTCATGAGTAAATATTGATATTTATAGGGGCTCAGGCACATGACAGAACCAAGCACATGTAAACTGTACTGTATTAACGTTACGTGGAGACAATAGTACAAAGCCATATAGTCACTATGCACAATCTGAGTACAGTTCCAGGTGGCTCATTGTGTACTTAGATATTTTCTCCTAGTATTTTCCTTGTAGAGGAGGATACAACCATACATTTGATTTGTATTGCTCCAGACAGAATAAAACTCTAATTTCATATGGAGGCATACTGTAGTTCAGTAAAAAAGCTCATGCATCTCTATGTAAGACCCACAAAATATAACGGTATTACAGCTATGTGCCTGAATCCTAAAGGATTTAACTAGAAGAACACTGACTATTGCAAATAGTTCAAGTGTGCTTTTGCATCCTTCCCCGTGGCCATGGTCAGTGTGCTATCCATGTATTTCACGGATAGCACACTGACCCATTCTTTTCTATGAGCCTGTACACACGACTAAATTTCACAGCCCCGTGTACGGGCCAACAGTCCAGACCGCATTATTTAGAACAGGTCCTATTGCTGTCCTATTTTGCAGCCCATGCGTCAGTGGCTCCTATTCTCGTGAATCCTATGAGTAGTGCAGGACACAATGTAAAGCCTCACTGTGCCTCTATACAATCAGAGATGTACTATACAGTATGTCCATAGTAGACTATGCTGACTTTTTTATGGATCTATATAATAGCCATATGCATAAAGCCTTAGACCTGATTACCACTGTCATAACCACTGCTATCATGCAGTGTGCATTGACCCTTTATTCTATGTTATTATTCCCACTGGATTTATTCCCTATACATGATTACAGCCACTTCCTAAAAAAAAAATAATTTTAGGTTTATTTTTTTATTGTTGATGGTTGCCTTTAATGACACATCAATCATATTTGTCTAGCCATGTCCTAAAGGGTCCAGTGTAAAATAATTTTTCTCCATATCACTGTGGTCTCAGCTGCTGGACTCATATTGATGTGACTTATTATGCGTGACTCTTATGATAGCTTTTTTACTAACATTGTTGAAACTATCACAGCTGGTTCATCTATTTCCCAAATAATTTGTATTATATACACTTTCTCCCAGTGGACAATGCAATAGAGCAGGCCCACCAAGGGCTGTTCTATCACCAAGGACAGTGTTGTATAGCTGGATCTCGAATATTTGTGGAAGAACCAATTTATGACGAATTTGTGCGCAGAAGTGTTGAGAAAGCAAAACAACGAGTCCTAGGGGATCCCCTATCACCTGTAACACAGCAAGGTCCACAGGTAAATTTAGGGTTTTTTGGTTTTTTTTAACTTTCTCATTATCGTCACGAACATTGAATTTAACCAACTGGGAGTGGTGGGCTCACAATCAATAATTGTGGAGACATTGTTGGAGATTTATCAAGCTATCTAAGGCTTGGTTCACATCTGCTCTCGGGGATTCTGTTCTCTTCCCCGCATAAAAAATGCGGAGAGAAAAGTGCTGCCAGCACTTGAACAGCAATGAAACATCACCTGGAGTGGAAATAGTTACTTCACGACCAAGATTTGGGGATCACTCAGGGTGACTGGAGTTTAATAGTGACCAATTAACTGTTTCATTACATGAAAAGTAAAAGCTGAATTTTTTGCAAAGAACATTATTTCATGGTATAGATATATACTTGACTGAATGGTTATGCAAAGAGAACCATGCTGTATTTCACGCTTCGGACTAGTATGTTATGCAGAAGAGGGTCATTAAAGTTCTAACTTAGGGAGAAAGCAGTTTCTCAGGATAATCCATAGGATAGGAAAAAATGACCTGCACTCACCAGAGTTGTCCATAGAGGTGCTCCTTATTAAAATCCATACACACTAAGCGTTCCAAGGAAATGTACCCATTTCTCAAGTGTAAATAATGAAGAATAAAAGTATAACCATACAAACAGCTTTTTATATACAATGACATAGCAAGGTTTTCTCCCCATAGGAGGGGCCCTCAGAAAACTACAACCACACATTATGAAAACAGTAGAGCTAAAAAAGTAGAGATGTAAACATGAGATCACAGGCACACAAAAATATTTAGACCAAGCTAAGTGTTAGATTAAAAGCTTACATAACAAGTACCCTCCGTTCTTCCATCATTAGGGTCGATTAGCGTCTGCAGGTTTCCAGTTAGCAAGCTCCCCGGATTTACTGTGCACTAGGAATTCGGCCAACCCCTCTATAGTGCCAATGCATTTGCCCCATTAAAGGGCCACCGTGCCTGTGCACTAAACCAAGATGTGGTGAAGGATAAGCTACAGCTGTAACGCATGTGTGTCCAGAAGGTACGGAACGTGCATGCTAGAGATGCCGTCTGGCAACTGTGAAGAAAAGGATGGTTGTGTTGCACTGGTTAAATTTTCTATATTCCATATTTAAATATAGAGAAAGTGGCTATAGATAAAGTGCCTCAATTAGGGAAGACATGCAAGAATATAAATATAGAATTAATATATAAAACAAATAAATGTTGACAAATAATTCTATCATATTATAAAAAACTTTTTGTATGGTTATACTTTTATCCTCCATTGTTTACATTGGCAAAAGGAGTACATTTCCCCGAAACTCGTAGGGTGTATGGATTGAAATAAATAAAGAGCACCTCTTTGGACAACTCTGGTGAGCCCAGGTGATTTTTTCCTATCCTCTGGATTATCCAGAGAAAGTGCTGTCAAGATCTCGGCTGGATTACATTGCTGGACGGATACGATCCTGCTGCAACCACCTATTACTCTGCACACATTCTGTGAAAAATGCTGCGGTAAAAATATGATGCATTTTTTAATGCAGCGTTTCTTTAGCTGTGCTTCGCTACATGGGGCCTTAGCTTTAAGGAATTTATCTGAACTTGCTGGAAACTTATTTTTTTAAAAAAATTTACCGTATGTATCATTACTTGCCATTATAGTAGATGACAGGATTTCTATAAAAACAGAACATTTTGCACATTTTTGTTATATATTCCACACCAGTAAGTCTTGAATCATTCATTCTGTGCATCATCATACTAAAGGGTATTATAACTATACATTCAAGTAAGAGCTGATATATTGCTGTTATGCAAATTTGCCAAGTTCCCAGGCTTTCTATGCTCAGGGATCAAATGTGTAAGAAAATAACTAGTTTGGTTCTTGGCAAGTCTCCAAGGTGTTGCTTTCAGCCCCTGCCCTAAACACAATTAAATATACTGCGCTGCTTGAACTGCTACCAATTGAATGCTGTTGTGTACATCTTTTCACAAAAAAAAGAGATAAGAAGCCTATGTCTTCCAGAAAGAGATTATATAGTAAAACTGAGCCTATTGTTTATGGAGATTTAACAAGCAGCAGTGAGAGAGTAATATAAATGCCCTTTTTGGGCCAGTTTCCAGTAGGAATTTTAAAGACTTAAGTCTCCTTTGAATTTTTAACACTGATATGGGGCCCCTTCAGTTCTCACAAATGCATTAAGCCTATTTTCATATGCAAAAAAACAATACCTCCTTAAGGGTTTGGTGTGTATATTAAAATATTCATGTATAGGATTGTTATACAATTCATATTCATGAATCATACAGACTGCAGAGCATTTTAAAGGTGATAGTTGCTCAAAAACAACATATAGTTTGGAACATTTGTGATATATCCACAGGATATGTGATAAATGCCCCATAGCCATGGGCCTCACCTATGGGACCCACATATGACTTAAAACCTGGGATCTCTGTCCCTGCAGGGTGTGGAGAGTATGTTAGGCAATCATAGTATTCTCCATTTCCTTCTGTGGGCTTTCAAGAGTAGCTGAGCAGGAGGGGAAGTCACTGCACCCATGAGACGGGGTTGAGGACCCCTGTTCTTGAGACAGATACGGGTACCATTTTGATTTATTCAATAGAAGTATAAGATTACACAATTATATATTATTCTAGCTATTATTATTCTAGTCTATCTAGCTATAGACATCCTATATTTTATATTCTTATTTGAGAATGTTGCATTACTTTCCATTAAACAGCAGTTAACCACCAAGAAGTGCAGTATGTTAAAAACAGTCATGTATGCCTCAAATATATAAAGACAGATTTACTAATGAAAATATCTGCCATAATTTGCACCAAAAATATTAATGGACATGTCTTAGATAAGACATGTACATTAATATTTTTGGTGCAAATTATGCACATCATTGTTTCAATGGATCAGAACAATAGACTGCAAATCTGACAGAATGCAGGATATGGATGGTGTACCTTCATCATTCAACCTAATGTTAAAATGTAGAAGCTTTCTTCCATTTTCAATAACCATATTTTACAAACAGAAAACATTCTGCTTGTGTTTCAAATAAAACCATACTAAATGGAAGAAAGCTTCCATATTTGTTTTTACATTAGAGTGAATTATAAAATATTCATAAGAAGGTGCACCACCTGTTTCCTATGAGCTGTCAAATTTTCCATCTATTGTTCTAATTCCATGACAGATTAAATTATGCTAGTGTGAACATAGCCTTAGGCCCCACATTACCAAGTTGCAACTTCTTTTGTTGCAGATTTTGGCTACAAAAAGGCTACAAAAAGAACAGGAAATATACAGTATAGTAAGCTCATATACCTCTCCCTTCTACTTCTACTCAATCTATTCCTGACTTGGGCTAACAAAAAACGCAGCAAAATCTGCAAAAAAAAAAGCTGTGTTTCTATGATGTGGGACTTCAGCCTAACACTGCATTTATTTTATTTAGACACTTTTGTGCCTCCTCCTTCAAAAAGGGAGGGTTTAAGATGATACATCATGCATCAAAATTTTGGCATAAAGCAAACCAAAAAATAGATGGAGTAATGTTGGCCCAGACAGTGTGCTACAATCAATTATTATCAGCATCATCACATTGATAAATCTGGTGTATCTAAAACCTGTTTATTCTCACACTGCAGAGAAAAAATGTACTGAAGAGGCATCAAGGTTTTTCTTCCCCTATTAAATCAAAAGGGAAAATGTTCATTATTCCACAGATGTGTTTTTGAAAATACAGCTTTTCCACAGCTCTTTTTTTCTGCGATGTGAAATGAGATTAACCAGAATCTTTACTTGACTTTATTGGTACTGTAAAACGTTTTCTTCTGCTGTGCTTCACAGCCATCATTATCGCTGTGTTTTCGTAATGTGGGGCTTATCATATCAACAATATTAGTAAATCTAAATGGCACTCGTTGACAACATCAAAAGACTGCATACAGTGGCATAACTAGTAAAGACTGGGCCCCATAGCAAACCTTTCACTTGGGCCCTCTCACCCCACATGCCATAGCGCCCACCTTTCCTGGTGCCCCCTTTACTAGCCCCCACATCGTAAGTTCCCTATGTTCTGGCACCTCTACACATTATAATATCCTATAGTGGCCTCAATACAATATAATGTCCCACAGTGGACCCTTCACACAGTATAATGTCCCTTAGTGACCTCAATAAAGTATAATGTCCCACAGTGGCCTCCTCCACACAGTATAATGTGCCATAGTGGCCTCCACACAATATAATGTCCCATAGTGGCCCTTTCACCAGGTATAATGTCCCATAATGGCCTCCATACAGTATAATGTCCAACGGTGGCCCCTTCGCAAAGTATAAAGTCCCATAGTGGCCTTCATACAGTATAATGTCTCACAGTAGCCCCTCAACACAGTACACTATCCCATAGTGGTCCCTCCACAGATTATAATGTTTCATAATAGTCCCTACGATATTCAGTACAAATATTGCAAAAATTTCAGGTTCGCTAAACTGAAATTTTTTGGTGTTCACCACAACAAACTATTATTATACTCTAGGGTCTCTTCAGTCTGCAGAGTGTAATGAGCGGAGTCCCAGGGGAGGTGATTAAACATAACAAAAAGTGTTTCTTCACCTCCTCTGGGCCTCCCCTCATTATACACTGAAGTCTAAAGAGACCCCAGAGTATAATAATAGCATTTTTGTTTCGGACATGATCCTTCTTAACGAAACCACAAAGATGAATCTTTCGAGGTTCCCCCAACAAAAACTCAACCCCCCCCAAAAAAAAGTAAAGTTACCTTACTTACTGATTCCCGTACCTGCCCATAGTCACCTCCACTTCCCCTCCATGACATCCTGACTCTATTCAGCAATGTGATGTGGTACTTACTGTTCTCCCTGGAGAGCAGAAGGGTAACCAGAGACAGCCGTAGATAGGAGCAGGGATCGAACAGGAAATAGAGGTTGTTACTTACTGGTGTAATCTAACAGTCAATGACCATTAAACAAATGCAGCAGGGGTCCCACTGGGCCCCCAAAGATCACCATAGCAGCCACTACGCAGTTCTGCCACTGACCACACTTCACATTCTTTTTATTTTTTAATTTTCAAGAAAACTATGTTACAACTAAATATAAAATCAAACGAAGAAAATGCTCTACAAACAGCAGTCAAAAACAGGTGTCAGAACATCAAATGGACAAGTAAAGGCAACATATTTAGTACAAACTATAAAAAGGGGTTTTACAAGGATTCCATGTGAGTGAAAGAGCTGCTAGGCACACACACAATTTATTTAGGTGAATGAGACCTATGCAGCCTCCAAGCTTCCAGATGGGCAACATTGATCCATTATAAGGATCACATGTTTACGTGAACCTTTTTGGCTTATCAGCTATACAGTACAGACAAATTTGCCATCAAATTGGAGCATAACTTACTGATATAATGGTATCAGATTTACTATACATTTTGTGGTCCCATGCATCCAATTTTAATAGAGTTTACTCCTTTCTGTAGGTTACATTCAAAACTATTTCTGCGTTCCCACCTGAGGTTCAGTCTAGCGGCTCTGTGCCTTTGAACATGGGTTATCTTTAGTAGTTTGAATGTGTAATTCTACATTTTACGGCAGTATGCTTTTTGCATGGAGAAGAAGTGAATAAAACCATATCATGCTTGAAATATTTTACTCCTACGTCCTTGTTGAGAACGAAACCCTATACAGCTGATATTTTCTTCCTAACTTTCTGCTGTGAGCAGACAGTGTTGTGTTACATCGCCATTAATGACATTGTGCAGATACAGTTAGACAACACGCATCCAGATAAAGCCTGTAAAGTAGTGACTAGAGGTAAAATGTATGATAGAAGAAAGGCACAAGGCCTACTATTTTCTTCAAGGGAGTAATTTCACTTGTATTGCAGTCAAGCATAAAGCTTTTCTAGCCACTCTCATTGTCTTGAGTCTAGATTATGCATTATGTACTGTGGTTCAAGTTACAGGATAAACAAGTAACAAAAAAAATGGAAAAATGGAAAAGAAACCTGAGATTGTAGTGAAAAAGAACTATATGCTGTGTCACGTCTCGTATTTCTGATGTTAGTACAATTCATTGGCAATTACATTACTTAAAGGGTTATTCTCATCTCAGAAGATCACTGGTAAGGTGGGAATAACTAGCTGCAAGTCTTAATCTCCAGGGTAGGAGTTACCGAAACAGCTGAGTAAAGCCAGGTTCACATGGGGGTATTTTGGACTGGATTTTGACGCAGAGGCCGCCGCAGGATCCGGTTCAAAAAATGGGTATCCGTGACTGGATGCCGGTGCAGTGCATACAGTGCATCGGCATCCAGTCGCAGCATTCCGCTCTGGATTAGACCCAAATGAATGGGCCTATTCAGGAGGGAGGTGTTGCGTCTCAAGAAAGGGCACGTCGCTTTATTTTTTTAATTCAATGGGAGGCAGGCTGCTATTCCCATCTTTGTAGTGATTTTTTGAGATGAGCATAAATCCTTTAAAATTATTAAAAACTCTGAAATACTTTTGTATGTAACATTGTAATTACAGATTTGTTCAAATGAAATTTAAATTAAAAAAACATACATTTTTTCTAATTCTCTTCTTCAGATTGACAAGGAACAATATGACCGAATTCTTGATTTAATTGAAAGTGGAAAGAAGGAAGGGGCAAAACTGCAATGTGGGGGTGGCCCATGGGGCAATAAAGGGTTCTTCATCCAGCCTACTGTCTTCTCAGATGTTAAGGATGACATGCGTATTGCCAAAGAAGAGGTACGTTCAGTAAATTAGTTGAATTTTCTCATCCTTTCCATGTTAACTTTTTGCATTTTTTCATTTCGTGTATCACAATTATGAGACCTCTACCTTGATAGACTTTCTTTTAAGCTTAGAAGGAAGATGGATTTTAAAGGATACCTCCACTTATAAACAACTATTCAGAAATGAACAGTGCACATAACATAATAACAATACTTACCCACAAACCTTATTGGGAAATTTGGATACCATTCAGTGCCCTATTCTATGAATATGAGCAGAGAACCTAAAATATATTTTCTCTACTGTGGGGTTCTGCTGCTGGGACTCCATAGTTCTAAACAACATTTACTTTTGGAAGCTGATAGACTTTCTCACTTTATTAAATTTAATAGGAAAATGGTCAAATATTCTTTTATGGCTACTTTTATTTATGCAAATATCTTTCTGGGTACAGAACAAAAGAAAGAGAAAGAGATAAACACTCCCAATTTAAATGATTTGTTTCTTAGGTTGCTTTCTGGATATCCTCAAGATGATTCTTGGTTCTTGTTGATATGTAAATCTGTTGTGCATGTTGTCCATAGATATTTGGTCCTGTACAGCAAATTATGAAGTTCAGCAATATTGATGATGTGATAAAGAGAGCAAACAACACCACGTATGGATTGGCCGCCGGAGTTTTCACTAAAGACCTTGACAAAGCAATGACTATTTCTACTGCTCTTCAGGCAGGAACTGTCTGGTAAGCAAACCATTTTCTATGTTAGTGTATGTTCATATTTCCATTATTATAGTCTGTCACTCTCGTCTGTCATAGGATTAGAACAACGAACGTTAACGGTAATAGAGTAATAGTCACAAATCGAGCCCCTCCATCTGCGTACGATCCCATTGACTATAATGTAAAATAAGAAGGACACTATTTTTATTTGTTTACAGAAGAAAAAGTTCCGCATGCAGGACATTTTCTTACATCAGAAATGTAAAAATAAATATGACGTAAGAAAGCTTCCGTCATGTTTCATACATGGAGATGAATGTAGATGGACACCAGACAGAGGGGGCTCTGTGTGCTTCAGTTATTTAATGTTCGTTGCTCTCAACTTATGATGAGCGAAACGGACATTGAATATCGGTAGTTGTAGAGATCGAAGTGGAATATCAATGACTTTGTAAAGCAGTAAGATGCTAAGTGTGCATCCTATATACCTAGAAGAGCAGCAGTGGAAGTGTACAGGCAAATTCCAAATCAAGGAGAATCTTGGTAGATAGATCTTTTCAGCATGATGCTAAACAATAGATGTAGGATTAAGGCCACCTTCATACGACCATGTTCAGTGAAAGGGTCAGTAAAAATGGCATAGATGACACACAGATCTCTATCTATGTCATTTACACTGACTCATATATTGAACAAATGGAACGAGCTACAAATACGGGCAAACATAGGGTTAATGATGAATGAACCTCTCAAGATTCTTCTTGTGTGGGGTTTGGGTAGTTTTGATATTAAAACATAGTGTAGGTCTCCTAGGAACCTATCTCTCAAACTTCTAGCTCTCTAAGTCAAACACATCCAAGTTACATCAAAGAGAAAGTAATATGTATGTTTATTGGAAAAATGAATGGTAAGAGGTGGATATAAAATACGGATTTAACCATATACTGCACTGTCACTGACTTTTACACATTTAACATTTAAAACGCTTCAAAAAATTACTCTTTTTGGGGAGAAAAGGCCCTTGCCCGTGTTTTTTTTAGACAAACGTGGTGGTTTTATTGCAAAAAACAATGATTTTCTAGAAAGGTTAGCCTGTTTTGATGGCTTGTATGTAAAGCAAGAGCTTATTGTTATTCGGGAGACAAATTTCTGGCTGTGAGCCATGTTGAAAAGTGATGAAGTTATCCTTTTATGGGAGCAGATGTAAAATCAAAATGGATTTATCTTTTTTTATAACAATACTGTGGCGCTAACACTATGGAATAGAGGAATGTGATGGTGGACCAGGTCACAGACATGACTTCCTGAGTGGTGGTAGGCACTAGGCAGCTGTGATAATAACTAGAGATGAGCGAGTAGTACTCGATCGAGTAGGTATTTGATCGAATATTACGGTATTCAAAATACTCGTACTCGATTGAGTACCACTCGCTATTTGAATGGAAAAGTTCATTGCAGAACCAGCATTGATTGGCCGAATGCTATACAGTCGGCCAATCAACGCTGTTTCTTCTCCTACCTTTAGAAGTCTTCTCCGTGCAGCGTCCCCGCGGCATCTGCCGGCTCTGAAATCACTCTGCCAGGCATCGGGCCTGGGCAGAGCTGACTGCGCATGCCCGCACTACATTTTCTTGTAGTGCGGGTATGTGTAGTCGGCTCTGCCCAGGCCCGATGCCTGGCAGAGTGATTTCAGAGCCGGAAGATGCCGCGGGGACGCTGCACGGAGAAGACTTCTCGGAGGATCCAGCCCGACCCTCACTCGTGGACTTGGTAAGTGTAATATGATCGAATGTTGCCTACCCCTGAAACGAACATTTTCCCCCCATAGACTATAATAGGGTTCGATATTCGATTCGAGTAGTCGAATATTGAGGGGCTACTCGAAACGATATATCGAATATCGAACATTTTACTGTTCGCTCATCTAATAATAACATATATGGCAGTGCAGCAGGGCATAATATAATGGAGCAGGCTGCAGGACATGATTTTCTGAATGGTGGCAGTGGTAGTAGCTGTAGCAACATCTGTGCTAGGGCATAATAAGATGGACCAGCCCACAGGACTTATCTGACAGTGGCAGTGGTGGTAGCTGTTTAGGAGTAACAGCCAGCATCAGCAGCAGTACAGTAAATGGAAGATGATGATAAAGGGAGATAGAGACACCACTATTGGGAGCCATTTGAAAATCCTCACGGACTGAGGATTTATTTTGTTAACAGTCATTTTTTCCACGCTACCTGTGGACATTTTTTGTCCTTTTACGCGTTACAACGCCACCAGCAGCACTGAACACCCTCTTAACCATAACACTTGAGGCCATACAAGATAAAACTCGCATGGCAAACTGGGCCAGCTCCTTCCACTGCTCTAACGTATTGGCCCAGAATTCTATGTGGTCAGAGTTATCTGCTAGACTATAGTTAGACGCTGCCTAGTATAGACTAGGTATGACTATACCTGCAAGTGTCACCGCTGCATGGCAGCTGCCTGTTGTGGCTCCAGTTGGCTCTGAAAAATTTCTGATTTATCATCTTACAGATACTGTACTGAGCCTGCTGCTTTTACTGCTCCTGACACTTGTAACACTGGCAGAGGAGGTGGAGCGATGTCTGAGTGAGATGGGCTAGGAGCAGGCAAAGGCCACCTGGGGATGGGTACGACAGGCAGTTGCAGTGGTGTCCATAAATGCAGCAGTAACCTGGGTATATGGCCTATTCTGATAATATTCTAATTTTTCACTTCCAGCCAGCACTCATCCCTCTGCTTGATGCTAATAATATGTCCCTGTGTAAGCAGCGGAGCATACAGCCTACCATGCTTGCCAGTGTATGGATAGACAAATGTTTACTTTGGAATGAGCTTATACATGTTTTAAGAAGGGTGGATAATATTAATCCTCCAGAAAACAATAGATTTCCTATCATGGACACATTTCCTGCAGGAAATTCCTTCAATACGCAGAATATCTTTAAGGTTAAGGCCCCCACATTTTGCAGAAATGCAGCAGAAAAAATGGTGCATTTTATAGTAGCAGCAAAGTGAATGAGATTTTGGTTAACCCCATCCACACATTGTGGGAAAAAAGAACTGCAGAAAAGCTACTTTTTGAAAAACACAGCAGGTTAATTTAAGTTGCAGAATCGCAAATACTTTCCCCATAGATTTAATAGGGGAAGGAAAAAAAATTGAGAAAAATGCAGCAAAAATTCAGTGAAAATTGCTGCGGAAAAAAATGTGATGAGTTTTCACTGCATTTTTTATTACATTTTTGTTTTTAGCTTATCATTTCAACTGCTATGCCAAGACTTTTCACTTATGGTAAAAATGTCATGGTGTGTAAATGGTTTACCTTAGCTTTGCGGATTGCTTATGCAGTAAAGCAAAGCACTACCTACATTTTAGTTCTAGCTATTACATACTGGTGATTTGTGTAAGAGTTTTTATCTGTAGTTTTATTTGGCAGTAACAAGTAGGAACCTTAAGTGAACCTGAATTGTTTGTATAAAGGTTCATTTGCAGATCACAGATCACATTTTCTCACACAGGTCATGAGAGTTAATCTGAAGATGATAAAAGATCCAACCTTTCATGTTAAAACACTGATATCTTTTATTTCATCTTTGACCTTCATTCGTCTTCAGTGATAGCCGCAGATCATGATAAATACTGTGTGTTGTACAGTAGATTAAAGGAACAATACCAGAGTAGAGAGACTGTATAATAAAATTAAATAGGATCTCAGATGGACACTGCACTTCAGCTCTTCTGGTGGTGTGCTGGTTGACATGCTGATTTCCATGGGGGTTATCAAGGACTATGATACTGAGCTGCACCAACTCTTTTTAGGAAGTGACATCACATCCATGAGCATGAGACCAATGGACGTGATGTTACTTCCTGAAAAGAGAAAGTATAATGCAGTATTATAGCCCTGGATAAGCCCTTTTAAGCGGACTATGCACATTTCAGACATCCTGCAAGGTTCTTTTTTTATTACTGAAATGAACATATAAAATATAATAGTGCTTCTTTTCTTTGTTTTAAACTTACCCTGTATGGTCCCAAAACGTATAAGCAGCAAGTGATGAACTGAAACGCTGGGTTGGATTCTACTTGAGGAGTATGGGAAATAAACACCTTCTTAATATTCTTATATTTCTACATCTCTTAGCATTCATTCTCTCTGTCACATACTGTATAGTGAAATATAATAAATGTTTTTCATGCAGCATGATGGAGAACTGCGTGTGTTTCTGATCATGCAAATTTATACAACACGCATGACATTATATTGACATATCTTGTGTCATGTGTTATTTGTATTGCTGGTATGTTAAATACAATGGTAAATTTGCTTTTGGAATGGCCACATCATAAAGCACCTTATTCTAGCTAAGACAAATAGACTATAATTAAGTCAAATGAGTTTATAAAGTTGATGCCTTTAGTCTTATTTGGCTTCCTGGATTGTTTGCTTGATAGTGATGTTAGAAGGTCACATATTTTCCCATAGTCATAAGCGTTGAATGACGCTGCCAACAGATAGCTCTGAGGGTAAACATTGATACTGTAGGTCTTTCTGTAATCTTCCAGCAATTATACTCTTCTAATATACAACCATCCATACCCCAGCCCCCAATGTCATTCATTATTCTCCTTCTGTTCCCGTTATGGAGAATTCCTGACTGTCCTCTGGGTGAAAAATGTTTGTTAATCCAGCATTTTATTACCTGTCACTGTGATCTGAAGCAAACCTACACTCTTGGCCTCCAAAAATGTTTTTGACAATATTATATTGTCTATCATTTAAAGAGAATACCAATGGACACCATTTCGATTTTTTTCTACACAAGTTAAACATTTAGTGCTGATTCCTTTATGTTTCTACTGTATATTGTAACCAGATCATGTGTTTTTCTGATTCAGAGCTACAAGTTCTGTTTAGACTTGTGGTACAATTTTGCCACCACTAGAGGGTGCTTAGGTGCTTATTGCATACTGCATGCTCACATTCATATTCATTACAGATGAAACATTGCTCTGCTATATTTAGTATAAGGAAAATATTAACTACTGAAGACTATCAAGTTTTTAGTTTTTTTTATATCTGCTATATTTATTGAACAATGAAAACCACCAGCACTGAGCAGATTCTCATTGACTGTCTACTTGTAATAATATCATTTACATGAAATATGGTGACATTTGTGACAGAAGCTCTGTACTGAAATACAAAAGCAGGTGTGAATAAAGCCTTATATATTGAGCTTATTAAAAATAGCACCATATGCCCTAAACAACCTAATCTCCCCTAGAGTCAGCTGTAAGCAGCCAGAGCATTACATGTACAGGAAACTGTGTTAAGGCTACTTTTACATGACAAATCCATTTTGAGGGCTATAAAAACAGACATGATACATCCTGGTGTATTTCAGTTTTTGATCCAAGTTCAATCCATGTGGCATCTTTTTTTTTGATCTGCAAAAAAACAAAACAAAACAGATGTTGCTATCGGATGTACGGAGAAAACACGTACAATACTGGAATGACATCCATGTGCATTTGTTGTGTTTTTTTTTGTTTTTTTTTCTCATGGCCCCAAAGATTTGAAGAGTTATGTCAAACAGAGAAAAAAAGAAAAAAAAAACAGTCCGTGGAACGTTTTTATTCTCACTGACAGTCAGCTCATGAAAAAAAAAAAAACCTGAAGTGTGAATGATTGTACAGACTACAATGGGTTCATGTCCTGACTGCTTTTTTCACAGTCAGATAGGAAAAATTGTTTGTGTGAAAGAAGTCTTAGACATGTTGAACTCCAGTCACTATCAAGAGTTAGGAGAAAATAATTCAGCACAAACTTTTGAACCTAAACTTTACATAATGTTAAAACGTAGAGATTGGTACCATACCTATAAGCTATTGCACTGGTAAGGCAATAAGTGGGCACTCTTTTTAGACTATAAATATATTTTTGTGGAAAATTAATTAGGTGAACTATCCTACCAGAATACTAGGGAATGGGACATGTGGCACATGGAGGATTCTATAGGAAATTTTCTTTATTCCTTTGAAGTGGTGTAACTAAAGTCTTGAGGGCCCCGCTGCAATCTTTTGTGCGGGGCCCCCTACCTCATCCCTACAGTGAATTCTTGATAGTGATGGTTACTGGTGCTAAGGAATTTAATCAGCCTTAGTGTGGTTAGGAGAATCTGTAGGTCTCCTTGGCTTATGGGACAGATGGAAGTTGCAACCTCAATACTGTTGCCAGTACTTATGTGACCCCTAAGGCTCCAGGGTCCCAGTGTGACTTTACCCTCTGCACCCCCTCAAGTTATGCCCCTGTTCCTTTGTCAGATACCTCAATAAAAATGATAGCATCCACAGATACTTGTGTTTGTTCTACCGTTGCACCTTCCATTCACTTTCCTTCCTACAAACCCATAAAGAATGAGTTTTTCACTTCTGTTTTCTGTACAGGAAAACAGCCTTATGAGCTAATATTGAGATCTTCTGGTCCTTGCTGTGAGATTTGCTGGTAAATCACAATCCATCATTGATAGAATCATTCGATCGCTGCAAGTATGAGTAAGGGCCCCTTCACACGGAGGATACTCTGGCTGATTCGGAACGTGTAAACGTTCCGAATCAGCAGCGTTTAAAGCAGGTCCCATTGCTTTCTATGGGAGCCGGCATGCGCGCGCTCCCCATAGAAATGAATGGGAAAAAGCAGCCCATTCATTTCTATGGGGACACGTATGCCGGCTCCCATAGAAAGCAATGGGACCTGCTTTAAACGCTGCTGATTCGGAACATTTACACGTTCCGAATCAGCCAGAGTATCCTCCGTGTGAAGAGGCCCTAATAGTAGAATATTAAACCAGTTAAGGGATAGTCAGGTTCCTAGATTCATATGAATCTATGGTTTAGTACTTTGCGAATAAATATTTTCCCAAACATCTTCTCAAACACACATTTATTCTGAAATTGTAATTTAGAAATTGAATTAGAACATAAAATCTTATTCCCATCAGTGGTTTTATCTGCAGTTGATGGAAATGTTATTCCTATCAACAAGTAGACCTTTCATGCTTCGTATAGGAAGGATCATGTACCAGTCTACCTTTTCCTGTTTATAAATATACCCTTTGATGTCCGTTCCAAATCTTTATCAAATACAGGATATCAATTCAGAAAGGAAATGTTATTAAAATACCTGTTATGATAAATGAGTTTCATGTCAAAGTAGAAGAGAGGAATATGCTTTACAACATGGACAATGAGATAATGTTTTCACCTTGTGACAATTCATGTCTTTCATATGAAGCAGCGAGGCAGAACTTCAGAGAGGAGAATGAGTAAGGGAGGTTTTGAAAGTTGCCAATATCAAATGTCTGAATCACTGCTAGCATATTCCTAGAACTCTTCATAGACTAACTCAACTGGCGTATACTGTATCATAGGAATATGGTATGAGTGATTGAAATTAACCACTTTGCCAAGAATGGTTCATTAATATTGCTAGGCAATAAAATTAACCGCCCATAGAACAAACTTTGCCAATCTATATTAATGACTGGTCCTTACTTATTTTGGATATATATAGGATCATAGACATCCTATTCATTTCCCCAAGACATGCATTATATGATATAAATCCGTCTCTCACGCTGCAGCTATTTACTCCAAGATAAGATTTAAATGATTTTAAGCATCCATTTTATAAAGACAATTTCTATGGAGATGACTTAAAAATGGTCCTCCAGAAATCAGCTCATGCCACCAAAGGAAATTTATACTATACTGATTTTTCTGATGTGATGCCAGAAGAAAATCAAAGTATTCAAGGTGCCCAGTAATATCAAATGTGTACTCTATTTCACTATACACCAGTTGTCTTTAAGATGGCTCAAGTGCAATATATGGTTTCCAACCATCTTTTTTGTGGCTTGCCAAAGTAGCTTTGGGTTGAGTAGGGTTACCTACTGAACAGCATATCTGCAAAGGGTTACAAACTGATGCTTTTTTGTTTTTCAACATTTAGTATGTATCACCTCTCTTTCTAAGTTAAATAGAGAGTGTCTATACAGAATTTAGAGCATTTCTAGTGCATTGCTGTTTTAGCCATTTCATGTATTCCCGGAGAACACTCTACTTAAGAGCAGGCCCACCAAGCTGTAATGAATACAGTCGGTGAGTGCCTAGGCACTGTGCACTGATGTGGTCAAGCAAACTGGAATTTTCTAGAAGATGAAATATACTAGATGAAAATGACCTTATGTATATGCATTTTATTTTACAGGATAAATTGCTACAGTGCCATGTCCCCTCAGTGCCCATTTGGAGGTTTTAAGATGTCAGGAAATGGACGTGAAATGTAAGTTATCAAGTATACGGCTTATAAATATAGTGTGCAAATGAACTGCGGTACCTAGAGTAACAGTCTAAATAATAACAATAATAATAGTAGTAATAATAATGCTAAGGTTTTTTGTGAGATTTATAGCATTTGATAATAGTCACCAAGTGTGATGTTCCTGATGCCATGAGCCACTTGGCTTTATATAGATTAAGCTATACGTATCTACCACCACACTGTGGAATGATGCACAATATGGTGTGCAGCTTGCCTCGTCTGCCCTCATGGAACATCTGCCTACTGGAGCTCTTCCCTGGCGTAGGAAGGATAACACTGACACAAGGGAATTCACTACTGGGTAGCAGATGTTTACACCACCAGCTGAACAATAGTGAAGAGTAGTTCTCTAGTGCAGGAGATGTAACAACTACATCCTGCAAACCTGTTTCACCGATATGTAGAGTGTGGTGGGTGCCTCTGATTCCAGGAATAATCAGTTGTCTCAGGGTCCCCAATGCGCCTTCTTGTCCTCAAACTAACAAGACCCTGCACGCAGATCTGCGAGCAATGAGTCACCTCCCCAACAAGCTGCCCGATCTCATTTATACTCCTAGAACAGGAACAGGATCTCAAATAGTATTCCACTTCCCATCATAGGTAGCCTGAGCAGCCCCTAATATCAATAGGTTGCAACTCTTAGGGCTCGTTCACACGGTGTAACGTGCCGCGAGATTTGGCACGTGTACGCCGCGTGACCCTTTGCGTGCCGTACACGCTCCCATTGAGTTCAATGGGAGCGGGGATCGTATGCGCCACGCTAGTTTGCGGCCGTGCATTTATTCACGGCCGCAAACTAGCGCGGCGCATACGATCCCCGCTCCCATTGAAATGAATGGGAGCGTGTACGGCACGCAAAGGGTCACGCGGCGTACACGTGCCACATCACGCGGCACGTTACACCGTGTGAATGCACCCTTAGGTGCAAACTGTTACATCTATTAAATCATCGTGCAATCTGATTTCCAGAAACTTCCCAAAGCAATGGCTGTGCAATCACCTGAACAAAGTAACTAATACATTGCACAGTCATATGCAAACATAACATAATAGGCAATAAAACCTAAGCAAAACAGTATATAGTGAGCCAAGTTGCACCAGTCTGAGCTGAGGGCCCACCTCTGTCAAACTGCATGTGCAGTGTGAACAGTAACTGAATACTTCCTCCTGCCAATCTACATCAGCTCTTTCAGTGCTATACCAGTGAATGGAGCATTGGTCATGTAAGTGCACTGGTTCTCCATCCACATGGAGGAGGTATGAGGGAATTTTAGTCCCCCATTCTCCTGATTAATAGGGAACCTTGTGGTTGGACCTCCAGCAATCTGACGACTATCCACGTCTGTCTTCACTTATTGTGATATATTGTGATATGTAAAAATTATGTCTTCACAGGGGTGAATATGGCCTACATGCTTACACTGAAGTGAAAACAGTCACCATGAAGATCCCACAGAAGAATTCTTAAAAATGTGAAGTACCTTTCCCCAATATCAAAAAGTTTCCTGTCAAGTCTGTGAAGTAACATTATACAGATCTTTCTGGTGCTTATAAAAAAGAAAAAAAAGCTAATGACCATGTCTGTACGATGATCAATAGTTGTACTTATGTTTCATGTAGGTTACTGTTACCGGGAAATGAATCTGTTGTTCTATATTACTGTATGAATCAACATGGCATAACAATAAACTGGTAATTGTAGGTTTTGTAAATGTATTTCCTTCTCCAGCAGATATTAGTAGAAGATAGTTCTGTTTTCCAAGAAAATATAATAATTTGCCGTATGTAACCGACATTGCAACTGGAGTCTGAACACCAATAAAAAAAAAAATGTCTTTATGGATTAATTGTAATGGTTTTATTTACTTACTGTATTTTGAGTTTTCTTATTTTTGTATGATGAACATATGCCCCATGTGCTGGGTGGCAAGGAGTGCCAGGCATGTAATTTTCCCTAGCTATGCTCTATACCCTCTACATGGCATTTCTCTACCATGTCAAATAGGTTGTGTATTTCTGCTGCGCACTCAAGGAAGAATCCCACATGTATTAATTGGTGCATACCTTGTAAAAAGTTGGGCATACCTTTTTGCAGTCCAGGTGTTAAAAAAAGAAGCTAATGTAGAGCTGTTCTATAATTTACACCAATTTCTACAGGATGCCCACATCCCCATCCAGATGAGCCTCGCCTAGTTTATGCATCACTTATAAAAAGTGACAAGAAAAGCGCAAAATTTGCAACTTTGTACGTCAGTTTTATGGTACGAAGCCCATGTTTGATAATCCAGAATTTCTTATTAATTGAGGAGGGGGAAAGTCTCTATATAGGACCAGACCAGAATTGGAAAAGTCTAATAAATATAACTGTGTGAATCTGGGTGTCAATAACTGTAATGTTTAATTTCACCCGCAGTGGCACAGAAGAATTAGGGTGGGTTCACTCCTGTGCCCAGTTTCCATTTTGCAGGTTTCTGTCTTCTGCACAAATAACTGGACAGGAGACGGAAACCGGCAGTCAGTTTTCAAATCCATTCATTTGAATGGGTTTGCAAAGTGACCGCCCGTGAGCATCTTCTGGTCTCTGCAGCGAAACAGTTTTTTTTTTTTTTTTTTTTAACCAGACACAAAGTCGGACATGCAGGACTTTGTGTCCAGTTAAAAAAAAAAAAAAAAAAAAAAAAACACGTTTTGCAGCGGAAACCAGAAGATGCTCATGGGCAGACACTCACTGCTGGCTGGCCATCTCTTGTCCAGTATCTCAGGCAGAAGATGGAAACCCACAAAGCGGAGACCGGGCACAGATGTGAACCTGCCCTTACACACTTATTGCTGGGCCCTCATGACTACAGTTGATCTCTACAAGCCCCAGTATCAGGATACCCTGTGAACCTATGAACTGCAGAAAGCAGACAACCCATAAAGTTAGTTCTAGGATATCATTGTTGTATTTGACTTACTGCAGGTACAGTACATTTTTATAGGGGCAATTATCACCTGGGTAACCCCATGCTTTTGTCAAGAAACAATAGTGTACGTATCTGCAATGAAGTTTATTTTTATGGAGAACTATAAGGATAAGTTCACACAGGGTTTTTATGGTCAGGATTTTGAGGCCATATCTGCCTCAAAATCCTGATCAAAAAGACGACTCCCATTGAAATCAATGGGAGCCGGTCAGTTCTTTCAGGCGGATTCGCCTCGTGACATCCCCCTGAAGACACTCCCTCCCATCTAGGCCCATTCATTTGGGCCTAATATAGAGCGGAGTGCGTGACTGGATGTCGGTGCCGTGCATCGGCATCCAGTCGCAGCTACCTGTATTTTGGTCCGGAATGTGAGGCGGCCTCCGCGTCAGGTTCTGGACCAAAAAACCCTGTGTGAACTTACCCTAAACCTTTCCTTACACAAGTTTTAACCCCTTGTATGGCTTTTCAGTCCATGAATAATGTGGAAACTTTATATAAATTTTACTTTAAGGTTTCCAAATGATAAAGAATGTAGAAAATGTGTTTTGGACCTTAATGGACCTTGTTTCAGAATGCTGCTTTGTTTCTACGAACTGTACAATGCACCAGCCATGTTCTTCTCACTACACGCTCAATGGTAATTATCTGGCTGAAAATCACATTTTTCTACAGCATATTTCCAACTCCTACGCTGTATTTAGTGACTGGACATAAGCCAGATGTGATTCATTCACTTCAATATTAATGGGTGGAAGAATTGTTCTTTATTTGTTCCAGTGCAAAACCGCTTTTGGACTTTTTAGTTAGCTATCATTAACCCTTTCACTGTTTCTTATCATTTTTACGGTCTTATACACGTCTGAAAATGAAAAGATAAAAGGGTAGTGTTTGCTGTTTAAGATTAACTCATATAAAAAATTGAGTTTACCATGTACTGTGGAATCTAATTTTCAAGTGCAAATCGCATAAAAAGATTTTTTTACCACCAAGCACTAGATGAACTAACAGATCAATATATGTTCTCAGAGAACACAACAGTAGTTAAAGAGGCTGTCCAGGATTTCACCTTAGGTTAAGGTTATCAGTATCAGATGAGGTCTGACTTTAGGCTAAAACGAACTCTATCACCTGTATGACTGGCTTCAGTGCACTAAACGGGTGCCAGGAAAGGTACTGCAAGCTCAGCTCCAACTAGAAAAAGCTAGTTAATAGGGGTTCTCACAGTGGAAATATCAGCTCCCACAATCCATCCTATATTCATCACGTGGCTTAATGATCTTGTTGTCTCTTCTGATGCAAAACAGGCCACTGGTCCCTGTAGGAAAATGGTAGTGGTGTGCTATGATCTTTAGGCATCCATTTAGGCTACAGGATATATTTTTGGGGTCCTGGAAAAGCAGACAGAAGACAACAAAATAAACTTGTATGAAGATATTTAGGCAATCTATGGAGCGTCCTGTACTGTGTCTAAGTTCAATAGGACATTTTGCCTTTGTATTCTGTAAGAATCTCCACTCCATATTTCTTACTGTCTGATATCTAAGACACACAGAACATGGATTGCTCTATAAGTTGTATATTTCATTTTATTAAAGTCTAGAAGTTATGTTTAAGGCCTGGCTTTGGCTCAAAAAACTGCAACAAAAAAGGCTGCATTTCCGCAACGTGGAACCACAGCCTAAGGCCGGGGCCCCACAGGACGTAAACGCCGTGATTTGTCCGCAGCGGAGACGCTGCGGGAAAAATCGCAGTGTTGTACAGTGCAAGCAAAGGGGATGGGGATGGGGATTCCTGCGAATCCCATGCCCACTTGGCGGGAAAAAAACGCAGGGGATGGGGATGGGGATTCCTGCGAATCCCATGCCCACTTGGCGGGAAAAAAACGCAGTGCGGACATGCTGCGATTTGCAAAGCCATTGCGGCTTTGCAAATCGCAGCATGTCAATTATATCTACGGCCTTCCCATAGCTATAATTGTAACAGAAAGTCCGCAGAGGAAAACTCTGTGAACTTTCTGTTAAAAGTGCTGCGGAAAGAACCACAGTGCATTCACGCCGCGGTTCTTTCTGCAGCGCTTTAACGCCCGTGGGGCCTTAGCCTAAAGGGGTATTCCCATCTGGAATAGTTATGGCATATTCCCAGCATATGTCATGCCATAATTGTCTGAAAGATGCAGTTTCCAAATCCCCATCTTGCAGCTGCGCCAAGAGAAGAAAAACCCATGTGGAAGTGGTCCAGAGGAGGCCCCTGTATCTACTGTATTAGACATTTATTGCCTATCATGTGCAAACACCATAAATATCCACTATGGTATTTAAAATGTTAAATTCCAATTCTTAAATGGATTCTAAAACATATTACGTTTATTAATTTATTAAAAATAGCCAAAACATATTGCAAAAAAAAAAATACAACATTAAGCATATAACATTTTTTGATGACTTTAGTTGACATTTCTAGTAGCTTGTCCTCTACCTCTGCCTGGTTGTGGTTTTTTGGCATTAACTTGAAGCTTTTGAGTAGATTGGGTTGTTATCACCTGGGACAGAATAGGAGCTTTTGAAATGGTTACCCGTGGGGCATTTTTCACAGGTAAAATGTTTGCATTCTGATTGAGAGAAATATCATCTGAAAAAAAATGTAAAAAAAGTTAGCTCACAAAACTGTTCCAACTTCTCACCTATCACATAAGGCTCCACCGTTCACTTCCATTGCCCTCAGAATACACCACACACTGTAGATATCCCCATCAGAATACACCAATATATTCCTCCCTTTGTCTGCCTCAGGATGACTGTGGACTTTTTTCTTACTTTATCCCCTTCCTTCTTCGCTGTCAAGTACCTCTGATGTCATAGGTGATATTAATTATGGTATCTAAAGGGTTAAACGTCTGATCCTTTGGCTACTGTGGCAGTTCCCACAAGATCATTGTATACTGTTACATAGCCTTAAAAAGCACAAGCCTGTGACAAAAAAAATGCAATGCATTTGGAAAATCTTCAGATCTTTTCACATTTTGTTATATTGACGCCTTGTAGTAAAATAAAAAAAAATAAATAAATAAAAAAAATCAAACTACACTTAATACCCCGGAATTAGAATGTGAAAAAGAGAAATAAATGAATTCCAATGCATAAAAGGAGAAAAAACGGGATGGCACTGCTGATTCTGTATGTAATATAATTGCTGTTAAAAAGGAGGTAGGTCAACAGGGATGTAACCCAATAAGAGCAAAGCCGTGGGGGTGCACAACATCCAAAAACAGGCATATAGAGAATAATAATGAAAAAAGAAGGAAAAAATTGGAAGGGCACTCACCCATTGAAAGGCTTTTCTTCTTTAAAAGAACATCATTTATTAAGGTACCACATCTTTAAAAACAACGTTTTTTTTTTAGGGAGGGAAGTACGGCATCCATGGCATAGAAAGGCTTTATAAGCCATGGATGCTGTACTTCCCTCCCTAAAAAAACGTTGTTTTTAAAGATGTGATACCTTAATAAAGGATGTTCTTTTAAAGAAGAAAAGCCTTTCAATGGGTGAGTGCCCTTCCAATTTTTTCCTTCTTTTTTCAGAGAAATAAATGACTTTTATGGGGAGGAGTATTTCCAGTCTGTGTGGGAGTCGTGGGACACATTCTGGACAACTCATGACCTTTAACCCCTTGGGGCTTGACCTTCCCCTTTTCCCTTATCTCTCCATTGACACACCAACAGTGGGAAACTAATCTGCAAGGCCCTAACAGTCTGAGGTGTAAGAGATCAGTGGGGGTCCAATACCCCAACGTCCTTCGCTATTTACATTGCACAGTATCTGTTTCACCATGCAATGCTATTGCAGTCTGTAATAATAGTGCATGGCTGCTATAAAACAGATAGCATGTGATGTGAATAGTAATAGTGACATAATACTGTGTGCAGGGGCCACTGTGGAGCATAATACTGTGTGTAGGGGCCACGGTGGAGCATAATACTGTGTGTAGGGGCCACTGTGGAGCATAATACTGTCTGTAGGGACCACATAGGTGTCATTATAATGTGTAAAGGGTCACTATGGGGCATATTACTGTGTGCAGGAGACACTATAGGGCATAATACTGTGTGCAGGGGCCACCATGGGGCATAATAGTTTGTGTATGGGCCACTATGGGGGATAATAGTGTGTTCAAAAATGCAGTTTGGGTAGGTCGGGAGGGGGGAGGGAACCCATGTCAAATGTTCGTCTTGGGATCCTGCCATTCCTAGTTACGCCAATGTTCTGCAGTCTCGTCCATCACATTCTACTGTACCACACTGTGGTGCCACAGTGTTGGCATAAAACAAAAACAAAGTTATATAGAAAATATTTCCCATGTTAGAAAAAAAAACACATGCCATTTATGGCATACTGTCAGTGTGCCTGACCTACCTGACAGCTGAAAGGCCAGAATATCTTCAGAAATAGAAAGGATTTTATGAGCATGAGAACAGCTCTTGGGAGCCAGAAAAGAACCTGGATTATCCTGTCAGTCCTAACTCCAGACTTTAGATTACTGCTTTAGGTGTTTTATTAGAACAATATTACCTTTTTCTTCAGTTTCATTGTTGGTTGTATACTTTATACTAGGAGGCAGTAGCTCTTCCAAGTCCTTCATTAATTCATTAGTAGAGGCGGTGTTGTTGCGTTTATTTTTTTCATCTTCCTTTTTCTGTATTAATTTTAACAGCGAATAAAAACAAATCAAAAGTCAATCAAGGTTTTTAATATAACTATTGGAATGCTTAAAAAGAGAATACACAGCTTTGAAACAGTCAACTGGTATCATTTACTTTAATATATTTTTAAAAACTATGTTTTTATTAAAGCATTTTCACTTTACAGACTAGGGATGGTAACATAAAAAAATGCAAAGAGTAACATAAGTTCCTGACATAGCAGGAAAACAAATATGACAAGTAATATAAAGAAAGTCTATAATATGATGGGAAGGAGGAGAAGAAGAAACGGAGAAGAAGGGGGAAATGGAGGAGGAGACAGCAGAGAATAATGAAGGGACATATAGGGAAGGGTGATAGATGGCGGACTGTGTCTACAGTCTTATAGGGGGCTAATCATGGATAGGAGGTTAAAAGTAGGAGGAAAATTCAGATGAATAGTGAAATAAATCCCAAAATTGCCATACTCTTTGTGTCAGTAGAGTGTGATTTGAGTTCGTCCATGAGATTTTTCATACTCTGCAGAAGTAGGATCTCTTGGATCCAATCAGGAACTGTGGAGGATTTGGGTCCTCTCACCATGTGGGGATCATTGTTCATGCCGCTATCAGCATGTAGCCAACTAGAGAGCAAATATTTATGGGGAAACAGAGATTGCAAAAGGGTTTCTGGGGAGTCATTCAGGAGCACTCCTGACACCTTGTGTATAATCTTAATGACAAGTTTAGACCAAAACTGTTGTAAGACAGAGCATTCCCCATTCATGGTATCTTTTGATGACCACATCTCCAACAAAGGTCAGGAATAAGAGGGAAGATTGCATGAAGAACTCACAGAACTGTGTACCAGCGAGATAGGATTTTGTAATTGGTTTCTTGCACTTTGCAAGAAAAAAAAAAAATGGCATAGTTGAAAAACAGTGAGCTGCCTCTATGGAAATAAAGTAGCTCCCATCTCCCACTCCCATTTGGAAATTAACCTAGGCGAAGAATTATTCTGGGTGTTGGCTAACAGAGTATACAGAGGGGCATAACTGCCGGGGTAGCAGCAGTAGTGGCTGCCACAGGGCTTGGGACATTAGGGGGCCCAGCGAGTCCCTGGATTTTTATTTTTTTTTTAACCCCAGCAGGCAATGAGCCCTATTTACTTACCGATCCTCACTCGTGCTCATGGCCACCGGAGCTCCCCCTTCAGCGGAGGAGGCTGGGACCAGGAGAAGGGATCGATAAGTGAGGCCGCAGGCCCATAAACCCCACAAACACTGCAATCATTATTCTCGGGAGTTGTTGCTGTCCGTTCCCATTGATGTTAACGTAGACAACATGATGGATGCTATCTCCCATCATGCTTGTTCACTTTTGCAACAGAAGAAAACCTAATTGCATAACTTTTTCTTGTGTCAGAAAAGTAAAAAACATGACGGAAAAAGCCTTCATCATCCTGTGACATCCGATGACAGCAACGGACATTAACAACAGTAGCATGATCCCACTCTAATCAATTAATCCTTTGGAATGCAGCAATATCATTTAACACATATGTAAAAATAATAATATACTTAACATACCCTCTGCATTTTCTTCTTGAATTCAATATTAGCATTTTTGTATGCCTTTGATATTGCATTAAGGTAATATATCGCTAGTCTGCAAGAAATAAAAAATAAAATATTAGCGGTTATGAGTAAGAATGAATGTATCATATACACGCAAAGTCAAAAGTACATTGATATCTGTCTCACTATTTTTAGTGCTTGTATTTACTGAAGGTAGAAATGAAATGAGGCGCAGACAGTGGAGTTAGCTACCTAGCAGAATACAAAACAAGAAAAGCCTTTAATAGCTTCTAGTCACACATGGATCAGAGGAGCTCTTCTCACCTCGTCTCAAGAGCTCTTCCCATCAAAGGGAATTATAGCATATCCACAGGCTACAATATAAATGTCTGATATGTGCCAGTTTCACCAGTACAGTACAGGTTTCCCTGACCCCCATCACATACCATGAGGTGGTCACCAGCTGTCGCAACAAGACAGGGAGAACCTACCATGTACGTGCAAGGGAAATTGGAAGTTACAGGAACAGATTAGTACTTGTGTCTCGTATCAGAAGTGTATTTGATTTTTTTTACATTTATGCCATAAATGCCTTTGATGACAATGCCCCTTTAAAGTTCAGAGATTGACACAGGAATAAGAATATTCATTACCAGAGTAGTGAAGATATCAGATGAGGCAGGTACATGACCACTAAGTAATAGTGAAAACTAAGGGATATAAAACATTAAAAAAAAAAGGTTACATAGAATGTATTACATCTTACACCATTAGAAGCACGACGGCTATGATTACCCCAGGATTGGAGATATAACCAAATACTTTGGTAATAAAAGGGGGAAAGTCCTTTTCAATTGTCTCTTGAAGAACGTCATACATCCTGGTTTTTCCGCTTCAAAATAGAAATAATAATTGAGACACATAGCACTTTTCACATTTCATCAAAACTAAAACATACTCAAAAATTATACAAGCAAAGATTTTATCAATAGAGCATCCGCAGTCAACTCGTATTTTCTCAAATGTATTTTCAAGAGATAAAAAAATGAATATATATTCTTGCGATCTATGGGAGACCTGAGTCTGTCAATAAGGATGACTGGCTGCAATACCAATTATAACTGTATGTACAGATAGGCTGCTGTGTGTTGTTAAAGAGGACCTTTCATCACTTGGGGCACATGCCGTTTTATATACCGCTACGCACTGTCGGCTTTCACGATCTGTGCCCCAGGTGAAGTGTTATCGGTGCCGGTACTGTAGCTCTTCACTGTCAGAAGGCGTTCCTGACAGTCAGTCAGGAACGCCCTTCCTCTCAACAGTGCCTATTGTGCTGTACTGTGAGAGCGTCCCCTCCCTCTCCTCACAGTACCTGTCCATGTAGAATATTGTGCACAATTCTGGGCTTCTTTATATAGGAAAGATATAGATGAACTGGAGGTGGTGCAGAGGAGGGTGACCAAGGTAACTAAGGGGATGGGTGGATTAGAGTACAAATACAGATTATCACAATAGGGGGTTGTTCAAAATGTTGGAAAAGAGACAGTTTAGAGTAGACCTAATATAATGTACATGTATATGAATGGACAGTACAGAGACCTCTCCAATGATCTCTTCATAACAAGGCCTGTAACTGTGATACAGGGACATCCTCTATAACTAGAAGACAAAATGTTTTACCATGGTCATCATGGACAATGCTTTGCTACAGCAAGTGTGATGAGAGTATGGGACTCAATACCACATGATGTGGTAATGTCTTATAACTTACACAAGTTCAAAAGGGGCCTGGATATCTTTCTTGAAAGTAAGAATGTCATAGGTTATATGAGCTAGATATGTTTGCGATAGAATGACTTCCATACTTGAATTGTTTTCCTCTGATGGGGCACTTGGCATCAGCCGCGTGGGGGTTTTTGGCCTTTCCCTGGATCAACTTGGTAAGTTTATAGGTTGGATTTGATGGACTTTTGTCTTTATCCAACCTTATCCACTATGTTATTATAGTCTTACAGAATATGCACACTCTACATATTGTTATATATCATATTTAAATACATATAGGGGACACATGAAACACTATCAGTCACTCATGCTCAAAAAACATGTTAGCAGATAATATTGTTTTACCTGAAAGGACCACAGTCAAATGATGGCGATATAGTCATTATCGTGTATACTACAGGCAGCAAGCTCATGAACAGTACTAGCAGTAATAGGGCCATATAAAAATTGTTTGACTTTGAAGCTTTAAATACTCTTTCTTGTGGAACGTTGCTGCTCATTACCGCCCAGCACTGCAAGTACATTGAGGACAGGAGGCGCAGTACATTTACCACTATAAGTCCAGGTGCATAAAATGTCCCCATCCTATGGAGTAAATAAAATGATGAGCAGATAATGTTATAAACATCTGTTTGCTACAAATCTGTACAAATACATTTCAGTTTATAATCCGTTTAATAAGGGTGCGTTCACACGATGTAAAATGGAGCGTGACCTGGCACGTATACGGCGTGTCAGAGTTTGAGCGCTCAAAAAGATCCCATTGATTTCAATGGGAGTTACGAGCGTATACGCCGCGTTATTTTGCGGCCGTGATTTTGGTCCTTGCTGGATAGACGTAATGACACCAATAACTGGCTTTGAGGGTGATCTGTTTGTGAATGGAGCTAGCCTCAGGAGTCACATGTCATTTGTATACAGGCTACTGCTGAGGTCAGTGATTGGTTGCGCAGGTCATCTTACCACAAACCTGCACGACGTCATTGCCATTAGTCTGCCAAGGACTGAAAATGGTACGGACCAGGCTTTCAGTACTGGATTGGTACAGTAAATTCATGTTTGTTTGTCGGTTTGTTTTTTAATGTAATACATTTTCTAGCCAAAATAATGTAATACATTTCCAAATCAAAATTCATTAAGTATATTGCCTTTATTTTTTATAGAATTCTATATAGTGAACTTACCATATCATGCCTTGATTAAATATGAGACCAAGCACATTGCCACTTATATCAAACTCCGCATAAGATGGCTGAAACAATTAGAATAAAGAGAAACTTATGAATATGTAAATTTCATTTCAGTTGCATATATTATGTGAGTTACCAGGGCAGGTCTTTGATTTTTGGGTCTCTAAGGACAGGGCAAATAAAGGGAGTGTATTATAAGCCTAATTCCTTGTAGAGGTTATTCTACAGCAGGGATCAGCAACCTTTTTTGTATCATGACCCGATTTTTTTTTTTTTTTGTCAAAGATGAAGTAGTCAGTGTGCCTTGCAATAAGAGTAAGTGTGTTACAATGGGCTTCTGTATGCAGACTAAGGGCTCGTTCACATGGAGTAAACGTTCACACGGAGTGTAAAAATACGACTCCCATTTTACACGTGTATTTTGATGTGTATTTTGACGTGTTTTTTTTACACATGTAAAAAATGTCATAGAAGTCAATGGGAGTCTTACACGTGTGTATTTTTTACACGTGTATTTTGCCAAAATACACACGCGTTTTCTCCGTGTGAACGGGCCCTTACACCCTAAAGTACCTTTGGAGTTCAAACCCCATTTCAAGGGGTTTGGCAAGTGCAGTACTGAATGTACTAAGCATGCCCGCTGATGTCATCCTCCACCCTTCAGAGCAAGGCAACACTGTACAGGCTTCATGGTGGAGAATGACATTGGTGAGCATGCACAGTACATTCAGTACCGCTCTTGCCCCATGAAAGGGGCTTTAGGGGCGTTTACTCGACAATGCATACAGAAGCCTGCACATTAAAGTAAATGCCCCTTAAGCCCCTTTTCAGCTCTTTAGCATAATTATAAAATAAAGTTCTCTCGAACGGAGCAGCACTCACATATCATCTCAGAAGCCTTAGAAGGTGTTCTGAGTAGATTAATGTTGATTTTTTGTGCTGACAGACTCCCTTTAACTTAATTATTTTTTGTTAGAAGATTTATGGGAAGACTTGACATTTTTATTGATGCCATTTTGAGGAGCGTAATGCTTATTGATAGCTTTTTATAATATTTTGTTGATGGCTGACAGAACAAAAAAATGGTAACACTGACTTTTTTTTAGTTATTTTTAGCATGCGGGTAAAATCACATTAGAGTTGTATTGCTTGGGTCCTTATGGATGTGGTCATTTCCAATATGTATTTTATTTGTATTATTTCTCATTAATCATTTTGGGATGGGGGGATTAATCAAATGCTATATTTTAACGGTGTGTTTTATTTAAAAAATGTATTTTTTTAATACTATTTTTGTGTCCACCTAGGGGGCTTTAACTTGCGATTTTCTTATTGCTTTAATTATGCAGTGAACTACCTACCTAAGTGGTGTCATTTGCAGACACCACTTTATTCCACCACAAGTAATGTAGAAAGTCAATTGGGGGCAGAATAAGGTCCATTAATGACCAATATAGAAAGTCTATACACTGGTTACTAATGGGTGAAAAGATTGCTATGGACAGAGCATTACAGATGGATAGGAGAGGGGGAAAAGGAAAGGAAAATCTGTTTAGATAAAAGTTCCCCACATGGTGAATCCCATCCACACATTGCAGAAAAATACCTGTTGCGTTTTTGGAAGTTGCAGTATGTCAATTAGTTCTACTGATATACAGGCGGTTTCCCTATAGGTATAATTGAAGCTACAACTGTGAAAAGCGCTGTGGGAAAAAATCGCAGTGTGTTTATGCTGTGTTTTTTTTCCCCACAGAGTTTTTTTCGCTACGGCACGCAATATGGGTCCTTCGCCTTTATAATCAGCAGCTTACACTATCTTTCCCCAAAACCCCAACAATTTTCTTAAACATCCATCTATATAAATTCTGTATTGAAATAAACATACAAATCCAGCCTCCAGATCCCAACACCAGCAGTAATTAAGAAACCTGACAATCACAGCTCGTCCAAAGTCTCCCACAAGAATCATGATGTAAGTCATCTGTGTATCTGATACTGTTAACTTTACAAACTCCTGTAAGAAAAAAGCTCATATAGTTACAAGAAGTACATTACTAGTTAACGGGAATATGTCACGAGAAAATTGCCTAGTTTTTAAAACAAGTTTTTACATTTTTTTTTTTCATTTTACCATTTATATTTTTTTAAAAAATGCATCTGGCAATTTAAACTCTGTCCACTAAGTGTAATAATAGAGCAACACTTGCCAATTGTGTAAAGATTTTCTTTGTCATTTACATCACAGACAAGGCAGAGTGCAAAAGTGTCAGATTTTTTTAAAAATTATTATTATGCTTACTTATATAGCACCATCATATTCCGCAGCGCTTTACAGATATTGTCAGTCACTGTCCCATATCGTACTCACAAACTACATTCCCTATCAGTACATCTTTGGTGTGTGGGTGGAAACCGGAGTACCCACGCAAACCCACGCAAACACGGGGAGAACATACAAACTCCTTGCAGATGTTGCCCTTGGCAGGATTGGAATCCAGGACTCCAGCGCTGCAAGGCTGCAGCGCTAACCACTGAGCCACTGTGAGCCAACGTGCTGCCCATAAACAGGGGCGGATCCAGGGCCGGGCGAGCCGGGCAACCGCCTTGGGCCCCGCGCTTAGCAGGGCCCCGCGGTGCGGCCAGGACCTAACAAAATGGTCCCGGTCGGCATGTCCCGATTTCAACACATCGGCGTCCTACGGACACCGATGAGCTGAATACATAGGCGTTTAAAGCAGGAGCTGTTACAGCTCAGCTCCTGCTTCAACGCTGAGCATCGGCATTTGTAGCCGCGATGTGATGACGTCACATCGCGGCTACAATATGTGTATGAGGGAGAGAGCTGCGAGGGAATGAGGAAAGGTGAGAACAGCATTACACTGGGGCAGATGAACGGAGGGAGAACGGCATGACACTGGGGCAGATGAAGGGGGAAGAATGGCATGACACTGGGGCAGATGAAGGGGGGGAGAATGGCATGACACTGGGGCGAATGAAGGGGGGGAGAACGGCATGACACTGAGGCAGATGAAGGGGGAGAATGGCATGACACTGGGGCAGATGAAGGGGGGAGAATGGCATGACATTGGGGCAGATGAAGGGGGGGGAACAGCATGACACTGGGGCAGATGAAGGGGGGAGAACGGCATGACACTGGGGCAGAGACGGGGGGGGGACATGAAACTGTGGGCAGATAAAGGGGGAGAATGGCATGAAACTGGGGACAGAGATAGAGGGGCCGCACGTTTTATTACCTCTTTCTAGTCTTCAACAGTTGGGAAGTACAGGTTAGAAGTGCGAGACCCCCAGTAAGTAGGGGTCCCCGCCAAAGTCAATTGCCCAGGGCCCCGCAAACCCTGGATCCGCCACTGCCCATAAAATGTTATTCCATGCATGCAAATCCCACAAATCTGTACATATAACATATTCTTTCTAACAATTGTTGTAAATACGATAAATGACTTACTATCCCCACATTTGTTTCCCAGCATGGACCTCTGGGCATATCAGCTGGATGAATGTATGGGGTTGAAGTGCTCCCATTACTCAAAGATCCATTATTGAGACTGGCTATCAGCAGCATAGTCTTGTTTTTTATAACTTCTTCCTCAGCTAACTGTGAATTAATAACAACAGTATCAACAAATGTAACAAAAAAAAGGACCACTGATGCATACGGAGAAAAATTAGGTTTTATCACATATTGTTTTGTTATGTTTATGCTCAATAACATGTTGAAATAGGAAATAGGCAAATACATAGGACAAGCAGGACAGGCAACTTTGTACATGGGATGAGTGAAAATTGGAAACACTTTTTTATTGTACCATCTTGAAAGGATGGGTGATGCGGAATAAGAAATGGTAATAGGTTATTTCATTACAATCAACCTATATCACGTTCTGAGACACTGTACGAAAATTGCCAAATAATATGAGTTACATTTCAACACAACGGATCTGTTGCAGAAAGTTTGGTGACTTTCCTATTCATTTAAAAAGCTTGACTGATATCACATATTGTAGGAAAAAAACAACATTCACATGTATGGATTTGCTAGTGTCAGCATGTTTAGCACTGAATATATAGTCGAGATTCTATCGCAAAACCCTGTACAGAGGACTTGTTCCTCCACCGTTTTCTTTACACAACAGCCCCTTATTGTCAATGGGGTCTGTCAGATTCCATATGTCACCACTATTTTAGCAGTCTGCTTCTCCATTGTTCTGGTCCTCCGACGGAACCGAACAATGGAGATACAAGATTAATGTGAACCTCGCATCAGGGCTCGTTCACATCTGCGCCCGGTCTCCGTACTTGAGGTTTCCGTTTCCTGCCTAAAACAGAGGCAGGAGATGGAAACCTGCAGGAGACTTTCTCACCCATTCATTTGAATGGGTGAGAAAGCTGTCCGGCCGTGCGCGGCAGTGAGCATTTTGCGCTCTCCGCCGCGAAACCGGGTTTTATAATCCGGACACAGAGTCGGACATGCAGTACTCTGTGTCCGGATAAAAAAATCCGGTTTCGCGGCGGAGAGCCTAAAACGCTCACCGCCGCGCACGGCCGGACCCGGTCTATGGTTTCCGTCTTCTGGCATGCAGAAGACGGAAACCATAGAACGGAGACCAGAACACAGGTGTGAGCCTAGCGTCACATGTGAATATATCAGTAGCAAATTTAATGCTCACCTTGAATTTCTTTTCCTGTCTTTCATGATGGTTCTCTATCCCTATAAGTGAGTTTAATATACTTTTCCATATAATCTGATAATTCAGAATACATATAAATATCTACCAAGATATTTCCACATTATTGTACTTCTGCATTGATTACTGTTTTGACACCCCACCTTCTCCCCAGTAAATAGTGATATTTTTTTGAAAGTAAAAATGTTATATACATTTGTGAAAATGGCCCAAAAACAGCATGTTCTATTATTTAAGATATGGGTCACATGTAGAGATGAGCGAGTAGTATTCGATCGAGTAGGTATCCGATTGAATACTGCAGTATTCGAAATACTCGTACTCGATCGAATACCACGCAGTAAACGCAGTAAAAATTCGATTCCCCTCCCACCTTCCCTGGCGCTTTTTTTACACCAATAACTTTGCAGGGGAGGTGGGACAGGAACTAGGACAACGTAGGCTTTGGAAAAAAAACGTATACAGTCATTGGCTGGCTAAATCAGTAGCAATAATAATAATAATAATAATAATCTGGGACTTGGGTGTGTTAGATGCCCCCAGGCATGCTTCCCCTGTTTTCCCAGTTGCATTTCAGGGTGTTGGCATCATTTCCTGAGGTGTCAATGTGGAGTTGGTGACTCCAATTGGTCGAATTTTGGTTTCCCTGAAACGGGCATGTTTTTCCCATAGACTATAATGGGAATCGATATTCGAACGAATAGTCGAATATTGAGGTCTACTCTAATCGAATTTCGAATTTTTGAATATTTCATTACTCGCTCATCTCTAGTCACATGGGCTTTTAAGAAAATGGTAATGTGAATAGATCTATTATTTTCTTAAGCATACCTTGGCATTGACGTCATCAATTAAGGCTAGCAAAAAGGTATACAAATTTCCCAGGAAGAGTGCAAAAATTCGCCCAAGTTGCCACTTCAAAGCCAGTCTAGGGTGATAATTTTCCATAGCTGCTATAGTTTCAAATAGTGGAGGGCAAAACATTGACAGCAGGTTCATTACAATCTCTATCTGCAAGCAGAACATACACATACACTTAAACATACAAAAAGTTTAAAAACAATGTTAAAGATTATATAGCTATGAACGTCCATAAGCCAAAAATAATCTTTAAAATGAAAAAATGCTACGAACGTATTTTAAAGTGGAAGTCTATATTGTCATTCTACAAACTGTGTGGCCCTGGGGTTCATAGAGACTAGAGATGAGCGAGTACTGTTCGGATCAGCCGATCCGAACAGCACGCTCCATAGAAATGAATGGATGCACCTGGTACTTCCGCTTTGATGCCGGCCGGCCGCTTAACCCCCCGCGTGCCGGCTACGTCCATTCATTTCTATGCGAGCGTGCTGTTTGGATCGGCTGATCCGAACAGTACTCTCTACTCTCTAATAGAGACCTAAGACTAGTTATACAAAATTGTTTTCATCTCTAAAAATCACAGCTAAAGCTCCATGTAGCGAGCCGTAGCCAAAAAGTGCTGTGGAAAAGATCACTAGGAAAACACTTCACTTTTTTTTCTGCAGCGCTTTTAACACAAAATCACAGTTTTCCTCTGTGGACTTTTTGCTTCTATTATACTCATACAGAAAAGTTCTGTATTTCCATAGGTATAATTGACATGCTGCAATTTACAAAAATGCAACGGTTTTTCTCATTAACGTTTTTATAGGTCTTCAACAGTAAGTACAATATGGGCCTTAGCCCAATTCAAGATATATTGGAAACGTGCTAAGAAATGGGATGAAGAGAAAGGGCAGGTGAAGAAATCAACATTGGAAGGGAGGGGTTCAAAGGAGGAATGAAAATAATAAAAAAAAAGGCAAGCGGAGAAAAGGCTCTGATGCAGCAGAGCTGTATAACTTGAAAGCAACATAGTTAGGGGGACATTAAACTGGGGGAAACTAGAGGGGGACATTAATATCCCCCTCCAGCTGCCCCAGTTTAATGTTCTCCTCCAGTTACCCCCATTTTCATGTTCTCCTCAAGCTATCCCCCTGGGTTTAATGTCCCCCTCCAGTTATCCACAGTTTAAGGACCCCTGCCCTCCTTCAGATGCCAGCAGAATCCAAAAGACCCTGTCTCCCTCAATGCCATCAATCCAATCCCCCAGACCCTCCAGGTTATAGTCCCATGTAAATATATCACTCCCTCCTCTCAGCCTCCTCCAACATGCAGTCTCATGCTGACTAATACTATCACTTCCCTTCCATCCTGCATTTCCACAAGACAGTCCTCAATGCTTTCTGTTCTTCCTCTATAGAGCACGGCACTGTGACATGACACGTACCCGAGCAACTCCATCTAAACACAAGGAGCACGCAGGGACACAGTGGTGAGGCAGGGCTGTCCACTCCTGCTTAACCACTGTATTCAACTCATCTGTGTCCTCCCCGGACGCAGATGAGTTGAATCCGGGACATACTTCCTACCAACCGGGACCACGGAACATGACCCTGAATCCAGGACTGTCCCGCAGAATCCAGGGCGGTTGGAAGGTATGGGTCTGTGATCATCATGGACAGCACTACACCCTGCTCATTTGTAGGTAGTGTGCTATCTGTGCTTGATCTGCTCTGTGGTTGATCCATTTTTCACATGGAAAACAGATCAATTTTTCCTTTTTTACAGTTCCTATACATTTCTAAGTCCCTGGGATGTGAAAAATGATTGACATGGATGTTTTTTTTCATAGTCCAACAGACTTTCATCGGTATGATGCATCTGTGATGGATTAGCATCAGAGCAAAAACTATCATGTTGTTTTTTTCAGGTCAGTGAAAAAAAATGGATGTCTGAATTAAAGTGAATTGATACGTATGCTGTCCACAAAAAATTAGAATAGCATACATGAAATATGGACATGGAAATAAGGACTTACTCCATCTTTGTCTTTGCTATTTCACATCTGATCTTAAGGTGCCAGGGTAGAATTTGGAGTCTTCCTGAAAAAAGCCATGAAATTAGGCATACCTCATTATTCTGATACCAACTGGGGTTGTCCAGCTTTTTGAACTCCTGCGATCGCTTTACAACAAAATAAATAAGATATCCACTTCCTCCAAGACAAATGGTGATCAACACATTTGCTAAAACAATTAGAAATCTTCTTAGATGAATATTTTCTTCCTTAGTGTTCTCCTGTTCATCCACAATAGATTCCTGATGGTAAAATAGAGTAAATATATTATTTATATGTGTATACTGAATTCCTGTTTTTTTCAAGGTTTCCTAAAATTACGGCAAACCCACATTTTGTTGCAGATTTTGTTGCAGTTTTTTGAGCCAAAGCCAGGAGTGAATAGCAGAAGGGAGAAGTATAAAACCTTCCTTTATATCTCCCCCAGTCCTGTTGAAGCCACATTCACACATTACAGAAATTATATTGTTCAATTTTCCCAATAAGGGTCCATTCACACGGAGTAAACGCGCGCTCATTTTGGCAAAATACACGTGTTTACTCCATGTGAATGGACCCTTAGTGTAAATCACTGCGGGAAAACCTGCAATGCGTTTCCGCCACAGTTTTTCTTGCAGTGCTTTATGACTGTGACCTGCTACAAGGGACCTTAGCCTAAAACTGTGATACATAAATACAGTTTTAGAATACAAAATATTTCTACCCGTTTCAGAATTAAAAAGTAAAATAGATACCTTAAAGCTTGTTGTGATTGATGCAAATTTGTTGTCTGCGGTTTCAGGGTTGCCAATAAGATAATCCCAACTAGTAAACATTTTCCAGCTGAATACAAAGTTATCATCATCTCCGTCTCCTGTGGTTTCATTTATATTCTTGGCCATTCTATGCATTAATGGAAATTTACAAAAGTATGTTTAAATGTATGTTAAAATGGTATAGTAAAATCAGGAGCACTTTCCCCTCCCCCACCAAGAGCCCGATTAGAAAACCACTAGAAATAAGGCTAGTTGCAGACAACCAAGGCCGAGCTCAGTGTGCTATCTGTGTTTTTCCAGGATAGCACACTGACCCATTCATTTCTGTTGGCCCATACATATGACCATGAATTACACAGTCACGTTTGTGAGTCCACATTCCGGGCCACAAACTATGGAACAGGTCCTATTCCTGTCTGATTTTGCAGCCCTGCTTGCACAGACACACAATGCAAAGATTGAGTAAACTTCTCTCCTTTTTATCTGATTTCAGGTGTGATAATCACATTGCCCACACCTGTTACTTGCCACAGATGAGTTATTTTGAGAAGATGCCAACAATTTTGTCTATTCTATTTTTGGAATTTTGTGTGAAAACAATATATGCAAAGGAAATAAACATGTGTATAGCAAAACATATGTCATTGCAATAATTTTCTGGCATAAATACTTAATTTTCTGGAAAGATGTCAGGGTTGTCAACATTTACGGCTATGACTATATACTTTATTATCTTATGTAACTTCCTTTTTATCATAAAAAAGGATGTAACATTCTCCTTAGCAACCCTGTGCCTAAGCTGCGTAAGGTAAGGTAAGTACACACAGGGATTTTTGGTCAGGATTTTGAGGCCGTATCTGCCTCAAAATCCTGACCAAAAAGCCGGACAGAGCTGTTTCTTCCATGAATGAATGCTCATTCATTCATTGGGCCTAATCTGGAGCAGAGTGCACAACTGCAGGGGATGGTCATGTCAAATTTCGCCTTTGGTAATTGCTTCAACTCTACATACTGCATTGAGTACAGGTATACAGACAGAGTCTCTCTGGCAATGCTTAATTAGAACATTGCCTCTATTAAAAGGAAGTTTAATAGGTTAATAAAGTATATTACAAAAATGTTCATCACACACCCCTTGTGTGTGGGAGTTAAATTAAAAGTGCCAGTTATACTTTGTTATATATAGAGAGGTTTCTGATTTGCACATCATATTTATGTGGGGTGTCTATAGTATTCTTGGATCTGTATTTATTCAGTGATTCTTTATTAATTTATAGAGGCCTAGTCCCTGTATTAGTTTATGGGGGTCCACGTGGCAGTCTGTATTAGTTAGGGAGACTTCACACAGAGTTTATGCTCCGCTCATTCTAAACGTAAACTTGTTCAGAATGAGCGGTGTAAAAAACAGATCCCATTGAGTTGAATGGGTGCCGGCTTACAAGCGCTACCCATTGAAATCAATGGGAGGCTTTTTTAGGGTACCTTCACACGATGTAACGTGCAGCGTGATCTGGCACATATACGGTGTGTGAGAGTTTGCACGCCGTAAAAGCTCCCATTGATTTAAATGGGAGTTAGGATCGTATACGCCGCGTTATTTTGCAGCCGTGATTTTGCGCGCAAACTCTCACAAGCCGTATACGTGCCAGATCACGCTGCACATTACATCGTGTGAAGGCACCCTTACCTATTCTTTCAATGTGATACGCGCGTATCACATTGAAAGCAATAGGTAAAAAAGCCTCCCATTGATTTCAATGGGTAGCGCGCGTTTGCCGGCAACCCTTAGAAGTCAATGGGATCTGTTTTAACGCCACTCTCTCTGAACAAGTTTACGTTAAGAATGAGCGGAGCGTAAACTCCATGTGAAGGCTCCCTAAAGGGGTCAGTAAAGTAGTCTGTATTCATTATGGGGTGTACTATATGTCTATTTATGATTCAATTGTCATTTTACATATACTGCACAACTCTGTACACTTCTGTTAGTAATATCTCTAATGTTCCTAACCAAGATTTATCAATTATGAACAAATGTCACTATATGCATTGCAAAGTATTAAAAACAATACCTCCTACAACATTCCAGTATGAAAGCTGTCCCCAAAACACATTTCTAAGCAGAATTCATTAAAAATATAATATTTTTTTTTTACCTAAAGTATATACCGTATTTTTCGGACTATAAGACGCACTTTTTTTCCCCAAAATTTTTGGGGAAAAGAAGGGTGCGTCTTATAGTCTGAAGGTGGCGCCTGGCATCCGCTGTAAGAGAGGCGGAAGCCGGTAAGTGATAGACGCCATTACAAGTGCCGGGGCCTGTGACATCGCTGCGCTCCTCTGCCCCGCATGAAGCCAGCAGCGGCAGGGGCTCCTCCGTCCCCCCGCCACTGGCTTCATGCAGGGGAGAGGATCGTAGCGATGTCTCAGGCCCCGGCGTCTATCCCTCCCCGGCATCCGCCTCTCTAGTACAGCGGATGCCGGGTCAGTATCCGTGGCCCCTTCTCCCCCGGGGCCGGTCCCCACCGGCCCCGTACCTGTAGAGTTGCAGGCCGGTTCCTGCGCGGCGATATCGCAGGAGCCGACCTGTTCGGGTGACAGCCGGGAGCCTAATGAGGCTCCCAGGCCTGTCACTGCTGTATTAGTATTGCGGCTGGGTCTATGACCAGCCGTAATACTAATAGACAGAATGTCCCATAGACGGCAATACAGTTGTATTGCCGTCTATGGGACTTGCGATCAAGTGACCGCAGGCTCAAGCCCCGGGGGGGGGGGGAATAAAATAGTAAAAAAAAAAAAAAAAAGCTTTAAAAATATGAAATAAATAAAAGTTCTAAATCACCTTCTCTTTTTTTTCAATACAAGGTGATCTAAGCAATAGATATCCCCCAAAATGGTATAACTAAAAAGTACAGCTGGCCCCGCAAAAAAAACGCTCTATGCATCCCCGTACAGCTGCAGGGTCACCTGTCAATGTGGCCTTGCAGCTGTTGCAAAACTACAACTCCCATATATTAAATATTTTACCAGTTTTTGCTTCAAAATTTTTTTTCCCTATTTTCCTCCTCTAAAACCTAGGTGCGTCTTATAGTCCGAAAAATACGGTACATCTTTATATGTCCCTCTCAAGAAACTGGCCAAAATAAATAAAGCATATGATATAATATTGATACCTATAACTGAATTATTTCTATCCATTATTAGAGGTGTCATCATAGAAACAAAAGAAGTACTTACGTGCGTATTACAACTATTATGCTATATCCAAAGACACCAAATCCACATAGAAAATATGCCAATGGAAGCCTGTATTGCAGGAATCCAATTGTCCTTAGATTATTGTAATAACCATAAAAGAGAAGTGAATACTTTAAAGCCCCCTGTAAAATATAAGGTCTATGTTAAAGTACCTGAAATCACCTTAAAGTCACACCCATGACAACCTAAACAACAGTGATATGTTCTTTTCTAACAACAACAACACTGCAAGATGGCCTGACATTTCACTTTAGAATACTTTGAAATACAATGGCATTTATGGTGGACTCAAAGACTGCAAAGTGCTTTGATCCTGTAGTTGCAAAACAAGCCCAAATCATTACCTAGCAATTACCACCATACTTAAAGAGGACCTTCTATGTCCTCATGCATATGCGGTTTTATATACTGCTAGAATGCCGACAGTGCGCTGAATACAGTGCACAGTCGGCTTACATGATATGTGGGCCGTTAATTTTGGCACCAATCTCTCCTCACTGTCAGAGGGGCATTTCAGACAGTTAGCATCATCGCTGGGTTGAGATGAGTGCCCCCCCCCCCGACAGTACTCTAAGATAGCCTTGTACTGTCAGAAGGGACATTCCTTACCACCCAGCGATGACGCTGAGCTCTGAGGAATGCCCAGCCCATACAAGTCTATGGAAGTGTACTTCCCACTGTCAAGAATGCCCTTATGACAGTGGGAAGAGATTGGTGCCAAAATTAACAGCACCGATATCTCCAGCCTTGGGGCACATAACAGAAAAGCTGACAGTGCGCTGAATTCAGCATACTGTCGACTTTCTATTGGTATAGAAAGCCGCATATGCGTGATGGCATGAAAGGTCCTCTTTAAAGGGGTTGTCCAGGACATTTTTTCAATTAGGCTGGGGAGGTGATAAAATATATATATATATATATATATATATATATATATATATATATATATATATATATATATTACATACTCTTCGGTCCTCCAATGCCTTCAGTACTCCAATGTCTCTCAGCATGATCCGGTTATTCTGCTCTGCTGCTTTCTTCTGGAGAATGTCCAAATCAGACCGATTAGGATCAGAAGCCTAAGGAAAGGGACACAGGACATCACAGTGCGGTGGGGACTTCCAGCATAACCGGACAGCAGAGCAGCAGGACCAGACCGTGTTGGGAGATAGGTATGTTGTTTTTTGGGTTTTTTAGGTTTTTTTTTTAAAAAAAAACTTTCACTTTCCCCAATCTAATAGGATTTTTTTATACTGGACAACCTCTTTAACAGTTCACAGTAACACTTCCTCTCAAGTTTCTCAAAATTTCTACGTAATACAGACAATCTGAAATTATGTTTTTACTTAGATTGAATGGGTTCATCATAATCACCTGAAATTTTCAAGGAAACAAAACTTTTGCAAAAAAAAAAAATTGTTGTCCAGTGTTAACAACAACTGGCTGCTACTTACCCTCTAATTTCCTATAGAAGCCTTAAGGGTGTACTTAATTTATCACACACTGCTTCTGTAGATGAAGTGAACTGGGGGCAGAGAAGGGGAGACATGAAGCTGGGGGCAGAGATGGAGGGAGAAGAAACTGAGAGCAGAGATGGGGGGGACAAGAAACTGGGGGCAGAGATGGGGGGACAAGATAATGGGGGCAGAGATGGGGGGACAAGATACTGGGGCCAGAGATGGGGGGAGGGAGAAACTGAGGCCAGATGAAGTGGACTGGGGGCAGAGAAGAGGGGACATGAAGCTGGGGGCAGAGATGGGGGGAGAACAAACTGGGAGCAGAAATGGAGGGGACATGAAGCTGGAGGCACAGATGGGGGGGACAAGACACTGGTGGCAGAGATAGGGGGACAAGAAATATAAGCGGCGCCACCGCCAACCCGCAGATGAAGTCGCAGGTAACTGCTAATATATATATATATATATATATATATATATATATATATATAACTATAGCAGTAATGTAATTTAAGCTTGAGAAAACACTTGTATATGTTTAGCACCCTCAACAGAGTACTATATATATATATATATATATATATATATATATATATATATATATATATATATATATAATGTTTTCTTTACCCCAAATTCACTGAGGACACCGTAACTCATTGCGCTTGCTTGTTCATCTCTTGGTATTGTCTTTCTAGGAATACTTCCAGCAGGCAGTCCCAACAACAGCTATGGCAAAGATTAAAATGATTATCAAAACAAGTGGTATTTAGCCAACATGTTATTAAAATTAAGATTATATGTATTACACTAAGGCCCCATATTTGATAAATGCTGTGTTTTTGACTGATTGGCTGGTTTGCTGTGTGAGGCCTTAGCCTTAAGGTTAGGGGCCCCACGTGGCTTAAATTTACAGTCCCTGCAAAGTCCCATCCATACATTGCAGAAAAATACACACAGCAATTTCCAAAATGTGGCATTTTCGGAAATTACACATGTCAATTATACCTACAGAAATGTCGTCAGTTTGCCTATAGGTATAATTGAAGCAGAAAGTCCACATAGTAAACTTCTGTGGACTTTCTATGAAAATCGCTGTTGGAAAAACGTGAAGCAATTCTGCCCAGGTTTTTCCCGCAACGTTTTCTCAATGCAGCCCGCTAACGTGCGGCCTTAGGGTTAATGGATATTTTCCATGTTATGCCAATAATCACTATAAAAGTTAGGGTCCATTCACACGGAGGAAAATGATAAGGAATTTGGTGTGGAATTTCAGCGCTGAAAAAAGCCTCCAGTTGACTTCAATGGGTTCCTTTTTCTGTCATGTGAATAGTCTCCATTCAAATACCACAGTTGTTAAAAAAAGGACCATCGCACGTCTGATTTTCACTGTCGTGAATGTAGGCTATAACTCTAGCACTGCACAGTGAGGCATTTCTAAATACACCATTTGCATGTCCATGTGGCTGGAAATGATGTATTTCAAACTTGTCCCTGGTGTCCGTCTGTCACGAATCCCCCCTTAATAGCAGAAAAAACAATTGGGAACGGTTTGAAAACGGTCCATTTAAAAACCTATCCACTTCAATGAATCAGCTTTTTTTGGACAGACACAAAGTCAGATATGCAGATTCATTGCCTCCCTAAAAATTGGAATAAAAAAATTATCACATTTTCCCCAACATGGTATCGTACACATTGTCCTGCAAAAAAAGATACCTTATACAGCTCCATACACCGAAATTTTAAAAAAAGTTATAGATGTCAGAATATGGTGATTTAAAGAAATTTCTTTTCTTCAAAATTTTTGTAAAGTTATTAAAACATGAAAAAACTGTATAAATTTGGTATCACCGTTGTCGTACGAATCCGGAGAATAAAGAAAATGGCCGCTTGCTCAGTATTGTAAGCGGCCATTTTCTCGTGGCCTGTGGGCATGCGCAGTCTACTCTGCCCAAGGCCCAAGGCCTAGAAGTTACAAGCCACCGCTTGAAGAAGAGGATGAAGAGGACGCTGCTGGCGAAAATGGAGGCGGCTCTGGAGAGAGTTCTCTCGCAGCATTGGGGACGCCCCCACTGCTGTTTGAGTGCTGGGGCCTGCCCCCAGTGCTGCGAGAGATCTCATTTGCATACCGAGAGAAACCGGGATTGTAGGCAAACGGCAGCGCGGAGAAGACGACGAAAGGTAGGAGACATTGTGTGTGAGTGATAGGTAGCAGAATTGTGTGTGAGTGATAGGATCCCTTTAATAAATTATAACAAAAATCACTGAATTACTATATTGTACAGTCAACAAGATATTTCTGACTATAAGACACACCCCAGGTTCAGACAAGAAATATTAGGAAAAGGAATAATTTAATGGTGCTGCAATTCACCAGAACCTCCACTCTACAGTGGACAGGGCTGCTGCTCTGACCCTATTACGTAAGAAAGAGTGACGCTGCACATACCACCCAACCACTAGTAGCTTCTGGCATCCCGAGGCTGCTAGAACAGATGAACTGTGCGGGGGCCAGGTGTTGGACCCTAATAGATCCAGTGTAAAGATCATCAGTATAAAAATTTGATTTTGGGCCAAAACCCATTAAAATTTTTACCCTCACAGTAAGTATTTATTCTGCTCCCTTGTGATGCCATGCAATGTTTTTCAGGAAAGTTGACTACTGCAGTGCCCTATCTCCCAAGGTTTTGTGCCCTATCTCCCAAGGTGCTGCCTCAGGACATACGCTATGGTTGTGTTTCTCACACAGTCCTCTGCATGGCAGGATATATACATCAATACTGCCAAACTTGTACAAACTTATAAATCTGTCATATGGACCTTCATAAATATGTGTCACTTTCTGACACGCCAAAATTCTGGTTCACTTCCCCGTATGCTAACATCCCAGCTCAATTTTCCATTGTGCCAAAAAATCTCTTCCCATTGCCCTTGAACCAAAAGTTTGTCTCAATTGACTCTTCAACTAAGTTTACACCATTTTAATCTTATTATACTTTAGAAGTTCTGTGCAATATTCATACTTTTCTGTCTCATGAATGTGTCATACAGTTTTAAACCTCGCCAATACCGGTGCACATTTTTCAAGTGTCGAGCCAGTCATATGTTTCTGTTCTTTTTGACATACCCAGTTTATAAATGAGTTGTAAATGCCGTGCATCACAAATTTTGGCGTAAACGTATATCTTTAAGAAATCAGTCTGGATGGGGTTGACTTTAGACCCCCTGACTTTGAACTCTGAACACAGAGACTGTTAGCAAGTTTTCTCTTGTTAAAAGGGGTATCTTATAGTCTGAAATATTTGGTAATTGTAGGGAATTTTAAACATAACTTTTATTACGTGTTTGTATAAAAACTACTATTGTGTCACTCACCAATGTGTGAAAAAAAAATGATTCAAATATGATGAGATACTTGGTAGACCCAATGCAAGATGTATTGAACATCCACTGGGGTGGGCTACTAACTTACTAGTTATATAGCCAACTACTATCTTGAACGATTTGTCAGTACCAAATCCCAAAAGTTTTAGATATGAAGGAATTCAAAACTTTTGAAAAATTTGGTGCAAATTGACACATCGCTGGTTTCTGATACTTTTTATTGTTTTGTTTAAATTTTTTTAACATTTCATAGAACATCTATCACATATTTCCAGAGAATACCACTAGGAGATTATCTAGTAACTAAATATAGTAGAAATTTCCTGAATTTATTTAGTACATTACCTCAGGAATGACAACCAATCCAAGCACCAAGCATAAGAGAACTAAATTAACGCCATATAGCCACCTAAGAAATATGAAATAAGATGCCACAGACGACCCGAAGTGACCTTTAATTTAAAAAGAAATATTAATATTGATATTGACTATATAACATCACAAATGATAATAAAGCATTACTTTATAGATCTAGATAGCTACTTCGTTCACACTGTTTTCATCCCCATAGTGAGACTGCAAGTGTCAAGGGGTTTCCATGTCTGCCAAGAAGCCAATCAATAAACTCTTATCTTCATTGACCTAATACACATAGGCAGTAATGTATGATATACTGCAATACATAAGAAATGTAGGCAATATGTAGTCCAGAATTAGATATATTCCAGACCATATTTCCCCATGTACACAGGCCTTATATTAACGCAGGGTACTAACACAATAATTCCAACTGATGTAAAGTAGTTGCATATTTTAGATGTTTTTTGGACTAGTGCCATATCAACCACTGTTTGCTCTGCACACCCATAGTAGTCAATGACATACTGTTGCAGGTAAGGCCTCAGTTTTACCTGCAACAGTGGGTGTGTTCATCGGACACCTCAAGTGGGCAGGATTTGGATGCAGCAATGACTCCATAGTGTGTCCTCACCCTTAACAATTTTCTTAGTTGCTTCTGATAGATGTCAGCTGACATGTAACAACAGATGTACATTTCACATAAAAAATATAATGTGTGCGTGTGGGATAACTGCGATATTATATTATCTAGGAACTTAAAAAAGGGACATGTGTAAGAATAAAATAAGAGAACTGAAAAAAATAATGGTAGACAACATTTTTATAGATGTAAGGGATTATGAAGAAATAGAATCATTCAACTTACTTTCAATTTCTTTTATCTTCATTTCCCATGGTATGCAGGCCGTTTTAAAATTTTCAAAATCTCTTTTAAACTTCATCCATTTCTGTTAATCAATACATTATATATTAATATCTTACAATATAGTCAACATTTTTTTAAAGTGCAACTGTAATGTCAAAATAATATGCGATGTATGTGTACAAAAGAATGGGGTAGGCAAGATATGGTTATAATAATAATAATAAAAAAATTTATTTATATAGCGCCAACATATTCCGCAGCGCTGTACAATTTGTAGGGTTCAGATACAGACAGATACAAAACAAAGAACATCATTTCACACAATGGGACTGAGGGCCCTGCTCGCAAGAGCTTACAATCTATGAGATGGGATGGTTATAGATGGGAGTAAAATATAGATAATACTTACAATATATATATAGATACATATATATGTTACAACCAAAACAATCAGAGATATTGGTTATAACTAAAGAAAACTCAGCATAGGCTCAGTGGGCAATGTAATAGTGAAAGTGAGGCTATGATGGGCATATTGATTTATTATTATCTAAGTAGGCCAGAGAATCATGAGGACTAGTTAGGGAATACTCTGATGGTGGCTGGGGTGAAACTTGTTGGGTTTTTTATAAATCCATGGTTCCCAGATTTTTGCAAATGTGTAATGTAACCTAGTTTCCCAGCTGTCCAATTCCTACATTCAAAAGATCTGATCAATTTTGAAGATCCATAGATTAGTATACAGAAATCTTTGCTCAGCCGTTTCAGGGGAAAGGAGTTTGACGGCTTGGAGTAGGTGAGTAGGCAGGTCTTTCTTTGAGGGAACCCATAAAGGGAGGGACTAACAGCTCGAGTAAATAGGTGAAGGCTTCAGCAGAACTTATGATAAGCATTAACAGGTCATTTGCAAAGGCTGTATTGAGGTACACAGTATTCCCCATTCTTAGGCCCGAAGTAAGGTTTCCATAAACAAAATGAAAAGGGTGGGTGATAGGGGGCAGCCCTGTCTGGTTCCATTTGAGTTGGAGAAGGGGAGGGGGAGAAGTTCATTGATTCTAATCCTAGCACTGGGTTTCCTCTGTGTTAGAGCCACACAGATCTTCAGTTGATAAGTTATCTTATGGAAAAACCTTTTTAACTGCAAGCTCATATAAGACAGAAGGTAATATTTTATAAACCATCAACCAACATGAGATATGTACACACCATTGTGAAATATCATATACAACAACCATCCATTCAACCCTTTCCAGCTATCTGCCTTAGTACGGTGCCGGGTCTTTAAATACAGTACGGATTGTAACATTTCCCATTCTGTAATTTCCCACAACATACACTGCAAAGGATTCCCTGTTGTTTACAATAAGCAAAGATATAGTTACATTTAATGTGACATTACCTTAGCCATCATAATTTTATAGGCATAGAGTTTTCTTCCTTTTCCACGTCCTAGAGCACCTTCAAATCTTTCCACAAAGTCTTGGGCTTCCCTGACCACATGAATAAGAATTGCAGAATTTATTGATACACATAGGTTCTGACAAATGAATCAGTAAGAAACAAGTCTAATAAAACATCATAGTTCTCAAGCTATATATCGTATGCTGCCCTATATCCCCATTTATTTAGAGTATGACCTTTGATCTGTCCCTAATCTTGGCTCTGTTAAAAACCTCGCTGTTGCTGGCTACTTGCCTGAATCTGACAGACACTCCACTTGACAGGTTTGAAACTCCCAACTCTTTGCTCATTTATCTATGATTGTTATTGCCTCCTATCATCTTGTCTTTATTGCTTCCAACCTAGACAGGCGGTTCTCAATCTTCAGTACATGTCCCCAGTGGAACATGCTGCAACTGAGAACCTTGAGAAGAGAAGGAAGAACAAGAAGAAAAACTGAAGACTACCCTCTTCTCAGCTGACCCCAGAGCTGAGAAGACAGTAGCATAGCCATGAATGAATCCAACTCACCGCTCTCTGTAGGTATCCTATAACCACAATGCACTTTTCAGGTTATTCTCCCAGTTCCACCGCTCTTCTTCCCCTCTTTTGAGGTCCATGCTATCAGACTTTTCCACCCTTTCTAACTGCAAGTAGCTGCCATCTACTGTCCCCCTGGCTCACCCTACCAGTTCTTAGATCAGTTTGCTTCATGGATTCTCTATTTCCTATCATGTGAAATTCCTACCCTCATTATGGGTGATTTTAACCATCATTTTGGGGTCATTTTCTCATTAACACCCCTCTCTCCACATCAGCACTTCATCTTCTATCACTAACCACATCTATTGGTCTCTCACAGTTCACTATTTCTCCCACATACAAAGATGGTAATATCCTTGATCTGATCTTCTTATGGCTTTGTTCTGTCTCTGACTTCACTAGCGCTCTCTGGCCACAACCTTCTTTCCTTTACTATCAAAGGATTTTGACCTTCGCAAGACACCTCAACCTACCGCACATAAAGGATTCTACGTGCTGTAAACCCATAACATCTCTCAGACACATTACAGTCATCACTGTCTCCCATCTCTTCTCTTTCTTGTCCTGAATTGGCCACCAAACAGTACAACGAGACTCTCAAAACCACCCTGGTTGAAGTAGCACCCTTTATTGTCTGAAACTCCCGACACAGACACCAGAAATCTTAGCACACTCCTCCAACACGTTTTATTCAGCGGTGCTCAGGATGTGCTGAACATCTGTGGTGAAAATCTAACACATCTGCAGATTTTCTTCACTTCAAGTTTATGCTCAAACTCCGCCCTTCGCCTTGCCAAACAAGCCTACTTCATCACTCTCTTCTCTCGCCAATAACCCTAAATGACTCTTTGACACCTTTCACTCCTTCCTCAAGCTTAAGGTACAGGTACCTGTCACAGACCTCACATCAAGACATGGCCACGTACTTTAAAGACAAAATCGACAACCCCAGGAGATAACTCAATCTCCAAGCAGTATCAGTCCCCTTCTCTCCCTTGCTCCTCATTGTGAACTCTCATTCTTTGATCCAGTAACAGAAGATGTCTTACAGCTCCTTTCTTCTTCTCACCCTACTACTTGTACAAGTGATCCTATACGGTCATACTTCCTCCAGTCTCTGTCGACTGTTGTTACAACTCTTTTCAAGACCCCAGAGTACAATGATTGGGGGCCTCTGATCAACATACTCTGGGGTCTCTTCAATAATAGCAGCATTTGTTGGTGTGTGCCCAACAAATACTCTTGCCGTGGGACCACAGCCTTATTATTAATCCCTGCTCCTGCTCACGGCTGCTTCCCGTTCTGCCCTCCAGGGAACACAGGGTTGCCTTGGGGGGCAGAAGGTGCACTGAGGCACCCTAAGATCCAGCAGGTAACTCACTAAGCCCCCTAAGGTCACGGGCCCCGTAGCAGCTGCTACAGCAGTACTTACACCACTGAATCCAACAGATCAGCTGTTTTAGGTGCCGATGACTCTGGTAATTATTTACATACTGGGAGCTGTAGTGCTCATTAACCATCTCTTTCATAATGGCAGTTATGAGTTACTGCAGCAATGTTCCTTATATTTGAATGGGATACCACTGCAGCACTCATAAACACCAATTTGAAAAGATGGTGAGTGAGGACTGCAGATCCCGACATGTAAACTAGTCCTTATTGAGTCCCAACAGTCAGACCCTCACTAATCTAAAATTAATGACGTAAGGAAAGGCCATCAGTTTAATGACAGTGTATGCTTAGTTTAAAGAGGACCTTTCACCACCTCCATGCTGCTCTACTTTTCCAGCACAATTGGATTTTTTTCTCTAGCCTCCATCATTCCCAAGCAACAAGCACAATTACTTTTAGTGCCTGATGTGTTATTTAAGCTCTGTAATGTCAGAAGGGCAGTATTGGGGGGTGGGGGTGGGGGTGGGGGAGGGGGGTGTAATTCAGAACTCCAATCAGAGGCAGCCAGTATCCGAGCTCAGAATCACACCCCTTGAATGCTTCTGCCTGGCACCACCCTTCTGACAGTATCTGAGCCTAAATAGCATGTCAGTCACCACAACTTACACCATTGATTGCTCAGGAACAGTGGAGGCTGGAGAAAAAAAAACTTCAACAGTGCCAGAATCACTGGGGCAGCACCTATTGAATGGTGTAAAGAAATGGACTTGTTGGAGGAGTACTCTTTAAGTACTGAGGACAGCCAAGTACCCATTACATAATTACATAATTTGGAATGGGAAGTGCTATAGGCAAAATGCATCATGCTGAAAAAGTAGCAAGACTCAAACTATTTCAGACTTGAAATACTGGGGGAGATTTATCAAGTAAATGCGAAAAACTTATTGCATAATTCACACACACAACTGTCTAACATGTCTTGCACCAAATTTATCAATTTTTTAGACACTTTATGTGTACTAAAAGGGGTGTGGCTTAATAGGAAAGAGGTATGACTTCATGGAAGGTGGACGTGACCTACAAGTTGCAACACCTTACACCATAAAAAGGCACCAAAGTTTTGTTAAGTTTTTCTTACATAAAAAAAAATCCAACTAATAGGAAGACAGTGTAAAGATAAACTGAACAGTCTAAGAATGCAACAGCTGTCAGATACCATCAGTCACTTTGATAAATCTGGTGCAGTTTAAGGGTGCGTTCACACGACACGATGTAAAATGGAGCGCAAGCTGGCACGTATACGCGTGTCAGCATTTTGCGTGCTCAAAAAGATCCCATTGATTTCAATGGTAGTTACAAGCGTATACGCCGTGTTATTAATTTGCAAAAAAAAACTAATAAGGACAGTTTCCTTAATTTTTCAGATTTATACATGAACCCCTAGCATATTTCTATTTCTGCACCAAATTTGCATGATGTTTGATAAACCTGATGTTACCACCTAGATTGAGATTACAAAAACTTTTGTAATATTTTTTTTTTTTTTTTAACAGTCACAGTTAATAAATCTGAAGCTCAGAAAAACAGCCTAAACCATGTCCATTCTCCCACCCACTTTTCAAAGGTGAAGCGAGTGGTGTAAAAATGCAAATACAAGTCGCATTATTTTTGCACAAATTAACTGAAAAAGTCACAAATCCTCAGAATTCTGTATCGCAGGGCTTGATAAATTCCTACCACTGTGTACTGTAAATATTAATACTGCAGTGTTAAATAATATCTTATAAGTTGAAAGTTGACTAAGCCTATATCATACTTCAGTAAAAGTAGCTTCTTTGACATTCTCCAAGGTTTACTTCGGATACTGGATACTAATTTTTTCTTATCTTCAACTTGCTTCATTAGCCTTTCTCTTTCACTATCCGATAAACTTTCATCTGAACTTGAGGAGGATGATGACGATGAACTGAAAAAAAGAAATGTAGAGGTTGTTATATATTCTAAAGACACAAAGAATGGTATACCGTATTTTACGGACTATAAGGCGCACTGGACTATAAGCCGCATTGCCCATGAGCGCCTTATAGTCCGTCTCGGTTCATATATAAGGCGCACCGGACTATAAGCCGCAGTCCGGTGCGCATTATATGTTATTGAAAGCGGCGGCAGGCAGACTTTGCCAGCGGCCGCTTAACCCCCCGCGTGCCAGCCGCTTCTATTGGAAGCGCTCGGCAGGCGAGGAGGGGCTCTATCAGCAAAATCATGCTGATAGAGCCCAACCGTAAATGTTAGATTAAACTACCCCCCCCCCCCCCCCCGTTTTAAAATAAAAGCCTGAAACAGAATGTGAAACTTACCGAGCGGTGCAGGGTGGGCGGGCATTCAGGCCTCCTCTTCCTCCGATGTTCCGTCCTCCTCCGGCGCTCGCAAGCTGATAATGGCCAGGGCACATGCGCAGTAGAAGCATTATGATATTGCGCATGCGCCCCGGCCATTATCAGCGAGCGCCGGAGGAGAAGGACGCAACATCGGAGGCAGAGGAGGCCTGAATGCCCGCCCGCCCGCCCTGCACCGCTGGGTAAGTTTCACATTCTGTTTCAGGCCGGCGTGACAGCAGGGCTGCCGGACACTTCCTATTCATTTCTATGGGAGCAGGCATGCGAGCGCTCCCCATAGAAATGAATGGACTGCTTTTTTCCATTCATTTCTATAGGGAGCGCTCGCATGCCGGCTCCCATAGAAATGAATGGGAAGTGTCTGTCCATTCATTTCTATGGGGAGCGCTCGCATGCCTGCTCCCATAAAAATGAATAGGAAGTGTCCGGCAGCCCTGCTGTAACGCCGGCGTGTACGGCTGTGATACACGCCGGCGTTCGGTAGTGTGAATGCACCCTTACGGTGCTTTTTATGTATGTATGGAAGCGGCACGCAGTCTTTGCCGCCGCTTCCATCCATATATAAGCCGCACCGGACTATAAGCCGCACTTACGATTTCTGAGGAAATCGTAGGTTTTTATGTGCGCCTTATAGTCCGGAAAATACGGTAGATAGTTCAAAACTGACAAGGTGTCCTCTATTCACATAAATATTTTTATTTTAGATTTTTCTTTATGTAATACATTAAAAATGGGTTCAGTCAGATTAATGCATTAAGCACTATGGTCTAGTAAACATGGTTTCCTAAGGATCAATTGAAAAAGAGTGGAGAGAATTAAAAATGACCTGTCACCATACATAAAATAGCAAATGTCATAAATCCTTTGACTTGCATGGAGCCCCTTAACAGTTTAGATTTTTTTTTTTTTTTTTTTAAATCCATCCACTCATTCAAAATATATGGCCCCTGGAAGGCTAAATGTAAACAGGCTCTGATTCTCTAAGTGGACGGTAACCTTTTAATATTCCAAAAAGGTTACAGCCCACTTGGAGAATTAGATCTAGATTACATATAAGGTTCCTGAGCCAATATCTTTCATATACCGTATTTTACGGACTATAAGGCGCACTGGACTATAAGCCGCATTGCCCATGAGCGCCTTATAGTCCGTCTCGGTTCATATATAAGGCGCACCGGACTATAAGCCGCAGTCCGGTGCGCATTATATCTTATTGAAAGCGGCGGCAGGCAGACTTTGCCAGCGGCCGCTTAACCCCCCGCGTGCCAGCCGCTTCTATTGGAAGCGCTCGGCAGGCGAGGAGGGGCTCTATCAGCAAAATCATGCTGATAGAGCCCAACCGTAAACGTTAGATTAAACTACCCCCCCCCCCCCCCCCCCGTTTTAAAATAAAAGCCTGAAACAGAATGTGAAACTTACCGAGCGGTGCAGGGTGGGCGGGCATTCAGGCCTCCTCTTCCTCCGATGTTCCGTCCTCCTCCGGCGCTCGCAAGCTGATAATGGCCAGGGCACATGCGCAGTAGAAGCATTATGATATTGCGCATGCGCCCCGGCCATTATCAGCGAGCGCCGGAGGAGAAGGACGCAACATCGGAGGCAGAGGAGGCCTGAATGCCCGCCCGCCCGCCCTGCACCGCTGGGTGAGTTTCACATTCTGTTTCAGGCCGGCGTGACAGCAGGGCTGCCGGACACTTCCTATTCATTTCTATGGGAGCAGGCATGCGAGCGCTCCCCATAGAAATGAATGGACTGCTTTTTTCCATTCATTTCTATAGGGAGCGCTCGCATGCCGGCTCCCATAGAAATGAATGGGAAGTGTCTGTCCATTCATTTCTATGGGGAGCGCTCGCATGCCTGCTCCCATAAAAATGAATAGGAAGTGTCCGGCAGCCCTGCTGTAACGCCGGCGTGTACGGCTGTGATACACGCCGGCGTTCGGTAGTGTGAATGCACCCTTACGGTGCTTTTTATGTATGTATGGAAGCGGCACGCAGTCTTTGCCGCCGCTTCCATCCATATATAAGCCGCACCGGACTATAAGCCGCACTTACGATTTCTGAGGAAATCGTAGGTTTTTATGTGCGCCTTATAGTCCGGAAAATACGGTAAGTGAACGGATTTAAAAGAAATAAAAGCCAAAATTGATCAAATTATGAATGGTGTCATAACCTCTTTAAATTTTAGAGTTGATTCGAATACTAGATTCGAATACCTCGCTCCATAGGAATGCATGTTAGCGGCCAGCACCGCTGACCGACGCTTTACCCCTTGGTGTTCGGCTGCTCCCATGCATTCCTATGGGAGCGAGGTACTCGAAACTCTAGTTTCGAATATTATTTGCTCATCTCTATTAAGTTTTATTGATATTTTATCAATTTTCCTGCTTTAGGCTAAAGCCCCACGTTGCAGAAACGCAGTTTTTTTGGTTGCAGATTTTGTTGCGGTTTTTTGAGCCAAAGCCAGGAGTGGATTGAGCAGAAGCTTCCTAGATATTTCCCATTCCATTTGTAGCCATTCTTGGCTTTGGATCAAAAAACCGCAGCAAAATCTGCAACAAAAAAAGCTGCATTCTCGCAATGTGGGTCCTCAGCCTTACACATTTATAGCTTCATATATGATTTTTATACCTGCTACTTTTTCTTTTCTTTTTCTTATCTCCTGGTTTATTTGTATTTTTTCCTTTGGTCTGAACTGAAGTTTTTTCAATGTTAGTATACTTTTTTGTTGTCTTTGCGTTGTTTTTATTATTGTCCTTTTGCACAACAGTTTTTTTACTTGTATCTGTTTCCTCATCTTCAGACTCAGTTTCGGAATCTTGATCATCTTCTACTCTTCTTCTTCTTGTTGATTTTCTCACAATTCTTTTTCTTTTAGGCAGATTAAAGTCATCATCATCATCATCATCATCTTCACTGTCTTTGTCATCATTTTTATCATATCTTCTTCTCTGATACCGCACTTGCTCTCGGTTTAAATATCTTGATGTGGAGTCTGTAAAAAAAGAAAACATTTTTAAATTAATTAATTTAAAATGTATAAGATGTCTACACATAAAGCCAAAATATTCTTCATTTCATCTTAAAAAATCTTGCTGTTTTAAATTAATAAAGTCACTTCTCTGCATAAATTCCTTAATACTAAATCCTCATGTGGCAATTCGCAGCCAAAAAGCCCTACGGAAAAGATCAAAGTGGAAATGCATCACGATTCCTGTAGTGATTTTCACAGAAAGTCTGCAGCTTTTTCAACTGCGGCCTTTTTGTACCTATTATACCTATATGGAAAATGCCAGCATTTCCATAGATATAACTGACATGCTGCTATTTACAAAAATGCAACAGTTTTGGAAGTCGCAGCATTTCAGCTGCGGATATTTTTCAGTAATGTGTGGATGGGATTAGCCAGAATCCCATCCAATTTGTAGGTAATGTAAATTGCTGCATTGGCAGATGCTTTAGGGTAAGTTTACTTGGTGTTAGTTTCCTGCTATGCAACTTCCTGTGTAGCTGCTGCACTAACTCCCTCGCACTCAGCCTCCTCCTCCTCTCACTCCATTACAAAACTCTCCGACTCACTAACCCTAACCACTCCCACCCTCACTATCTCACTAAGCTTAGCCCCTGCCACTCTCACTGACTGTTTTCATGATATTTCCTGCTGTCAGTAATAGAAAACCTAAGCTGTACATATGTAAGCTGAACATATCTAAAGGCCTAGTCAGGGAAGCACCTAACCTTTCTGCTTCTTGAGGGAAAAAGTGAAATAGTGCCACACCAGTGGGTACCTGGCAGATCTTAAAGGATCCTGTGCTCTTTAAATGCAAGCTTGGCACTGCAGACTCAGCAGTCTTTTTTTATCTCTTTTTTTTTTTTTAAGTGTAGATTGTGAGCCCCATACATTTTTCCCTATCAGTATGTCTTTGGTATATGGGATGGAAATCCATGCAAACATGGGGAGAACATACAAACTCCTTGCAGATGGTTTTATGCCCTTGGCAAGATTTGAACACCAGGACTCCAGTGCTGTAATGCTAACCACTGAGCCACCGTGTGGCCCCTATCTCCTAATTCTTGAGCTTTATCAAATTACAGTGCAGTAGGAAGTTCTGACTATTGTATGTGACGTCAGGTGCAGCTTTCTTTTATGAGGATGAGAGGAGGGGGACATGGTGGACTCTTAAGGGATTTCATGTAGCTGCAGAAAGAGGAGATCTCAGCTAGCAGCTCTTATCTGAACTGCTACCCCTCCGATACTCAATTGGTCCCATGCTAGGTTAGGCCTTGGGCTTAGTCTGGTTTGTAGCTGAGAAGTAAATATAACTACATTCAGGTTCAGGTCTGCTCTATCAGCTAAATACATGAACAAGAGTATTTTTGCAGAGCGTTGTAGAACTTCCAGCAATGAAGTATTCTAATTAGGATCTTAAGAGGATACTGGTTTGGCATGTCAAGTCAGTAAAACAGTATGGATTAGAGATGAGCGAACACTAAAATGTTCGAGGTTCGAAATTCGATTCGAACAGCCGCTCAATGTTCGTGTGTTCGAATGGGTTTCGAACCCCATTATAGTCTATGGGGAACAGATACTCGTTAAGGGGGAAACCCAAATCCGTGTCTGGAGGGTCACCAAGTCCACTATGACACCCCAGGAAATGATGCCAACACCTCTGGAATGACACTGGGACAGCAGGGGAAGCATGTCTGGGGGCATCTAACACACCAAAGACCCTCTATTACCCCAACATCACAGCCTAACAACTACACACTTTACACACTCAATACCACATCTCTGACAGTAGGAAAACACCTTGAAACATGTGTATTTGGCACTTGCAGTGAGGAGAGCTTGTCACCAGCAGTGAATTTGGCCCTTGTAGTAAGTTGAGGTTGGCACCAACATTTGTTTTGAAAATCAGGGTGGATTGAGCCTCTAACCAGCAGAGTTTGGGCAAATTCATGGTGGAGGGAGCCTCTAAACACCCCAGTTTGGGCAAATTCATGGTGGAGGGAGCCTCTAAAAACCCCAGTTTGGACCAATTCATGGTGGAGGGAGCCTCTAACCAGCCCAGTGTGGGCAAATTCATGGTGGAGGGAGCCTCTAAAAAACCCAGTTTGGACCAATTCATGGTGGAGGGAGCCTCTAACCAGCCCAGTTTTGGCAAATTCATGGTGGAGGGAGCCTCTAAAAAACCCAGTTTGGACCAATTCATGGTGGAGGGAGCCTCTAACCAGCCCAGTTTGGGCAAATTCATGGTGGAGGGAGCCTCTAAAAAACCCAGTTTGGACCAATTCATGGTGGAGGGAGCCTCTAACCAGCCCAGTTTGGGCAAATTCATGGTGGAGGGAGCCTCTAAACAGCCCAGTTTGGGCAAATTCATGGTGGAGGGAGCCTCTAAACAGCCCAGTTTGGGCAAATTCATGGTGGAGGGAGCCTCTAACCAGCCCAGTTTGGACCAATTCATGGTGGAGGGAGCCTCTAACCAGCCCAGTTTGGGCAAATTCATGGTGGAGGGAGCCTCTAAACAGCCCAGTTTGGACCAATTCATGGTGGAGGGAGCCTCTAAAAAACCCAGTTTGGACCAATTCATGGTGGAGGGAGCCTCTAAACAGCCCAGTTTGGGCAAATTCATGGTGGAGGGAGCCTCTAACCAGCCCAGTTTGGACCAATTCATGGTGGAGGGAGCCTCTAACCAGCCCAGTTTGGGCAAATTCATGGTGGAGGGAGCCTCTAAACAGCCCAGTTTGGACCAATTAATGGTGGAGGGAGCCTCTAAACAGCCAAGTTTGGACCAATTCATGGTGGAGGGAGCCTCTAAAAACCCCAGTTTGGACCAATTCATGGTGGAGGGAGCCTCTAACCAGCCCAGTTTGGGCAAATTCATGGTGGAGGGAGCCTCTAAACAGCCCAGTTTGGGCAAATTCATGGTGGAGGGAGCCTCTAACCAGCCCAGTTTGGACCAATTAATGGTGGAGGGAGCCGCTAAACAGCCCAGTTTGGACCAATTCATGGTGGAGGGAGCCTCTAAAAACCCCAGTTTGGACCAATTCATGGTGGAGGGAGCCTCTAAAAAACCCAGTTTGGACCAATTCATGGTGGAGGGAGCCTCTAACCAGCCCAGTTTGGACCAATTAATGGTGGAGGGAGCCTCTAAACAGCCAAGTTTGGACCAATTCATGGTGGAGGGAGCCTCTAAAAACCCCAGTTTGGACCAATTCATGGTGGAGGGAGCCTCTAACCAGCCCAGTTTGGGCAAATTCATGGTGGAGGGAGCCTCTAAACAGCCCAGTTTGGGCAAATTCATGGTGGAGGGAGCCTCTAAACAGCCCAGTTTGGGCAAATTCATGGTGGAGGGAGCCTCTAAAAACCCCAGTTTGGACCAATTCATGGTGGAGGGAGCCTCTAAAAACCCCAGTTTGGACCAATTCATGGTGGAGGGAGCCTCTAAAAAACCCAGTTTGGACCAATTCATGGTGGAGGGAGCCTCTAAACAGCCCAGTTTGGGCAAATTCATGGTGGAGGGAGACTCTAAAAACCCCAGTTTGGACCAATTCATGGTGGAGGGAGCCTCTAAAAACCCCAGTTTGGACCAATTCATGGTGGAGGGAGCCTCTAAAAACCCCAGTTTGGACCAATTCATGGTGGAGGGAGCCTCTAAAAAACCCAGTTTGGACCAATTCATGGTGGAGGGAGCCTCTAACCAGCCCAGTTTGGACCAATTCATGGTGGAGGGAGCCTCTAAAAACCCCAGTTTGGACCAATTCATGGTGGAGGGAGCCTCTAAACAGCCCAGTTTGGACCAATTCATGGTGGAGGGAGCCTCTAAAAACCCCAATTTGGACCAATTCATGGTGGAGGGAGCCTCTAACCAGCCCAGTTTGGACCAATTCATGGTGGAGGGAGCCTCTAACCAGCCCAGTTTGGGCAAATTCATGGTGGAGGGAGCCTCTAAAAACCCCAATTTGGACCAATTCATGGTGGAGGGAGCCTCTAAACAGCCCAGTTTTGGCAAATTCATGGTGGAGGGAGCCTCTAAAAACCCCAGTTTGGACCAATTCATGGTGGAGGGAGCCTCTAACCAGCCCAGTTTGGGCAAATTCATGGTGGAGGGAGCCTCTAACCAGCAGAGTTGTGGGAAAGCAGGGTGGAGGGAGCCTCTAACCAGCAGAGTTGGTGGAAATCAGGGTGGAGGGAGCCTCTAACCAGCAGAGTTGGGGGAAATCATGTTGGAGGGAGCCTAGTATTAGCAGAATTGTGCAACGCTTATGGTGGATGAGTATGAGGATGCGGAGGAATTGGAGAGGTTGAGTACAGACATGGAGTTTCATGTTGGGGTGCTTTACACAGGTGGGCACAAAAATGAAGGCTCTATCCAGTGGTGGTTCATTTTTATCAAAGTGAGCCGGTCGGCACTCTCAGCTGACAGACGGGTGCGCTTGTCAGTGATGATGCCACCGGCTGCACTGAACACCCTCTCAGATAGGACGCTGGCGGCAGGACAGGACAGCACCTCCAAGGCATATAGGGCAAGTTCAAGCCACAGGTCCAACTTCGACACCCAATACGTGTAGGGCGCAGAGGGGTCGGAGAGGACAGGGCTGTGGTCGGAAAGGTATTCCCGCAACATGCGCCTATACTTCTCACGCCTGGTGACACTAGGACCCTCCGTGGCGGCACTTTGGCGAGGGGGTGCCATCAAGGTGTCCCAGACCTTAGACAGTGTGCCCCTCGTTTGTGTGGACCGGTGAGAACTTGGTTGCCTACTGGAGGAACTGCCCTCCCTGCCGCCAACGTCACATGCTGGAAACATCTCCATCATATTCTGCACCAATTGCCTGTGGCAAGCATTGATGCGATTGGCCCTCCCCTCTACCGGAATAAAAGACGAGATGTTGTTTTTATACCGGGGGTCAAGGATAGCAAAGATCCAGTACTGGTTGTCCTCCATGATTTTGACAATACGCTTGTCGGTTGTAAAGCACCCCAACATGAACTCAGCCATGTCTGCCACAGTGTTAGTTGGCATGACTCCTCTGGCCCCACCGGAAAGTTCAATCTCCATTTCCTCCTCATCCTCCATGTCTACCCATCCGCGCTGCAACAATGGGACGATTCGAAGTTGCCCGGAAGCCTCCTGTATCACCATCACATCATCGGACAACTCTTCTTCCTCCTCCTCCTCCTCCTCCTCCTCCTCCTCCATTAAATGCAGTGAAGCGGACAGATGTGTGGACCTACTCTCCAGCTGTGACGGATCGGATGCTATCCCTAACTCCTCTGTGTGATCTGAGTTATCCCTGATGTCAATCAGGGATTCTCTCAGAACACACAAGAGCGGGATTGTAAGGCTCACCATCGCATCCTCAGAGCTCACCCTCCTTGTGGACTCCTCAAAGACCCGTAGGATGTCACAAAGGTCTCTCATCCATGGCCACTCATGGATGTGAAACTGAGGCAGCTGACTTTGTGGCACCCTAGGGTTTTGTAGCTGGTATTCCATCAAAGGTCTCTGCTGCTCAACCACTCTATTCAACATCTGAAACGTTGAGTTCCAGCGTGTGGGGACGTCGCACAAAAGCCGGTGTTGTGGCACATGCAGGCGTTGCTGGAGAGATTTTAAGCTAGCAGCGGCTACTGTCGACTTGCGAAAGTGGGCGCACATGCGCCGCACTTTCACCAGTAGCTCTGGAACATTGGGGTAGCTCTTTAGGAAACGTTGCACCACTAGGTTGAAGACGTGGGCCAGGCATGGAACATGTTGGAGTCCGGCAAGCTCCAGAGCTGCTACCAGGTTCCGGCCGTTATCACAAACGACCATGCCTGGGCCCAGGTGCAGCGGCTCAAACCATATTGCCGTCTCATCGAGGAGGGCATCCCTCACCTCGGAGGCAGTGTGCTGTCTGTCCCCCAAGCTGATCAGCTTCAGCACAGCCTGCTGACGTCTACCAACGCCAGTGCTGCAACGTTTCCAACTCGTAGCTGGGGTCAATCTAACAGCGGAGGAGGAGGCGGTGGCGGAGGAGGAGGCGGTGGCGGAGGAGGAGGCGGTAGAGGAGGAGGAGGAGGGGGTGTTCTTCTCGTGTCCCTGCCAGGAATGTTAGGCGGGGAGACGAGGTACACCGGGCCAGTTTGGGAAGCAGTCCCAGCCTCAACTACATTCACCCAGTGTGCCGTCAGTGAAATGTAGCGTCCCTGTCCGCATGCACTTGTCCACGCGTCGGTGGTCAAGTGGACCTTTGTGCAAAGCGCGGAACTAAGGACCCGCCTGATGTTGAGTGACACGTGCTGGTGCAAGGCGGGGACGGCACACCGGGAGAAGTAGTGACGGCTAGGGACGGCATAGCGAGGTGCCGCAGTTGCTATCAGGTCCAGGAAGGCGGGAGTTTCAACAAGCCGGAACGCCAACATCTCCTGGGCCAGCAGTTTAGCGATGTTGGCGTTCAAGGCTTGCGTGTGTGGGTGGTTAGCAGTGTATTTCTGCCGCCGCTCCAATGTCTGAGAGATGGTGGGTTGTTGTAAAGAAACGCCTGATGGTGCCTTTGATGGTGCAGGAGAAGGAGATAAGACAGGACCAGGGGAGGATGAGGTAGAAGTCAACAAAGTGGCGGAGGCAGATGAAGTGGTGTCCTGGCTCGTCCTCTGGAGTGCATCGCCAGCACAGTCAGCAGTGGCAGTGGCAGAGGCAGAGGCAGTGGCAGAGGCAGTGGCAGTGGCGTGAACGGCAGGCGGCCTTTGTCCTGCCGTTGCTGCCTGCCACTGATTCCAGTGCTTGGATTCCAAATGATGGCGCATTGAAGTGGTGGACAGGTTGCTCTTCTCAGAGCCCCTAATCAATTTCGAGAGGCAAATTGTGCAGACAACACTATATCTGTCCTCGGCGCATTCCTTGAAAAAACTCCACACCTTCGAGAAACGTGCCCTCGAGGTGGGAGTTTTTTGGGGCTGGGTACGAACTGGAACATCTTGGGAGATTCCGGGTGTGGCCTGGCTTCGCCTAAGCTGCTGACCTCTGCCTCTGCCTCTAGCTACCCTTTTTGGTGCTGCACCTGCCTCAACATCCACACTACTTTCCCCGCTTGACATCCCCCCTGTCCAGGTCGGGTCAGTGTCCTCATCATCCACCACTTCCTCTTCCAACTCCTGTCTCATCTCCTCCTCCCGCACAATGCGCCGGTCAACTGGATGCCCTGACGGCAACTGCGTCACATCATCGTCGATGAGGGTGGGTTGCTGGTCATCCACCACCAAATCGAACGGAGATGGAGGAGACTCTAGTGTTTGAGCATCTGGACACAGATGCTCCTCTGTTAGGTTCGTGGAATCGTGACGTGGAGAGGCAGGTTGAGGGACAATGAAAGGAGCGGAGAACAGCTCTGGGGAGCAGGGACAGTTTGGGTTATTGTTCTGTAAAGCTTCGGAATTTTGGGAGGAAGGAAGACAAGACTGTTGGGTAATAGGAGGAGAGGAGGCAGAGTCTGACTGGCTGCTGGACAATGTGCTGTAAGCGTTCTCTGACAGCCATTGCAAGACCTGTTCCTGGTTCTCGGGCCTACTAAGGTTTGTACCCTGCAGTTTAGTTAATGTGGCAAGCAACCCTGGCACTGTGGAGTGGCGCAATGCTTGCTGCCCCACAGGAGTAGGCACGGGACGCCCTGTGGCTTCACTGCTACCTTGCTCCCCAGAACCATTCCCCCGACCTCGCCCACGGCCTCGTCCACGTCCCTTTCCGGGAGCCTTGCGCATTTTGAATTCCTAGTTAGAAATTGGCACTGTATACCAGTAGTAAAAATTGTGGGTGCACGTAACCCCAATATATTCTTTGAATTACCAGTCAGAAACTGGCACTATATGGCAGTAGCAAGAAATGAGGGTATTTGTATTCCCAATATATTCTTTGAATTCCCAGTCAGACAATGGCACTGTATACCAGTAGTAAAAATTGTGGATGCACGTAACCCCAATATATTCTTTGAATTCCCAGTCAGACACTGGCACTATATGGCAGTAGCAAGAAATGAGGGTATTTGTATTCCCAATATATTCTTTGAATTCCCAGTCAGACAATGGCACTGTATACCAGTAGTAAAAATTGTGGGTGCACGTAACCCCAATATATTCTTTGAATTCCCAGTCAGACACTGGCACTATATGGCAGTAGCAAGAAATGAGGGTATTTGTATTCCCAATATATTCTTTGAATTCCCAGTCAGACAATGGCACTGTATACCAGTAGTAAAAATTGTGGGTGCACGTAACCCCAATATATTCTTTGAATTACCAGTCAGAAACTGGCACTATATGGCAGTAGCAAGAAATGAGGGTATTTGTATTCCCAATATATTCTTTGAATTCCCAGTCAGACAATGGCACTGTATACCAGTAGTAAAAATTGTGGGTGCACGTAACCACAATATATTCTTTGAATTACCAGTCAGAAACTGGCACTATATGGCAGTAGCAAGAAATGAGGGTATTTATAACCCCAATATATTCTTTGAATTCCCAGTCAGACAATGGCACTGTATACCAGTAGTAAAAATTGTGGGTGCACGTAACCCCAATATATTCTTTGAATTCCCAGTCAGACACTGGCACTATATGGCAGTAGCAAGAAATGAGGGTATTTGTATTCCCAATATATTCTTTGAATTCCCAGTCAGACAATGGCACTGTATACCAGTAGTAAAAATTGTGGGTGCACGTAACCCCAATATATTCTTTGAATTACCAGTCAGAAACTGGCACTATATGGCAGTAGCAAGAAATGAGGGTATTTGTATTCCCAATATATTCTTTGAATTCCCAGTCAGACAATGGCACTGTATACCAGTAGTAAAAATTGTGGGTGCACGTAACCACAATATATTCTTTGAATTACCAGTCAGAAACTGGCACTATATGGCAGTAGCAAGAAATGAGGGTATTTATAACCCCAATATATTCTTTGAATTCCCAGTCAGACAATGGCACTGTATACCAGTAGTAAAAATTGTGGGTGCACGTAACCCCAATATATTCTTTGAATTCCCAGTCAGACAATGGCACTATATACCAGTAGCAAGAAATGAGGGTATTTATAACCCCAATATATTCTTTGAATTCCCAGTCAGACACTGGCACTATATGGCAGTAGCAAGAAATGAGGGTATTTGTATTCCCAATATATTCTTTGAATTCCCAGTCAGACAATGGCACTGTATACCAGTAGTAAAAATTGTGGGTGCACGTAACCCCAATATATTCTTTGAATTCCCAGTCAGACACTGGCACTATATGGCAGTAGCAAGAAATGAGGGTATTTGTATTCCCAATATATTCTTTGAATTCCCAGTCAGACAATGGCACTGTATACCAGTAGTAAAAATTGTGGGTGCACGTAACCCCAATATATTCTTTGAATTACCAGTCAGAAACTGGCACTATATGGCAGTAGCAAGAAATGAGGGTATTTGTATTCCCAATATATTCTTTGAATTCCCAGTCAGACAATGGCACTGTATACCAGTAGTAAAAATTGTGGGTGCACGTAACCCCAATATATTCTTTGAATTCCCAGTCAGACACTGGCACTATATGGCAGTAGCAAGAAATGAGGGTATTTGTATTCCCAATATATTCTTTGAATTCCCAGTCAGACAATGGCACTGTATACCAGTAGTAAAAATTGTGGGTGCACGTAACCCCAATATATTCTTTGAATTCCCAGTCAGACACTGGCACTATATGGCAGTAGCAAGAAATGAGGGTATTTGTATTCCCAATATATTCTTTGAATTCCCAGTCAGACAATGGCACTGTATACCAGTAGTAAAAATTGTGGGTGCACGTAACCCCAATATATTCTTTGAATTACCAGTCAGACACTGGCACTATATGGCAGTAGCAAGAAATGAGGGTATTTGTATTCCCAATATATTCTTTGAATTCCCAGTCAGACAATGGCACTGTATACCAGTAGTAAAAATTGTGGGTGCACGTAACCCCAATATATTCTTTGAATTACCAGTCAGAAACTGGCACTATATGGCAGTAGCAAGAAATGAGGGTATTTGTATTCCCAATATATTCTTTGAATTCCCAGTCAGACAATGGCACTGTATACCAGTAGTAAAAATTGTGGGTGCACGTAACCACAATATATTCTTTGAATTACCAGTCAGAAACTGGCACTATATGGCAGTAGCAAGAAATGAGGGTATTTATAACCCCAATATATTCTTTGAATTCCCAGTCAGACAATGGCACTGTATACCAGTAGTAAAAATTGTGGGTGCACGTAACCCCAATATATTCATTGAATTCCCAGTCAGACACTGGCACTATATGGCAGTAGCAAGAAATGAGGGTATTTGTATTCCCAATATATTCTTTGAATTCCCAGTCAGACAATGGCACTGTATACCAGTAGTAAAAATTGTGGGTGCACGTAACCCCAATATATTCTTTGAATTACCAGTCAGAAACTGGCACTATATGGCAGTAGCAAGAAATGAGGGTATTTGTATTCCCAATATATTCTTTGAATTCCCAGTCAGACAATGGCACTGTATACCAGTAGTAAAAATTGTGGGTGCACGTAACCCCAATATATTCTTTGAATTACCAGTCAGAAACTGGCACTATATGGCAGTAGCAAGAAATGAGGGTATTTATAACCCCAATATATTCTTTGAATTCCCAGTCAGACAATGGCACTGTATACCAGTAGTAAAAATTGTGGGTGCACGTAACCCCAATATATTCTTTGAATTCCCAGTCAGACACTGGCACTATATGGCAGTAGCAAGAAATGAGGGTATTTGTATTCCCAATATATTCTTTGAATTCCCAGTCAGACAATGGCACTGTATACCAGTAGTAAAAATTGTGGGTGCACGTAACCCCAATATATTCTTTGAATTACCAGTCAGAAACTGGCACTATATGGCAGTAGCAAGAAATGAGGGTATTTGTATTCCCAATATATTCTTTGAATTCCCAGTCAGACAATGGCACTGTATACCAGTAGTAAAAATTGTGGGTGCACGTAACCCCAATATATTCTTTGAATTCCCAGTCAGACACTGGCACTATATGGCAGTAGCAAGAAATGAGGGTATTTGTATTCCCAATATATTCTTTGAATTCCCAGTCAGACAATGGCACTGTATACCAGTAGTAAAAATTGTGGGTGCACGTAACCCCAATATATTCTTTGAATTACCAGTCAGAAACTGGCACTATATGGCAGTAGCAAGAAATGAGGGTATTTGTATTCCCAATATATTCTTTGAATTCCCAGTCAGACAATGGCACTGTATACCAGTAGTAAAAATTGTGGGTGCACGTAACCACAATATATTCTTTGAATTACCAGTCAGAAACTGGCACTATATGGCAGTAGCAAGAAATGAGGGTATTTATAACCCCAATATATTCTTTGAATTCCCAGTCAGACAATGGCACTGTATACCAGTAGTAAAAATTGTGGGTGCACGTAACCCCAATATATTCTTTGAATTACCAGTCAGAAACTGGCACTATATGGCAGTAGCAAGAAATGAGGGTATTTGTATTCCCAATATATTCTTTGAATTCCCAGTCAGACAATGGCACTGTATACCAGTAGTAAAAATTGTGGGTGCCCGTAACCCCAATATATTCTTTGAATTACCAGTCAGAAACTGGCACTATATGGCAGTAGCAAGAAATGAGGGTATTTGTATTCCCAATATATTCTTTGAATTCCCAGTCAGACAATGGCACTGTATACCAGTAGTAAAAATTGTGGGTGCACGTAACCACAATATATTCTTTGAATTACCAGTCAGAAACTGGCACTATATGGCAGTAGCAAGAAATGAGGGTATTTGTATTCCCAATATATTCTTTGAATTCCCAGTCAGACAATGGCACTGTATACCAGTAGTAAAAATTGTGGGTGCATCGTAACCCCAATATATTCTTTGAATTCCCAGTCAGACACTGGCACTATATGGCAGTAGCAAGAAATGAGGGTATTTGTATTCCCAATATATTCTTTGAATTCCCAGTCAGACAATGGCACTGTATACCAGTAGTAAAAATTGTGGGTGTAACCCCAATATGTTCTTTGAATTCCCAGTCAGACACTGGCACTTATGGCAGTAGCAAGAAATGAGGGTATTTATATTCCCAATATATTCTTTGAATTCCCAGTCAGACAATGGCACTGTATACCAGTAGTAAAAATTGTGGGTGCACGTAACCCCAATATATTCTTTGAATTACCAGTCAGAAACTGGCACTATATGGCAGTAGCAAGAAATGAGGGTATTTGTATTCCCCAATATATTCTTTGAATTCCCAGTCAGACAATGGCACTGTATACCAGTAGTAAAAATTGTGGGTGCACGTAACCCCAATATATTCTTTGAATTCCCAGTCAGACACTGGCACTATATGGCAGTAGCAAGAAATGAGGGTATTTGTATTCCCAATATATCTTTGAATTCCCAGTCAGACAATGGCACTGTATACCAGTAGTAAAAATTGTGGGTGCACGTAACCCCAATATATTCTTTGAATTACCAGTCAGAAACTGGCACTATATGGCAGTAGCAAGAATGAGGGTAGTTGTATTCCCAATATATTCTTTGAATTCCCAGTCAGACAATGGCACTGTATACCAGTAGTAAAAATTGTGGGTGCACGTAACCCAATATATTCTTTGAATTCCCAGTCAGACACTGGCACTATATGGCAGTAGCAAGAAATGAGGGTATTTGTATTCCCAATATATTCTTTTGAATTCCCAGTCAGACAATGGCACTGTATACCAGTAGTAAAAATTGTGGGTGCACGTAACCCCAATATATTCTTTGAATTCCCAGTCAGACACTGGCACTATATGGCAGTAGCAAGAAATGAGGGTATTTGTATTCCCAATATATTCTTTGAATTCCCAGTCAGACAATGGCACTGTATACCAGTAGTAAAAATTGTGGGTGCACGTAACCCCAATATATTCTTTGAATTACCAGTCAGACACTGGCACTATATGGCAGTAGCAAGAAATGAGGGTATTTGTATTCCCAATATATTCTTTGAATTCCCAGTCAGACAATGGCACTGTATACCAGTAGTAAAAATTGTGGGTGCACGTAACCACAATATATTCTTTGAATTACCAGTCAGAAACTGGCACTATATGGCAGTAGCAAGAAATGAGGGTATTTATAACCCCAATATATTCCTTTGAATTCCCAGTCAGACAATGGCACTGCTATACCAGTAGTAAAATTGTGGGTGCACGTAACCCCAATATATTCTTTGAATTCCAGTCAGAAACTGGCACTATATGGCAGTAGCAAGAAATGAGGGTATTTGTATTCCCATATATTCTTTGAATCCCAGTCAGACAATGGCACTGTATACCAGTAGTAAAAATTGTGGGTGCACGTAACCCAATATATTCTTTGAATTTCCAGTCAGACACTGGCACTATATGGCAGTAGCAAGAAATGAGGGTATTTGTATTCCCAATATATTCTTTGAATTCCCAGTCAGACAATGGCACTGTATACCAGTAGTAAAAATTGTGGGTGCACGTAACCCCAATATATTCTTTGAATTACCAGTCAGAAACTGGCACTATATGGCAGTAGCAAGAACATGAGGGTATTTGTATTCCCAATATATTCTTTGAATTCCCAGTCAGACAATGGCACTGTATACCAGTAGTAAAAATTGTGGGTGCACGTAACCCCAATATATTCTTTGAATTCCCAGTCAGACACTGGCACTATATGGCAGTAGCAAGAAATGAGGGTATTTGTATTTCCCAATATATTCTTTGAATTCCCAGTCAGACAATGGCACTGTATACCAGTAGTAAAAATTGTGGGTGCACGTAACCCAATACTATTCTTTGAATTCCCAGTCAGACACTGGCACTATATGGCAGTAGCAAGAAATGAGGGTATTTGTATTCCCAATATATTCTTTGAATTCCCAGTCAGACAATGGCACTGTATACCAGTAGTAAAAATTGTGGGTGCACGTAACCACAATATATTCTTTGAATTACCAGTCAGAAACTGGCACTATATGGCAGTAGCAAGAAATGAGGGTATTTATAACCCCAATATATTCTTTGAATTCCCAGTCAGACAATGGCACTGTATACCAGTAGTAAAAATTGTGGGTGCACGTAACCCCAATATATTCTTTGAATTCCCAGTCAGACACTGGCACTATATGGCAGTAGCAAGAAATGAGGGTATTTGTATTCCCAATATATTCTTTGAATTCCCAGTCAGACAATGGCACTGTATACCAGTAGTAAAAATTGTGGGTGCACGTAACCCCAATATATTCTTTGAATTACCAGTCAGAAACTGGCACTATATGGCAGTAGCAAGAAATGAGGGTATTTGTATTCCCAATATATTCTTTGAATTCCCAGTCAGACAATGGCACTGTATACCAGTAGTAAAAATTGTGGGTGCACGTAACCACAATATATTCTTTGAATTACCAGTCAGAAACTGGCACTATATGGCAGTAGCAAGAAATGAGGGTATTTATAACCCCAATATATTCTTTGAATTCCCAGTCAGACAATGGCACTGTATACCAGTAGTAAAAATTGTGGGTGCACGTAACCCCAATATATTCTTTGAATTCCCAGTCAGACACTGGCACTATATGGCAGTAGCAAGAAATGAGGGTATTTGTATTCCCAATATATTCTTTGAATTCCCAGTCAGACAATGGCACTGTATACCAGTAGTAAAAATTGTGGGTGCACGTAACCCCAATATATTCTTTGAATTACCAGTCAGAAACTGGCACTATATGGCAGTAGCAAGAAATGAGGGTATTTGTATTCCCAATATATTCTTTGAATTCCCAGTCAGACAATGGCACTGTATACCAGTAGTAAAAATTGTGGGTGCACGTAACCCCAATATATTCTTTGAATTACCAGTCAGAAACTGGCACTATATGGCAGTAGCAAGAAATGAGGGTATTTGTATTCCCAATATATTCTTTGAATTCCCAGTCAGACAATGGCACTGTATACCAGTAGTAAAAATTGTGGGTGCACGTAACCCCAATATATTCTTTGAATTACCAGTCAGAAACTGGCACTATATGGCAGTAGCAAGAAATGAGGGTATTTGTATTCCCAATATATTCTTTGAATTCCCAGTCAGACAATGGCACTGTATACCAGTAGTAAAAATTGTGGGTGCACGTAACCACAATATATTCTTTGAATTACCAGTCAGAAACTGGCACTATATGGCAGTAGCAAGAAATGAGGGTATTTATAACCCCAATATATTCTTTGAATTCCCAGTCAGACAATGGCACTGTATACCAGTAGTAAAAATTGTGGGTGCACGTAACCCCAATATATTCTTTGAATTCCCAGTCAGACACTGGCACTATATGGCAGTAGCAAGAAATGAGGGTATTTGTATTCCCAATATATTCTTTGAATTCCCAGTCAGACAATGGCACTGTATACCAGTAGTAAAAATTGTGGGTGCACGTAACCCCAATATATTCTTTGAATTACCAGTCAGAAACTGGCACTATATGGCAGTAGCAAGAAATGAGGGTATTTGTATTCCCAATATATTCTTTGAATTCCCAGTCAGACAATGGCACTGTATACCAGTAGTAAAAATTGTGGGTGCACGTAACCCCAATATATTCTTTGAATTCCCAGTCAGACACTGGCACTATATGGCAGTAGCAAGAAATGAGGGTATTTGTATTCCCAATATATTCTTTGAATTCCCAGTCAGACAATGGCACTGTATACCAGTAGTAAAAATTGTGGGTGCACGTAACCCCAATATATTCTTTGAATTCCCAGTCAGACACTGGCACTATATGGCAGTAGCAAGAAATGAGGGTATTTGTATTCCCAATATATTCTTTGAATTCCCAGTCAGACAATGGCACTGTATACCAGTAGTAAAAATTGTGGGTGCACGTAACCCCAATATATTCTTTGAATTACCAGTCAGAAACTGGCACTATATGGCAGTAGCAAGAAATGAGGGTATTTGTATTCCCAATATATTCTTTGAATTCCCAGTCAGACAATGGCACTGTATACCAGTAGTAAAAATTGTGGGTGCACGTAACCACAATATATTCTTTGAATTACCAGTCAGAAACTGGCACTATATGGCAGTAGCAAGAAATGAGGGTATTTATAACCCCAATATATTCTTTGAATTCCCAGTCAGACAATGGCACTGTATACCAGTAGTAAAAATTGTGGGTGCACGTAACCCAATATATTCTTTGAATTACCAGTCAGAAACTGGCACTATATGGCAGTAGCAAGAAATGAGGGTATTTGTATTCCCAATATATTCTTTGAATTCCCAGTCAGACAATGGCACTGTATACCAGTAGGTAAAAAATTGTGGGTGCACGTAACCCCAATATATTCTTTGAATTTCCAGTCAGACACTGGCACTATATGGCAGTAGCAAGAAATGAGGGTATTTGTATTCCCAATATATTCTTTGAATTCCCAGTCAGACAATGGCACTGTATACCAGTAGTAAAAATTGTGGGTGCACGTAACCCCAATATATTCTTTGAATTACCAGTCAGAAACTGGCACTATATGGCAGTAGCAAGAAATGAGGGTATTTGTATTCCCACTATATTCTTTGAATTCCCAGTCAGACAATGGCACTGTATACCAGTAGTAAAAATTGTGGGTGCACGTAACCCCAATATATTCTTTGAATTCCCAGTCAGACACTGGCACTATATGGCAGTAGCAAGAAATGAGGGTATTTGTATTCCCAATATATCTTTGAATTCCAGTCAGACAATGGCACTGTATACCAGTAGTAAAAATTGTGGGTGCACGTAACCCCAATATATTCATTTGAATTCCCAGTCAGACACTGGCACTATATGGCAGTAGCAAGAAATGAGGGTATTTGTATTCCCAATATATTCTTTGAATTCCCAGTCAGACAATGGCACTGTATACCAGTAGTAAAAATTGTGGGTGCACGTAACCACAATATATTCTTTGAATTACCAGTCAGAAACTGGCACTATATGGCAGTAGCAAGAAATGAGGGTATTTATAACCCCAATATATTCTTTGAATTCCCAGTCAGACAATGGCACTGTATACCAGTAGTAAAAATTGTGGGTGCACGTAACCCCAATATATTCTTTGAATTCCCAGTCAGACACTGGCACTATATGGCAGTAGCAAGAAATGAGGGTATTTGTATTCCCAATATATTCTTTGAATTCCCAGTCAGACAATGGCACTGTATACCAGTAGTAAAAATTGTGGGTGCACGTAACCCCAATATATTCTTTGAATTACCAGTCAGAAACTGGCACTATATGGCAGTAGCAAGAAATGAGGGTATTTGTATTCCCAATATATTCTTTGAATTCCCAGTCAGACAATGGCACTGTATACCAGTAGTAAAAATTGTGGGTGCACGTAACCACAATATATTCTTTGAATTACCAGTCAGAAACTGGCACTATATGGCAGTAGCAAGAAATGAGGGTATTTATAACCCCAATATATTCTTTGAATTCCCAGTCAGACAATGGCACTGTATACCAGTAGTAAAAATTGTGGGTGCACGTAACCCCAATATATTCTTTGAATTCCCAGTCAGACACTGGCACTATATGGCAGTAGCAAGAAATGAGGGTATTTGTATTCCCAATATATTCTTTGAATTCCCAGTCAGACAATGGCACTGTATACCAGTAGTAAAAATTGTGGGTGCACGTAACCCCAATATATTCTTTGAATTACCAGTCAGAAACTGGCACTATATGGCAGTAGCAAGAAATGAGGGTATTTGTATTCCCAATATATTCTTTGAATTCCCAGTCAGACAATGGCACTGTATACCAGTAGTAAAAATTGTGGGTGCACGTAACCCCAATATATTCTTTGAATTACCAGTCAGAAACTGGCACTATATGGCAGTAGCAAGAAATGAGGGTATTTGTATTCCCAATATATTCTTTGAATTCCCAGTCAGACAATGGCACTGTATACCAGTAGTAAAAATTGTGGGTGCACGTAACCCCAATATATTCTTTGAATTACCAGTCAGAAACTGGCACTATATGGCAGTAGCAAGAAATGAGGGTATTTGTATTCCCAATATATTCTTTGAATTCCCAGTCAGACAATGGCACTGTATACCAGTAGTAAAAATTGTGGGTGCACGTAACCCCAATATATTCTTTGAATTACCAGTCAGAAACTGGCACTATATGGCAGTAGCAAGAAATGAGGGTATTTATAACCCCAATATATTCTTTGAATTCCCAGTCAGACAATGGCACTGTATACCAGTAGTAAAAATTGTGGGTGCACGTAACCCCAATATATTCTTTGAATTCCCAGTCAGACACTGGCACTATATGGCAGTAGCAAGAAATGAGGGTATTTGTATTCCCAATATATTCTTTGAATTCCCAGTCAGACAATGGCACTGTATACCAGTAGTAAAAATTGTGGGTGCACGTAACCCCAATATATTCTTTGAATTACCAGTCAGAAACTGGCACTATATGGCAGTAGCAAGAAATGAGGGTATTTGTATTCCCAATATATTCTTTGAATTCCCAGTCAGACAATGGCACTGTATACCAGTAGTAAAAATTGTGGGTGCACGTAACCACAATATATTCTTTGAATTACCAGTCAGAAACTGGCACTATATGGCAGTAGCAAGAAATGAGGGTATTTATAACCCCAATATATTCTTTGAATTCCCAGTCAGACAATGGCACTGTATACCAGTAGTAAAAATTGTGGGTGCACGTAACCCCAATATATTCTTTGAATTCCCAGTCAGACACTGGCACTATATGGCAGTAGCAAGAAATGAGGGTATTTGTATTCCCAATATATTCTTTGAATTCCCAGTCAGACAATGGCACTGTATACCAGTAGTAAAAATTGTGGGTGCACGTAACCCCAATATATTCTTTGAATTCCCAGTCAGACACTGGCACTATATGGCAGTAGCAAGAAATGAGGGTATTTGTATTCCCAATATATTCTTTGAATTCCCAGTCAGACAATGGCACTGTATACCAGTAGTAAAAATTGTGGGTGCACGTAACCCCAATATATTCTTTGAATTCCCAGTCAGACACTGGCACTATATGGCAGTAGCAAGAAATGAGGGTATTTGTATTCCCAATATATTCTTTGAATTCCCAGTCAGACAATGGCACTGTATACCAGTAGTAAAAATTGTGGGTGCACGTAACCACAATATATTCTTTGAATTACCAGTCAGAAACTGGCACTATATGGCAGTAGCAAGAAATGAGGGTATTTATAACCCCAATATATTCTTTGAATTCCCAGTCAGACAATGGCACTGTATACCAGTAGTAAAAATTGTGGGTGCACGTAACCCCAATATATTCTTTGAATTCCCAGTCAGACACTGGCACTATATGGCAGTAGCAAAAAATGAGGGTATTTGTATTCCCAATATATTCTTTGAATTCCCAGTCAGACAATGGCACTGTATACCAGTAGTAAAAATTGTGGGTGCACGTAACCCCAATATATTCTTTGAATTACCAGTCAGAAACTGGCACTATATGGCAGTAGCAAGAAATGAGGGTATTTGTATTCCCAATATATTCTTTGAATTCCCAGTCAGACAATGGCACTGTATACCAGTAGTAAAAATTGTGGGTGCACGTAACCCCAATATATTCTTTGAATTCCCAGTCAGACACTGGCACTATATGGCAGTAGCAAGAAATGAGGGTATTTGTATTCCCAATATATTCTTTGAATTCCCAGTCAGACAATGGCACTGTATACCAGTAGTAAAAATTGTGGGTGCACGTAACCCCAATATATTCTTTGAATTACCAGTCAGAAACTGGCACTATATGGCAGTAGCAAGAAATGAGGGTATTTGTATTCCCAATATATTCTTTGAATTCCCAGTCAGACAATGGCACTGTATACCAGTAGTAAAAATTGTGGGTGCACGTAACCCCAATATATTCTTTGAATTCCCAGTCAGACACTGGCACTATATGGCAGTAGCAAGAAATGAGGGTATTTGTATTCCCAATATATTCTTTGAATTCCCAGTCAGACAATGGCACTGTATACCAGTAGTTAAAATTGTGGGTGCACGTAACCCCAATATATTCTTTGAATTACCAGTCAGAAACTGGCACTATATGGCAGTAGCAAGAAATGAGGGTATTTGTATTCCCAATATATTCTTTGAATTCCCAGTCAGACAATGGCACTGTATACCAGTAGTAAAAACTGTGGGTGCACGTAACCCCAATATATTCTTTGAATTACCAGTCAGAAACTGGCACTATATGGCAGTAGCAAGAAATGAGGGTATTTGTATTCCCAATATATTCTTTGAATTCCCAGTCAAACAATGGCACTGTATACCAGTAGTAAAAATTGTGGGTGCACGTAACCCCAATATATTCTTTGAATTCCCAGTCAGACACTGGCACTATATGGCAGTAGCAAGAAATGAGGGTATTTGTATTCCCAATATATTCTTTGAATTCCCAGTCAGACAATGGCACTGTATACCAGAAGTAAAAATTGTGGGTGCACGTAACCCCAATATATTCTTTGAATTCCCAGTCAGACACTGGCACTATATGGCAGTAGCAAGAAATGAGGGTATTTGTATTCCCAATATATTCTTTGAATTCCCAGTCAGACAATGGCACTGTATACCAGTAGTAAAAATTGTGGGTGCACGTAACCCCAATATATTCTTTGAATTACCAGTCAGAAACTGGCACTATATGGCAGTAGCAAGAAATGAGGGTATTTGTATTCCCAATATATTCTTTGAATTCCCAGTCAGACAATGGCACTGTATACCAGTAGTAAAAATTGTGGGTGCACGTAACCCCAATATATTCTTTGAATTCCCAGTCAGACACTGGCACTATATGGCAGTAGCAAGAAATGAGGGTATTTGTATTCCCAATATATTCTTTGAATTCCCAGTCAGACAATGGCACTGTATACCAGTAGTAAAAATTGTGGGTGCACGTAACCCCAATATATTCTTTGAATTACCAGTCAGAAACTGGCACTATATGGCAGTAGCAAGAAATGAGGGTATTTATAACCCCAATATATTCTTTGAATTCCCAGTCAGACAATGGCACTGTATACCAGTAGTAAAAATTGTGGGTGCACGTAACCCCAATATATTCTTTGAATTACCAGTCAGAAACTGGCACTATATGGCAGTAGCAAGAAATGAGGGTATTTGTATTCCCAATATATTCTTTGAATTCCCAGTCAGACAATGGCACTGTATACCAGTAGTAAAAATTGTGGGTGCACGTAACCCCAATATATTCTTTGAATTACCAGTCAGAAACTGGCACTATATGGCAGTAGCAAGAAATGAGGGTATTTATAACCCCAATATATTCTTTGAATTCCCAGTCAGACAATGGCACTGTATACCAGTAGTAAAAATTGTGGGTGTATATAGCCCCAATTCTATTGCTAGAGGACTTGCAGGGTATTTCTGGGGTGAAGGTGGGGGGGCACACCGTTGGAACGGGTATCGGGGTATATATCGGGTATACGGGAATACACTGACAGTGTATTCCATTCAGGATCCTGGGAAAGCTGGGTTGCGGCGATTGAGCCCGTCAGTGCCACTGCTACTTCTCTACCACTTGTGACTCCATAATACAATTAACATGGATCCTTGCTCATGTTACCATGTTACTTACCATCACTCTCAGATTCTGAACTGCTTAGTTGTGCATCTATATCAATCCCAACTGTAAAACAAAAACAATACATTTTGTAGGTTAACACCCTTATTAAATAGTATAAAAATATTTATTTTTATTTTTATTTTTTGTTTTGTGATGGATATGAAAATATAGGACTAAGTAAAGGAAGCAGGGGATCTAGCACAAGAGAGGTCCATAAACTACTTTTTATTATCAAAACATTAAAAAGTCCACATGACATAACTCATGCAAGATGACCAGTTGCATGGATAGCATACATGGTGATGTGATATGGGCTTCTTAATGTTTTGATAATAAAAGGTAGTTTTATGGATCCCATTTGTGATGGATTCTCAGTTCCTTGTATCTTGTTTTACAGTTATTCTTCCATCCAGGTTTGTAGTATTTAGAGATTATGTGAGTTTATCATATCTTATATATACCAGTTACAGTTATGGTACAGCTACCAGAGCTCTGTCTCACCTGGAAGCTATTGACATGAGGAATTGACGCATTAAAGTATATTAGAAAACTGGTATAACATTTCAGGATATACTAAATATTGTGAACTAGATGAAGCAAAAAATGTTCTATAGAAAGTCACCCTGTTTTTGATTCATCAAGCAACATATCAGGACATATTTCATGACATATTGATTCAATGTGTCATAAAAACACTAATTTGAGAAAGTACAATAATGGCACATCAGACAACCCGTTAGAATATTAGAATATGGGATCTGAGTCACCAACTTTTTAAAAAAAAAACAGATGGGTCCTGCTGCAATACCGAGAGGTTGGGACAGAAAGCTTTGCATTGGACCAGTGCATTGTCGCAGCTAACACGTTGACAACTGTTTTACTTGAATTTCATTTTGGTGTTTATCTGATGATATGTGCAGTTTTTGATGTATCTTTAACTGTACTAGTAAGGCTACAGCAGGATAGATGAAATATCCCTTTGACATTCTAGAGAGTCTGTTTCTTCTATCTTAGGAGCAGAGTGTGTAAACTGTAGCCAGCTTTAGAGGGATTCAAACATTAAAAAGCAATTTTTTGTCCCAAACACATAGGAATAGCCTTAAGAAAGGCTTAAGGCTATTCTTCTCCTACCTTTAGAAGTCTTCTCCGCGCTGCCGTTCGGTAGAAATCCCGGTTTTCTTCTGTATGCAAATGAGTTCTCTCGCAGCACTGGATGTGGTCCCCAGCGCTCAAACAGCAGGAGGGATGTCCCAAATGCTGCAAATGAAATCTCCAGCACCGCCTCTATCTTCACCTGGAGTGGCCTCTCCCTGCGTCTTCTTCCAGCACTGGCTTTAAACTTCTAGGCATGCGCAGTCGTCTCTGCCGCCAGGCCTCGGGTAGAGCTGACTGTGTATGCCAGCGGCCATTTTCTTGTGGCACACTGTCATTGTGTGTAAAATTCTACGAACATCCATAATGTAGGCCCCCTCATTACGACACCAGCCTTGAGGAGTACCGGAGTACAGCGAGTGTGAACTCAATAGTGACCAACTACTTACTACTCCCATCCTCTCCACACTCCTCCACAGGTTTGCTATAACAGGAGCATCTAGAATAACCTCGTGATCCTGGTGCAGAGAATCTGAAGCAAACTATAATCAACAGGTGGCAAACAAAATAAGGATTGGATGTGGGTGTCAGTATGCAGACCTGAGAGTATTAGTGCACGGATGTTCAGTGTGAGGCTCAGTCAGGCTAGAGACTCCAGAGCAACTAGAACTTAATCTTTTGTTGAAAAAATTAACAAACAGGACAGAACTATCACCACCATCTTACAGAGGAAAATCTGGTATCTGGTGAGGAAAAACCATCACAAACAGTCCGTGTACAAAGTCCACTAGTTCTGGGACAGACGTGTTTATGCGTGTCATTATTGTTTACCTAAATCTATTCTCCATAAGCAGTGTGTTTCACACTAAGTTGAAAATAGGAATATTGATATTTAGCCCTGTCTTTGGATTGTATTTTTTATAAATGTTCCAGATGTAATATGGTGTGCTGACTGATTATGTGACGAATCATCAAAGACATATGATTAATGTATATTCTTGAGTTTTTCCCTTTTCCCTCTAGGGTTTGAGTCAGAGGAAGGAACTTATAAACTAAACCCAAAGGTTGGATGGTGATAAAGAGATATATGAGATTCAATGGTCACTTCCGGTTCCTCTTGATAACCAGTACAGCTGTGAGAGTATAAGGAAAACCTTAAACCTTTGCCCACCCGATAATGTTCTAAAGGACAAACTGCACAATAAACTGTTAGAGGATATGGACCTTGAGAAAAGAACCTAAAAGACTGTTGGATGAATTTGCATTTATATTCCTGTTATATTTTATGCAACGTACAGACTGATCCTGTTAGTGATATCCATCGGTGTAATCCCGTTTCTAAAGGGGATGATAAACAAGGCTGTGGATTTGGACAAGAAGGGCATATTTCTGAGTCACTCGGGAATGGATCCTCAGATGATGGAACTTGAGACTGACACGCATTGGGACAGATCAATGGGCCCCAGAGGAGCAGGGGAAGGGAAATTAGTATTTAGGGGGGAATGTCAAATCTGAAGTCACAATTGCTGATGCATTGCTACTGGATTTATGTTGAAATACTAATTTTCCTTTAAAACTAAAGACTATCAGCTTTGGAATAAAGAATGTATTATAAGATGGCGACGATTCTTATGTTTTGCTAAATTCTTTAGATTGTAACCAGGACTACAACTTGCTGTGCGTCACACACCAGAACCAATCATATGAAGAATTTCATGTTATATTATGCATTAACCCTTTCTTTTCCTTTCCTGTATAACTATGTGTGACGTGAAATAAACTGAGTTCAGTGCTGCTAGCCGAGGATAAGAGAGCATAAGCTGAGAAGTTTTGAAGCAGCTTGAGTCTGATTCATTTCTTAAAACGACAGTGCACACACATGCTCTCACTAATTTGGATCTGACTGATTGACCCGTGCTGTCGAATTCGACCCTGACAATGTTACAGTGATAAACACCTTTGTTATGGAAGTCACTTTTTTAGATATGGAAAAAACAACTTAGAAATATCATGCAAATGAGAGAGTTGGTGACCACTGGGGGATTGTTTTTCTTCAAATTTACAAAAATGACATAGAATACTTTATTGATCGTGGATAAAATGTGGTTATTTAATGGCTACTTAACACGTGGTTTTCGGTTTGGCTTAAGTCAACAGAATCTAAGATTGTGATTTTTCAACCATTAACCCCTGCACAGGGCTCTAGTATACACTGTAACAATCTTCAAGTAGCATCTCTGGAGTAGCCGCTCCAGTGTAGACCGGTGAAGTGTTATTATAAACACGCACAGGTCAAAAATCAGTTAATCTATAATGTATGTATATATCAAAGCCAAAAGACAAAGAGAAGTAACACAGGTCCTACATCATCTGGCAAGAATAGTCAGAGAAGCAAGGACCAGAATACAGTTAAAAAAACAAAAATTAATCCAAGAAAGAGGCCAAGGTTAGAAAAAGTTTAGAATCCAGGAATCAAACAAAACTATTCTTAGGATCTCACACAAGATGTAGAACATATGCCAGCATATGCGAGGACTCAGGGGCCAGCCATGGTGTCATCATTATCATCTAGAAATAGATGCTTCAGTTGTCCCTGCTGATAAATTTGGTGACTTCTTCAAAGGGCTTGAGAAGTCAGCACACTTCCCTCATGAGCCTGCAATGATGTATCTCAAAGTAACACACTGTCCCTGTATTCTGCTGCATGCAATAATTGTTCACCACCTCCTGTCGCTCACACAGATGATCCAGCATGTGTAAGGCTGGGTTCACATGGAGTATTTTGATCCGGAACCTGAGGTGGGTCGCAGCAACTGAAAGCCAGTGCACTGCAGCGGCATCCAGCTGCGCGATCTGCTCCGGATTAGGCCAAATGAATGGGCTTAGTCCGGAGGAGGATGTGTCTTCAGGCCGAATCGCGAGGCGAAACGGCCTGAAGAATTAGCATCTCGCTTCTTTTTTCAAGGAGCCGGTAGCAACGGGGGTTGAGGAGGAGGAAGAGGAGTGGTAACAATGGCTTGCCATAGTGAAGATGGTAGCAGGAAATGGTCCAGGGAGGAAGATCCAGAGGAAGTAGATGGGTCCTGCATGGTGTTTGAACTGGGCCTGCACAATTGGGATGGAAGTAGTACCTTGCCTTAGTTTTTTTCGGGATTGTGGCCGCTGCCATTAAAAACATTGACCCAGTGGGCCATGAAAGCTATGTATTATACATAATTGCTGCTCCACATGTCAATGATGGCATGGACTTTTCCCTAGGCTGATGTATCTGAGGAAAGACCCACGTTACATGACACATGATAATATAAAGCTGAAACAACTAGAGAAATAATTGCGGCTTGGTCCTCCATCAAGGTTGTGCACATAACATCATTTGATGAAATATAGTGGAATCTAAGTGTTATGGCAGTGTTATGGCAGTAAATGCACCACTAGCAACTTGTCCAGGTGTGAGGTAAAGAGGACCTTTCATGTCCTCAGGCACATGCGGTTTTATATACCGCTAATAAGACAACAGTGCACTGAATTCAGCGCACTATTGGTTTTCCCATTATGTGCCCCTGGTGAAGAGCTATCGGTATTGTTACTGTAGCTTTTCACTGTCAGAAGGACGTTTCTGACAGCCTGTGAGGAATGTCCCTCCTGACAGTAGAGTCTATGGTGCTGTAATGTCAGAGAGGGCGTTCCTTACCACCCAACATGACACTCAGCATCATGCCCCCTCTGACAGTACAGAGCTATGAACTCTACTTTCAGGAGAGGCGTTCCTCAAAGACTGTCAGAAATGCCCTTTTGACAATGAAGAGCTACAGTAACGGCATCAATACTTCTTCACTAGAGGCACATAACAGGAAAGCCAATAGTGTGCATCACCATGAATTTTTCATTTTGGCGATATCCAAAAAAAATTTCCACATTCCTAAATTCCCAGTGTAGCTGCTGCTTCCAGCAGCCGAAACATGTCTGTCAAAACAATCACCAATGCTGATACCGCTGCCTGCAGGGTTCCCCTAATTCTGCTTTTTGAATGTTGGGCCTGCATAATGACTGGAATTGTTACTATTACCACTGCCACCTCCCTCTTCATCTGATGTCATCTTGTCAACCTGACCTGGTTGCCAGGTCCTATCCACAAAAGAACCATCATCAGCAATGTCTTCATCACCTTCCCTAGCTCCCCTACCAGAACGACTACCAGTAGTAGTACCACACCCCCTGTCACTACTACCTCCACCACCAACAGTAATCATGTCTTCTTTCTCTACTTGCAAACAATGATGACTGTTGTCAACAAGCTCATCAAAAAGAGGAGGGAGATTGCTCAGACTAGGAGAAATAGATTGCTCATCAGGTGCCACATCTCTACTAGGGATCATTGTCAGTGAAAAATGTGATTGAGACCCAGTGGACAGTCCAGATAGGTAAATGACATGTTATGGAGGAGGAACACACATAAGCCTGACTCAAGATCACATCACTCTCAAATGCAATATCCTCCTGTGATTGAGATGTTGAGATGAGCCAGCTAAATAATCTAAAACTTCATCTTCATCCTCAGGAACTACAAATGCCAGAGGCAGTGTTGTTCTTGCCACTCACAATTTTATTCTTAGTAGTAGTATTTGCACAAGTGTTTCCTCTCCTTTTGTCTGTTCCCTGCCCTGTTTCCTGCATAGACTGTGCTTCATAATTAACAAGAAATTCTGAAATAACAAGAGATTCTTTTTTTACATCAGCGTAGAATGCACTACACTGTATTTATGTATATATATATTCTGGCCAGTCACCAGAGCTATAAAAAAAACTTCATCAAACTATATATATATATATATATATATATATATATATATATATATATATCCTACTAATATTGAAAATGTGAAAGTTTGTGTGATTGTTATTCAATCAGGCAAAAACAGCTGAACGCATTTGAATGAAATTTGGCACATAGATGGTTTGTAACCTGGAGTAACACATCGGCTACTTTTAATCGGTAAAGGATATGGCTTCATGACTGTTATGAATTTATGTTCACATACTATATTACACTGCTCCTGCAGCAGCTTATCTCAGGTCCCAAGTCTTTTATCTCTCTGTGTAAACACACACTAACCCGCAGAGATTCTGTATATGCATTTGCATATTATCTGATCAGCTCCAGGCAACATGCTGACACACTGGATGGGAAGACACCTTTAATCCAAATTGGCATTTTGCTAATATTAAACATGCCGGGAAAAAGAAAATCTAATTTGTTGCAAAATTCTAAAACAACGACAGCTATGAATGTAGCCAGAAGTCAACAGAGTTCTTCTCAAGTGGAGCTGATGAGGATCACCGGTGCCAACAGCACGCTCATTATATGGTGTCCAAGTGAGCTGCTGAGATGCTGGAACAATCACAAGCAGAGCGCAAGGAATGAGTTCAGTGGCAGGCCAGCACCAACAACACACAGACGAAGTCGCGTGCAGAGACACACACACAAACATACATAATACACAAGTGCAACACTGGGCAATTCTTATAGGGCTACACAAACAAAAAATTTAATATATCAGTGCAAAGTCGGGTCCTCCTGCTGGCACATATATATATATATATATATATATATATATATATATATATATAATTAGTGCAGGCTGGTCTGTATATTGGGTGAACAACAAGAAATTGCTGCAAAATCAGAAGAAGAGAATGAAATTGCTCTATGGCAAAGGAGACAAAATTAGATTATTAGACGCACGGGAAGCACAAGTCACTCACTAGCACTACTATGCCTATGAACCAGTCCTATGTCTATTGAATTCTAACACTAATCTGCCTTTGTGTAATTTCTTGATTATCTTAGTCCTCCTAGTCTTCTAACTAAGGCCCCTTGCACATGACTATGTGCTAGGTCAGTTGGATAGCAGATTGACCCATTCATTTCTGTCTGTTGAATAAATGGGGCCGCAGAAGCTTGGTCAGTGCACGAGTAGCACTCTTGCTATAGCCTATAATTCAGTGAGATGAATCATGGATCTATTTGCCTGTCTACCATTATAACAACTAAAGGCTGATCACAAGTGTTTCAAGAGTGACGGTCCAAAAGATTAAGTCATTACGGTAAGGTTGACCCTTTTTTCTGCAGTGATGACTATGGACAGGGACTGTCCTATTTTCTTCATCATTTTTAAAAAAAATTTCTTTTTTGTGGTACTTGAATATAAAACTTATAGCTCATGCTTAATAAATAGAAGAACATCTTCTGTATCTCCATTGGAACTTTCGACCTCTGCACAAATAAATCCATAGGCGGACTGCTACTGCTTATGTCATCATTACAACTGGGATTTTGAAGGGCTGTAGTTATTGGTGCATATTGCGTCCCCTTATAATAGCACTGTGGACTTGTCTTTATGTTGGTTGCCTGGATGTTTAGGCATCTTGGATTACCATGTTTTTATGTGTACTAGTAGAATACCCGCGGCTTTGCTCACGGAAAATATGTTAAATTGTTGGTTATGCTAAAGTAACATTTTCAGAGCTACAGTAAATCTTTTTTTTCCACTTTAAGTTTTTATTATTTTGGCATTTTACTAATTTGTCGTAACAGTGATGTGAACAACTTTGTTTTATTTCAACATTTTTATAGATTTTACATATTCAATACATATTATGTAGTATAAACTATTACAACTATTTTTTAAACTATTTTTTTTATCAAAAAATGTAAATTTATGCACCTTACACAAACATATAAAACATTGACACCCAATTAACAACATAGTGCAGCCCTTCCCCCCTCCCTCCAATGTAATCTCTAAGTAGTTCATGGACATAAGAGTAAAATTGGTTTACAGTTACACAACTATCTATTGTAGGGCTTCAGTGATGAAAACTCCCTGTATAATAAGCAATAATGACAATCTTACTATGAGGCAGTTTTCACCTGACCAATATTGCTGCTCAGTTAGGCTGCTTGCATACTACAATAACACAACAGTTATCGGGCCATGGATTCTGCAGCTCCATAGACTTCTATGGAGCCTGCAAAATTCACAGCTTTGTGGACAAAGAAGTCTATGGAATCGCCAAATCCATGGCCCAGAGGCCCGTGAAAAATACTATAGTGTGCAAGCAGCCACTAAGGATACCAGACATGTTTTGTCAGTGCATGCGTGTGTGCACGCATGTGAAAGAGTAAAATTTGTTTACCGTTACACAACTATCTATTGTTGTGCTTCGAGTGATGAAAACTCCCTGTATAGTAAGTAATAATGACAATCTTTCTATGAGGCAGTTTCCACTTGACCAATATGGCTGCTCAGTAAGGCTGCTTGCACACTACAGTATTTTTCACGGGTCTCTGGGACGTGGATTCTACAGCTCCATAGACTTCTATGGAGCCTGAAAAATTCAAGGCTTTGTGCACAAAGAAGTCTATAGAAACGCCAAATCCATGACCCGGAGGCCCGAGAAAAATACTGTGGTGGGCAAGCAGCCACTAAAGATACCAGACATGTTTTGCCATTGCGTGCGTATATGTGTGTGTGTGTGTGTGTGTGTGTGTGCAGGCATGTGATCCATGTGTATGTATGCGTGTGTCCCTGCACGTGTGTGGTCCATGTATATGTATACGCGTGTATGCGAGTGTGAATGTGTGTGTGTGTAAGTGTGTGATCCATGTGTATGTATGCATGTACATGTATGTATGTACATGCGTGTGTATGGTCCGTGCATATGTATGAGTGTGTGCGCATGCGTGTATGTGTGCCTACGTGTGATCCATGTGTATGTATGCGTGTGTGCATGCATGTCTGTGGTCCTTGTATATGTATGCGTGTATGTGCGCATGTGATCCATGTGTTTGTGTACAGTGCAAGTGTCCATACCTGGGGTATTTGTGTGTGAGTTCGCATGTGCTCTGTTCGTTTGTGTGTGTAGTGTGCATCCATCTGAGTGTGTTTGCGTGTGTGTGTGGTCCTTCCGTGAGTGTGTGTGTGGTGTGCACGTGGTATTTATGGGGTGGTATTGTGGTATTTGTGGGGTGGTGTTTGTGTGGTGTGTTGTGGCATTTGTGTGGTGTTGTGCTTGTGGGTTGGTGTATGTGTGATGTCTATGTGTTGTTTATATGGTGTGTGTAAAATGTTTGTGTGTTGTGTGTGGTGGTGCGGCCCCATTGGGGCCGTTGCTATAATCCGTCACTGTCAGTCTCAACTGTTGTTTTGCCCTCAGCACTTTCATTTTCACTTTTCCCCATTATATGTATAGGGCCTAACTTTGGGGGCCTCAATCTCATGACTAGGGGACGCTAGCGAGATGTAACGTGCGCAGTATTCTGCTCCTGTGCGTAGAAAGGGGGGGAGCGTGTCAAATTTCACCCAAATCGGGCGAGAACTGTGGATTTGTATAGAGCAGACTACTACAGAATTTGAGTTTTATACATATAGATGACATTTTAATAACTCTTATTAAAAGCTAAATTGTATTAAGTTGCCTCACCTATTCAGTTAATTTTCCAATTTAAGGGTAACTTATCGGTACAGATTTCATTGACTATTTAATGTATCTCTGTTAACAGGTCTGACAGTTCATTAATGCTCTGTTCACACTATATTTGGTGTGTAAGGGTGCATTCACACTACGTAACGCCAGCGTGTATCACAGCCGTACACGCCGGCGTTACAGCAGGGCTGCCAAACACTTCTCATTCATTTCTATGGGAGCGGGGATACGAGCGCTCCCCATAGAAATGAATGGGCTGCTTCTTTCACTGCGAGCAGTTCCATTGAAGTGAATGGGAAGTGCCGGCGTATACGGCAAGCTCTGCTCATGCCGAGCCGTACACGCCGCCGGCTCTGCTGGAGGAGGCGGAGTCTAAGGTCGGACCTGAATGGAGACTGGTGTGGAGCGATCTTAGACTCCGCCTCCTCCAGCAGAGCCAGCGCTGATTGGTCGAGTTCCGTACTCTGGCCAATCAGCGCTGGCCAATGCATTCTATTAGCCCGATGAAGTAGAGCTGAATGTGTGTGCTTAGCACACACATTCAGCTCTACTTCATCAGGCTAATAGAATACATTGGCCAATCAGCGCTGGCCAATGCATTCTATTAGCTTGATGAAGCAGAGTGTGCACAAGGGTTCAAGCGCACCCTCGGCTCTGATGTAGCAGAGCTGAGGGTGCACAAGGGTTCAAGTGCACCCTCGGCTCTCCTACATCAGAGCCGAGGGTGCGCTTGAACCCTTGTGCAGCCTCGGCTCTGCTACATCAGAGCCGAGGGTGCGCTTGAACCCTTGTGCACACTCTGCTTCATCAAGCTAATAGAATGCATTGGCCAGCACTGATTGGCCAGAGTACGGAATTCGGCCAATCAGCGCTGGCCAATGCATTCTATTAGCCCGATGAAGTAGAGCTGAATGTGTGTGCTAAGCACACACATTCAGCACTGCTTCATCACGCCAATACAATGCATTAGCCAGTGCTGATTGGCCAGAGTACGGAATTTGGCCAATCAGCGCTGGCTCTGCTGGAGGAGGCGGAGTCTAAGATCGCTCCACACCAGTCTCCATTCAGGTCCGACCTTAGACTCCGCCTCCTCCAGCAGAGCCAGCGCTGATTGGCCGAATTCCGTACTCTGGCCAATCAGCACTGGCTAATGCATTGTATTGGCGTGATGAAGCAGTGCTGAATGTGTGTGCTTAGCACACACATTCAGCTCTACTTCATCGGGCTAATAGAATGCATTGGCCAATCAGCGCTGGCCAATGCATTCTATTAGCGTGAACTGAGTTTGCACAGGGGTTCTAGTGCACCCTCGGCTCTGCTACATCAGATTGCTACATCTGATGTAGCAGTGCCGAGTGTGCATCAGATGTGTAGTTGAGCAAAACTGACTCAGCACTGCTAAGTCTGCATTCGCATAGGAAGGCATTGGCCAGCCTTCGGCCAATCAGCGCTGGCTCTGCCGGAGGAGGCGGAGTCTAAGGTCGGACCTGAATGGAGACTGGTGTGGAGCGATCTTAGACTCCGCCTCCTCCAGCAGAGCCAGCGCTGATTGGTCGAGTTCCGTACTCTGGCCAATCAGCACTGGCCAATGCATTTCTATGGGGAAAAGTTAGCTTGCGAAAATCGCAAACTGACAGGGATTTCCATGAAATAAAGTGACTTTTATGCCCCCAGACATGCTTCCCCTGCTGTCCCAGTGTCATTCCAGGGTGTTGGTATCATTTCCTGGGGTGTCATAGTGGACTTGGTGACCCTCCAGACACGAATTTGGGTTTCCCCCTTAACGAGTTTATGTTCCCCATAGACTATAATGGGGTTCGAAACCCATTCGAACACTCGAACAGTGAGCGGCTGTTCGAATCGAATTTCGAACCTCGAACATTTTAGTGTTCGCTCATCTCTAATAGAGAGTCTAAGGTCATAGCTTACAATACAAGTTAAATATTCATTAGAGTCACATATAGTGAGAAAAGAAGGAACAAGATCCTCCATGTGTGTGTTTCTTGATCTTTACATTAAGTACTGGGAAAAAATGGTAGAAATAGCTTCTAATTGAATGAGACAAGTGTAGAGTAAACCCATTACTTTGTATTCAGACTTATTGTATAGCTGATAACTAGAGTTTTATATTACATGCAATGGGTAACAAAATCATAAACTGCTAAATGTAGGGAGAAATATGGGTTATCAAGAATTTTGCAGTTTATGGAGATCAATGCATACAGTAAAAATACAGTGTTGCTGTAAATGTAGTTCTTATACCAGTAAACCTACGAATAATTGTATTACAATAAATATAGAGAGAGAGATACATAGAGGTTTTTTTAACAAACAGCAGGAACAATGCCTGTGTTACAGTAAGATAAAGAATCCCAATGAAAGCTTTAGCCTTCCATTCTTTCAGGATCAGTTGCCACTTTAAAACAATAAAGGAAAGTCAAACATAAAAATGATGTAACAAAGCGTTAAGACTAATGAGATGTATAACTTTTACATTGTCATAGGAGTATATGAGCAGACACAAGGTGTCATTTAATATTATTTAGCCCAAATTGCGTCTGTATTTTTAGTTCTAAACTCAGTAATTTATAAAGTAGTAGTCCATACCATAAAGCAAACTACACAAACTGAAATAAAGAATACAAAAAGATTAAGCTTGTGAGATGTGTTGTCTACATACCTTCATCCATCAGGATTTCCATTTGGCTTTTTACTTTTCTGACCATTTTTATTGACTAAAAATGTTAACTAGAATGAACTTGAATTCTTGGCACCAAGTAAGGTGATGAGGACAAGTGACTGTAGCAGCTACACTAACAATGGGCGCTGTGTATGTGTCACACAATCTGACCTCATGTTAAATAATAAACTATGAGCCACACCTTATTCTAGTATGAGACAAGGTAAGATGAGCAATGTGGCTATAAAAAACTGTTCTGTTTTCTTCCAAAACACAACTCAATGTAAAACACAAAAACATAGTTAAAATACACTAATGGCTATACTGACTTATCCTCAAACAGAAAAAAAGCTGTGTTTGTGTAGAGAAAGCTAGATGAATGGATAAATGGATAGATACATCAGTTAGGTCCCATAGACAATCTATCTTTTGCTTAAATATGGCATATTATCAAGTGCACTGACGTAACTACCGGGGTATCAGTGCCACAGGACTGGGCTTGCGACATTAGAGGGCACGGCAAGCCCTAGATGTTTTGTTTTGTTTTTTTAATAGGCCATTACCTGCAGGTAACGGGCCCTATTTACTTACAGATCCTCACTCCTGCTCATGGCGGCTTGGCCTTCGCCTTCTCTGGATGTGGCCATGAGCAGGAATGGGGATTGGTAAGTGAGGCTGCGGGCCAGAGAACCCCACAAACACAGCTATCATTATACGCTGGGGTCTTTTCAGACCCTGGAATATAATAATCCAAGGGCCAATCCAAGGGACCTCTCCTGCTCTCCAGTAGGCTTTGGGCCTTTTTTGGTGATATCCTAGATGTCACGTGGGTCAGGCCCATGTCATTATGCTTTGCCACGCAGGCCTGGCTCATGTGACATCTGTACTCACATTGAAGATGGACAAAATCAGTAGGGAGTGCACCGAAACCAGGAAGAGGTAAGTAACAGTGTTTTTTATGTTTGTATCCTCCCCTCTGATCATTATACTCTGCGGTCTGTAAAGGCAACATCAAAGTCTATGCGCAGTCCAGAACTAATGAAAGTAATCCAGGAGTTGCTGAAGCATTCAACATTGTCTCTTGCATCCTTTATCCTGTACTCACATCAATGATATTCGATATTCCAACCACCTTCAGACTTACGACAGGGACTACTACTACAGGAAGGAAGCAATATGCTGAAACATAGGGGCCCCACCTCTGTGACCTGTGAGATGTGGGTTACCTCTGTTAGCTGCACCAGTCACACATTTATACCATAAATATATGAGATGGAAATACATCTTTAAAAGGGGCCACACGGTGGCTCAGTGGTTAGCACTGCAGCCCTGCAGTGCTGGAGTCCTGGTGTTCAAATCCCACCAAGGGCATAAAACCATCTGCAAGGAGTTTGTATGTTCTCCCCGTGTCTGCATGGATTTCCATCCCATATTCCAAAGACATACTGATAGGGAAAAATGTACATTGTGAGCTCTATGTGGGGTTCACAATCTACATAAAAAAAAAAAAAAAAAAAAACATCTTTAATTTGGTCACAATCAAATCCATCCCCCACAAAAGAAACAACTGAACTGATGACCTTGGCCAACACATCTACGACATTGGCTAATATAAGAATCCTTTCTCTGGAAATGTTGTCAATATTAACTCCTATCTTCTAGGTAATTCTGCCAACAGGCCAAGTGTTCAAAAGGTAATATGGGATATTGAGTTTCATTGCCCTTTGTGTAAATGAATGTAATTAATAAAATATGTAAAGCTTCTAGCTACCAATGACAAACACCAGTTAAATTATTATTTTAGGGTATGTCCACCAAGGAAATAAAAAAAAGCTCCCATCTTCCCTGCCTTCCTTCACTGTATTGCTGCAGATGCCTCTTAATGAATGAGGCACGTCTCCTTTCCAGTGTAGAGAGAGATTATGATTGGAGTAGGAAATGCCATTTTGATTAATCTCCCCCATTAAGTTTCAGAGGCTGAGGCCCCACGTAGCTTTTTTTGCAGCAGTTTTTTAAAATCAAAGTCATGAGTGGATTGAGCAGAAGATAAAAATATATGAGTTTCCTAGATATTTCCTATTCCTTTTGCAGCCATTCTTGACTTTGGCTCATAAAATACAACCAAATCTGCCTTTCATGCTCCAAGGTGAGGTTATATTCTAAATTTAAGCTAAGGCACTGTGGGAAAAACTCTGGCGGCAATGCATCGTGTTTTTTTCCACAGCATTTTTCACGGTAAATTGGCAGAGCATATTTTTCTGCAATGTTTGGATGGGATTCACAAGAACCCCCTCCACTTTCTAGGCACTGTAAAACGCTGCATTTTTTACTGCGGCATTTACTTTTTACGCCATGTGGGGCCCCGATCTTGTTTTTTTAAAAAAATAAATATATATTTTTCTTTTATTAATTATTATTATTATTATTATTATTACTATTATTATTTTTATTATTTGATGTGTTTTTTCCACCTTTGATTAAAATTGACCAGTAGAAAAGAAATGGATAATCCCATCTAGAGAGCAAGGAATGTCCCACTTCCATTTCGCAGCTGTTGTGAGTGGAGAGGTGGTCGCAGCTGTTTCCATTCACTTCTATGGGAGTTCAGAGAATAGCCAATCTTGTCGACACACCACTTACAGCGGCTGCAAGATGGGAGTCAGAGATCCAGTTGTTGAAAGAGGTGATGGAAGCTTGTCCATATAAGTATGTTTATTTCAGTATTTGGCTTTATTTTGGTAAAGAAGACTCTGGCAGATGTAAATGTGGAGTAGATGTCACTAATAACATGACGTTCAAGATTATGGAGAAAAGAGGGCTGCGCACTTGTACTGGACTCCTGAAAATAGCTGGCCAGACAGGCTCAGCTATTGTCAAAAGTGCAGTATATCAGCAACTTTCTCTAGTGTTTTATGGCCGAGGAAAGAAAACGCCAATGGATACATCTATTGCATTGATATTCAAGTGTCTAATGCTCAGTGATGAACACTTGATATAAGTGTAGTATCCCACTGGGTACACTACAAAAGGTTTACAGTTAGTCCGTACCTTTGCAAAACATGTTTGCACATAAGTATTTATATGACATTAATAACTATGCCTTTAATGGGACCAAAGCATTTCAGAATGGGTACGGAGTGAAGGTATTACCCAGACCCAAAGTATACAGTGAGGAGATATTGACTAGAGATGAGCGAACACTAAAATGTTCGAGGTTCGAAATTCGATTCGAACAGCCGCTCACTGTTCGAGTGTTCGAATGGGTTTCGAACCCCATTATAGTCTATGGGGAACATAAACTCGTTAAGGGGGAAACCCAAATTCGTGTCTGGAGGGTCACCAAGTCCACTATGACACCCCAGGAAATGATACCAACACCCTGGAATGACACTGGGACAGCAGGGGAAGCATGTCTGGGGGCATAAAAGTCACTTTATTTCATGGAAATCCCTGTCAGTTTGCGATTTTCGCAAGCTAACTTTTCCCCATAGAAATGCATTGGCCAGTGCTGATTGGCCAGAGTACGGAACTCGACCAATCAGCGCTGGCTCTGCTGGAGGAGGCGGAGTCTAAGATAGCTCCACACCAGTCTCCATTCAGGTCCGACCTTAGACTCCGCCTCCTCCGGCAGAGCCAGCGCTGATTGGCCGAAGGCTGGCCAATGCATTCCTATGCGAATGCAGACTTAGCAGTGCTGAGTCAGTTTTGCTCAACTACACATCTGATGCACACTCGGCACTGCTACATCAGATGTAGCAATCTGATGTAGCAGAGCCGAGGGTGCACTAGAACCCCTGTGCAAACTCAGTTCACGCTAATAGAATGCATTGGCCAGCGCTGATTGGCCAATGCATTCTATTAGCCCGATGAAGTAGAGCTGAATGTGTGTGCTAAGCACACACATTCAGCACTGCTTCATCAAGCCAATACAATGCATTAGCCAGTGCTGATTGGCCAGAGTACGGAATTCGGCCAATCAGCGCTGGCTCTGCTGGAGGAGGCGGAGTCTAAGGTCGCTCCACACCAGTCTCCATTCAGGTCCGACCTTAGACTCCGCCTCCTCCGGCAGAGCCAGCGCTGATTGGCCGAAGGCTGGCCAATGCATTCCTATGCGAATGCAGACTTAGCAGTGCTGAGTCAGTTTTGCTCAACTACACATCTGATGCACACTCGGCACTGCTACATCAGATGTAGCAATCTGATGTAGCAGAGCCGAGGGTGCACTAGAACCCCTGTGCAAACTCAGTTCACGCTAATAGAATGCATTGGCCAGCGCTGATTGGCCAATGCATTCTATTAGCCCGATGAAGTAGAGCTGAATGTGTGTGCTAAGCACACACATTCAGCACTGCTTCATCAAGCCAATACAATGCATTAGCCAGTGCTGATTGGCCAGAGTACGGAATTCGGCCAATCAGCGCTGGCCAATGCATTCTATTAGCCCGATGAAGTAGAGCTGAATGTGTGTGCTAAGCACACACATTCAGCACTGCTTCATCAAGCCAATACAATGCATTAGCCAGTGCTGATTGGCCAGAGTACGGAATTCGGCCAATCAGCGCTGGCTCTGCTGGAGGAGGCGGAGTCTAAGGTCGCTCCACACCAGTCTCCATTCAGGTCCGACCTTAGACTCCGCCTCCTCCGGCAGAGCCAGCGCTGATTGGCCGAAGGCTGGCCAATGCATTCCTATGCGAATGCAGACTTAGCAGTGCTGAGTCAGTTTTGCTCAACTACACATCTGATGCACACTCGGCACTGCTACATCAGATGTAGCAATCTGATGTAGCAGAGCCGAGGGTGCACTAGAACCCCTGTGCAAACTCAGTTCACGCTAATAGAATGCATTGGCCAGCGCTGATTGGCCAATGCATTCTATTAGCCCGATGAAGTAGAGCTGAATGTGTGTGCTAAGCACACACATTCAGCACTGCTTCATCAAGCCAATACAATGCATTAGCCAGTGCTGATTGGCCAGAGTACGGAATTCGGCCAATCAGCGCTGGCCAATGCATTCTATTAGCCCGATGAAGTAGAGCTGAATGTGTGTGCTAAGCACACACATTCAGCACTGCTTCATCAAGCCAATACAATGCATTAGCCAGTGCTGATTGGCCAGAGTACGGAATTCGGCCAATCAGCGCTGGCTCTGCTGGAGGAGGCGGAGTCTAAGGTCGCTCCACACCAGTCTCCATTCAGGTCCGACCTTAGACTCCGCCTCCTCCGGCAGAGCCAGCGCTGATTGGCCGAAGGCTGGCCAATGCATTCCTATGCGAATGCAGACTTAGCAGTGCTGAGTCAGTTTTGCTCAACTACACATCTGATGCACACTCGGCACTGCTACATCAGATGTAGCAATCTGATGTAGCAGAGCCGAGGGTGCACTAGAACCCCTGTGCAAACTCAGTTCACGCTAATAGAATGCATTGGCCAGCGCTGATTGGCCAATGCATTCTATTAGCCCGATGAAGTAGAGCTGAATGTGTGTGCTAAGCACACACATTCAGCACTGCTTCATCAAGCCAATACAATGCATTAGCCAGTGCTGATTGGCCAGAGTACGGAATTCGGCCAATCAGCGCTGGCCAATGCATTCTATTAGCCCGATGAAGTAGAGCTGAATGTGTGTGCTAAGCACACACATTCAGCACTGCTTCATCAAGCCAATACAATGCATTAGCCAGTGCTGATTGGCCAGAGTACGGAATTCGGCCAATCAGCGCTGGCTCTGCTGGAGGAGGCGGAGTCTAAGGTCGCTCCACACCAGTCTCCATTCAGGTCCGACCTTAGACTCCGCCTCCTCCGGCAGAGCCAGCGCTGATTGGCCGAAGGCTGGCCAATGCATTCCTATGCGAATGCAGACTTAGCAGTGCTGAGTCAGTTTTGCTCAACTACACATCTGATGCACACTCGGCACTGCTACATCAGATGTAGCAATCTGATGTAGCAGAGCCGAGGGTGCACTAGAACCCCTGTGCAAACTCAGTTCACGCTAATAGAATGCATTGGCCAGCGCTGATTGGCCAATGCATTCTATTAGCCCGATGAAGTAGAGCTGAATGTGTGTGCTAAGCACACACATTCAGCACTGCTTCATCAAGCCAATACAATGCATTAGCCAGTGCTGATTGGCCAGAGTACGGAATTCGGCCAATCAGCGCTGGCCAATGCATTCTATTAGCCCGATGAAGTAGAGCTGAATGTGTGTGCTAAGCACACACATTCAGCTCTACTTCATCGGGCTAATAGAATGCATTGGCCAGCGCTGATTGGCCAGAGTACGGAACTCGACCAATCAGCGCTGGCTCTGCTGGAGGAGGCGGAGTCTAAGGTCGGACCTGAATGGAGACTGGTGTGGAGCGATCTTAGACTCCGCCTCCTCCAGCAGAGCCAGCGCTGATTGGCCGAATTCCGTACTCTGGCCAATCAGCACTGGCTAATGCATTGTATTGGCGTGATGAAGCAGTGCTGAATGTGTGTGCTTAGCACACACATTCAGCTCTACTTCATCGGGCTAATAGAATGCATTGGCCAGCGCTGATTGGCCGAATTCCGTACTCTGGCCAATCAGTGCTGGCCAATGCATTCTATTAGCTTGATGAAGCAGAGTGTGCACAAGGGTTCAAGCGCACCCTCGGCTCTGATGTAGCAGAGCCGAGGCTGCACAAGGGTTCAAGCGCACCCTCGGCTCTGATGTAGGAGAGCCGAGGGTGCACTTGAACCCTTGTGCACCCTCAGCTCTGCTACATCAGAGCCGAGGGTGCGCTTGAACCCTTGTGCACACTCTGCTTCATCAAGCTAATAGAATGCATTGGCCAGCGCTGATTGGCCAATGTATTCTATTAGCCTGATGAAGTAGAGCTGAATGTGTGTGCTAAGCACACACATTCAGCTCTACTTCATCGGGCTAATAGAATGCATTGGCCAGCGCTGATTGGCCAGAGTACGGAACTCGACCAATCAGCGCTGGCTCTGCTGGAGGAGGCGGAGTCTAAGATCGCTCCACACCAGTCTCCATTCAGGTCCGACCTTAGACTCCGCCTCCTCCAGCAGAGCCAGCGCTGATTGGCCGAATTCCGTACTCTGGCCAATCAGCACTGGCTAATGCATTGTATTGGCTTGATGAAGCAGTGCTGAATGTGTGTGCTTAGCACACACATTCAGCTCTACTTCATCGGGCTAATAGAATGCATTGGCCAATCAGCGCTGGCCAATGCATTCTATTAGCGTGAACTGAGTTTGCACAGGGGTTCTAGTGCACCCTCGGCTCTGCTACATCAGATTGCTACATCTGATGTAGCAGTGCCGAGTGTGCATCAGATGTGTAGTTGAGCAAAACTGACTCAGCACTGCTAAGTATGCATTCGCATAGGAATGCATTGGCCAGCCTTCGGCCAATCAGCGCTGGCTCTGCCGGAGGAGGCGGAGTCTAAGGTCGGACCTGAATGGAGACTGGTGTGGAGCGACCTTAGACTCCGCCTCCTCCAGCAGAGCCAGCGCTGATTGGCCGAATTCCGTACTCTGGCCAATCAGCACTGGCTAATGCATTGTATTGGCTTGATGAAGCAGTGCTGAATGTGTGTGCTTAGCACACACATTCAGCTCTACTTCATCGGGCTAATAGAATGCATTGGCCAATCAGCGCTGGCCAATGCATTCTATTAGCGTGAACTGAGTTTGCACAGGGGTTCTAGTGCACCCTCGGCTCTGCTACATCAGATTGCTACATCTGATGTAGCAGTGCCGAGTGTGCATCAGATGTGTAGTTGAGCAAAACTGACTCAGCACTGCTAAGTCTCTGCATTCGCATAGGAATGCATTGGCCAGCCTTCGGCCAATCAGCGCTGGCTCTGCCGGAGGAGGCGGAGTCTAAGGTCGGACCTGAATGGAGACTGGTGTGGAGCGATCTTAGACTCCGCCTCCTCCAGCAGAGCCAGCGCTGATTGGTCGAGTTCCGTACTCTGGCCAATCAGCGCTGGCCAATGCATTCTATTAGCCCGATGAAGTAGAGCTGAATGTGTGTGCTTAGCACACACATTCAGCTCTACTTCATCAGGCTAATAGAATACATTGGCCAATCAGCGCTGGCCAATGCATTCTATTAGCTTGATGAAGCAGAGTGTGCACAAGGGTTCAAGCGCACCCTCGGCTCTGATGTAGCAGAGCTGAGGGTGCACAAGGGTTCAAGTGCACCCTCGGCTCTCCTACATCAGAGCCGAGGGTGCGCTTGAACCCTTGTGCAGCCTCGGCTCTGCTACATCAGAGCCGAGGGTGCGCTTGAACCCTTGTGCACACTCTGCTTCATCAAGCTAATAGAATGCATTGGCCAGCACTGATTGGCCAGAGTACGGAATTCGGCCAATCAGCGCTGGCCAATGCATCCCTATGGGAAAAAGTTTATCTCACAAAAATCACAATTACACACCCGATAGAGCCCCAAAAAGTTATTTTTAATAACATTCCCCCCTAAATAAAGGTTATCCCTAGCTATCCCTGCCTGTACAGCTATCCCTGTCTCATAGTCACAAAGTTCACATTCTCATATGACCCGGATTTGAAATCCACTATTCGTCTAAAATGGAGGTCACCTGATTTCGGCAGCCAATGACTTTTTCCAATTTTTTTCAATACCCCCAGTGTCGTAGTTCCTGTCCCACCTCCCCTGCGCTGTTATTGGTGCAAAAAAGGCGCCAGGGAAGGTGGGAGGGGAATCGAATTTTGGCGCACTTTACCACGTGGTGTTCGATTCGATTCGAACATGGCGAACACCCTGATATCCGATCGAACATGTGTTCGATAGAACACTGTTCGCTCATCTCTAATATTGACTCTTCCATTCCTATCTGGACTTGGAAGGAGTTGCAAGCTGAGAAATTGAGCCAGAACCATAGCTACACTGGAGGAAAACCAGCTAGAGCAGCCCTGTATTATTCAGCAGTAAGGAGATGGGAATTATCCCTGCTTAAAGAAAAGTGTGGCTGATTGGGATGTATAAGGACAGGTGTTATACAGTGGGGCAAAAAAGTATTTAGTCAGTCACCAATAGTGCAAGTTCCACCACTTAAAAAGATGAGAGGCGTCTGTAATTTACATCATAGGTAGACCTCAACTATGAGAGACAAAATGAGAAAACAAATCCAGAAAATCACATTGTCTTGATTTTGTAAGAATTTATTTGCAAATTATGGTGGAAAATAAGTATTTGGTCAGTAACAAAATTTCATCTCAATAATTTGTTATATATCCTTTGTTGGCAATGGCAGAGGGCAAATGTTTTCTGTAAGTCTTCACAAGGTTGGCACACACTGTTGTTGGTATGTTGGCCCATTCCTCCATGCAGATCTCCTCTAGAGCAGTGATGTTTTGGGGCTGTCGCTTGGCAACACGGACTTTCAACTCCCTCCAAAGGTTTTCTATAGGGTTGAGATCTGGAGACTGGCTAGGCCACTCCAGGACCTTGAAATGCTTCTTACAAAGCCACTCTTTCGTTGCCCTGGCGGTGTGCTTTGGATCATTGTCATGTTGAAAGACCCAGCCACGTTTCATCTTCAATGCCCTTGCTGATGGAAGGAGGTTTGCACTCAAAATCTCACGATACATGGCCCCATTCATTCTTTCATGTACCCGGATCAGTCGTCCTGGCCCCTTTGCAGAGAAACAGCCCCAAAGCATGGTGTTTCCACCCCCATGCTTTACAGTAGGTATGGTGTTTGATGGATGCAACTCAGTATTCTTTTTCCTCCAAACATGAAAAGTTGTGTTTCTACCAAACAGTTCCAGTTTGGTTTCATCAGACCATAGGACATTCTCCCAATACTCTTGTGGATCATCCAAATGCTCTCTAGTAAACTTCAGACGGGCCCGGACATGTACTGGCTTAAGCAGTGGGACACGTCTGGCACTGCAGGATCTGAGTCCCTGGCGGCGTAGTGTGTTACTGATGGTAGGCTTTGTTACATTGGTCCCAGCTCTCTGCAGTTCATTCACTAGATCCCCCCGCGTGGTTCTGGGATTTTTGTTCACCGTTCTTGTGATCATTTTGACCCCACAGGGTGAGATTTTGCGTGGAGCCCCAGATCGAGGGAGATTATCAGTGGTCTTGTATGTCTTCCATTTTCTAATTATTGCTCCCACAGTTGATTTCTTCAATCCAAGCTAGTTGCCTATTGCAGATTCAGTCTTCCCAGCCTGGTGCAGGGCTACAATTTTGTTTCTGGTGTCCTTTGACAGCTCTTTGGTCTTCACCATAGTGGAGTGTGGAGTCTGACTGTTTGAGGGTGTGCACAGGTGTCTTTTTATACTGATAACAAGTTTAAACAGGTGCCATTACTACAGGTAATGAGTGGAGGAAAGAGGAGACTCTTAAAGAAGAAGTTACAGGTCTGTGAGAGCCAGAAATCTTGATTGTTTGTAGGTGACCAAATACTTATTTTCCATCATAATTTGCAAATAAATTCTTACAAAATCAAGACAATGTGATTTTCTGGATTTGTTTTCTCATTTTGTCTCTCATAGTTGAGGTCTACCTATGATGTAAATTACAGACGCCTCTCATCTTTTTAAGTGGTGGAACTTGCACTATTGGTGACTGATAGAGATGAGCGAACAGTGTTCTATCGAACACATGTTCGATCGGATATCAGGGTGTTCGCCATGTTCGAATCGAATCGAACACCGCGTGGTAAAGTGCGCCAAAATTCGATTACCTTCCGTGGCGCCTTTTTTGCACCATTAACAGCGCAGGGGAGGTGGGACAGGAACTACGACACCGGGGGCATTGAAAAAAATTGGAAAAAGTCATTGGCTGCCGAAATCAGGTGACCTCCATTTTAGACGAATAGTGGATTTCAAATCCGGGTCATATGAGAATGTGAACTTTGTGACTATGAGACAGGGATAGCTGTACAGGCAGGGATAGCTAGGGATAACCTTTATTTAGGGGGGAATGTTATTAAAAATAACTTTTTGGGGCTCTATCGGGTGTGTAATTGTGATTTTTGTGAGATAAACTTTTTCCCATAGGGATGCATTGGCCAGCGCTGATTGGCCGAATTCCGTACTCTGGCCAATCAGTGCTGTCCAATGCATTCTGTTGGCGTGATGAAGCAGTGCTGAATGTGTGTGTTTAGCTCAACTACACCTTGTGCACCCTCGGCTCTGCTACATCAGAGCCGAGGGTGCGCTTGAACCCTTGTGCACACTCTGCTTCATCAAGCTAATAGAATGCATTGGCCAGCGCTGATTGGCCAATGCATTCTATTAGCCAGATGAAGTAGAGCTGAATGTGTGTGCTAAGCACACACATTCAGCACTGCTTCATCACGCCAATACAATGCATTAGCCAGTGCTGATTGGCCAGAGTACGGAATTCGGCCAATCAGCGCTGGCTCTGCTGGAGGAGGCGGAGTCTAAGGTCGGACCTGAATGGAGACTGGTGTGGAGCGATCTTAGACTCCGCCTCCTCCAGCAGAGCCAGGGCTGATTGGCCGAATTCCGTACTCTGTCCAATCAGCGCTGGCCAATGCATTCTATTAGCGTGAACTGAGTTTGCACAGGGGTTCTAGTGCACCCTCGGCTCTTCTACATCAGATTGCTACATCTGATGTAGCAGTGCCGAGTGTGCATCAGATGTGTAGTTGAGCAGAACTGGCTCAGCACTGCTAAGTCTCTGCATTCGCATAGGAATGCATTGGCCAGCCTTCGGCCAATCAGCGCTGGCTCTGCCGGAGGAGGCGGAGTCTAAGGTCGGACCTGAATGGAGACTGGTGTGGAGCGATCTTAGATTCCGCCTCCTCCAGCAGAGCCAGCGCTGATTGATCGAGTTCCGTACTCTGGCCAATCAGCACTGGCCAATGCATTGTATTGGCGTGATGAAGCAGCTCTACATTCAGCTTTACTTCATCGGGCTAATAGAATGCATTGGCCAGCGCTGATTGGCCAGAGTACGGAATTCGGCCAATCAGCGCTGGCTCTGCTGGAGGAGGCGGAGTCTAAGATCGCTCCACACCAGTCTCCATTCAGGTCCGACCTTAGACTCCGCCTCCTCCAGCAGAGCCAGCGCTGATTGGCCGAATTCCGTACTCTGGCCAATCAGCACTAGCTAATGCATTGTATTGGCGTGATGAAGCAGTGCTGAATGTGTGTGCTTAGCACACACATTCAGCTCTACTTCATCGGGCTAATAGAATGCATTGGCCAGCGCTGATTGGCCAGAGTACGGAATTCGGCCAATCAGCGCTGGCTCTGCTGGAGGAGGCGGAGTCTAAGATCGCTCCACACCAGTCTCCATTCAGGTCTGACCTTAGACTCCGCCTCCTCCAGCAGAGCCAGCGCTGATTGGCCGAATTCCGTACTCTGGCCAATCAGCACTGGCTAATGCATTGTATTGGCGTGATGAAGCAGTGCTGAATGTGTGTGCTTAGCACACACATTCAGCTCTACTTCATCGGGCTAATAGAATGCATTGGCCAGCGCTGATTGGCCAGAGTACGGAATTCGGCCAATCAGCGCTGGCTCTGCCGGAGGAGGCGGAGTCTAAGGTCGGACCTGAATGGAGACTGGTGTGGAGCGATCTTAGACTCCGCCTCCTCCAGCAGAGCCAGCGCTGATTGGTCGAGTTCCGTACTCTGGCCAATCAGCACTGGCCAATGCATTTCTATGGGGAAAAGTTAGCTTGCGAAAATCGCAAACTGACAGGGATTTCCATGAAATAAAGTGACTTTTATGCCCCCAGACATGCTTCCCCTGCTGTCCCAGTGTCATTCCAGGGTGTTGGTATCATTTCCTGGGGTGTCATAGTGGACTTGGTGACCCTCCAGACACGAATTTGGGTTTCCCCCTTAACGAGTTTATGTTCCCCATAGACTATAATGGGGTTCGAAACCCATTCGAACACTCGAACAGTGAGCGGCTGTTCAAATCGAATTTCGAACCTCGAACATTTTAGTGTTCGCTCATCTCTAGTGACTGACTAAATACTTTTTTGCCCCACTGTATGATCCTCATAGCTAAAATCAAGTTTACAGCTTCAGGACAGACAGTGGGAACTTGAAAGCTGCAGCCTTTGTGAGAGAGTATAGCACACTAGTTGACCAGCAAGCGAGATGAACACTGCAAATGAGACTACAATCAATCAGCTCAGTCCCAGCCTTTAGTGTAAGTTCCAGAAGAATTATACTTCCAAAATCGGAATGTTCTTTTACCCTGTTCTACTCCAAGTACTGTGAGTTATATTGTTCTACATCTAGTCATCTGGTCTTCTGAGCCCTATTACGTCTGCGCCTTTAAAGCTGATCTACAGCAGTAAAAAAAAAAATGGCTTGGTTGTTATGGAAACCTGGAGTAAAGCTGTGTGCATGTGGAGACTAAGCTCCTGCAAACTTCTATTGGCTGATAAGTGACATGTGACTTTGTCCCGAACACCTGATGTGCCTGTTTGCCAAATTTGGTGAAGATCAGTCCAGCCATTTGGTAGTGTGTGAAAAACAGACAGACAATCATTTTTATATATAGAAGAGATAGAGGAGATAGATAGACTGTGTATATCAAATAGACTGTGTATCACAACATGAGCTTTTCAAACTTACACAGCCAGTTCTATTATGAGACACACAGAGACCAATTGAATTAATTGTGATGATTTATTGAGAAATTCCTGTACAATGGAATTATATAGCCAAAGGATGGTGAAACAGCAGTACGATACACCTTTAGGCTAATGCCCCAGGAAAAAAAAATGCAACATTTTACAATACCAGCAAAGTGAATGAGATTCTGTCTAATCCTATCGAAAAAATAAGAAATATGAACAAGCTGTGTTTTCAAAATAGCAGTATGCCAATTGCATCTGTGGAAATGTGACAGTTTTCCCTATAGATTTAGGCGTGGGACCCATATAGTGAAGCGTAGCAAAAAAAATGTTGCGGTAAACAACATGGCAGAAATGCATCACGTTTTTTTCTGCATCATTTTTGATTGAGAGTTTTCCTCTGTGGAATTTCTGCCACAATTATACCTATACAGAAAAAGCTGGCATATTCTGTAGGTATAATTGACATGCTGTGACTTTCAAAAATGCAGATTTTCCACTGCAGATTATTTTCTACATTGTGTGGATGAGATTATCCAGAATCCCATCCACTTTGCAGGTACTGTAATACACTGAATTTTTGCACTGTGGAGTTTCAGCCTTAATAATGGAAGGAAAAATGCAGAGAAAAATTAAAATGCATTTTCGGTGCATTTTTCCCGCATCATTTTATGGCTGCATTTCACTACATGGGGCCTTAGCCTCATCCACACATTTCAATATAGATTTCATAAGGGAAGAAAACAGCAGGGAAAAAATCTACAGAAATTGTGTTTTTTAGCTGCGGTTCGCGACATCGGGCCTCAGCATTAGACCATTGAAATCAATGAGAGGCTTTTTTACCTATTGATTTCAATGTGTTCCGTGTGGAAAATGGAACCCATTGAAGTCAATGAGAGTCTTTTTTATCAGCGCTGATTCTTACGCGAGTTATTGTTCCACAATCAGCGCCACTTTACTTCGAGTAAATGGACCCTAAATGAAATTGCTAACAACCTGGTGGTAAAAGAATAAGAAGTTGTTTTTATATCATTGCCTGTGTGATCCTTGAGCTTCTATAGCCCTTTACAATTTGTATTTTTGGAATATTGCAATGTAAAGACTATACTATGTAATAATAACAAGATATGTTGTGTAATCTCTGTAATTACTCCATGTCATATGTAACAGTACATTTTATTTGTTAATTCTCGTCTTCATGAAGGCACTGGTGGTCCTTTAGATGGAGGTGGTTTAGTTACAGCAATCCGAGGAGGTACTTCCAGGTTTTTCCCTTTAGGTCCACCATTCTTATTGGGATCTTATGGAATAATAAATAATAAATCACATTGTTTATTCACATATCTTTGAAAATGGGACAACTTTTGATTTATGGCAGTATTTGTGTCATTAATACATCTTGCAGTATACTTTATTAACACATTTTGTCTCCTTTCTGTGAAATCCTGCATTTTTTCACAGATTTTTTTATATATGAAAAAGGAGATTCTCCTCTTTCATGTTACACTTAGGCTGTCTAGTGCTATCTAAAATATTTCCAGAGATATCACTGGCTGAAAACAGTCGGGATTGGGATTTTTAAATCATATACATTTTATAGCTGCGTATAAATATCCTAATCTACTGTATTTTCAATCAGTGATATCTATGGAAATAATTTAGTATCTTCTCTTTCATATGACACAAAAAGCAAGTTTACAGCCTGCTCTTCCATAAACAGTAAGGGTCAGTGCACCCAGAGTTTTTTGGTGCTGATTTTGACGCTGGATCTACCTCAAAATCAGCCTCCAAAAAAACTCTCAATAGAGTTCTATTGGGAGACTTTTTATGGAAGTTGATTATGAGGCAGATTCAGCAACAAAATCAGCGCCAATAAACTCTATGTGCACTGACCCTAACATTCAGTGAGAGGCAGAGACAGCTCTGAATCCAGAAGCAAGAGAGAGTGAAAAAATGCAGGATTTCACAGAAAGGAGACAAAATTTGTTAATAAAGTATATTACAAAATTAATTAATATCACAAAAGTTTAGTTACACTTTAAAAGGAGAAATTTTTATTGCATTGCACCTATTATGGGCTAAAAACATTTTCTTAATCAGCTTTGACTAATAAATCTCAACTGCTTTAAAACTGAGGCCCCCGCAGCAGAAAATCAGCTCTTTTTGTTGCAGATTTTGCTGCGGTTTTTTAAGTCAAAGACAAGAATGGCTACAAAAGGAATTGGGAATATCTACGAAGATCTTATACTTTTCCTTTCCGCTCAATCCACTCCTGGCTTTGGCTTAAAAAACCGCAGCAAAATCTGCAATAAAAAAAAACCTGTATTTCCACAATTTGAGGCTTTACACATGCTGCAATTTCCAAAACTGCAACTTATTTTTCCGCAATGTGTGGATGGGACTCACTAGAACTGTAAAATGTTGTGTTTTTTCTGTGGCACTTCCGCTGTGGCCAAACCACGGCATTTATGCCACATGGTGCCCCGGCCTAAGCCTAATTCTGCACCTTTTCTCATACAGACCTGTTCTCTAGCCCTTATTTGTATTTTTCTAATAAGGGACATAACTCGTTTAATACCCAGAATAGTTCAGAAGTTTTATTAGTATCCTATTAGGAAAATATATTTGTATCCCATAATAGATGCAATACAATGATTTTAAAAAATGCTCACTTTTAAGCTGCGTGCAACTAAACGACTGAGTATTATTTATTTTTTTCCATTTTATCACATTAAAACCTTTTGCTTTTTTAGATTTTTGCCATTTCAGATTATTACATGTATCTATATCATATCTAAATATAATTTTATGAGATTTTCTATTTGATATCTGGAGGCTTACCAGTAGAGTTGTCTTTTGGTTTAGTGGGATCTTCTTGAGCTGCTTCTGCTGCTTTCTCTGCTGCTTTTTTACTTCTCTTCTTATTTTCCTCAGCTTGCTATCAGACAGATGAAATTATTGTGAAGCATTCAGAATAAAGTAGTGCGCAGAAGCATAAAATATTGCTACTTACACTTTGCAGTTTTTTCTTCAGTTCCAAAATTGATGCTTGATATCCTTTGGATGTTGCATTGAGGTAGTATATACTCATGCTAGGGAGAAGATGAATGCAAGTCATAAAATCAAAATACTAATATCAGATCTTTTATTCATTAAGGCTAAGGCCCCATGTAGCGAGCCGCAGTCAAAACACACAGTGCAGTTTTTTCTACGGCGTTTCTCAAAGAAAGTCTAGAGTTTTTCTCTTCAGACTTTCTGCCTCTATTATACCTATACAGAAACCACCAGAATTTCCGCAGGTATAAATGACATGCTGTGATTTATAAAAACACAAGCGTTTTTGAACCCACAACATTTCCATCATAAATTTTTTTTCTGCTACATTTTTCACAACATGGGGTTTCAGTCTTGTCATGTTGTTATAAGTATGTTCTGTATGTTCATTTATGCTTACTTATCTTGCTTTGTCTGCCTAGCAACAGTGTTTAAGGAAGGGTCAAGATACAATGCATATTTTGACCGGTTGTAGACTGAAAAGACATGAGATGTATTTGGTCCAACAGATATTTATAGTATTACATATTGTGAGAAGGTGACAGGCAGAGTGCTGGAGTCCAGTTACATCAGCCCCAGGTCTCTGACATATGTGTGGTCCAGTGCGGGTCTTGAGTAGGCCTCAGCCCAAGTGTAGATCCTGGGCTCATTACTGGGCCAGAAATGGCTGCAGCTCTTGCATTCCAGTGCATTTCCATGGAGGAGGTGTATGGTTCTGTCCTGTAACCTGAGTCTGGTGAGACAGTATTGCGCTAGTTCTGATTGTGTGGCTGGTAGTAAGCCACACGTATAGTTAGGTTATCAGTTCTGTTTATTTAGTTGCTCAGACGAGCAAGTTTTTATTTTGTTTTTGCCTGAAGATAAGGCTGTATTTTGTTTTGCTCATTTTGTGCCTGAAGTGAAGCTTTATTTATTTTTCCTGTTTTTTTTTCTAAATAAACCAGTTTGCTGCATATTTTGTGCTCCTGTCTTCAGTATTTGGGTCTGCACCATTACTTCTACCGAGCTAACTTCCCCACAATATATATAACTATGACAATAAGAATCATTGAGTAGACTCTGGATTGCTTCATCCAGACTTTTACAAATGGCTTAAAAAAAATGAAAGAAGCAATATACACCTCATAGATCCCCTGCTGCTTCCTTTCCACCACTGCCAGACTCCACTTCTGGCGTCCCTTTTAATACACAAGAAATTCTCCCCAGCCAAACACTAGCTGAGCGGTCACTTTCTGTGTGTGAAAAGAGAGCAAGCAGGGATCAGTTAAATAAATATTTCTTGTGTTATCTTTTAACCAATTATGGGCCTTTTGTACTTTTTTGTTGCCCACTAAAGCCCTTTAACCAAAAATCATGGATAGATAGAAATCTAGCATCTGCCATTTATAGCATTGCTGGTAAGCTCTTATATCTCAGAGGGATCTTTGACATATTTTTGGCTTCACTGCTGGATGTGACTGCAGTCTGTGCACTGCCATACTCTAATATGTGTTAGGTGGGTCCTGCTTACATTTTGTGCCAGGTCTCTGGATGGCTACCCTACTAAACGGCAACAACAAGCCCTTAACCGTAATCACATTGCAAATGTGAATAAATCTCTTTATAGTCAATTTATACTAGACTTCAATGACATAAAACATTCCATTATATTCTACCCTGTCACAATCTTACTTACACCATTAGCAAAATGAATGGTAGAATTAACCCAGGATTAGAAGCATAGCCAAATACTTTAGCAAACCATGCAGGGAAGTCATGATGTAAGGTCTCCTGTATAACCTCAAACATTCGTTGCTTTCCACTAATAAAAAAAGAGACGTAAAAATAACCTATTAGCAAGCATATACTACAAGCAGGTTATATGTTTCTTAATACATGTACTAAAATATGCTATTTCATTCATTAAGCTATTAGCAGTCAGAAATTACTGTTTTGTACTACAGACTTCATAGCAAATTTCACTACCATAAAAGAAACTGAATGTCTTTACATTTAATTTTACTTACTTGACTATAATGCTTGACCATAGATCCTATAGATCCTATCTATACTGCTTGTTAATGTGGATGTAAGACTTTGTCCACTATCTTACTTTATTCAATTCTTTGTGGACACAGCCCTGACTTATCTGCTCAAAAGTCAAGTGATGTAGCTGCCTGCTCTCAGGGGGGAGGGAGGAGGGGCTAAGTGCACGGGAGCAAGCCTGTGTATCTAGCTATTCCTGTGTCTACACCACGTGACCTAGCTTCCTGCACTCAGATAGGGGAGAGGAGCTGCTTTCATTTATGAACTCGTCTTCTGTTCTCCCAGTTATCAGGCTAGCTAATTCAATTGTGTTCATTATGGAAGAGACAGGCAGTCTCTGTATGTAACACAGAATGGAGTTGCTCCTGCCTGTACTTCATTGTCCAATATTGTGCATATAGTGTTGTTTAAGGACCTTTGATGACATCACAGACCCTTCAGCCGCCCCATAGGATCACGCTATGCGGAGGGCGCATACAAGCTAATTTGAGGGCGGAGCTAAATGGCAGGTTGCATATGTGAAACCCCGCCCACAAAATGATGCAAGAAGCCAGGAAGAAAGAAGATTTTACAGCTGTGAAGACTGGTGAGTATGCGACGTGAGAATACCCCTTTAAACGTTAACTTGTTACAAGGTTAAGAACCCCTAAACCACCAGAATGCCCTAATGTAGCTGTGGCTTAGGGGTCCCAACCTAGCAATATCAGTCCCAGGCACCCCTCCATTTTTATTCTAAATAGCTTTTGATGTGAGCCATTGAAACAGAAAACTGTAGACCTTGCTTCACTATGCAGGGTGTACTGTATCCGGCTTTAACCGAACTAGGACACTGGACATGAATCCTAGAATCATTTTCAGCAAATTAACAATTAATAACAATGGAGGAATAGCAGGGATTGATATAGCCAAGTTTTAGACCCTAAAGCCCAACTGCTCATCTGCTGGTGGTCTAGGGTAATGGTTCTGAACCTTTTCAAGTCAGATACCCCCTGGTGAAAAAAGTACCCTCAATGGAAACTATGGTGTTCACCATGTAAGAGATCCTACTCCCTATCTGAAGAGAGGATGAAAAACTGGCATGCCTAGAACTCCAAGCAAATCCTTCTTCTTATGGGGGCACCTGTGGATGGCACACACTAAAAGTTCTGAGTCTCCTGACAAGCTTTTCCCTTATACTGCTGCCTTTGTCAATATACTAAAGCAGTTGCAAGTAATGGTGCTGTTACCCCAGAACCCTATTGCCTTCCCCTTCAATGTATGTGCTTTCTTCTTGTACCAGTGGTCCTGTGCCATACATCTTGATTTTGTAGAGACCAAGAGGTCTGTTTTGCTGCTGTTTTGTTATAAGTGAGAATAATAGAGCAGGACATGGAGGCTAATACATGATGATGAGAAAAAAGGGGCTGAAGAAGAGGTCGAGAGAGAAGGACATGAAAGCTGATACATGATGATGAGAAAAAAGAGGCTGAAGTAGAGGCCAAGAGAGAAGGACATGGAGGCTGATAGATGATATAGAGATAAACAACAATGAGGCCAAGAATGAAGGACACAGAAACAGAGACGCAGAGGAAAATGAGAGAAGATGACTAGGAGGCGGAAGTAGAGGCCAAGAGAGCAGCACATGGCAACTGAGGAGGATTTAGAAAACAGGAGAACCAACTGAGGTTGGTTGGGTGGGATTGAGCTGATCTTGAGATTTCAGGATCGTTTTTAGAATCCGATTTCCGATCATTTTCCATTTTAACCCAATCCCAATTCTGATCCTAATGCAAGGCAATGGGATTTTTTTAATAATCGAAAATCGGATTTTAAAAACGATTTTAAAAACTATTCTCTACACAGCATGGAGTCTAAAAATTGAATGCTTTAATTTTTAGAATCCACGCTGTGTAGGGATTAAAAAATCCCCCGGCTACTTAAATCCCCCCTGCTGTCCACTTACCTGCACAGAAGTGCTGCCCCTGCCGCTCCATGCTGTTCTACTCCGCATGTGTGCAGAGCACCGTATGTGCCCCCGCCTCCCATGCTAGTGTTTTTGATGCTGGGAGTAGGCGGGGCTTGTTGGGGCTTAGGAGAGTGTGGGCGTGTACAGGGCGGGGAGACACACCCTCTCCTAAGCCACAAGCCCCGCTGATAAGGTCATAGTCGCGTTTATGACTAATTGACCAATAATCTCGTGTAACTGTCATCGTCCTAATTAATAAGGCTGAGGGCCGGCGGTCAAGAAATCACACCATTCTGTGTTGGTATTCATTCTTTTCTCAGCTAAAATGTATACTGACACACTTTTTATTGAGAACACAGAGTTAAATAGTATCAGAGAAAGGAAGTGATATAACAACAACGTAAGTTTTCATATTCATTCCTGATTGGTATGGTACATCTCAATCAAATAGAAAAAGTTTATGCAGTGCCATATATAGCCAGCTGGTGCCGCTTCTGCATGTTGACCTTGGGGGCGCTGTCTTGTGGCAGCAAGCCAAGCATTTGTTTTTCTTGCACCCATCTTGGATACAGGTGCCATCTTATGATATAACATTATAGCAGTTTGAAGCATAAGCAACTACATCTAGCATTCAGTTTTAAAGGATAACAATGTTTTTCATACATTTCTTAATTATAACCTTCACACCACCTTCTTCCTAGGTCTGTAACACTAACCTGGGAGCTAGGGGCACACATGGACCGAGAAGAATGGGGAGCGACAGCGGCAGCGGATCTGTGCAGGTAACTGGACTATTCTGTTTCTAGTGGACTATACTATTCTGTTTCCTCTCTGCTGTGCCGTATACTGGACTCTGCTACATCTGCATTACTGTACATTGACTTGTCTATCTACTCTTCTGCTTCGTCCCTGAAGCAGAAGAGTAGATAGACAAGCCAAGGTACAGTAATGCAGATGTAGCAGAGTCCAGTATACGGCACAGCAGAGAGGAAACAGAAGAGTATATATTAATGGATGCAGGAATGAATGGATGCAGCCGGCGCACAGGGAGTTAAGCGGCCGGACGCCGGCACAGGCTGTGTGCCGGCTGCATCCATTCATTTCTATGGGAACATGCTAATCGAAACGGAAGTTTCGAATAGTACTCGCTCATCTCTAGTAGCTAACATTGTTAGCTTTTCCCACAATGCTTGGCCAGTAGCGAAGCATTGTGGGAAATAACCTCCGACCTCGATCCCGCCTAAAAAGATCGGGATCAGAATTCCGATCTCGATTGTGAAATTTACTTGATCGCCAATCTCAATCCCGATCGCTCAACCCTAGTTTTTTGGTTTTTTTTTTATCACTGCAGTCTTTCCTCCATAATACTTATTGTGTCTAGATTTACACTCCGAATGGTACTGTGGTACATGTTGGTACAATATAAATATATACACATTCTAGTAATGCTTGCTTCTTAACTAAGTTTTTTTTTAAATCAGATAATTTTTATTAACAAATTTTTCTTAAGTTTTTAACTGAAATTTTACATAAGCAGCACAGTGCCCTCTAGTGACTTTCAAATTCATATACATGTAAAATATAGAGTAACTGATTTACGCTGGGTTCACACCAGCGTTCGAGTCTCCGCTTTCAGTTTCCGTCTTCTGCATGGACAAGACAGAAACCGGTCATGCAGAGTCCGGCCGGTGAGCTTTTTATGCTCTCCATGGCAAAACCGTTTTTGTTTAAACACAGAGTACTGCATGTCCGACTTTGTGTCCGGTTAAAAAAAAACGGTTTTGCTGCGGAGAGCATAAAACGCTCACCAGCGCTCACGGCCGGACACTTTTCAAACCCATTCAAATGAATGGGTTTGAAAACTGCCTGCAGGTCTCCATTTTCTGCCCAGTTTCAGGCAGGAAACGGAAACCTGAAAGCGGAGATCCCGGGCGCAGACGTGAACGAGCCCTTATTCAATATCCACTACACTAATTCCATAACATATTTTATTTCAGGACAATGAAACTAAGGGTTGAAAATTACTGAAAAACTGTTTCACTTCAGGGAAACATTCAGTTCATAAATCTGTATATATTAACCCCTTCAGGTCCAAGCTAATTTTTGTTTTTGCATTTCCGTTTTTCCCTCCCCACATTCTAAGAGTCATAATTTTTTTAAATTTTTCAGTTCACAGTCACATGATGGCTTATTGTTTGCAAATTGTAATTTGTAATGGCACCTTTTAATATCCTGTGCAATTTACTGATAACTTGAAAAATTCTGAGTGAGAGAATGAGGTGGAATTGGAAAGAAAACTAATTTTTGAACTAAGTTCTTATGGGTTTAATGTTTACGGAATTCAAGTGGTAAAAATAATATGTTACCTGTATGTCAGTACCATCATGTTGATAGCAATTTTTTTTTTTTTTTTGTAGATTTTGAACCGCATATAGGGATCACAATGTACTTTTTTTTTTCCTATCAGTATGTCTTTATAGAATGGGAGGAAATCTGTGCAAACACGGGGAGAAAATATAAACTCATTGCAGATGTTGTTCCTGGCAAGATTCGAACCCAGGACTCCAGCACTGCAAGGCTGCAAATGCTAACCACTGAGCCACCATGTTGCCCCTACATCGATATCAAATTTATATAGTACTTGTAATTAGAGATGAGCGAACAGTGTTCTATCGAACTCATGTTCGATCGGATATTAGGCTGTTCGGCATGTTCGAATCGAATCGAACACCGCGTGGTAAAGTGCGCCATTACTCGATTCCCCTCCCACCTTCCCTGGCGCCTTTTTTGCTCCAATAACAGCGCAGGGTAGGTGGGACAGGAACTACGACACCGGTGACGTTGAAAAAAGTAGGCAAAACCCATTGGCTGCCGAAAACATGTGACCTCTAATTTAAAAGAACAGCGCCGCCCAGGTTCGCGTCATTCTGAGCTTGCAATTCACCGAGGACGGAGGTTTCCGTCCAGTTAGCTAGGGGTTAGATTCTGGGTAGGCAGGGACAGGCTAGGATAGGAAGGAGAAGACAACCAACAGCTCTTATAAGAGCTAAATTCCAGGGAGAAGCTTGTCAGTGTAACGTGGCACTGACGGGCTCAATCGCCGCAACCCAGCTTTCCCAGGATCCTGAATGGAATACACTGTCAGTGTATTCCCGTATACCCGATATATACCCCCGATACCCGTTCCAACGGTGTGCCCCCCCACCTTCACCCCAGAAATACCCTGCAAGTCCCCTAGCAATAGAATTGGGGCTATATACACCCACTATTTTTGCTACTGCCATATAGTGCCATTGTCTCACTGGGAATTCAAAGAATATATTGGGCTTACATATAACTTCAATTCCAGGGAGAAGCTTGTCAGTGTAACGTGGCACTGACGGGCTCAATCGCCGCAACCCAGCTTTCCCAGGATCCTGAATGGAACACACTGACAGTGTATTCCCGTATACCCCATATATACACCCCAAATCCCCGTTCCAACGGTGTGCCCCCCCACCTTCACCTCAGAAATACCCTGCAAGTCCCCTAGCAATAGAATTGGGGCTATATACACCCACAATTTTTGCTACTGGTATACAGTGCCATTGTCTCACTGGGAATTCAAAGAATATATGGGGGTTATGTGCACCCACAATTTTTAATACTGGTATACAGTGCCATTGTTTGACTGGGAATTCAAAGAATATATGGGGGTTACGTGCACCCACAATTTTTAATACTGCTATACAGTTCCTTTGTCTGACTGGGAATTCAAAGAATATATGGGGGTTATGTGCACCCACAATTTTTAATACTGGTATACAGTGCCATTGTCTGACTGGGAATTCAAAGAATATATGGGGGTTATGTGCACCCACAATTTTTACTACTGGTATACAGTGCCATTGTCTAACTGGGAATTCAAAGAATATATTGGGGTGACGTGCACCCACAATTTTTGCTACTGCTATACAGTTCCATTGTCTCACTGGGAATTCAAAGAATATATGGGGGTTATGTGCACCCACAATTTTTAATACTGGTATACAGTGCCATTGTCTGACTGGGAATTCAAAGAATATATGGGGGTTATGTGCACCCACAATTTTTAATACTGGTATATAGTGCCATTGTCTGACTGGGAATTCAAAGAATATATGGGGGTTACGTGCACCCACAATTTTTAATACTGGTATACAGTGCCATTGTCTGACTGGGAATTCAAAGAATATATGGGGGTTACGTGCACCCACAATTTTTAATACTGGTATACAGTGCCATTGTTTGACTGGGAATTCAAAGAATATATGGGGGTTACGTGCACCCACAATTTTTAATACTGGTATACAGTGCCATTGTCTGACTGGGAATTCAAAGAATATATGGGGGTTATGTGCACCCACAATTTTTAATACTGGTATACAGTGCCATTGTTTGACTGGGAATTCAAAGAATATATGGGGGTTACGTGCACCCACAATTTTTAATACTGCTATACAGTTCCTTTGTCTCACTGGGAATTCAAAGAATATATGGGGGTTATGTGCACCCACAATTTTTAATACTGGTATACAGTGCCATTGTCTGACTGGGAATTCAAAGAATATATGGGGGTTATGTGCACCCACAATTTTTAATACTGGTATACAGTGCCATTGTCTGACTGGGAATTCAAAGAATATATGGGGGTTATGTGCACCCACAATTTTTACTACTGGTATACAGTGCCATTGTCTAACTGGGAATTCAAAGAATATATTGGGGTGACGTGCACCCACAATTTTTGCTACTGCTATACAGTTCCATTGTCTCACTGGGAATTCAAAGAATATATGGGGGTTATGTGCACCCACAATTTTTAATACTGGTATACAGTGCCATTGTCTGACTGGGAATTCAAAGAATATATGGGGGTTATGTGCACCCACAATTTTTAATACTGGTATATAGTGCCATTGTCTGACTGGGAATTCAAAGAATATATGGGGGTTACGTGCACCCACAATTTTTAATACTGGTATACAGTGCCATTGTCTGACTGGGAATTCAAAGAATATATGGGGGTTACGTGCACCCACAATTTTTAATACTGGTATACAGTGCCATTGTCTGACTGGGAATTCAAAGAATATATGGGGGTTATGTGCACCCACAATTTTTAATACTGGTATACAGTGCCATTGTTTGACTGGGAATTCAAAGAATATATGGGGGTTACGTGCACCCACAATTTTTAATACTGCTATACAGTTCCTTTGTCTCACTGGGAATTCAAAGAATATATGGGGGTTATGTGCACCCACAATTTTTAATACTGGTATACAGTGCCATTGTCTGACTGGGAATTCAAAGAATATATGGGGGTTATGTGCACCCACAATTTTTAATACTGGTATACAGTGCCATTGTCTGACTGGGAATTCAAAGAATATATGGGGGTTACGTGCACCCACAATTTTTAATACTGGTATACAGTGCCATTGTCTGACTGGGAATTCAAAGAATATATGGGGGTTATGTGCACCCACAATTTTTAATACTGGTATACAGTGCCATTGTCTGACTGGGAATTCAAAGAATATATGGGGGTTATGTGCACCCACAATTTTTAATACTGGTATACAGTGCCATTGTTTGACTGGGAATTCAAAGAATATATGGGGGTTACGTGCACCCACAATTTTTAATACTGCTATACAGTTCCTTTGTCTCACTGGGAATTCAAAGAATATATGGGGGTTATGTGCACCCACAATTTTTAATACTGGTATACAGTGCCATTGTCTGACTGGGAATTCAAAGAATATATGGGGGTTATGTGCACCCACAATTTTTAATACTGGTATACAGTGCCATTGTTTGACTGGGAATTCAAAGAATATATGGGGGTTACGTGCACCCACAATTTTTAATACTGCTATACAGTTCCTTTGTCTGACTGGGAATTCAAAGAATATATGGGGGTTATGTGCACCCACAATTTTTAATACTGGTATACAGTGCCATTGTCTGACTGGGAATTCAAAGAATATATGGGGGTTATGTGCACCCAAAATTTTTAATACTGGTATACAGTGCCATTGTCTGACTGGGAATTCAAAGAATATATGGGGGTTATGTGCACCCACAATTTTTAATACTGGTATACAGTGCCATTGTCTCACTGGGAATTCCACAAATAATTTGGGGATTCATTCACCCTACATCTCAGGCTCTTGCCATATTCACCCAGGTTGTCAGTGCTGCACCAGCTCGTTCCCAGACAGCTCGGCCCGAAAAACGCGTTACCTATATAGAGGATTTGGACAATGAAGACAACATGTTCTAAATCTAATGTCTGCACCTTCTCCAGAATTAAAATAAAGGCAGCGTTTAACTTTCAAATAGCACTGCACAAAGGAAGAGCTTATCAGCTTGTCTCATGACATGCTACTGAAAAGTTTCATTTGTGTATCTTAATGTAAATATAGTTGTATAAGCTTTTTGGGTTTTAGGCACTGCCAAGTTATTTATTACCACCCACTCCCTTATAATGATGATGACGCCAAAGTCACTGTGGGTGTTCAGAGCTCACAGCTTTGGGTGACATTTGTCTTGCTCTCTGTCGGTACCAGCTGTCTTTTTGGATACCGTAAAGTTATGTTGACTTTATTAACAGCTATAGAAGCTTTAGCCAGGTTGTGACGGTGTGTAACCCTAACAACACTAAGTGGGATACACATTAATAGTCAGTCTATGTACGCTAAACGTATCACTGAAGTAATTTTTTTTCCCTCTCCCCTAATATAAGAAAGGAACAGACATTAGACCTAGACCGGGGTTCGAGGCTTGAAAAAATCCAGTATTATTTGTTCTTCATGATGTGAAATATGTGTTGAAAAGCAACCCAAGATGAAGTCAGCCATGTGTGCCAGTGTGTTACTTGGCATGCCTTTGCTGGCCCCAACTGTAAGGGTCACTCTCCATTTCCTCCATTTTCCACTCCCCTTCACACCATTTGTGGTGAAGCAATGGGATGCACTGAAGTGCACCCTCTAGCCTCGTGTGGGATAGGGACATCAGATGCCACTCCAACCCCCTCGTCTTCCTCCGCCAGCCAACGGTGCGAAGATGAGAGGAGTGTGCTCTGAATGTTTTCTGCCTAGCAGAGGCTAGTTCTCACTTACGAAAATGGCCCCACTTTGACCTGTATATCAGGCACAATGGTGTAGGTTTCAAAGAAACATGGCACCAACAAGTTGGAAAACGTGGGCCATGCGTGGACCGTGTTTGAGTCTGGCAAGCTCCAGATCTGCTACCAGGTTCCAGCCATTATCACAAGCGCAAAAATGCCAGGCCCCAGGTGTAGCAGGGAAAAAAAAATGCCATCTCAGCCAGGATGGCATCCCTGACCTCGGAGGCACTGTGCTGTCTGTCCCCCAAGCTGATCAGTTTCAGCACGGCCTACTGACATCTCCCCATGCCAGTGTTACAGTGTTTTCCGCTAGTAGCTGGGGTGGAGGTTGCAGCTTCGTAGGGTTTCAGTCTACTCCTGCCATGAATTTTGGCCTGGGAGAGGAGATAGGCCACCCCAGTTTGCACCCGGGGAACAGACTCCACCACATTCACCCTGCCTGTCATTAAAGATAAGCACTGCAGCATCCCTGACCACAGGCGCTTGTCCATGTGTCGGTGGTCAAGTGGACCTTGCAGCAAAGCGCAGAGCTCTGGGCCCGACTGATGTTATGGGACACATGCAGGCGCAAGGCAGAGACAGCACACCAAGAGAAGTAGTAACGGCTAGGCCCAGCATAGGGAGGTGCCCCAGCTGCCATCTGCTGACGGAAGGCCTGGGTCTCCAGAAGCATAAACAAACACCAACATCTCCAGGGCCAGCAGTTTATCGATGAGGCTGTTACAGGCTTGGGCATGGGGGTGGGTTGTATTGTACTTCTGCCTGCAATGAAAAGCTTGGGAAATGTGGAGTGGCTGGGAAGAGGCGCATGATGGTGCAGGCCAAAAGGGCGCATGAGGGTGAACTCCCCAATGTGTCAGAGATAGGTGTGTAGGTGTCCTTGCATCATATACTTGCACCATATTTGGCTTTGGAAGTTAATTTTGTGCCAAAAAGTGGTTAAGACAGCGATCCCTCAGCTACTCCCGTTACACTGTCTATTGAAGTTACCATCTGTGGAAGTGGACCACCATTTCTAAGATCCCAAAGGAAGCAGGCAAGAGATGTGCAGTTCAGAAAAAAAGATGAGAAAATAAGTTTAGGCTGTAGAGCACAGAGGGATCGGAGAGGACAGAGCTGGTGTCGGCCAGGTATTCCCACAACATGCGCCTATACTTGTCCCTCCTGGTGACACTAGGCCCCTGAGTGGCAGTAATTTGTCCAGGGGGGCCATTAACGTGTTCCAGACCTAGGAATAAGTCTTCCAACAGGGTAGAGTTTTGCATGCCTTTGCTTCTACCCACTGTTTTTGCTGCTTAGCTTCCCTCCACATCTACTCTGCTTTCACCCCTAAACATCACCCCAGTTTATGCCTTTGCTTCTACCCAGGTTTTTTGTTGATTTAGCTTCCCTCTACATCTACACTGCTTTAGCCCCTAGACATCACCCCTGTCCATGTGGGGTCGGTGGCCTCGTCATCCACCAACTCCTCTTCCAATTGCGCACTGCCCCCTTACTGCAAACCGCACATGACCACAGCTTGCCTTGATGGCAACTGTGTCTCATGATCCCCACTTAGGTCCAGACAAGTCGGTGGCGGGTCCAAAACCCCAAAATTGGAAGGAAATGGCAGATGCTGCAGTATTTCTAACACCTGTTCCTGGTGCTCGGGCCTGGTCTGTGTTGTACCCTGCACCCTGCTTAACGCATCTGCCATATCCGAAGTTGTGCTGAGCGCATGCTAATGTTTCGTGTCCAGTGCAATGGATGGGATGGGATTTCACATAAGTCTGCCACCCATGGCCACTCATGGTTGAGCAACTGAGGGAGTTGACTTTGACGAACCCGAGGGTTTTGGAGTTGGAACTACATCAAAGGTCTGTGCTGCTCACACACTCTGCTCAACACATGATATGTTTAGTGCCAGCAGTGTGGAGACGTCGCACAACAGCCGTTGTTCCAGCAGGTACAGGCGTTGTAGGAGTGCATAGAGGCTAGCAGCGGCAACTATACACTTTAAAAACTATCCGCACAAGCGCCACACTTTCACCAGTAGCTCAGGAACATTGGGGTACCTTTTTCAAAAGATTAGCAGCAATGAGTTAAAAACGTGGCCCAGGCATGGAATATGTTGCAGGCTGCCAAGCTACAGAGCCAATCCCAGGTTACGGCCATTATCACACATGACAACATGCCTGGGCCCAGGTGCAGTGGCAAAAACCACATTGCCGTCTCATCGAGGATGGCATGACTCACTTTGTAGGCAGTGTGCTGTCTGGCCCCCAAGCTGATGAGCTTCAGCACGGCCCGCTGACGTCTCCCCACACCAGTGTTGCAGCGTTTCCAGCTCGTAGCTGGGGTCAATTTAACAGCGGAGGAGGGTGGTGTTTCAGCCCTCCTCCCAGGAATGTTGTGTGGGGAGACAAGTCAGGCCACCACATTTTGCGACCCGGTCCACGCCTCAACTACATTCAACCACTGTGCCCAAATTGAAAGGTAGCGTCCCTGTCCGCATGCACTTGTCCATTCGTAACTGGTCACATGGAACTTTAGGGCTAAGCGCTGAATTTAGGGACCGCCTCATGTTTGGGGGAAAGTGCTGGTGTGGACGGCACAGTGCGGTGGCGCAGTAGACACTCTGCCCAAAAAGGGCAGAGTGTCCCCCAGCCGGGATTCCAACATCTCCTGGGCCAGATTTCTTGAGATGAGGCCGTTGAAGCCTTGGGCATGTGGGTGGGTTGCGCTGTACTTTAGCATGAAATGAAAGGCTTGGGAGATGGGGAGTTGCTGGGAAGAGGCGCATGATGGCGCGGGCAAAAGGAGAAATGGCAGGAAAAGGTGAGGATAAGGGTGAACTCCCCAAAGTGTCAGAGGCAGATGTGGAGGTGTCCTGGCTCCTGGTCTGGACTGCAGCGCCAGCCCTGTCAACAGTGGAAGAGGCAGTGGCCGCCAGGCCAAACGACGATTATCCTGCGCTTGCTCTCACCCACTGAGCCCAGGGCTTGCCTTCCAAATGATGGCACCCGCAAGAGGTGGTGAGATTCCTCTCCGCAGATCTCCAAACCATCTTGGACTTGCAAATTGCACTAAATTTGTCATGTAACTGACATGTATATGATGAGTCTATCCATTGTCTGTTCATTTTGGTGAAAGTCAGCCTGTCAGCTGACAGACAGCTGTGCTTGTCAGTGATGATGTCACCGGCTGCTTGTACCCCCAGTTTTTGCTGCTTAGCTTGCCTCCACATCCACACTGCTTTTGCCCCTACACATCACCCCTATCCATGCCTGTGCCTCTAGCCATAAGTCTGCCACCCATGGAAACTCATGGTGCAGAAAGTGAGGGAGCTGACTCTGAGGAACCCTTGGGTTTTGTAGCTGGTACTCCATCAAAGGTCTCTGCTGCTCACACACCCTGCTGAACATACGGTATCTAGGGTTAGAGCGTGTGGTGACCTCGCACAACAGTAGGTGCTTCAGGCAGATGTAGGCCTTGCTGGAGTGTATTGCGGCTAGCTCCAGGTACTGTAGACTTGGGAAAGTGGGTGTCCAAGTGCCGCACTTTCACCCTTAGCTCAGCTAATTTGGGGTATGTTTTTAAAAATCATTGCACCACTACATTGAACATGTGGGCCAGGCATGGAACGTGTTGGAGGCTGGCAAGCTCCAGAGCCCTCCAACAAGCTAAAAAACCTGGCCCCAGGGGCAGCGGGGATAAACAAATTGCCATCTCATCCAGGATGGCATCCCTGACCTCAGAGGCAGTGTGCTGTCCGTCTCCCAAGCTGATGAGCTTCAGCCCAGCCTGCTGACGTCTCCCCACACCAGTGTTGCAGCGTTTTCAGCTCGTAGCTGGGGTAAATCTAACAGCGGAGGAGGAGGAGGGTGGTGTTTCAGCCCTCCTCCCAGGAATGTTTTGTGGGGAAACAAGTCAGGAAAATTCTTGAAACGGGAGAGTTTTGCATCTTTGCCCTTGCTGCCTATGGACATCCCTTTGCCTCTAGCCACCATTTTCCCTGCTTTGCTTGCCTCCAAATCCACACTGCTTTTGCCCCTAGACATCACCCCAGTCCATGCCTTAGCTTGTACCCCCAGTTTTTCCTGCTTAGCTTGCCTCCACATCCACACTGCTTTTGCCCCTAGACATCACCCCAGTCCATGCCTTAGCTTGTACCCCCAGTTTTTCCTGCTTAGCTTGCCTCCACATCCACACTGCTTTTGCCCCTAGACATCACCCCAGTCCATGCCTTAGCTTGTACCCCCAGTTTTTCCTGCTTAGCTTGCCTCCACATCCACACTGCTTTTGCCCCTAGACATCACCCCAGTCCATGCCTTAGCTTGTATCCCCAGTTTTTCCTGCTTAGCTTGCCTCCACATCCACACTGCTTTTGCCCCTAGACATCACCCCAGTCCATGCCTTAGCTTGTACCCCCAGTTTTTCCTGCTTAGCTTGCCTCCACATCCACACTGCTTTTGCCCCTAGACATCATCCCTATCCATGCCTCTTCCCCTAGCCATAACTCTGCCACCCCTGGAAACTCATGGTGCAGAAACTTTGGTTGCTGACTTTGAGGAACCCTTGGGTTTTGTAGATGGAACTCCATCAAAGGTCTGTGCAGCTCACACACCCTGCTCAAGATATGGTATTGTAGGGTTTCAGCGTGTGTGAATGACGGACAACAGCCTGTGTTTGGACAGATGTAGGCCTTGCTAGAGTGTTTTTAGGCTAGCAGCGACTCCTGTGCACTTGCAAAAGTGGGCGCACAAGCGCCGCATTTTCAACAGTAGCTTCGGTACATTTGGGTATGTTTTTAAAAAACTTTGCACCACTAGGTTAGACGTGGGCCAAACATGGAACGTGTTGGAGGCTGGCAAGCTCCAGAGCCGCTACCAGGTTCCAGCCATTATCACAGGCGTAAAAATGCCAGGCCCCAGGTGTAGCAGGGAAAAAAAAATGCCATCTCAGCCAGGATGGCATCCCTGACCTCGGAGGCACTGTGCTGTCTGTCCCCCAAGCTGATGAGCTTCAGCACCGCCTGCTGACGTCTCCCCACACCAGTGTTTTAGCGTTTGCCGCTAGTAGCTGTGGTGGAGGTTGCAGCGTCGTAGGGTTTCAGTCTACTCCTGCCATGAATTTTGGCCTGGGAGAGGAGATAGGCCACCCCAGTTTGCACCCGGGGAACAGACTCCACCACATTCACCCTGCCTGTCATTAAAGATAAGCACTGCAGCATCCCTGACCACAGGCGCTTGTCCAAGTGTCGGTGGTCAAGTGGACCTTGCAGCAAAGCGCGGAACTAAGGGCCCACCTGATGTTGAGTGACACGTGCTGGTGCAAGGCGGGGACGCCACACCGGGAGAAGTTGAGACGGCTAGGGACGGCATAGTGAGGTGCCACAGTTGCCATCAGGTCCGGGAAGGCGGGAGTTTCAACAAGCCGGAACGCCAACCTCTCCTGGGCCAGCAGTTTAGCGATGTTGGCGTTCTAGGCTTGCGTGGGTGGGTGGTTAGCGGTGTATTTCTGCCGGCGCTCCAATGTCTGAGAGATGGTGGGTTGTTGTAAAGAAGCGCCTGATGGTGCCTTTGATGGTGCAGGAGAAGGAGATAAGACAGAAACAGGGGAGGATGAGGGAGAAGTCAACAAAGTGGCGGAGGCAGATGAAGTGATGTCCTGGCTCGTCCTCTGGAGTGCATCGCCAGCACTGTGAGCAGAGGCAGTGGCATGAACGGCGGGCGACGTTTGTCCTGCCGTTGCTGCCTGCCACTGATTCCATTGCTTGGATTCCAAATGACGGTGCATTGAAGTGGTGGACAGGTTGCTCTTCTCAGGGCCCCTACTCGATTTCGAGAGGCAAATTGTGTAGACGACACTATATCTGTCCTCGGCGCATTCCTTGAAAAAACTCTACACCTTCAAGAAACGTGCCCTCGATGGGGGAGTTTTTCTGGGCTGGGTACAAAAGGGAACATCTTCGGACATTCCGGGTCTGGCCTGGCTTCGGCAAAGCAGCTGACCTCTGCCTCTGGACATGTCTCTGCCTCTAGCTACCCTTTTTGGTGCTGCACCTGCCTCAACATCCACACTACTTTCCCAGCTTGACATCTGCCTTGTCCAGGTGGGGTCGGTGTCCTCGTCGTCCACCACCTCCTCTTCCAACTCCTGTCTCGCCTCCTCCTCCTGCACAATGCGCATGTCAACTGGCTGCCCTGACAGCAACTGCGTCTCATCGTCGTCGATGAGGGTGGGTTGCTGGTCATCCGCCACCAAATCGACCGGAGATGGAATGGAGGAGACTCTAGTGTTTGAGCATCTGGACACAGATACTCGTCTGTTAGGTCCGTGGAATCGCGAAATGGAGGGGCAGGTTGCGGTACAGTCAAAGGAAGGGAGAACAGCTCTGGGGAGCAGGGACAGTTGGGGTTATTGTTCTGAGAAGATTGGGAATTTTGGGTGGAAGGAGGACAAGACTGTTGGGTAAGAGGAGGTAGAGGCTGACTGGCTGGTGGACAATGTGCTTTAAGCGTTATCCGACAGCCATTGCAAGACCTGTTCCTGGTTCTCGGGCCTACTAATCTTTGTACCATTCAGCCTAGTTAATGTGGAACTTTTGTGCAAAGCGCAGAACTTAGGGCCCGCCTGATGTTAAGGGACACACGCTGGTACAAGGCTCAACTCACCCTAAGTGCCAAAAACACTGCTGGTGCAAGGCTCTACTCATGCCAAGGGCCTCAATCTCTGCTGGTAGCTCAGCTTAAGGTCATGTAACTTTGTTTGGAAGGGCTCATGTTAAGGGCTAGAAAAGTGAATTTTGGAAGGTCTTACCACATCACACACACACACACACACACACACACACACACACACACACACACACTCAAAATGACAGTTAAGGGTGAGGGCTTTTGGAATTCCCATTGCCTATTCCATTTGTGGTTGTCATGGGGAACATGATTTAAAGGGGTGGTTGTTACTGTTTGTTGAGCTTAAATTGGGGTTTGTGTCCATCCATTTGGGGAGTAAAGAAGGTTTCCAGGTATTTTCCCACTTTGATAGAGGTTTTTTTGAATGTGGAAAGTGTGTAGTTGTTAGGCAGTGATGTTGGGGTAATAGAGGGTCTTTGGTGTGTTAGATGCCCCCAGACATGCTTCCCCTGCTGTCCCAGTGTCATTCCAGAGGTGTTGGCATCATTTCCTGGGGTGTCATAGTGGACTTGGTGACCCTCCAGACACGGATTTGGGTTTCCCCCTTAACGAGTATCTGTTCCCCATAGACTATAATGGGGTTCGAAACCCGTTCGAACACACGAACATTGAGCGGCTGTTCGAATCGAATTTCGAACCTCGAACATTTTAGTGTTCGCTCATCTCTACTTGTAATCAGTGGCATAACTAGGAATGGCGGGGCCCCGTGGCGAACTTTTGACATGGGCCCCCCCTCCCCGATCGACGCCGACGACCTCGACCGACCCCCTCCTCCGCATTTCTGCGCATTCTATTATGCCCCATAGTGGCCCCTGCACACAGTATTATCCCCCATAGTGGCCCCTGCACACAGTATTATGTCTCTTAGTGGCCCCTGCACACAGTATTATGTCCCTTAGTGGCCCCTGCACAAGTATTATGTCCCTTAGTGGCCCCTGCACACAGTATTATCCCCCATAGTGGCCCCTGCACACAGTATTATCCCCCATAGTGGCCCCTGCACACAGTATTATGTCCCTTAGTGGCCCCTGCACACAGTATAATCCCCCATAGTGGCCCCTGCACACAGTATTATGTCCCTTAATGGCCCCTGCACACAGTATTATGTCCCTTAATGGCCCCTGCACACAGTATTATGTCCCTTAGTGGCCCCTGCACACAGTATTATCCCCCATAGTGGCCCCTGCACACAGTATAATCCCCCATAGTTGCCCCTGCACACAGTATTATGTCCCTTAATGGCTCCTGCACACAGTATTATGTCCCTTAGTGGCCCCTGCACACAGTATTATGTCCCTTAGTGGCCCCTTAAAACAGTATTATCCCCCATAGTGGCCCCTGCACACAGTATTATGCCCCATAGTGGCCCCTGCACACAGTATTATCCCCCATAGTGTCCCCTATACACAGTATTATATCCCACTGTGGACACCCATAAACAATTATTATACTCTGGGGTCTTTTCAGACCCCAGAGTATAATAATCGGAGACCCAGAGGAATAAAAACATAAAAAACTACTGTTACTTACCTGTCCCCCGGCTCCTACGTGGTCTTCTGTGCTGCTGTCCTTGTTCAATTACGTCGGCCGTCACATGACCCGGGACGCAGGCTGGGTTCATGTGAAGTCAGAGACGTCAGGAAGGAGGCCTGGCAGGATCGTGGAGAGGTAAGTAACATGATTTTTATGTTTCTTACCTCTCCCGGTCCGCCAATCATTATACTCAGGGGTCCGAAAAGACCCCCGAGTATAATGATAGCAGCGGTAGTAGCTGTCACCGGGCCCCTAATGTCCCGGGCCCTGTGGCAGCTGCCTCCGCTGCTATGGCATTAGTTACGCCACTGCTTGTAATGTTTTGATACCGTTTAAAATATTATCAGACCTTCCCCCAAGTAGTCTGATGGTTTGATCTCTGATTGCTTGATCTCTTTTTATTCCATTTTTCTAAGAGACAAAGTGTTGAAAAAGCAACCACTTGATTTTTTTTCTCGCTATGACATTCACTGTATGGGATAAATATTTTTATATTTTATTAGTTCAGGTATTTTTGATTACAGGGAGCACTATAATATTTATGTTTATTTTTATTTGTGATCTAGGGAAAGGAGGTGATTAGAACTTTTATATTGTGTTAGTTTTTTATACTTTTAAAACAGTTTTTTTTTTTTTTACTTCAATTTTCACATCACTTAGGGACCTTGAACCCCAGGGGGTCTAACCACTAATACTATATACTACAATACTAATGTACGGCAGTGTATAGTAAAATTCATTGTTGCATGTAATAGAACCATACTAATGTCAAGCCTGGGAGTTTTCAAAAGGCTCTTGGCTATCATCGCAATGGCGCACTTTAGATGACGTGATTAAGTTTAACCAAAGCATCTAAAGTGTTAACAGCTGTGATCAGTGTTAGCACCGATCATCATCAGCGAGTGCCAGCTGTATTAAACATCCACCATGTATGGACAAGGCTCAGCTCTGAAGCCCTCTCCATACATCCCGTTACACCTAATCACATACATGTACATGATTTTGTGTGAAGGGGTTAAAAGTCTATTCTCACTTTTATCCCACAAGATGAAAGGAAAATGTTTAATCTATGAGAGTCTGACTGCTGAGGTTTAGGAGAACAGAGGCCCAGAACTATCCCTATATGTGACATGTAAATGTCACACTAGTGTCAAGGTCAAGGATTTGGCAGGTAAGAAGCATTGTGTTGTATATCACACAGTAAGATGAGAAGTTATTATGAAGCTGATTACCTAAACGGTCCACAGTCAAAAGATGGTGGGATGGAAACAATAGTATAGATGACTGGCAACATAGCCAAGAAAAGTATGAAGAGCAGCATGGCCATGTAGAAATTGTTGGATCTGGAGGCTTTAAACACTCTTGCATGTGGAACATTGCAACACATCACTGCCCAGCACTGTAAGTACATGGATGTATGAAGACGGAATACGTTAATGGCCGGAAGACATGGTGCATAAAATGATCCCATCCTAAAAGAAAAAAAGTCATATATAAAAGTAATATATAGTAAACACCTGGCAGATGACAAATAACAGGTTAATAGAGCACTATGGATAAATATGATGTACATACTGTATATGCAAGGAGTATCCCTGCCATGTATAGCAAATACAGGGAACTAATATGATGCAAACTCCATGTACAGTAGATGTAAGGGTGCATGCACATGATGTAACACGGCACTGATTCTTGCACGATAACTCGAGTAAGGATCAGCGCTGCAAAACGGAATCCCATTGACTTCAATGGGTTCCGTTTAGCGCGCGTAACACATTGAAATCAATGGATTAAAAAGTCTCCCATTGTTTTCAATGTGTTACGCACTCTAAATGGAACCCATTGAAGTCAATGGGATTCTGTTTTGCTGCGCTGATCCTTACACAAGTTATCGTGCCAGAATCAGTGCCACATTACATCATGTGCATGCATCCTTAGATGCCAGGTTCACACTAGCATCGGCCTTTCAGGATCACAACAATGAATAAGCAGACCACTACAACTGCGGTCACATACAGAGCTTGAAAGGACCACATTAACAATAATGAGGTCCATCAGGTGTTGGTTCTTTAAAACTGAAGCCACCAGATGAAAGAGCTGGGCTTGCAGGACTTTTCCATCCATATATTTTGGATAATGCATACTACAACTGAGTAACCAAACAGAGAGACCAATGCACGTGTGTACATAGCTTTAGTTGGATCTTTAAGTTGCAGCAGCAGTGCTGAATAATACAGTGGTTTATCTATTTACCACTTTATACAAAGCTTTGCATTTTAATAAGTTATACGGTATTATTTTAGAAACGTGCAAACAGAATGTACTTAAACTGAATTTATAAAGAGGTATGGGGAGTTCTTAAAACACTGAAACCTAAAACTTTGAGCTTTCATTGTAGTTGTCAGCAATACTTGTAAAAGCATGTACTTACCAAATCATTCCTTGGTTGAAAATCAATCCCAGCACATTACCGCTGATATCAAATTCACAGTATGAAGGCTGCGAATAATAAGAAAACACATTTATATGTAAATTATGTGTCTGTATATGTTTGCAGTGCTGCCGAAACTAAAGAGGACATCTAGGGAGGAACAAGGGGAAGGCCACAGGGATGCTAGATGATGGTATCTCCCTCAGTTTTCTGGTATTACTATATTGAAATAAAGGACATTGTACATGAAGACCATATTTATTAGTACCCATACCACTTTTCTGTACACCCAAGAGCACTGTTCACTGTTTTGCAATGTGTCAACAAACAAATGACATCACTTAGAGGATTTTTACATATTTTATTTTGTAAGCGAGTTCTTTGAGTTCTTTTTATTTATTTTTGAATGACTAATTTACCTATTGTCCTATTGTTACCTATTGCCTATTGTTGAATGACTAATTGATATGTCCAAAATGTCTTTTCTTTCATATAAATAATATGCAAGTGTCAGTAATATTGCGATCTTGGAAGCATTGAATGTCATACCAATTTCAAAATGCCTTTCTCTTAGAACTGTAGAATTTTTTTTCCATCCATGCATTAAAAGTATGTTCTATAAAAAATCTACACACCTTTAGCAGTAAACAAAACTGAACACTAGTGATGAGCGAACGGCGTTCGATCGAATTGATATTCGATCAAATATCAGGCTGTTTGAGATATTTGATTACAATCCAATACCACGAGGCAAAAGCACTAAAAATTCGTATCCCCTCCCACCTTCCCTGGCGCTTTTTTTGCACCAATAACTGCGCAGGGAAGGTGGGACAGGAACTACTACAACGGAGGCATCGAAAAAAAATCTGAAAAAGTAATTGGCTGGCTAAATCAGGTGACTTCCACTTTATACGAATGGTCAATTTCAGATTCGGTTCGTATGAGAATGTGAACTATATGACTGTGAGACAGGGATACATCTACAGGCAGGGTTAGCTAGGGATTACCTTTATTTAGGTGGGAATGTTACTCACCCAGCTCTTTGGGGCTCTATCTCGTCGGGATCCCTGTCAGCTTGCGATATGCAGGAGCTGACTTTTTCTCAGTCAACGCTGGTTCTGCCGGAGGAGGCGGAGTCTAAGATCGGTCCACAGCAGTCTCCATTGTGGTCCGATGTCAGATGTAGCAGAGCTGTCTGTGCTCTGAGCTCTGCTACACCGGAGATGTAGCAGAGCTGGCCGTGCGCTGAGCTCTGTTACACCAAAGATGTAGCAGAGCTGGCTGTGCACTGAGCTCTGCTATACCCGAGATGTAGCAGAGCTGGCCGTGCGCTGAGCTCTGCTACACCGGAGATGCAGCAGGGTTCAGCGCACACTCAGCTCTGCTGCATCTCAGATGTAGCAGGGTTCAGCGCACACTCAGCTCTGCTACATCTCGGTCTGATGTTAGACTCCGCCTCCTCACAGATGAGACTCCAGCAGAACCAGCGTTGATTGGCCGAATGCTGTACTCTGTATGGCATTCGGCCAATCAACGCTGGTCAATGCATTCCTATGGGAAAAAGTCAGCTCCCGCATATCGCAAGCTGACAGGGATCCCAAAATAATACAGGGACTTGGGCATGTTAGATGCTCCAGACATGCTTCCCCTGCTGTCCCAGTTGCATTCCAGGGTGTTGGCATCATTTCTTGGGGTGTCATAGTGGACTTGGTGACTCTCCTGAGTCGAAGAATGGGTTCCCCTGAAACTAAGCATTTTTCCCCATAGACTATAATGGGGTTCGATATTCGTTCGAATAGTCGAATATTGAGGGGCTAATCGAAACGAATATCGAATCTCAAATATTTCACTGTTCGCTCATCTCTACTGAACACCAGAGAAAATTTCATGTTATATGGATTTCCTTTAGGCTAAAGCTGGATTCATATTTGTGTTGAAGTCTCCACCAGTTTCAGTATAAACCCGGCAGGCCCCATTCTAGTCTATGGGGTCCATGGATGTACACAGGTAACAGCTTTTTAAGCAGGCAGGCTTTACATCTTTTGGGTCCTAATGCGGACCCAAAAGGTGGAGACTCAAACGATAGTGAATCTAACGTAGGAGAGCAAACAACTATAGCATATGTATACACTGATACATAAACTGCTATTTTTATTTACTCTATACATGATAATGAGCAAGAATTGGGAACTATCTGGGAACAGACAGCACAGACTATTGGTTTAATTGTTTGAAATCCTTGTAGTTTTTATGTGAGTGTGGAATCCACATGGAAAACACAGTGGGAACATAGTATCATATGTTACCGCTTTAAAAAATTATAGTTTCCTTTGAGCAACAAAAAAAATTAACATATAAAAACATCATGATATATTATGCTTGATATTCTAAGGTGTAGATAATATAAATAGTTCCATACCCATCCATACTCCAGGTCCCAGCACCAACAATAGTTAAAAAATCGTACAAAAACCGCTTGTAGGAAGTCACCAGTTAATATAGTGACATATGTTGTCATAATATCATTTACAGTAAGTCGTACAAATTCCTAGAATAAAAAATAAATTGTGAGTTTCATAATAAAGTTTATACTACATAAAATGGAGATTTGTTAGGAACTCATCCACTTTGAGATGTTGACACAGGAAAAGCTGTTACTTTGCTATTACAGTAAAACGCTGCGGTGGTTTATGCCACGTGGCGCTCCGGACTAAAAATGACACGGCCATAATAAATTTTATAGAAAAAGGGAAGGAAGGGAAAGGAAAATATACTCAGCCAACTTGTAGTGAAAATCACTCTCCCATATATCGCTTCCCACTCTGAGATCCGTGGATCTATAGACCGGCTCGGAAAAAATATGCTCCCTCGGTCCGGAGCCAAACGATAGTACATCCAACAAGAAATTGATTCCAGCCAGGTTACGTGGAAAGATGCAAAAATACTTCTTCTTTATTGTTAAAATATTTACGAAATCACAGCAGCATGAAAAACAGGAATGTGGGCGTCAGACTGACGCGTTTCGGATATGTAATCCTTTGTCAAAGTCTGACTTTGACAAAGGATTACATAATAAATTTTACACAATGTTTAAAAAAGTCACAAAATCCACAAAAATATGTGACGTTAGATGCAAAATGAGTAATAAGACAGTACCTCTATTTTATCAGATACATTATTTCCAGAATTTTACAGTCACTGTTGCTGTTACATAAGTAAATGAATAAACCAAATACCAAATAAAACCAAATAAAACCAAATAAAACCAAATATGTTTTGATACCAACCTGGCCCACCATTGTCTCCCAGCATGGTCCCCTAGGAACATCTGATGGGTCAACGATAAAAGGAAGTCCGGTTGTATTGTCTGAATTAGATCCATTGAAAAGATTAGCGTACCATAGTGTCATATTATGTTGCACAATCTTTTCTTCTTGACGCTAGGAAAATTAACAAAAATTTTACCAAAAAAACAGTTTTACAATGCCATGTAAAGAGCAATTCAATACAGCACTGAATTTATGAAATTCTATTCATTGTACCTTAAGATTAATTTCATCCATGAGAGCAATGAGGAACGTGTAGAGGTTTCCTAGAAACAGGGCAAATATGCGGCCAAGTTGCCATCTTAGAGCAATACGAGGGTGGTAGTTTTCCAATCCACTGACAACATCAAACATTGTTGGACAAAACATTCCCAACAGAGACATAACAGTGTTCACCTACCAAAAACACAAATACTTTTTTTCGTCATCATTGGGTTATATAACTGGGTAATTGGGTATGCTTACAAACATATAATTTTCATTAAACAAAAAAATATTCATTGAAAAGAAACAGTATTTAATAGCAAAAATGCATTTATCAGTGAAATAACCCTTTAATATACTACAGTTGGAAAATCCCTTGCTGAATCCATGTTGAAGCAGACATGCACAAGTGTGATTTACTAAGAAACATCAAAAAAATACTATAGAAAACATGAGAAGAACCTAACAATTCTGTAATTGAAACTTTACTGGGTCCATTCTGATATAATTTACTATACAAGGTTTAAAAAAAGGACAAATTGTTTTCCAAACTGAAAACTGACCCATATGTACTGTAAATCTATTCAGGGCCAAGCTACACCAATAGAAGAGTGTGCTGTGGATTTAATCCAAAATATTGGGGGGTGTCAAATTGTGGAGACATCCTCAGATTTACTTGCAAAATATTTAGGGTTAATCTGCCTACTGATTCATACACTCTCCACAATGTACAATGTTACTCTCCACAATGTACAATGTTCTAAGTATGGCATTAAGAGAAGTATATGGCGCCATACTCTACATCTCTAGAAAGGGCCAAGTTTGGCCATAAGGTATTACACTCTATTGGTTGGGATTCCTGGGGTCCTACAACAGTGGGATGCACTGTGGCCTGTTTTTCATGCAACCTATTGGATTATTCCAACAAGTAGCAGTCACTATTTTACTCACCTAATCTGACTCCTGTCCAGGCCCACTCCAACATTATATCAGGAAATCACATCCTGACATTTTTCAGCATCCAGACATAGCACATGGCACTTCCTTGGGTCCTGAACAGGACAGGGGATAGGTGAGTAAATATGGGCATTACCTGTTGGAATAATACATCAAGTAATGGCCTAATGTGGGGGCCAGAAAAGGAGCAATGTATTGTGTTGAAAATATAAAAGGGGGCAGTGTATTATGTCAGAGTTATAAAATGGGGTGTTATACTGTTTCGGAGACATAAAAGGGGGCGTATACCATGTGGGGGACAATGTACCATGTATGGTTCGGCAAAGTGGAAAATGTACCATATGGGGGCCAAAAAAGGGGGCTATGTACTATGTGGGGGGCCATAAATGATGACAATGTACTAGGTTTGAGAGTAATATACTGTGGGGGCCAGTAAAGATTATATTCTACTGAATGGGGCCAATTAAAGGTGGATTTTATATCCTGCAATGGGTAGCAGTTTAGAGAAAGAGGGGGCGTGGTCTAAAATTTTTGATTAGGGGGACCCCAGGCATAATTTTGCTTGGGACCCCAAATGGCTATAGGCCTCCAATTTCATGTAGAATTGAGAAAAAAATATTCCAGCACTATGGAGAAATTCTAAGGCCCCTCTACTGTCTATAGCCTCTGCATATATAAGTCTGCTGTGTGCATAACACCTCAGGGATTCTATTAATTTTAATCTCTATCACATTATTGATCTATCTTAAAAGAGTTGACTGCTACAGGGCGTGTATAGCATGTTTTTCGTGTAACAAATGTGACCAGCATCCTTTGTTGATGCTGGTCACATTGATTGTTGATTGTTGAAAATTTCACAATGATACTAACTTCATTTCGTTCCCACCAACCATAGTTTTCCAGACCTTCCAAAGCAAATTGCTGGGATCTGCGCACAACAAAATAAATGAGATAACCACTTCCGGCCAGAGTACACATAACTAGGAAGTTGGCAAGGACCCGGAGAAATCGTACTAAATGAATGTTTTCCTCTTTCCTGTTTTCTTGCTCTTCTAGGATTGATTCCTGTAGACAAAGTTACATTAAAGCAAAATATATTCTAAAATTGTAGCTGAAATAAAATTCTTACATAAAATTACAAATTACAAAAATAGAAACACAATACAATTGCATCAAAAGTAGAAGGAAATTTTAAGTATTAAACCACAAGAGGCTGGGGCCCATGTTGTGTAAACGCTGCAATTTTGTCCTTTTATAGTTCCTGCAAAGTGGATAGGATTCTGGCTAATCCTATCCCCACATTGCAGAAAATAATCCACAACAGAAATGCTGCAATTTAAGAAACACTTGAATTTTTGCCAACCATAGCCGGTCTATGGAAATGATGGCAGTTTCCGTATAGGTATAATGGAAGCAGAAGGCCCACAGAGTAAAACTCTGCATACTTTCTGTAAAAAGTGCTGCAGGAAAAACCTCAGTGTGTTTCCACCGCAGTTTTCCCCGCACTGCTTTTTGGCTGGGGCCCACTACTTGGGGCCCTAGCGTTAGTTCTAGTAGAGAAGCAAGGTGAACACACACAGGACATATATAACAATAGAAGTCCAACACTTTTCTGTTTACACTGTCAGGGTCTGGGGTTGCTAGGTGGGGTGGCATAGACACGCAAGTCCAGTTTCTTTAGTTCAAAACAAAGGTAGAGTTTATTTTCACTCAAAAAAGGTAGTGCAGCAACAAAATGAAACAATACAAGAATAAATACCTGCCTGGCTAGGCTCTAACTAAACATAGAATAGGTTACCTCACCTATAATAACAGAAATCCAAAAAAGCCGGTAGAATCATTCAGGACACAGCTCCAAAAGTATGACTTCTTTTTTTGGCTCTCCAACCAAACTCTGCTCAAAGTGTTGCTGCTGGAGCTGACTTCTTAAGCCTCTTTGACGAGGAAACTCTCAACAGCTGAGTCGCTGCCAGAACATCCCCAAAGTGTGGACTCGAGGGGCGTGGAATGACAGGTCCCACTACCAACCTACCTGCCATTCCTAAAAATCCAGCCCAGTAACCGGAACTTTGAAATAACACTCAGCAGACAGAATTATCTGCTGAGAACCAGTCTTTCTGGAGTTTTCTCATCTCAGCCACCTTAGTAGTCTGGTTGAGATGTACACCCCCTCCATTACCTGGCCGGACATCGGCTTACAACACTTATGCCAAAATTTATTGTGCACAGCATTTGTGACACATTTCTGAATAGCGTGCGCCAGAGAGAGCATATACATAGTACTGGCTCTAGTTTTGAAAAATGTGCACAAGAACGGGCATAGTGTCAAAAATGTCATTTAGGAGACGGAAAATAATGAATATAAAATGGTGTAAACTTAGATGAAGATTCAGTTGGGAAAGAATTTTGGCCCACTGGCAATGGAGACAGATTTTTCGATGCTTTGGAAAAATAAGCCAGAATTTTGTTGTGTCAGAAAGTGAATGAAATTTAGAAATATGTGAACTGAATTTCTAGTTTTGGATCGTAGAAAATTTGACAGTATTGATGAATATGCCCCATTATATTTACAGACAATACAGATTTAATCATGTAAATTTTGGGGCTAGAAGATGCTCAATTCTGTTACAAGATGTCATATTTAGATTTTAACTATATTTTGCAGAGTAGCTGGACTAGCAAATATAAAAAGGATGTGTTTCTCAGCTGCTAGGGGCGTGGATTGAAAGGCAATGTTTGGAACTAAACTGCAACAAAACTGAAGATGGCCTAAGTTTATGCTACAAGGTTGTTTTTCTATAAATCTACATATGTGACATACCTAACAGAGATATGTTGGTTACCATTGTAACGTGCTCTGTAACATAGTGGTGACAGTTGAATACGCTTGGGATAGACTCCTTTTAATAATTTTTGTGTATTTTAGTAACCACTTTTTTAGACACTTTTGAACACTCCCCAAAATTCTGGTACATTTATCATAGTAAAACTGCTTCATTATTTCTCTTCGTCTAGTATTAAATACAAGTTTAGCAAATCTGTTAGTAGATCTTTTACTATTGTATACAGTGCATTCATATCCAAGGCTGCACCTGCCATGAGGCAAGAGGAGTATCTCACCTCAGACGGCTGATTGCCCAGAAGCACTATCTGCTAGACTCCCATGCCAATGCATTAGTGAGTGTGCCTGCATGGACTCCCTTACCAATGCAGTGGCATGGGCACAGGCAGGCTCAATCACTACTGTAGCAATTCAGCCAGCCCACACTGCTTTAGTTAATAACTGAACCCACCCGAGTCCTCCCACAGCCCAGCACCTAAGTACAGAATTTTCCTCATGCTGCTCTGCATTGCTATGGAGTGGGGGGTGGAAGCTGCCTGTGTGTGTGGGAGGTGAAGTCACATCAGCATGGAGAAGGAAGGAGCTCTGAGCACCAGTCCAGAGAGAAGAGCCAATCCAGTGACTTGAGTGTAGTTAATGTAATTTTCAGAGTTTGATGGGGGGGGGGGGCAGTGTCAATGACAGTGAATGCTTTTCACTGGCACTCACCCGGTGGTTATTAGATTAACAGGAGTTCCTTTCCGTCTGCTTCACATTCAACCTGACAAGCATGACGAGTGGTGGATGGTTCTCTCATTCACTTTGCTGTGAATCATAGCACCGTCCACCACCAATCACGCATGTATTCAACCTGGATGTGGTCAGGATGAGTGCAAATAGCCGACTTAAGTCCACGGTCATCCCCATCACCTCCTAGACATAACCTATATTCTTCTAACTTTAGAGGTGAGTGTAAAGAGAGTCGATAGAGGAGGACTGTAGACTTAAAGAGGAGCAACCTCAGGGGTGGATGGGGTAACTGTAGAAGAAAAAAAAAAGGCATTCTCACCTGCAATCTCACTCTGTCAGTTCCTTATCCCTGTTCTGTTGTGTGCCAGGGCTCACAGCACCAGAAGTGATGACGCTTACATGACCACTGAGACTAAATAATGGCCTCAGTGGTCACTGGAGAGGGTCTAGTAACATCATTCATATATGTCACTAGGTCTTTACTAGCAATGCTGAGGCTACTGATTGGTCTCAGCAGTCATGTCAGCCTCAAAGCTTCTGACGCTGTGAGCCCCAAAATGAGGCAGAAAGGAAACCAGAAAACAGCTACAGGTATTACTTTGTAGTATAATGTTACATTTTTGTGACTGGCTTCATGGCTACCTAGGTTCTCTTACTTATAATTTTTATATTTGTGTGGGGGAAAGAGGAGAAGCAATTTCAGTTTTTGCCTCATGCAGCTGAAAAGATAGAAGCAGCCCTGTTCATATCAAATAGCCTGCATTTAATGCTATAAAATATATTTCCTCAAGTGAGGGAAGATGTTTTACCAGATGCAGCTTCTAAGAAAATATGCTCCACGATTGTTATATTATGAGGAATACAATTATACACTAAAAGAGACATGTCTTTATAAAAGGATGGTCTTTATGATACAACTCCTTAAAGGGGTATGCCCACGTCGCATACTCACCCGTCTTCGTTTCTGTGAAATCTTCTGTCTTCCGGCTTTGTTGCGTCATTGGTGGGCGGGGTCACATATGCAAAGCCAAAGCAAAGCTGGCCCTGCGTGCGCGCTCATAGACCAGTCTAGCCTTCACAATGCGAATACAGACCCGACAGGGTGCCGGGTCTGTATTCGCATTGTGAAGGCTAGACTGGTCTATGAGCACGTACGCAGGGCCGGCGGCATCTCGCCGCTTGGCTTTGCATATTTGACCACGGAGCGGAATAACAGCATTGCTTCTGCCGCTGCTGGCTTCATGCAGGGCAGAAGCATAGCAATGTTGCTGGCTTCACCTGTGCCGGCGTCTAACAGTTCCCAGCATCCGCCTCTCTATTACAGCGGATGCCGGGGAGTGTTAGACGCCGGCACAGGTGAAGCCAGCAACATCGCTATGCTTCTGCCCTGCATGAAGCCAGCAGCAGCAGAAGCGATGCTGTTATTCCGCTCCTCCGCCCCCCCCCCCCCCCCAGAATAGCAGCATCGCTCCTGCCGCTGCTGGCTTCATGCAGGGCAGAAGCATAGCGATGTTGCAGGCATCTGTGCTGGCGTCTAACCGTCCCCAGCACCCGCCTCTCTATTACAGCAGATGCCGGGTCTGTATTGGCGGCCCCATCCCCCCAAAGGGTAAACTACCCCCCCCTCCGGGCTCGCTCCTGTGCACTTAGCCCCTCCTCCCTCCCCCTGAGAGCAGGCTGATACATCACTTGACTCATGAGCAGGTAGGTCAGGGCTGTGGCCACAAAAAAATGAATAAAGTAAGATAGTGGACAAACAAAGCGCTTTTGCTGAAGCAGTGTATTTAGGAAAAGTCTTACATTCACATTAACAAGCATTATAGATAGGATCCTTGTGATGGGACAACCCCTTTAAGACTAAGGTCCCACATAGCGATCCACAGCAACAAAGTGCTGCATTGCAGTTCTTACCACAGAACTTTGCACAGAAAGTTTCCTGAGGTTTCCTCTGTGGACGTTCTGTTACAATTATACTTATAGGGAAACCACCAGCATTTCCGTAGGTATAACTGACATGCTGCGATTTCCAAAACCGCAACGTTTTTGGAAATCACAGTGTCTTCGCTATACTTCCATCTTTGCTAGAATCTAGTCCACTATGCTGTGACTCTAAAACGCAGTGTTTTTTTTACATGGTGTTTCCGTTGCGGGCAAAACGCAGTGTTTGCACCAGGTGGGGCCCCGACCTCAAGGGGAGTCCATCACCAGAACCCAGCATATCAACCCAGACCCGCAGATAGATTAGGATCATATAAATCAAACAGTATGTTGTAAGGGTAAGTTCACACAGGTTTTTTTGGATCGGAACCTGAGGCAGAGGCCACCACGTAGCCGCGATTGAAAGCCGGTGCACTGCACTGGCATCCAGCCGTGCACTTTGCTCAGGATTAGGCCCAATGAATGGGCCTAGTCCAGAGGAGGGTGTGTCTTCAGGCCGAATCTCGAGGCAACTCGGCCCGAAGAATGAGCAGTGAGACCTGAGCAGCTCCCATTGATTTCAATGGCAGCCGTCTTTTTGGTCAGGATTTTGAGGAGGATATGGCCTCAAAACCCTGACTAAAAAACCCGTGTGAACTTACCCTAAATATGGAAATGAGCTCTTTGAAGCCAGGAGTCTGTTGTCACTTACCGCTTTGAAAACCATAACCCATCTATCTGCAGGGCTGGCTTAATATAATGGATTCTAGAGACAGACTCCCTTTAACACTATAATATAGATACAACTTATCTTATAGCTTAAATATATTATTAATATTTTTTCCTGATCAATATATCACATATAGCTTCTGAAAGGATTAGTCAAAAACATATTCCATACCTCTAAAAATTACAAGAGAATTACATATATACTCATACATGCACTGTAAAAGCAGACTGTTTAGGTCAGATTACAATTAGTACAAAGAAGAATAGCTGGTATTATTGCCTTACTTTAAAACTCGTTGTAATAGATGCAAACTTGTTGTCAGCAGTTTCGGGGTTTCCAATTAGAAAATCCCAGCTGGTATACATTTTCCAGCTAAAGTTAAAACTGTTGTCATCTCCTCCGCCATCATCATTAGCATTTTTGGCCATTCTTGAAGAGAATTAAAAAAACATATTTAAGATTTCAAAATGTTTGGATTTTATTAAAATAAATTTTGTTTCAGAGAAAACAAAGTCCAGTGTTTCATTGTTTGAAAACATGAAATACAGTGACTTTCCCTCTTTTTCTAAACTCAATGGGGTCTACACACATTTTCTGGCATAGATGTGGTGAATCTTTCTCACGCATCTTCTTTATATTCTTCTGTCAAATGTGTGCCGCGCTGTTCATCTTGCACCCCACTTGCCATTATTATTATTATTATTATTTATTGTGTCTATGTCCTTAGACTTTGTCCCTGCTAAGCTCCTCTCTCTGTCACTATTGTATTACTGACCTCTGGCTTCCCTTTTGACCATTCTCTTGTATTTTGACTCTGTACTGCATTGCTCAACCGTTACTGGACCCTTGGCTAGCTGACCTCCCTTTGTTGTTGTTTGTCTTGTCTTCATTCTGTGTTGTCACCTATACAGGAAGGGTTTTGTCGACCAGTTGTCCTCTGCCGCCTAGAGCAGTGAGACAAGAAGGTAGGGGCATTGGTGGTTTCAGCTTAGGGCTCACTGTCTCTTGTGTCCCTTCCTCCAGGGTTTTTCAGCAGCTACTGGGGACTTGCTCCTCTAGCAATTCCCTTACACTCACCTTCAAAATAAGTAGTATCACTACGCCACCTTTATACATCTGAAATATAGAACTGGACTACTGAGCATGTATGACCACTAGCACTAGACACACAAATAAATGTATTAAAAAAGTATGAAAAATAAAATATATATTAACAAAATCAATAACAAACCACCAAACATAAACTCTCTAGAACCAATATCTTACCCAGTCCACAAATGGGAGGGTAAACCAGTTATATCTCATCATATATTGTCTATGATAGTATATAAAGGGTTTCCTTTCAACTTATAGTGTCACAACCCTACATTCCACCCCTAGTCCTATGCAGGATTTAAAAAAAAAAAAAAAAAGATGGAAACATTGGGTGCATATAGAGAGGGAATCAAATAAAAAAAGAAGCGTGGTGCTCATTCTTCAGGCCGTTTCGCCTCGCAATTCGGTCTGAAGACACCCCCACATCCGGACTAGACCCATTCATTGGGCCTAATCCAGAGCGCAGTGCGCAGCTGGATGCCGGTGCAGTCCACCGGCTTTCAGTTGCGGCTACCTGGTTTTTGGTCCAGAACCTGAGGTGGACTCCTTCTCAGGTTCCGGTCCAAAAAACCCCATCTGAACTTGCCCTTATACTTCCTATTACAAAACCCCTTTAAGCAAAAAAAAAAAAAAAAGTCAAATATAACATTTAAATCAAAGTGCATTTGATATTATAATTTTTTATATAGGATAGAAACTCAAATCCAACACACTTACGTTCTAATGACAACCATGAAGCTGTATGCAATAGTGCCAATTCCAACTAATAGGTAAGAGAGTGGTAATCTAAACTGCAGCCATCCAATGGTTCTTTGACTATTGTAGTAACCATAGAAGAGGACAGAATATTGAGCTAATCCCTATAAGAATTGATACACAATGTGAGGAATGATGCATTTCTCTATACTATAATTATGAAATATTTCCTGGAACATAATAGTAGATTTACAGAGAAGACAAAGATAAATGCATGGAACAGGTATTCTGAGAAAATATCCATTCATAAAAGCTTTTAGGAAAAACACTTACGCTAAAATCATACAGTGTGGCAAAATTCATAGCAGAAGCTTGCTCAGCTCTGGGAACAGTTTTTCTCGGAATTGAACCATATGGTTTTCCCATTAATGCCTATAAAGAGGGGACACGAAAAGCAAATGGATCAAAGCAAATTCTACAGAATTAAAGAGATGTAAAAATAGATGTGGCAGATCTCCTCATTTCCCAGACCTTTTAAAGACTGTTTAGAAAGAAGAGGCGACACTATACATCTACAATGGTAGACATGGACCTGCCCCAACTTTATAAGATCTGTTGCTGCCATCAATTTTTGAAATGGAAACTTCTAACTTTCATCTTCTGATATGTTTTATTGTGAATAAAATATGATTACATTTTACACAGCGTCCTTGTTTTTTGGAATTGTGGATGTAGGTACATAGGTAGAGTCATAGATACACAGATAAGACATTAGACTGATACGAAAGATAGATAGATAGATAGATAGATAGATAGATAGATAGATAGATAGATAGATAGATAGATAATAGAGATAGATAGATAGATAGATAGATAGATAGATAGATAGATAGATAGATAGATAGATAGATAATAGAGATAGATAGATAGATAGATAGATAGATAGATAGATAGATAGATAGATAGATAGATAGATAGATAGATAGATAGATAGATAGATAGATCCCAGAGGAGATCATTCCCCTCTGAGCTATGACAGTTACCGTATTTTTCGGACTATAATATATCTGAATGTGGGTGGAGGAGTGGGTTTGCAGCATGGCCGCGCTACTGCCACCGCTGGTTTTCTTCAACGGCAGTAGCGCGGCAATCTGCAGGCCCCGGCAGCTAAGACAGTCCCCGGCATCTGCTGTAATAGACCGGCGGATGCCGGGGAGTGTCTTAGCTGCCGGGGCCTGCAGATTGCCGCGCTACTGCCACCGCTGGTTTTCTGCAGCGGCAGGAGTGTGACAATACTGCAGGCCCCGGCAACTAAGACACTCCCCGGCATCCGCCGGTCTATTACAGCAGATGCCGGGGACTGTCTTAGCTGCTGGGGCCTGCAGATTGCCACGCTCCTGCCGCTGAAGAAAACCAGCGGTGGCAGTAGCGTGGCCATGCTGCAAATCCGCTCCTCCTCCACAGGTCGCGGCAGTCAGTTAGCCCCCCCCACCGGCCCCATACCTTTAGTGATGCAGGCCGGCTCCTGCACGGCGAGGCCGCAGGAGCCGACCTGTTCCGATGACAGCCGGGAGCCTAATGAAGGCTCCGAGGCTTGTCATAGATATATATTACTATCTCGGCTGGTCTATGACCCTCCGCGATAGTAATGTATAGAATCTCCCATAGACGGCAATACACTTGTATTGCCGTCTATGGGACTTGCAAACAAATGATTGCAGGTTCAAGCCCCCTAGGCAGGGGATAATAAAATAGTAAAAAAAAAAAAAAAAACAATTAAAAAAAATATAATAAAAAATAAAATAAATAAAAGTTCACCTCCTTTCCCTAGAATACATATAAAAGTATAACATTACTGTGAAACATACACATTAGGAATCCCTGTGTCTGAAAATGCCCGCTCTACTAATATTTTTATGTACAGTGAACGTCAAAATCAAAAGTGCTAAACTGCCGGGTTTTTCTCTCTGTTTTGCCTCTGAATTAAATAAAAGGTGATCTAAGCAATAAACATTTCCCAAAATGGTATATCTAAAAAGTACACCTGGCCCCACAAAAAAACGCCCTATACATCCCCGTACAGCTGCAGGGTCACCTGTCAATGTGGCCTTGCAGCTGTTCCAAAACTACAACTCCCATATATTAAATATTTTACCATTTTTTGCCTGAAAATTTTTTTTCCCTATTTTTCTCCTCTAAAACCTGTGCGTCTTATAGTCCGAAAAATACGGTATATGTGCCGTGGCAGTTTCCTTCTATTGGACATATACCTAAGAATAACTAATGTAAGACAGCGACAGGGTAGAATCTGAAACTATTTCAAAATTCTACAAATTTCTAGGAACAATTGGCAACTTAAGGAAAATGAACACATGTATGTGTTTTAGGATTATTTTTATTCATTCTCAGGTGAAGAATTAAGATTACATATTGTATGTACTTACAGAGTACTCATTAAAAGCTAAAGTATCCAACATGCCAATAGAACATGGTGGGCATCTCCAAGGGCATGACTTCTAGTGTCAAGTCTGAGAACATGAATCAAGTTTCATATGCTTTATATGTCTGATGTGTTTTGGAAATACTAATTTTTCCTACAACTCTGAGACAAAGGACTTTGAATCCAAGATGGAGCTTGCCATGCCTCATGGTGGAATTCTTCAGGTCAGAGGAGGTGGTGCCCAGCTGGATATCAGAGGTCTGAAGCCAATGAGAGATGGACAACACTCAGGAATTCTAAAGGATGCATTAACCCCTCCTTTCTTTGTCTCTTAAGTGTGTGTACTTTCAATAAAGAGTCAGTTGTGCTGAGCTGGGCTAAGGGGCTAGCATGGCTGATTTGATACGGAACTCTGTGTCTGTCTCATTATTAGCGATTTGTGCACAAACATGCTCATTTAATTTGGACTGACTGATTGATCCATGATATAGTCAATTCAACTACGACACTAGTACTACCCTTCTAGTACTGCTTCCTACCATCAAGGGCGCGGGAAATGCAGTTTTAACTGTAATATATCTGTTTTCCCTATCAATACTAGTCCTCCTGATGAGCTAATTACACTAGACCCTTAGCAAAACGCATTGAGGATATAGGTCTACTTACCTAGGATTATTACAGCATGTATACCTCTCTTGGCATGCTACAGAGCATAGGACTATTGGCATTATGGGCTGTTTAATGCTTTAAGCCTGCACCAGTAGATCCTGGATATTCACCCTCTATCTTGAACTGTCCATAGGGGGTCAAATAATTGAGGGGCTTCTTGCAAAGGGACCTATATAGTCCTTGCTCACTTTTAGTTGTTTATGATTTAGTAGATATCTATGTTCTGACCCTCTTATACTTGGGGGCCAGATACCTGGAAAACATTATACTTGGGAGAGTAACTGTATAGTTGGGGCTAGAGCTTTATATATTGCTCATCCTTGTATCATGAAGTTACTCCCATACTACAATTTTATCTTTATTTTGGGCACTATTTGTGGGGATATTTTAATAATAATTTTATTAAAAGTTAAGTTTTACAATTACTCCTTCAGTGAAATCATAAATCTGCGTAACTACCCGTCAGCGACATTATGCCAATAGAACAGTTGAAAACAATACCTCAGGCATCATGACTAGACCGAATGTCAGTCCAAAGAGTATCATATTGATTCCATACATCCATCGTAGAAAGATGAAATAAGACGCGACTGAAGAGCCAAAGTGACCTAGATATGGAAGAATATAGTATAATTATAGTTGTCTTAATAATCATAAAGATTACCATTGTGTCTTGCACAAAACATAGATTATAACTACTTTAGTGCTCAGTAGTCTCTATTTCTGATCCATGCTTATCTATAACTAAAGGCTTTGCCTACAGTGATTTTTAGAGGGTATAAAGTGTAATCATCTCTCACCTTTATCTTGAAGGTCCACGCCACCGTTTTTGAATTTTTCTTCTTTATGGTAATTGCGCTGAGACAGCACAGGGGGCGTGGCCTCTGTGCTATGAGCGCAGCATTCCAGTACCACCTTTATTCTCCTCCTCTTCACTCCTCTTCTTACAGGAGACTACTGCCATTTTGCGGTGGTCTCTTACTCAAGATCATCACAAAATGGCCGATGGACAAGCACAGTCGACTGTTTCATCAGCCATTTTGCCGAAACTGAGATCCTTCCCATCTTCTTCAATAAGTGGCAGTAATGGATGCTTCTTTTTTGAGGATAGTGAAAAAAGAAATGTCCTGCTTTATGTATTCGCAGATTCAGAGAACCCATGGTGTAAGGAATAGAATGATAAACTCCATTGTATCTGACGCTAATCAGTGACCAAATCCTCAATGAAAAGCCACAGCTTACACAGTCGTAATTTAGAGAGGAATTGAGGCAGAAGACCACCTCAAAGTCCTCTTCAAATTCCATTGTGTGAATATACCCTTAGGGTTTGTTGCATTTACTATTGTGTATTAATTAGATGAACAATTTAGTTAAAGGGGTGATCTAATTTTATTCTTTATATAATGAACAGTTATACAATATTCTAATGTACTTTCTGTATCAATTCCTCATGGCTTTCTGGATGTCTGCTTGTTGTACTTTATTGTTAACATCCAGAGGATAAAAATCAGTCCATGGTCATGTAATGAGCACATAGGTGCACTGCTCGCTACAAGTCAGAGTTGTGCTCCTGTTTGTCCATCACATGACCATGTACTGTATGTCACATGACAGAAAGGAGAAATCTAGAAAAACATAAGTAATTGATTCAGAAAGTATATATCAAAGGTTGTGTAACTTTTATATTATAACAATAACACTTATTTGCTAAAACTGGACAATGTCTAATTTATTAGCAGAATTTTATTTATTACATGTGCTATTCTAAGTTAACCCCTTCCTATGTATGTATAAATCCACTGGGGGTCTAAACATGTAATATGCTGTTCTATACAGTAGGCACCCAGCGCTAATGCCTGTAATTGGTGCCCGTACCGATCGCGGGCAGTAACGCCTCTGGCACCTCGTACTGGAGACACCTGGTCGCTGTCATTTTCCCGGCAAGCTCTGGGTCCAAGATCCTGTTGCCAATGGATTCTAATGCATTGCATTAGTGATTAGACACCCTGGGGTTCAGGACCACTAAGGAATCTAATAAATGCATAAAACAATTTGCAAAAGAAAAAAAATTCAAATCACTCCCCTTTCCCTAGAATATAAAAGTACTTAAATACTGTGAAACATATACACATTATGTATTCCTATATCTGAAAATGCCCGGTCTACAAATTGCCATTTTTTCACTGTTTTGCCTCTGATAAAAATTTGAATAAAAAGTGATCAAAGCAAAAGCAATTCCCCATAATGGTATAACTAAAAAGTACACCTGACCCCGCAAAAAAAGACACCCTATACATTCCCGTACACAGAAGTATAAAAAAGATACAGGTGTCAGACTATGGTGACTTTTAGAAAAAAAAAAAAATTTAAGCAATTTTGGATTTTTGTTAAGGGGTTAAAATGTAAATGAAACCATATAAATTTGGTATTCTCAAAATAGCACGGAAACATAGAATACAACTGACATGTCATTTTGGCAGCATAGTGAACACCATAAAAACGAAGGCCATAATAAAGTCGCACAAATGCATTTTTTTATTCAAAACCACCCCATTCTGAATTTTTTTTTCTATCTTCCCAGTACATTGTGCAGAATAATTAACCCCTTCCCAACATGCGCCGTAATAGTACGGCGCATGTCGGGTCTGTAACTATGGCGACCGCCCGAGAGCCGGGCGGCCGCCATAGCTGCCGGGTGTCTACTGCTCCGGACCGATCGGAGGCATTAACCCCTCCGGCGCCGCGGTCAAAGGCGCTGGAGGCGCCATTTTCCCGGCGGCGCATGGCCCCCGCCATTTTGGCCGGGATCGCCGGCTCCTGGAGCATGCTCCAGGGCTGACGTCCCGTTGCCATGACAGCCGGGAGCCTTGTACAGGCTCCCAGGCTTGTCTGCAAATCCTCTCTTTTGCAGGCTGGTCTATGCAGCCTGCAAAAGAAAGGATGCTTTTTTTCAATGCATTGCAATGCATTAGCATTGTAATGCATTGCATTAGTGATCAGACCCCCTGGGGTTCAACACCCCTAGGGGGTCTAATAAATGCAAAAAAAAAATAAAATAAAAAAGTTAAAAAAAATATAAAAAAATATAAAAAGAATTAAAAGTTCAAATCACCCCCCTTTCCCTAGAACACATATAAAAGTAGTTAAAAACTGTGAAACATATACATGTTAGGTATCCCCGCGTCCGAAATCGCCTGCTCTACAAATCTATAAAAATATTTTTCCTGTTCGGTAAACGCCGTAGCGGGAAAAATAGTCGAAAGTGCCAAACTGCCGTTTTTTCACTGTTTTGATTCTGATATAAATTTGAATAAAAAGTGATCAAAGCAATAACATTTCCCGAAAATGGTAAAAATAAAAAGTACACCCGGCCCCGCAAAAAAAGACGCCCTATGCATCCCCGTACACTTACGTATAAAAAAGTTACGGCCGTCGGAATATGGCGACTTTTAGAAAAAAAAATTTTTAACACAGTTTTGGAATTTTTTTTAGGGGTCAAAATGTAAATAAAACCATATAAATTTGGTATCCCTGGAACCGTACCGAAACACAGAATATAGGGGACATGTCATTTTGGCTGCACAGTGAATGCCGTAAAACCAAAGCCTGTAAGAAAGTCGCAGAAATGCATATTTTTCTTCAAATCCACCCCATTCTGAATTTTTTTCCTGCTTCCCAGTACATTATATAGAATAATTAATGGTAGCATCATGAAGAAAAATTTGTCCCACAAAAATTAAGACCTCATATGGCTCTGGGAGCAGAGAAATAAAAAAGTTATGGGGTTTAGAAGGAGGGGAGTCAAAAACGAAAAACGAAAATCAAAAAATGGCGGAAGGGGTTAATGGCAGCATCATGAAATAAAATTTTTCCCACAAACATTAAGACCTCATATGGCTCTGGGAGCGGAGAAATAAAAAAGTTGTAGGGTTTGGAGGGGGTGGGGAAGTCTAAAATGAAAAATCGAAAAATGCCCGCAGTGGGAAGGGGTTAATATGGATAACTTGTCACATGCTATTTTGGTGCATTTTTTAAACAAATGCAGATTATGGTTTTGAAAAACACTGCAAGTGTGAAGTAACCCTAGAAGTTACTATAAATTCAGGTTTACATTGACTCTTTTGGCATACAGTTAACATACTTACTTTCAATTTCCTTAATTTTCATTTCCCATGGTATGCATGCAGTTCTGAAATTTTCAAAATCTCTTTGAAACTTCATCCATTTCTAGAAAAGGAAATGCATTTTTTATTACATGAATTATTACTAGTATTGCTACAGATTGTCAAATCTGTTCTCAAAACATTATATATTGTGTTTCTTTAACCGTACTTAAATGGTTCTATTAGCGTACTATAAACTCCTTCCTGCCACAGGGAGTTTTCATGTTTGTATGTTTTTATTTTTCCACTTGTTTTCTGTGAGATTACACCATTTTGTAATTTCTTTTTTGAGGCAGATATAGGGATAGATAGGTCAGAGGAAGGTCAGGCTATAATGGTGAATGGAGAAGAGGATTGTGATGGGGGAATTTAAACAGTTGACGGGGAGATCCATGTATTACAACTGAACAGTTTTGATAAATCTGGGCATAAAACTTCAAGAATTCACATTTCTGGAAATAAATGTGTGAACTTGGATGGCAAGATAAAGTGCATGTTCACAAATGCCAGAAGCCAAGCGGGCAAACTGGAGGAGCATGAGGCCCTGGTTCAAGAGGAACACTTTGATGGTGGTTGAAACATGGCTAGATTCCTCACATGATTGGGCAGTTAATATTCAGAGTTTTAGATGCGTTCGCAAAGAAGGAAGGGAGGTAGAGTATGTGTACATGTCTGAAGTGGCATGAAAGTAAATGTAAAAGAGGTAAATGAGTGTAAAGATTGTGAGGATATGGGATCCTTGTGGATGGAATTGCATAAGGATGTGACCACTGATAAAATACTTTTTGATATAATCTATAGATCCCCCTCCCACAACATAACCCAGGAGTTAGAAGACAGTTGTACAAGCAAATTGAGTAGGCGGCACAGGCGGGTACAGTGATCTTGATTAGCGATGAGCGAGTAGTATTTGATCGAATACTACGGTATTCGAAATATTCGTACTCGATCAAATAATACTCGCTATTCACAGTAAATATTCGATTCAGAGCCAGCGTTGATTGGCCTAATGCTATACAGTGTATAGCATTCGGCAAATCAACGCTGGTTCTGCAGCAGACTCGTCCTTGCTAGTTGGGAGAGCTGGAAGCTTGCTGTTATGAGGGAGCTTACTTTTTCTCATAGGAATGAGTTGACCAGCATTGATTGGCCAGTGTACAGCATTCGACTAATCAACGCTGGTTCTGCCGGAGGCTCGTCTGTGAGGAGGCGGAGTGTAAGATCGGACCACAGCAGTCTCCATTGTGGTCCGATCTTAGACTCTGCCTCCTCACAGATGAGCCTCCGTCAGGATCAGCGTTGATTGGCCGAATGCTGTACACTGGCCAATCAACGCTGGTCAATTCATTCCTATGAGAAAAAGTCAGTATAAGTGGTCAGCTGTAGCCTTTGAGAATTACAACGCGTTTAATAAAATTTGTTAACGGGAAGTAAAATCAGCTAAAATACCTAATGAAATGCAGATGGCTAAGGAAAGCAACACTAACCTTCAAGAATGAAGCACACATTGACCATAATAATTAACAGGGTAAAGTTTTTGGGACCCTTGTGCTTCTGTTTGACCATGAAGACCGGTCTACTATATCTCATGATCTCTCAGGGAATCCACAGCCTTTTTCCAGTTCCAGTGGGTAATGATTTTGTCAGGACACGGAGTCGCCGTGGTCTCCTTGCTGCGCGGCGCCTCCCTGGGAGACGTGTTAAGAGTTCTGTTGGTTGCGCTTAGGTGATTAAGGGTTAAATCTTTTCCCTACTCTCAGTACTCTATGCCATTAGCCATCATTGGTTTTGGGTGTGTTTTTCTCTGCTGCTATTTAAACCCCACCCAGGCTTGTATCCTTGCCAGCCATTCACTTTGTGTTTCCTGGTCTCCTGCTCGGTCAGATATCCTGTCTGTGTCTCTTTCAGTCTGTATATTAGTTGCTGTATACCCGGCTTGTATTTGACTATTCTTTTGTCTTCTGATTCGGCACTTCATTCTGATATCCTGGTTTAACCCTCTTCTTGTCCGACCTCGCCTTCTCTATTGTGTTCTCGCTGGGACTTGTTGTCCTCCCTCTTTCCATGCTATTTTGTCTTTTGTTTTGCATTGCATTTTACACTGTGCTTTCTGCTTAGGTGTGACCCTCATTACTCCAACCCCTAGCACTTTCAGGGCTTCCTCTTCCTTCACCCTAGCTGCCTGGACAGTAGCGTAGGAGTCACGGCAGGCGCACTCCAAGTAGGGAGTGCATTGGTTTGCCTCACCTCAGATATAACAGCATAGTTTTAGCCGCAGGGCCTATGACCCCTTTTTCATTAGTTGCACAGTTTTGCATCCCAGCTGTGTCATCTCGCACCGCCTGACACTGACCCCAATCAGATTTCAGATACAGATTTCCTAATGACAATTAGTTGCTGTAGACCAGAGGTTCCCAAACTTTTTTTCTCGTAGACCACTTTCAAAATTTTACTGGTTTCGGTGAAGCCCCTCTTGCTACATTTCTACCATATTCCATAGTTGGATATTTCCATATAATATCCACGCCAACGTAGACCCCCATTGAGTCTCCCGTGTACTCTTGGGGGTCCACCTGAAGCACTATGGGAATCACTGCTGTAGACAATGAAGGTTTTGTATCAGGATAGGTAGTGGAGTAAGCCATGGGACACCATAGGTGTTCAAGGGTGGTTGATTAGGGAGAATGAGGCCCAGCTTAGCCCATATGGGTAATCAGGGTATAGAAGAAACTGGGTGATATCCAGGGATACAAGGTGGATGTAGTCCAAGGGAAATACAGGGAAAGGGAATACACAGCCCTCTTGTGTGACAAAATCACAGTCCAAACATTTTTATAACAAAAAAGTAACAAAACAAAACAAAAAGCTGGAGCACTCACTCAGTAAACAGTGGAACAGTCGCACAGAACCTCCTTTGTTCCTCCGGCTTGGAACGTGATCACACAAAGAGTCCCGGTAAATATGAGATCCAGCGATATCCACTTTTCCTTAAAATTTTCCTTTTATTGAATCATAATTAAAATTGCAGACATTTAGATGGTACATGGACAAACTGGAATTGAACAGTTCAGTAGCAGACCTGACTGGCAAGCTGACACATTTCGAAACTATCATTTCTTAGTCATAGCTATTAGTTTTGAAACGCTTGCCAGTCAGGTCTGCTACTGAACTGTTCCATTCCAGTTTGTCCATGTACCATCTAAATGTCTGCAATTTTAATTATGATTCAATAAAAGGGAAATTTTAAGGAAAAGTGGATATCGCTGGATCTCATATTTACTGGGACTCTATACAAGGTGGATGACCAGGATGTGGCAATAGTGACCAATGAGAGGGCATCAGGGTTAAGCTTTCAGGAGTTCCAGGCAGTAGACAGTGAGAGGTCATGCCAGGTCTGGAATGTGTTAGGGGAGTCTTTAAGCCCAGTCAGTTTTGTTGAGCATTCAGTGGCACACAGGTCATTTACCTTCCATGGAAGGAGCCTCAACCAACTTTGGGAGCCACCAGCCCACACGGTGGCCACATGGACATCCTTGATGATCAGGTCTCCTGTCATAGCGTTCTCAAATCCACCAGCAATGGCCATCCCACAGTCTCCAGGATTGCCATAGACCATGCCTAATTCTGGCATCTCAGACTGCAGCAGTACATGGAAGGCACCAGGAAGGGTAATTACAATGTATGAGACAAAGCTACAGGTCGGATGTCTTTTGTCTCTATTGAGTTTGCAGAGTCAGGGATGGACAGCACTGGAGGTCAGAGGTGCTCTTTCCAGTTGTAAAATGGCAGCCAGAGAGGGGGGGTGACTGCTCGGTATCAGAAGGCAACAGTGGGAATCTCATGGTAGTAGTGCAGGAGGTGGGAAAATAGAAGCATACAGGGGAGAAAGAACAATGAAGATGCAGAGCTGTTGAATGTGCAGCAATTCACATGCACAACAGGAAGTAGAGAACTAGACAGATAGATAGATAGATAGATAGATAGATAGATAGTGAAATTTTGAACACTTGACTTGTGAATACTTACTTTAAGCATCATGACTTTGTAAGCATAAAACTTTTTCCCCTTTCCTTTTCCGAGTGCTCCTTCAAATTTTTCCACAAATTCCTGAGCTTCCCTAAAATTGAAAAGTAAGATAAACGCATCAGCAGCACAAATCCTTCTCCTTTGCTATTAGTTTGCTAGAATGTAACTGTTGACAAAATTTGTGAGTTTCTGTTCACATTAATCTCATGGTTTCCGGTTACAACGGCACCATGATAGATATCTCTGATCCATTTTCAAATACATATCAACTAATTCGACACACCTATTAGACTTATAAAAAACTTGGTTTCCGTTGAAGTTCCATCATTTTTAAGGGAGCCTTCACATGGAGTTATGCTGCGCTCATTCTGAACGTAGAAACACGTTCAGAATGAGCGCGTAAAAAGCAGCTCCCATTGACTTGAATGGGAGCCAGCATACGTGCGCTACCCATTGAAATCAATGGGAGGCCTTTTTGGTACTTTTCCCTTATCGGTCCATCATCGCAGTTCAGCATCAGCATCGGGACATTCAAGTCAATGGGAGCTGCTTTTTACGCGCTCATTCTGAACGTGTTTTTACGTTCAGAATGAGCGCAGCGTAACTCCGTGTGAAGGCTCCCTTAAAAATGATGGAACTTCAACGGAAACCTGCAGAACGGACTCCCAGGCGCAGATGTGAACGATCCCTGAGAGTGATTTTCTGTAGCAGTGTGTACATGCACATCACGTCATCACTGCAGAACAACAAATCCAGCAGGGGTCACTAAAAAGGTGACACTAGAGTACTGCCGAAATTACCAGATGAGGTTTTTTTTAATACTTTTTCCTACTTTGAGATAATTTGTAGAGAAAAACCTGGAATCCCCTTTAGGCTAAGGCCCGACATAGAGAGCCGCAGCTGAAAAATGTGGTAGAAAAGACAATGGAGAAAAAATGCATCACGTTTTTTCTGCAGTGTTTTTCACAGAAAGTCCACAGTTTTCCTCTGTGAATCGCCTCGGTCAAAGCGTGGGTGCCACCATTTTCCCTGTGATCGCTGGCACCCGGAGTGAGCTCCCTGGCTTGTCATTCTATTGCTTCTATTGCAGGCTACGCTAGGTAGCCTGCAAAAGAAGCCCCAGAATTTTGCAATGTATTGCAATGCATTAGCATTGTAATGCATTGCATTAGTGATCAGACCCCCTGGGGTTCAAGACCCCTAGGGGGTCTAACAAATGCAAAAAAAAAAAAAGTTTTAAAAAAAGTAAAAACAAAATATTAAAAATATTAAAAGTTCAAACCACCCCCTTTCCCTAGAACACATATAAAAGTACTTAAAAACCATAAAACACATACATATTTGGTATCCCTGTACGGTAAATGCCGTAGCAAGAAAAAAAGTCAAAAGTGCCAACTGCCGTTTTTTCACAGTTTTGCCTCTGATAAAAAATATAATAAGTGATCAAAGCAATAGAAATTCCCCAAAATGGTATAACTAAAAAGTACACCCGGCCCCGCAAAAAAAGACACCCTATCCATCCCCGTACATGGAAGTATAAAAAAGTTACGGGTGTCAAAATACTGAGACTTTTAGAAAAAAAAAAAAATGTAAACAGTTTTGGATTTTTGTTAAGGGGTTAAAATGTAAATAAAACCATATAAATGAGGTATCCTCGGACTCATACTGAAACACAGAATACAGAAGACATCATTTTGGCTGCACAGTGAACACCGTAGAACCAAAGCCCGTAAAAAGTCTCTCAAATGCATTTTTTGTTCAAATCCACCCCATTCTGAATTTTCTTGCAGCTTCCCAGTACATTATACAGAACAATTAATGGTAGCATCATAAAGAACAATTTGTCCTGCAAGGAATAAGACCTCATATGGCTCTGAGTGGAAAAAACAGTTATGGTATTTGGAAGGAGGGGAGTCAAAAACGAAAATCAAAATATGCCAGCGGCGGGAAGGGGTTAAAACTATCTAGATGAAATATGACTGCATGATCCACTTTAAGAGTATAGCGATAAAAGATTATTAGCAGACTATTTAAATGTTAAAGGAGTTCTCTACTTTGGATAGTTACAGTCCTATGAAAAAGTTTGGGCACCCCTATTAATCTTAATCATTTTTAGTTCTAAATATTTTGGTGTTTGCAGCAGCCATTTCAGTTTTATATATCTAATAACTGATGGACACAGTAATATTTCAGGATTGAAATGAGGTTTATTGTACTAACAGAAAATGTGCAATATGCATTAAACCAAAATTTGACCAGTGCAAAAGTATGGGCACCTCAACAGAAAAGTGACTTTAATATTTAGTAGATCCTCCTTTTGCAAAGAAAACAGCCTCTAGTCGCTTCCTGTAGCTTTTAATCAGTTCCTGGATCCTGGATGAAAGGATTTTGGACCATTCCTCTTTACAAAACAATTCAAGTTCAGTTAAGTTTGATAGTCGCCGAGCATGGACAGCCCGCTTCCAATCATCCCACAGATGTTCAATGATATTCAGGTCTGGGGACTGGGATGGCCATTCCAGAACATTGTACTTGTTCCTCTGCATGAATGCCTGAGTCGATTTGGAGCGGTGTTTTGGATCATTGTCTTGCTGAAATATCTATCCCCGGCGTAACTTCAACTTCGTCACTGATTCTTGAACATTATTCTCAAGAATCTGCTGATACTGAGTGGAATCCATGCGGCCCACAACTTTAACAAGATTCCCGGTGCCGGCATTGGCCACACAGCCCCAAAGCATGATGGAACCTCCACCAAATTTTACAGTGGGTAGCATGTGTTTTTCTTGGAATGCTGTTTTTTTTTTGGACGCCATGCATAACGCCTTTTTGTATGACCAAACAACTCAATCTTTGTTTCAACAGTCCACAGGCTTGTCCAAATGTGCTTTTACATACCTAAGGGGGCTCTGTTTGTGGCGTGGTTGCAGAAACAGCTTCTTTCTCATCAATCTCCCATACAGCTTCTATTTGTGCAAAGTGCGCTGTATAGTTGACCGATGCACAGTGACACCATCTGCAGCAAGATGATGCTGCAGCTCTTTGGAGGTGGTCTGTGGATTGTCCTTGACTGTTCTCACCATTCTTCTTCTCTGCCTTTCTGATATTTTTCTTGTGTATACAAAAATTTGTTGTATCAGCTCACCCTATGTAGATCCAATAGTAGTCCTATAGGGGCTCGGCATGCAGGTGAACTTTGTCCTGCTGATGATATTCCCAATGTAGCGATAAAATATGCCAGCTGCTTCCAAGGACAATGATGAAGATTGAATTTTCCGCAGTTTAAAACTTAACTTTTATTCTCATTCTTCGGTAAAATAGTTACATAGTAACTGAAGTCATGCCTTAGTGTGTACCAAGCGACGCGTTTCGGGACGATATGTCCCTTCGTCTGGCTCGACTTACTGCACAACTGAGGTGCTTAAAAACAAAGCTGAGTGACATAACTCCTCCCTCTCATTGAAATTTTAACCCCATAAGCATATATATATTAAATTCATTATAGGTTTAACAATATTAAATACAACACATATAATCATGCTTAATACTAACAATCATAAACATATACCATGGGTTATATTCAAAAAACATATAAATGTATACACCATTAGAAATTCAAAAAAACTGCGTATAATCTGCAGTGTGAACTCCGTCAACTCACCAGCAAGTTTTAAATTTATTCATATACTAATAAATATGAAACCTTTAATCAAATCAGATTATATAGATCCGTATATCCATGAACAATCACCCAGATTGTTACATACCTCACGTATGATATATCATTATATAAGTGTTGTTCCGCTATTGCGCTGTTGCCTGAGTATGTTTAACTTGCAGTCTCGCGATATATCATAGTCACGTGACTGTTAGCCGGCTAATGCAGTCACATGATCGGAACAACAGCTAAATCAAATACATTAAAGGAAGAAGGAAAAACAGATCCAAATCTTCAAAATACACCATAAAAGGTAAGTATATAATATATTAAACCCTAACTAGATCCTAAGATTGTTGTGTGTGTATATATATATGTGTACTAACAACAACACCACTCTGATGACACTAACTTAATGGGTCTAGATCAATATTGACTCCGATTAATAAATGTATGACAAGTCTGATCTGATGTTTAGACCATTAGGGGAGCGTGTGTTGAGAGTTTTTATCCAATACGCTTCTCTAATTAAAACTTTTTTTTGCCAGTCGCCTCCCCGATGGAGGCGTACAACTTTTTTTATGGCATAAAACCTCAATTTAGAGATGTCACCTCTATGTACTGTCAAAAAATGACGTGCAGCTCCCGAGACATTGTCATGATTACTATTGATGTTGGTAATGTGTTACGACAAACGTTTTTTTAATTGTCGGATAGTACATCCGACATATTTCAGATGACATTCAACACATTCAATGATATACACAACGTGGTCACTTGAACAATTTAAAAAGGATTTGATGGGATACTTACAAGTATTGTCAAAATTAGTAAATGATATGGTTTTTTTGACATACTGACATAGGTTGCACCTTGTGGTGCCACACTTATAAAAACCATGTAAATCGAGCCAAGTGGTAGATCTGTCTTTTTCACTAGTATAAAGACTAGGTGACAAATAGTCACCCAAGCTTTGTCCTCGTTTTGCTACCACTTGCACCCCTGCACTAAGAATTTTTTTAGTTATCTCATCTTGTGTCAAAACAGGTAAATTTTTCATAATGATATGTTTGATCTCAGAAAACTGGTTTGAAAACGGTGTGGTGAACACAATTTTGTCCAATTTATTATTCATATTTTTATTAGAGTTTTGTAACAAAGACTCTCTATTTTTTTGGTCCACTATATTTGAGGCTCATCTAAGGCTCCAATTGGGGTATCCCCTCTGTTGTAATTTGTTTAATGTAATATGTTTCTGTATTTGATATTCTATGGGGTTGGAGCAAGCTCTCCGTGTGCGGAGAAGTTCCCCCACTGGCACAGACTTAAGTGTGTGGGCTGGATGTGAACTTGTAGCCATAAGAATGTTATTGCCAGCAGAGGCTTTACGGTATAATGAAGTCTCCACTATACCTAACTCAGAATTGCCTTTCAATGTAATATCCAAAAATGATGTTGTAACCGGATCAAAAGTATATGTAAACTTCAAGTTGATATTGTTTGTATTGAGATATGATAAAAAATGTTCAATATCAGATTGACTACCTTCCCACACCACCAAAACGTCATCTATATATCTCCCATACCACACGATGTTGCCATGATATGGGTTATTAACTGAAAAAACAAATTCTTCCTCCCACCACGAAAGAAAAAGATTCGCAATGGAAGGTGAAAAGACAGTTTTAGAGTCTCGAAGAAAACCCGGCGTTCGCTGTACCAACGGCTGCAAAAGTGAATCTAACCAGGTACACAATTTTTCATTTATAGAGCCTATACCGGCTACTATTGGGCGCAGGAGGGGAGGAAACCTCTCTTTATGGGTTTTAGGGACTCCATGCAGTATAGGCATGATTGGATTTTGTGGAACTAGATGTTTAGATTGGGAGTCGGAGAATATACCTAATGTTATACCTTTAGCTACAAGTTGTTGTAATTTAGCCAATATTGTGGGTGTCGGATCTCTATCAAGTGGTCTATACGTGTTACTATCACTTAATATTAAAAGACATCCTTCACGATAGTCATTACTATTCATAATGACGGTTTTGCCGTCTTTATCCGACTGTTTAATGACTATATCTTTATGTTTTTTTAGGTTTTGTAACATCTGAAATTCATTTTTGGATAAATTAGATTTAATGTGACTAGAATGCATTTTCATCTTAAGAATTTCAAGATCCGACTCTACTGCTAACTGAAATTGGCTATAGGATTGTGCCCGGGACCCTATTGGATAGAAACTAGGGTTGGACCCCACAGTTCCTACGTTATGAACTGAGGCATCATTGTAACTCCCACTTTCATCGGATAAATGTGACAAATTCAATAAAGCTACCTGTTCTTTGAACATCAAACCCGTGTATTCATTGACAATGTTATTCCTCATATCAAAGAACGACCTGTTATTAGTTGAATTCTGATTTATATCCGCAAAAAAATGTCGTTTTACAGTCAAAAGTCTCACAAATTTATTGACATCCAAAAGAGTGGAAAAAATATCAAAATTCCGAGTAGGGACAAATTTTAAACCTTTAGATAGAATTTTGAGTTCGAGTTCCGAAAAAGAGAAAGATGACAAATTCAATACCGTATCTTTAAAGCTATCATCTACTGTTGATTCAGATGTCAATATTTGTTTGACCTGGTGAAGTAGCGATTTCCTTGTCGAATGTTTACGTCCTGCTCTCCTTGTCCGTTTTTTGAAAATTGGAGATTAGATTTCCTTCCTTGATAACGGGCTGGAGTAGTCGTATAATCTTGACCATCAGATACAGTGGTACTGCTACTATCGTTATAAACAGAGTTATCCGATCCTAGTTCTGATGAACTGAAAGACACTCGGCGTTGCCAATTCTTCTGTGATGATCTATTTGAATTTTTCTTTTTATTTTTGAGTATGGATCTCAATGCATTGCCGGTATTTCTCTGTGGGTATACATAACCCGTAGTATAGTCCTGGGTGTCTCTAGAGAACTTCTTTTTTTTAATAGACATGATTTGTTGTTCCGTATTATCCAGTTTTTTTTTTGGATGCTATCCCGTATACTATTATAATTAATCTCTTTTTCAAAAGATTGCATTTGTGTAGACAAAGTAGCAAGATCATTTTTAATTTGTTCCAACTTAACTTTCTCTTGTTCTACAATCAAATTCATTAAACAAAAGGAACAATCTGACAAAATGGAATTCCAAGCTACCATGAATTGATCATTATAGATGGTGGTAGGTAGTTTTCTAAGACGTAAGCCTCTAGGAACCATTTGAAATTGGATGTATTTCTCAAGTGTTATACAATCCCAAGACACTCGTAGTTCTTGACTCATTAGACGTTCCCACTTGTGCATCACCTGTTTCAGATCAGTGTTAGTTTTACTCATTGCCGTGGCTTCAGTATCAAAAACGGTAGCTATTTTAGCTGCTCGATCTGTATGTGTAACATTAGATGCTGTATGTTGAACCTTGTTCACACATGCTGGAATATTGATAGATAAAGAACTTTCCATACTGTTGGGAGCACGATACTAAGTTCAACAGTCAAATATGTATACAAAAATTTGTTGTATCAGCTCACCCTATGTAGATCCAATAGTAGTCCTATAGGGGCTCGGCATGCAGGTGAACTTTTGCGCTGTATTGTTACCGATGCACAGTGACACCATCTGCAGCAAGATGATGCTGCAGCTCTTTGGAGGTGGTCTGTGGATTGTCCTTGACTGTTCTCACCATTCTTCTTCTCTGCCTTTCTGATATTTTTCTTGGCCTGCCACTTCTGGGCTTAACAAGAACTGTCCCTGTGGTCTTCCATTTCCTTACTATGTTCCTCACAGTTGAAACTGACAGATTAAATCTCTGAGACAACTTTTTGTATTCTGCCCATGAACAACTATGTGGGCTGTCCATGCTCGGCGACCATCAAACTTAACTGAACTTGAATTGTTTTGTAAAGAGGAATGGTCCAAAATCCCTTCATCCAGGATCCAGGATCCAGGAACTGATTAAAAGCTACAGGAAGCAACTAGAGGCTGTTATCTCTGCAAAAGGAGGATCTACTAAATATTAATGTCACTTTTCTGTTGAGGTGCCCATACTTTTGCACCGGTCAAATTTTGGTTTAATGCATATTGCACATTTTCTGTTAGTACAATAAACCTCATTTCAATCCTGAAATATTACTGTGTCCATCAGTTATTAGATATATCAAACTGAAATGGCTGCTGCAAACACCAAAATATTTAGAACTAAAAATGATTAAAATTAATAGGGGTGCCCAAACTTTTTCATAGGACTGTAGTTCTTCCTTGTTTGAAGAAACCCTTGACAATAAACTGATGATAAATAGTTTCCCTTTTTGTAATCCGAGTGATTAGCTATAATCTATGGGAAAACCTTGCAGTAAGGCCAGGGTCCCACGCTCCAGAAATGCCGCAATTTGCCTGCAGCGCAAATGTGGCAGTAAAAAACGCGGCGTTATATAGTACAGGCAAAGTGGATGTGATTCATACAAATCCCTTGCCCACTTTTCTTTTAAAACCGCAGTGTGGACACGTTACGATTTTCAAAACCAGCACGGTTTTGGAAATCGCAGCATGTTAATTATATCTACGGAAATGCCAGCGGCTTTCCCATAGATACAATGGTAACAGAAAGTCCGCAGAGGAAAACTCTGAACTTTCTGCTCAAAGCGCTGCGGGAAGTCCCATGGTTTTTCTCACTGCGCTTTAGAGCTGCGGAACATCCCATGGAGCCTTAGCCTAAAAGTTCAGTTCCCTGCAGCGCCACCACAGGGAAAAATGAAGCAGTACGCAGTGTTCACTAGTATCAATGGATTGATGCAGGACAGGACAGCTAATCCAGAGCGGGTGATAATCTTTTGTACTGTAACTACTCTCCTGTCTACCCTACAGATGACAATATTCAACAGAATTAGCTCAGAATTTCTAAACTGGGTATATGAAGAAAAGTTCTCTAAATGAAACAGCCATTTTAATGCAATTCTTACTTTAGGACTTCAAGCTTTTGTTTCATTTTCCATGGTTTATTCCTTATAGTGGCGATCAGTTTCTTTTTCTCTTCCACTGCTTCTTTTAGCTTGTCCATTTCCTCTTCTGTTATGGCATCTTCATCATCAGACCTACATAAGAATAGTAAAAATGTTTTGTTGTGAACTAATTAACAGCATCATTAGCTAATGAATACTAGGTTCACACAGGCATTCCCTCCCAGATTCTGCTTAGGGTAAGTTCAGACGGGGTTTTTTGGACCGGAACCTGAGGCGGAGGCAGTCGAGCGCTCAGCTCCGGATTAGGCCCAATAAATGGGCCTAGTCGGGAGTGTCTTCAGGCCGAATCGCGAGGCAAAACGGCCTGAAGAATCAAGCCGGCTCCCGGAAAAAAAACACCTGAACGGCTCCCATTGATTTCAATGGGAACCGTCTTTTTGGTCATGATTTTGAGGAGATACGGACTCAAAATCCTGACCCAAAAACCCTGTGTGAATTTACCCTTAAAAGGACTGAAACCTGAATGCTAGTGTGAACTTAGCGTATAACCGGTTTATCATATACTGCAGGCATTTACTGGGCTTAATAACAATAATGTTATTAAAATTTTTTTAAAGTTTACATCAGAGAAATGTGGCATAGAACATGGAGATTAGCAATATAGAACCATTACAAAGACAACGATTTATACAATGAGAGTATGCGGTACTAATCTTCCTGAGCTGCTAGAATATCTCCTTGAAAAGTATGAAGAGCTGGGGCCCACACGGTGGCTCAGTGGTTAGCACTGCAGCCTTGCAGCGCTGGAATCCTTGGTTCAAATCCCACCAAGGGCAAAAAAACATCTGCAAGGAGTTTGTCTGTTCTCCCCGTATTTGCATGGATTTCCATTCCATATTCCAAAAACATACTGATAGGGAAAAATGTACATTGTGGGCTCACAATCTACATTTAAAAAAAAAAAAAGAAAAGAAAAGCGTGAGGAGCTGAGAAGCAGTGAAAGGACGAGTTGTACATGCTTGCAAAGGTACACTACCGTTCAAAAGTTTGGGGTCACCCAGACAATTTTGTGTTTTCCATGAAAACTCACACTTTAATTTGTCAAATGAGTTGAAAATGAATAGAAAATATAGACAAGACATTGACAAGGTTAGAAGTGAATTTTATTTGAAATAACAGCATTGCAGACCTTTGGAATTCTAGCTGTTAATTTGCTGAGGTGATCTGGAGAAATTTCACAAGTTGAATTGGCTTGATGGCCACTTTTTGCGCACCATACGGTGAAGCTGCTCCCACAACAGCTCAATGGGGTTCAAATCTGGTGACTGCGCTGGTGACTGCGCTGGCCACTCCATTACAGATAGAATACCAGCTGCCTGATTCTTCCCTAACTAGTTCTTGCATAATTTGGAGGTGGCTTTGGGTCATTGTCCTGTTATAGGATGAAATTGGCTCCAATCAAGCGCTGTCCACAGGGTATGGCATGGCATTGCAAAATGGAGTGATTTCATTTCTAAGAACAAGAATAGACTTTCGATTTTCACATGAAAGTTCTCTTTTTCTGGCCATCTTGAGAGTTAAATCGAACTTATAAATGTAATGCTCCAGATTCTCAACTAGCTCAAAGGAAGGTCAGTTTTATAGAAACTGTTCTCAGCTGTGCTAACATACTTGCACAAGGCTTTTCAAGGGTTTTCTAAACATCCATTAGCCTTCTTACACAGTTAGCAAAGACAAAGTACCATTAGAACACTGGAGTGATGGTTGCTGGAAATGGGCGTCTATACACCTATGTAGATATTGCATTAAAAACCAGACGTTTGTAGCTAGAATAGTCATTTCCAACATTAACAATGTATAGAGTGTATTTCTGATCCATTTAATGTTCTCTTCATTGAAAAAAACTGTGCTTTTCTTTCAAAAATAAGGAAATTTCTAAGTGACCCTAAACTTTTGAATGATAGTGTATAATAAAAAGAATTTGGGGCAGATATTCTCAATATTATTTAGACTCTTATTTAGCAGAGCCTCATAGGGATTCTTCTTTATATCGAAGCCTATGACTCATTGTATGAGGTGATAAATTTGTATCCATATCCTTTTAAGGTCAAGGCCTCAACTTTTGAAAATGCATTTTTGGGAGAAAAAAAACCTGTGTGTCACATTACCTGCAAAGAGGATTGGATTCACTGCAGCTCGCTTGATGGGATCTTAGTCTAAATGCATTTTACTGTCTAAACAAGTTATCCTTTAACCATAGAATAGGAGATAACTTACAAATTGGTTGAGGGCCAAGTGCTCAGACCCCCACTCATCAGAAGAACGGAGGACATTTGTCTCCTGCACTGAATTAATTTCAATCAGAGAGCCAAAGATAGCGCAGTGTTGTTCTTTGCCTATGTTTAGCTCTCCTGCTGAAATTAATGCAGTGATGCCCATACTGACCGACCAACACTCCATTCAGAATAGGGGACACCCAATAATCTGCAACATGGATAGTTGATAACCTGTTAAGATGGGAAATCCTATTGACTTTCCCGTTATGTGCCCCGGGTCAAGAGCTATCGGTGCTGTTACTGATTGGTCTTCACTGTCAGAAGGGCGTTCCTGACAGTGTAACTTCCATGACGCTGAGTGGTGAGAAACGCCCTCCCTCCTTCCTGACAGTACTCATCTATAGATTAGTACTGGGGGGGGGGTTGTCGGTAAGGAACGCCCTCTCTGACAGTATGCTACACACAGTACTGTCACGAGGGTAGTTTCAGTTAGACTGACAGGAACACACTTCTTACAGTGAAGAGCTATAGGTAATGGCACTGATATCTCTTGACCCGGGACATATAACTGGAAAGCCAATAGCTAAATTCAGCACACTGTCATCTTTCTAGCTGTATATGTGCTCAAGAACATGAAAGGTCTTCTTTAAGGCTGGGGTCCCACATTGCGCAAACACTGTATTTACATTACCCGCAAAGTAAATGAGATTCCACATTGCACATTCCACACATTGCAGAAAAAAATCTTCAAAGGAAATACTGAAATTTTGCAAATCGCAGCATATCAATTATTCCTACAGAAACGCTGGCATTTTCCATAACATTATAATAGGGGCAGAAAGTTTGCAGAGGAAAACTCTGTAGACTTTGGGTGCATTCACACGATGTCTTTTGGCTTTTAATGTGCCACGTAGACGCCGCGGGATCTTTTGCGGGCCGTATATGCTCCCATTGTTTTCAATGGGAGTCGGTACCGTATACGCGGCGCTATTTTGCGGCCGCCGCAAAATCACGGCCGCAAAATAGCGCCGCATATACGGTACGGCTCCCATTGAAATCAATGGGAGCGTATACGGCCCGCAAAAGATCCCGCGGTGTCTACGTGGCACATTAAAAGCCAAAAGACATCGTGTGAATGCACCCAAAGTCTACAGAGTTTTCCTCTGCAAACTTTCTGCCCCTATTATAATGTTATGGAAAATGCCAGCGTTTCTGTAGGAATAATTACGTGCCAAAAGACATCGTGTGAATGCACCCTTTGTGTGAAAAACGCTGCGGAAAAAAAATTTAATGTGTTTTCCTAGAACACATATAAAAGTAGTTAAATACTGTGAAACACATACATGTTAGGTATCCCTGTGTCCGAAAATGCCCCCTCTACAAATCTATGAAAATATTTTTCCTGTACGGTAAACGCCGTAGCGGGAAAAAAAGTCAAAAGTGCCAAATCGCCATTTTTTTCACTGTTTTGCCTCTGATAAAAATTTGAATAAAAAGTGATCGAAGCAATACCAATTCCCCAAAATGGTAGAACTGGAAAGTACACCCGGCCTCGCAAAAAGAGACGACCTATAAATCCCCATACACAAAAGTATAAAAAAGTTATGGGTGTCAAAATATGCCGACTTTTAGAAAAAAAAATTGTCACAATTTGGATTTTTAAGGGGTTAAAATGTAAATAAAACCATATAAACTAGGTATCCTTGGAATCGTACCAAAACATAGAATAAAGGTGACACGTCATTTTGGCTGCACAGTGAACGCCGAAAAAACGAATCCCGTAAGAAAATCGCACATATGCACTTTTTCTTCAAATCCACCTCATTCTGATTTTTTTTCCAGCTTCCCAGTACATTATACAGATTGGCAGCATCATGAAGAAAAAATTGTCCCACAAACATTAAGACCTCATATGGCTCTGAGAGCAGAGAAATAGAAAAGTTATGGAGTTTGGAAGGAGGGGAGTCAAAAATGAAAATCAAAAAATGCCATCGGCGGGAAGGAGTTAAACAGTAGTCCTCAAAGTTTTAAATTTTATAGGAGATGTGGTATTCATAAAAAAGTGGAAATATAATGTTGCAATTTTAGGTATAGAAAAAAACTACGAGGAGGGCAGTTTATAATGACGTTACACACAATATGTTAATAGCAATTATCATGCATGTAAAGGTAAGGTAATGTTATTATTATTACCCATCTGCATCCTTTTTCTTTTTATTCTTGGCATTTTCCCTTGCTTTGCGGTTAGCTGCTCCAGCTCCTTTCCTCCCTTTTCTTCCTTTAGGACTACCTTCTCCATCCTCTTCATCTCCCTCCTCATTTGTGGGAGTTTGGTCCTCATCATCAGATTCTGCCAACCAAGGCTTCATATTAGGTACTCTCCAATTTTTCTCTCTACGCTTTGGAGGTTGATTTTCCTCTTCAGAGTCTTCCTTTTCTTCTTTAATATAAAAGAAATGTAAATTTCTATAAGACTGAAGCCTGGACAAGCTATCACACCTCACCAAAGCACTTCCCCCCTCATAAAAAGAGTGTAAAGTGGCACACTTCTTGGCACATGGACGCCCATTTTCACCATATTTGCCACTTTCAAAAAAGTGGGTGGAACAGAGAGGGGATCAAGGTGGGACAGAATAAAAAAAAAAATCAGATTCTGCATCAAAATCCGTCTGCAAAAAACTCTGTGTGAACATACACTTAAATATTCTCTTTTCCTAATGCCTGACACAAGTAAACAATTGAGAGAGAATTCTACAAAAGGTGACTACATTATTGAACTTTGTTCTACTCCTTATACCATTTCTACTAATCTGTTAAAACACATAATAAAATTAGTGCAAGGAAAGCATGAAGGAGCTGCCCATTGAAACTCCCCCAGGTTTTACCAGGAATTTTTTGTAACTCTTTGATATTTATACTATATAACATATAAAGTATTTTGAGTAGTGGGAAAAGACAGGCACCACACTACCAAAGTTTTAAAATGCAACTCCCATTTTATTTATTTTCTATTGTGTTGGGGATTGTTTGGAGAAACTTTTTGTAATATAAGGGCTAGTTCGCACATAAATTACGTGTGGCTTAATTTGGTCCGGTTTTTGGACCTTGACACATTTTTTGGAGCGTTTTCTGGAGCAGTTTTTAGTAAAAACAGCTTCAGAAAATGCCAGGTGGTTTCCCCCTCCCCCGGCGGGTTGTGTTTAAATCCTGTGCGTGCACAGTATCGTTCCCTCTGGAGCGTTATTGCGCACGCTCTGGCGCCATGCTCAGTATGCTCAGTTCCCCTTAGAACTACGACAAAAACGGCACCGAATCGTGGCCCGGAGGGAGCACTACTGTGCACACGTGCGATTTAAACACAACCCGCTGGTGAAAAGAAGAAGGGGGCATGGAAGGAGGACGTTGCTGGAAGAAGACACCAGAGGAAGGCGGGACCGAAGATGACGTCCACCAGTGCACGAACTGCCCACCGTGCACGGTAAGTATAATTTGCATATATGTTTTTACGGTCTTAGTTAGGGTTGAGCTGATCTTGAGATTTCAAGATCGATTTTAAAATCCGATTTCCGATCATTTTCCAGCCGATCTCGATCCTGATCGTGATCGTGAAATTTGCTCAATCGCCGATCTTTATCCGATCCTTTCCGAACCCGATCCTCAACCCTAGTCAATGCTTCTCTATGGGAAAAGTCACTTTTAGGGTTGAGCCGATCTTGAGATAACCTCTGATCTCGATCCCGCTGGAAAAGATCGGGTCGGAAATTCCGATCACGATCGTGAAATTTACTCGATCGCCGATCGAAATCTTTTCCGATCCCGATTGCTCAACCCTAGTCTTAGTTTAAAACGGGGGGGGGGGGGGGATTTTAAAATGCCATTAACGGTGTCTGAATAACCCTATTCAGGCATGTGTAGGGCTCATACGGCATAATTTTGCTAATAAAGCCCCTTTAAGATACAGGACAAACTCTTAGGGTAAGTTCACATTGAGTTTTTTGAGGCCGTATTCGCCTCGAAATCCTGACCAAAAAGACGGCTCCCATTTATTTAAATGGCAGCGGCTTAGGAGCGAGATGCTCATTCTTCAGGCCGTTTCGAGTCGCAATTCGGCCTGAAGACACTCCGTCCTCTGGACTAGGCCCATTCATTGCGAAGTGCACGGCTGGATGCCGGTGCAGTGCACCGGCTTTCTGTCGAGGCGACCCGGCTTTTGGATCAGAACCTGAGGCAGCCTCAACCTCAAGTTCCACTCCAAAAAAACCCAGTGTGAACTTACCCTTACTAGTGGGAACTTTCCAGCCTGTGTTCTATTAAAGGGAAGTTAATTACATAAAAGCAAAAAAAAAGAAACAAATGTAAGTTTTACTTTAAAAATAAAAATATGGTTTGTAAAACTTTAAAAATCTGTGCAGACACAAGTGCTGGTCTAGCAGCATGTGTGAACTTTTACATACCAGAAAAATCTATCGTATATCTTACCTTCATTTTCTTCCACCTCAATTTGTACTGTGGACAAAAAGAAATACAAGAATTGATATGTGTGCATTGAATCATTACTGTATCAACTTGGTATAAATAGAAAAAATATACCCTAAAATCAGTTTTCATAAAATGTGTATGTTTATGTACCTGAATAAGAACTAAATATTAACCCTCATTTATAGTATGAAAGCTAAATTACTTAAATTGCATTTCTAATGGTAAAAGTACAATATGTTTAGCATGTAGAGGGTAAAAAGTTATCTAAGAAACTGACCTAAATTTAACTAAAAGCTCAAAATCAAAATTTCTGACCATAACACATACAGTGTTGGCCAAAAGTATTGGCACCCCTGCAATTCTGTCAGATAATACTCATTTTCTTCCAGAAAATGATTGCAATCACAAATTCTTTGGTATTATTATCTTCATTTAATTTGTCTTGAATGGAAAACCACAAAAAGAATTGTCAAAAAGACAAATTGGATATAATTCCACAGCAAACATAAAAGGGGTGGACAAAAGTATTGGCACTGTTTGAAAAATCATGTGATGCTTTCCTAATTTTTGTAATTAACAGCACCTGTTACTTACCTGAGGCACCTAACAGGTGGTGGCAATAACTAAATCACACTTACAGCCAGTTGAAATGGATTAAAGTTGACTCAACCACTGTCCTGTGTCCTTGTGTGACCACATTGAGCATGGAGAAAAGAAAGAAGACCAAAGAACTGTCTGAGGATTTGAGAAGCAAAATTGTGAGGAAGCATGAGCAATCTCAAGGCTACAAGTCCATCTCCAAAGACCTGAATGTTCCTGTGTCTACCATGCACAGTGTCATCAAGAAGTTTAAAGCCCACGGCACTGTGGCTAACCTCCCTAGATGTGGACGGAAAAAAAAAATTGACGAGAGATTTCAATGCAAGATTGTGCGGATGGTAGATAAAGAACCTCGACTAACATCCAAACAAGTTCAAGCTGCCCTGCAGTCCGAGGGTACAGCAGTGTCAACCCGTACTATCCGTCGGTGTCTGAATGAAAAGGGACTGTATGGTAGGATACCCAGGAAGACCCCACTTCTTACCCAGAGACATAAAAAAGCCAGGCTGGAGTTTGCCAAAACTTACCTGAGAAAGCCAAAAACGTTTTGGAAGAATGTTCTCTGGTCAGATGAGACAAAAGTAGAGCTTTTTGGGAAAAGGCATCAACATAGAGTTTACAGGAAAAAAAAGAGGCCTTCAAAGAAAAGAACACAGTCCGTACAGTCAAACATGGCGGAGGTTCCCTGATGTTTTTGGGTTGCTTTGCTGCCTCTGGCACTGGACTGCTTGACCGTGTGCATGGCATTATAAATTCTGAAGACTACCAACAAATTTTGCAGCATAATGTAGGGCCCAGTGTGAGAAAGCTGGGTCTCCCTCAGAGGTCATGGGTCTTCCAGCAGGACAATGACCCAAAACACACTTCAAAAAGCACTAGAAAATGGTTTGAGAGAAAGCACTGGAGACTTCTAAAGTGGCCAGCAATGAGTCCAGACCTGAATCCCATAGAACACCTGTGGAGAGATCTCAAAATGGCAGTTTGGAGAAGGCCCCCTTCACATCTCAGGGACCTGGAGCAGTTTGCCAAAGAAGAATGGTCTAAAATTCCAGCAGAGCATTGTAAGAAACTCATTGATGGTTACCGGAAGCGGTTGTGCACAGTTATTTTGTCTAAAGGTTGTGCTACCAAGTATTAGGCTGAGGGTGCCAATATTTTTGTCCAGGCCATTTTTGGAGTTTTGTGTAAAATGATCAATGATTTGACTTTTTTTTTTCATTCTCTTTTGTGTTTTTTCATTGCAAGCAAAATAAATGAGGATATTACCAAAGAGTTTGTGCTTGTAATCATTTTCTGGAAGAAACTGAGTATTATCAGACAGAATTGCAGGGGTGCCAATACTTTTGGCCAACACTGTATATAACATGGAATAAATACACAAAACAATATTGTCATGCTGTGTATAGTTCTGTCTCTATCATTTGGGTCTATAAACTATATATCTATAATTCTTATACAAATGTGTTTTTATTGATCACATTGTGCTTTCAATTCATTGTATAAGACTCTGTTCACATGTACTTCTGACAACTTTGCTGACAAGAATTGCACATTTGCATCAAGACAATGGACAATGGAAACCACCAAAGGCTAATCTCATCATAAATCAATGATGCCAGTTGGCATCTCTGTTATCTATTGTTCAAAGCAAGGTATCAATGATGCCAGTTGGTATCACGGATAAAGATAAAGACATATGGGGACTTTGTTGATTTTTTCTTTTTTGTTGAAGTGGTCCCTTTATATTTTCCATTCCTTTTAAACTACTCCTGGCTTTGGCTCAAATGAAAACACTGCAAAATCTGCACCAAGAAAGCAACAAAAGCTCCATGAGCTCAGGGGCTGGAATAGATTTGTGGTATAATTTATATCAGCTTCCAACTCTGCTCACTGTCTAAAAAAAAGTGGCGAATGGGGTGCAGAGACCGAGATGAGCCACAATGTGTAAAGTTGAAGTCCCATTTTTGGCCCTTTTGAGGCATCCGCTTCAGTCAAAATGAGCCCATGTGTATTGTCAGCCTAAGGCCGGGGCCCCATGGGACAGAAATGCCGTAATTTGCCCAGCGTTTCACAGTAAAGGCAAATTGGATGGGATGCTAGCAAATCCCATGTCTACTTTGCAGTAAAATAGAAAGGTAGAAGAGTATGGGTGGGCACTCACCAATCAGTAGACGGCACTTTTCTTCTTTATGTAAAAAAATGCCTTTATTAGAACATAGTAAAACAAATCCTCAGGGAGGGAGAGATGACATAGTTTGGCAGAAAAAACAGGCAACAGCCGTTTCGCGTTGTCAAACGCTTTTTCAAGCCTAATATGCAATACCATATGTTGCACCCCGTGTCCTTTAAGTACAACACTCAAGTTGAATCAGATTGGAAATCTCATATGTCAATCACCAGAAAGACCAATCACAAATAGGTTTCACTACCTCAGGACGGACCTGAAGGAGAACTACAACACAAACAGGCCACACCTAATGGGAGAATCTGAAACGCACCAATAGTTACCTAGCATCACGAATGCTGATGAATTCACATGGCCCGGACGCAGAAGGCGACCAATCGACATCCCGCCGACGCACATACTTCCCTACCACACTGCGCACGTAGGGTATAGGGCAGAGTGTTAACCACGCCCATCTGGGGAGAAAAGTGAAAACGAACAACTCAACCGGCCCAAATGTAGAGGCAAAATGTTTGTTTTCCTATCTATGTCTCCGTGAGCCCGCCCTGCCAACGAATAGGAACCAGTCCCTTGATGTTTCCTTTTTTCTTCTCAGGTGGGCGTGGCTATTGTTCCGTTCAGCACACTCCATGCGCAATGCGACAAGAAGGCATGCGCATCGGCGAGAGGCCGATTGGTTGCCTCTACATTTGGGCCGGTTGAGTTGTTCGTTTTTACTTTTCTCCCCAGATGGGCGTGGTTAACACTCTGCCCTATACCCTACGTGCGCAGTGTGGTAGGGAAGTATGTGCGTCGGCGGGATGTCGATTGGTCGCCTTCTGCGTCCGGGCCATGTGAATTCATCAGCATTCGTGATGCTAGGTAACTATTGGTGCGTTTCAGATTCTCCCATTAGGTGTGGCCTGTTTTTGTTGTAGTTCTCCTTCAGGTCCGTCCTGAGGTAGTGAAACCTATTTGTGATTGGTCTTTCTGGTGATTGACATATGAGATTTCCAATCTGATTCAACTTGAGTGTTGTACTTAAAGGACACGGGGTGCAACATATGGTATTGCATATTAGGCTTGAAAAAGCGTTTGACAACGCGAAACGGCTGTTGCCTGTTTTTTCTGCCAAACTATGCCATCTCTCCCTCCCTGAGGATTTGTTTTACTATGTTCTAATAAAAGCATTTTTTTACATAAAGAAGAAAAGTGCCGTCTACTGATTGGTGAGTGCCCACCCATACTCTTCTACCTTTCTATTTTTCATTATTGATTTTTCTAAGGGTTGTGAGCACCACCGTTTGTCAGAAGTGTTTCCGATCATAAAGGACTTATTGTTTACAGTGGATAACTACTTTTTGTCGTGATTATTGAAGTGAGCAGTGCCGTCTACTTTTGCGCTCTGTTTTCGGTCTACTTTACAGTAAAATCCAAAGCACGGACACGCCACATTTTCCAAAACTGGCGGGGCTTTCGAAATCGCAGCATGTCAATTATACCTACGGAGACGACGGCGGCTTCCCCATAGATATAATTGTAGCAGAAAGTCCATGGAGGAAAACGCTACGAACTTTCTGTCTAATGCGCTGCGGGAAGAACTGCGATGCATTGCCACAGCCCATGGGACCTTAGCCTAAAAAAGCTTTAAAAAAAACATATTTATCAATGTTATACTACCTATATGCCTTTTTATACTTGACGGTTTATTATTTTATCTTTTTATTTCGAGAAATTTCCTATGCTATGGCTAGCTGCATGGGACGAATTGTCGTAGGTTTATATATGTCCAACCAACATCAGATAATCCAAAATCTGCCACTTCAGAAGTCTTGCATATGACCAGCCTTATGAGTGTATTATAATATGAGTGTATTATACTCACTCATATTCATAATTTATAGTACAGACCAAAAGTTTGGACACACCTTCTCATTCAAAGAGTTTTCTGTATTTTCATGACTATGAAAATTGTAGATTCACACTGAAGGCATCAAAACTAGGAATTAACACATGTGGAATTATATACTTAACAAAAAAGTGTGAAACAGCTGAAAATATGTCTTATATTCTAGGTTCTTCAAAGTAGCCACCTTTTGCATTGATTATTGCTTTGCACAGTCTTGGCATTCTCTTGATGAGCTTCAAGAGGTAGTCACCTGAGATGGTCTTCCAACAGTCTTGAAGGAGTTCCCAGAGATGCTTAGCACTTCTTGGCCCTTTTGCCTTCTCTCTGCGGTCCAGCTCACCACAAACCATATCAATTGGGTTCAGGTCTGATGACTGTGGAGGCCAGATCATCTGGTGTAGCACCCCATCACTCTCCTTTTTGGTCAAATAGTCCTTAGACAGCCTGGAGGTGTGTTTGTGGTCATTGTCCTTTTGAAAAATAAATGATGGTCCAACTAAACACAAACCAGATGGAATAGCATGCCGCTGCAAGCTGCTGTAGTAGCCATGCTGGTTGAGTAAGCCTTCAATCTTGAATAAATCCCCAAAAGTGTCACCAGCAAAGCACCCCCACACCATCACACCTCCTCCTCCATGCTTCACAGTGGGAACCAGGCATGTGGAGTCCATCCGTTCACCTTTTCTGTGTCGCACAAAGACACGGTGGTTGGAACCAAAGATCTCAAATTTGGACTCATCAGACCAAAGCACAGACTTCAACTGGTCTAATGTCCATTCCTTGTGTTCTTTAGCCCAAACAAGTCTCTTCTGCTTGTTGCCTGTCCCCTTAGCAGTGGTTTTCTAGCAGCTATTTTACCATGAACGCCTGCAGCACAAAGTCTTCTCTTAACAGCTGTTGTAGAGATGTGTCTGCTGCTAGAACTCTGTGTGGCATTGACCTGGTCTCTAATCTGAGCTGCTGTTTCTGAGGCTGGTGACTCAGATGAAATTATCCTGCGCAGCAGAGGTGACTCTTGGTCTTCCTTTCCTGGGGCGGTCCTCATGTGAGCCAGTTTCTTTGTAGCGCTTGATGGTTTTTGCAACTGCACTTGGGGACACTTTCAAAGTTTTCCCAATTTTTCGGACTGACTGACCTTCATTTCTTAGGCTACATTCCCACTGAGTAACGCTGGCGTTTTTTGTGCTTATTTTGGCACGTAGCGCCGCGTAAACGCGGCGTTTACACTGCGTTTGCACCGCGTTTGCGCCGTACAACGCGACCGCAAAATAGTGCAGCGCAAACGCGGCGTTTACGCGGCGCTACGTGCCAAAATAAGCACAAAAAACGCCAGCGTTACTCAGTGTGAATGGAGCCTTAAAGTAATGATGGCCACTCATTTTTCTTTACTTAGCTGCTTTTTTTCTTGCCATAATACAAATTTTAACAGTCTATTCAGTAGGACTATCAGCTGTGTATCCACCTGACTTCTGCACAACACAACTGATGGTCCCAACCCCATTTATAACTGTAAACAAGTGCGACACACTGAGATGTGTTCGATTATGTTTTTTATTCAATCTTTGTAGAACTATTTCACCTGAGGAAGGGCGAAGTGTGTGCCCAAAATGAATTGTGTGTGAGTTTTCCAATAAAGTTGTGTGTTTTCTTCATCCATTTGGCTAAAGCGCGAGTCCTTTTCCAAACAGATTTTTCACCATTAATCTGCTCTTCTGGTCCTTCATAACATTCCATATACACCCATGAGGTGTAAGGCACCCTGCAGCTACATCCTATTCAGAGAGGGATCCGCTGCTAAACGATCCCACTGCTGATAGAAGAGTTGTGTAATCACAACTCATAAAGGTGAGCCATACTCTTAACATACCGAATCCATTCCCAAACAGTTCTACACTATGGGCCGCTCGGTATCCCCTCCGTTTTGTTTTTGAGATTCACTTATTAAACCTGACAGGGCACACCTGTGAAGTGAAAAACCATTTCAGGTGACTACCTCTTGAAGCTCATCAAGAGAATGCCAAGAGTGTGCAAAGCAGTAATCAAAACAAAAGCTGGCTACTTTGAAGAACCTAGAATATAAGACATATTTTCAGCTGTTTCACACTTTTTTGTTAAGTATATAATTCCACAAGTGTTAATTCCTAGTTTTGATGCCTTCAGTGTGAGTCTACAATTTTCATAGTCATGAAAATACAGAAAACTCTGAATGAGAAAGTGTGTCCAAACTTTTGGTCTGTACTGTATACCAAAGTAGGACATTCTACTGGTGTAAAAAGTAGTATATGCAATGCTAGTAAAATAGTACTAGTATAAATAGTACTAGAACAAAAAGTACTAATCAATATATTATAGACAGTAGAATAAATTGTTCTAGTACAAATATAATTAAAGATAGAACTGCTGTAGACAGTACACATGCTAATAGAAATAGAAGTATAAGTAGTACCAGAATAACAAATAGCATTCAATGTACTAGTACAAATATAAAAAGTAGTAATATTAGTGTACATACTGTAGTGCCAGTCTAAAGAGTAATATACATAGCACTAGTGTAAATGGTATAACATACAATACATAGTGTGAGTATAAACAACAGTATAAATAGTACTTCTAGTGTAAAGAGCACTAAATATTTTGATAGAAATCCATTGAAATATTTGGAATTAAATGTAGGAAGAAACAACCGAAATAAAGTTGCACAATCAGTTTAGCATTACCTTCATTTTCAGAGGCAAGTTTTTGGTGTCTGGGCATTCCTTCTCTGGTCCAAACGAAAGTTCCGTCCCTTTACTTTTTTTTTTTGTAAAGTTAAAAAAAAAAAAAAAAAAAAAACAGGATAAAGGAGGATAAACGTCTAGCACTAGTAGTGGTGCATCTGCCAATGAGAGGACCAATGGTGTAATGTCACTTGTTGAAATATGAGAATAGACTAATTTCCCATCTCATTAAGATTTCATGAATGTTTAGTTTATCACTTAGAATTGCAGTGCTAAGGTCAAAAGGGTAAAAAGTTTCCTTTGTTAACTTTCAAGACCAGTAAAGAAAATTTACAGCGTTTCTTTTCTTGAAGATGATGATAGGAATGCGTTACATAAAATTCCAATGTGAATGTGGCTCATACCACCATATAAAGTGCGGCTTATCTCAGTACTGAGTTGCTGTAATATTTTGAGCATATAACATTTTACATTACCAGTGGGTGGCAGGAGAATAACCTGTAATATCAGACCATAGCAGTTTTATTCAGTTGCTATGTGGATACATGAGCCTTGTGGATAAAAGCTCTAACAAGTATACCATGTTCAGACAGCAGGTGTTTTACATTGCAGTCAGCATACCGTCTAGCCACAACAGCTATCCCATCTATTCTGTTCATATGAACCTCTAACTGAACGTTATAGGATCTCGGTGAGGACAGATATGAGACTGATACACGGTGATCAATTGCTTTTAAGCTGCCAACAGTTCCAAAGAGCAGACAACCTCCTGCAGCCTGAGACAGTGTTCTAGGTGGACATCAGATAAGAAAGTGATATAGCCATTGTAGGTAAGGAAATATTTATATGTTATACATACCCAGTGCTAAACACAGAGAAGGCTATACCTATATGTTACAAGTTAGCTATGGGCAGCAAAGATATTTCCAAAATAAATTTACATTTCACTAGCTGATCATATTTGATTGGGCAGAGACATGACATTCTGCTGTATTTTCAAGTTAAATGCACACAGTATTTTCTATGGGTACTGTATGTGTGTGAACAGCACATATAGGAAAATTTAAGTGAATCCAGTCTGTTATCTCTATTGGCACTTATTGGCCTGCCTGAACTATATCACTATCCAGCGGCAAGACAAGCTATTTTACCAACCAGTGAAAGATTTCTTGTACCCCATATTATTGGCACAAGGGATACACATATATGATGCCATTCACTTCAGTTTTTATGTAAGTGAGGAAGATAAGCAGGTGCAGAGACAGTGAATTCAATGTCAGTGAATATTGCTACATTCACATAGAGGACACAGGACCTCTGAATAGGAGAAATGTTGTTATGGGGTAAAATTAATTATTTGTGTTTATTAGAGATGAGCGAACACTATTTGAAACGGCCGTTTTGAATAGCATGCACCCATAGGAATGAATGGAAGCGGCCGGCACACTGACTTTGCCGGCGGCCGGCCGCTTAACCCCCTGCGTGCCAGCTGCGTCCATTCATTCCTATGGGTGCGTGCTATTCGAAACGGGAGTTTCGAATAGTGTTTGCTCATCTGTAGTATTTATAGAACGACCCATAAATTCTACTTTACTAAACACATAGAATTGCACAGCAGTCACTCAATTTCCAAATCAGCTAAATAGTAAATGTAATCAGCAGCAAACAAAGAAGTATGGCAGCATGTAGCAATAAAGATGGAATAATTTTATTAGGCTAAACGACAGTATCCAGTGATGGCGAACCTTTTAGAGACTGTGCCCAAACTGCAACTCAAAACCCACTAAATTATTGTAAAGTGCTAACATGGCAATTTAACCTTAACACTGTGCAGATACACAATTGCAGATAGTTACAGACCCGAAAAACAGACGTGTGAATGGGGTTTTACAGAGCTTTCAATGATACAAACAACTTTGTACTGAAAGGTAGATCATTGCATTTGGTACTTTTGAACAATTAATGTTCACTATTTACATTGCACAGGATTTGTTTTATAGTGACCGTGCAATGTTATTACAGCCTGTACTAATATCACCTGTCTGCTATAAAACAGATACTGTGTGATATAAATAAAGAAGGGCCCCAAAACAGTACAATCTGCCCCACAGTGGCCCAATTACTGTACAATCTGCTCCAGGCTGTACAATGTGCTCCACAGTGGCCCACACACAGTATTACATGCTCCACAGTGGGCCCCCATACAGTATTATATACTCCACAGTAGGCATCACACATAGTATTATATATTCCACAGTAGGTCTTCCCCCACAGTATTATATGCTCTATAGTAGGCCTCCAACATTATTTTATGATCCACAATAGACCCCCACACAGTATTATATGCTCCACAGTACACCCCCACACAGTATTATATGCTACACAGTACACCCCCACACACAGTATTACATGCTCCACAGTAGCCCCCCTCCCCACAGTGTTATTTGCGCCACAGTAGGTCCCCCACACAGTATTATATGCTCCACAGTAGGCCCCCCACACAGTATTATATGCTCCACAGTAAGCCCCACACAGAATTATATGCCTCACATTATGCCTCTCATACAGTATTATGTGAACTACAGTAACCCACCACAGTATTATGTAGAGGGGATGGGGGAGGGGAAGTTCAGGTTCAACTTGCAGATATTTAACAAAAGATGTTTCCAAACTCACGTTCCTGAAGACAGCCAATGTATGGAAAATCTTCACGGCCCGAAGACATGTATCCAAGAAATCCGCAGTGTAAAAAATCCAGCAAAGACTTCTTCCATAAAATTTAACTTTTAATAAAGATGCAATTAAAAATCACAAAATTCTTCAGCAAGCATTTTTACATAGGTGGAGTTATGCAGTGAGCCACATGGGTGACTAGTTAGCTTACGCGTTTCGGAATAAAGCTTCCTTAGTCGTAGCCTGTCAGACACCATTGACTATAATTTGGTCTGTTGCATGTTTGTTATTTTTAATCTGAAACTGGCAGAGGAAAATGTCCAGAGCAGTCCAGACACTGGGCACAGATGTGACTGTAGCCTAAAAGATAATAAACAAGAAGCAAGCCTGGGTAACCCAATGTCATGCTAGCTGTCACCCCAAGTTATACAGACAAATCAAAAATGATGGAAACCAGGCAGACTTCTGGAGTCCAATGGGCTAAATGGCATAGCATGTAATGAACATTTAGGTTGAAGTCCCACGTTGGGAAAACGCTGCGCTTTACAGTACATAGTGCATAGTGGATGTGGACTAACCTCATCCATATATCTGTGAATTCAGCGCACTGTCAGCTTTCCAGCAGTATATAGAACTGTCTGTGCCCAAATCGGTGAAGGGTCCTCTTTAAGGAGCCCAACAATTGCAGAGTTTCCACTGTGTGTATTTTTCTGCAATCTGTGACTGTAATATGCTGCAGTTTTTGCCACATGGGGCCTTAAGGAGTCTAGAAAAACCGAGGGAGTTGGGTGACCTAATAAGTAGCAGGGATGTCACATACACACAGTGCTAGTTACTCTTCTAGTAGCGTTTATTATTAGAGCAGATACTCGCATACAAACATCCATTTACTAAAGGATGAGTATGTAATCTCTGTGTATAATGTCATTTTGAGTATACCACACTATGTATATCTGCTGTATCCATACCTCCCAACCGTCCCGATTTCCGCGGGACAGTCACGATTTGGGTGACATGTCCCGCGGTCCCGGTTGGAGGGAGGTATGTCCCGATTTCAACTCAGATCTGCGTCCAGAGGACGCAGATCTGAGTTGAACACATATGCGACTGAAGCAAGGAGCTGACACAGGTCAGCTCCTCACTTCGCCGCTGCCCGCCTCTCTCCCTGACACATGCGGCTGAAGCTGCTCGCGTGCTCGCTTCGCCGCTGCGTCTCTCTCTCGCTGACACATGCGGCTGAAGCGAGGAGCTGACCTCGAGGAGCTGACACAGGTCAGCTCCTTGCTTCAGCCGCATGTGTCAGCGAGAGAGAGACGCAGCGGCGAAGCGAGCACGCGAGCAGCTTCAGCCGCATATGTCAGGGAGAGAGGCGGGCAGCGGCGAAGCGAGGAGCTGACCTGTGTCAGCTCCTTCCTTCAGCCGCATGTGTCAGTGAGAGAGGTGGGCAGAGAGCGGCGAGGGAGCGGAGGAGAAGGTAAGTTTAATGTGGAGGTGGAACGTGAATCTGGGGGCAGATGAAGGAGAGGACGGCATGACACTGGGGGCAGAGATGGAGAGGACATGAATCTGGGGGCAGAGATGGAGTGGACATGAAACTGGGGGCAGAGATGGGGGACATGAATCTGGGGGCAGAGATGGAGAGGACATGAATCTGAGGGCAGAGATGGGGGACATGAATCTGGGGCAGAGATGGGGGACATGAATCTGGGGGCAGAGATGGAGAGGACATGAATTTGGGGGCAGAGATGGAGGGACATGAATCTGGGGGCAGAGATGTGGGGACATGAATCTGGGGCAGAGATGGAGAGGACATGAATTTGGGGGCAGAGATGGAGGGACATGAATCTGGGGGCAGAGATGGAGGGACATGAATCTGGGGGCAGAGATGGAGGGACATGAATCTGGGGGCAGAGATGTGGGGACATGAATCTGGGGCAGAGATGGAGAGGACATGAATCTGGGGGCAGAAATGGAGGGACATGAATCTGGGGGCAGAGATGTGGGGACATGAATCTGGGGGCAGAGATGGAGAGGACATGAATTTGGGGGCAGAGATGGAGGGACATGAATCTGGGGGCAGAGATGGAGGGACATGAATCTTGGGGCAGAGATGTGGGGACATGAATCTGGGGCAGAGATGGAGAGGACATGAATTTGGGGGCAGAGATGGAGGGACATGAATCTGGGGGCAGAGATAGAGAGGACATGAATCTGGGGGCAGAGATGGAGGGACATGAATCTGGGGGCAGAGATGGAGAGGACATGAATCTGGGGGCAGAGATGGGGGACATGAATCTGGGGGCAGAGATGGAGTGGACATGAAACTGGGGGCAGAGATGGGGGACATGAATCTGGGGGCAGAGATGGAGAGGACATGAATCTGAGGGCAGAGATGGGGGACATGAATCTGGGGGCAGAGATGGGGACATGAATCTGGGGGCAGAGATGGAGGGACATGAATCTGAGGGCAGAGATGTGGGACATGAATCTGGGGGCAGAGATGGGGGACATGAATCTGGGGGCAGAGATGGAGGGACATGAATCTGAGGGCAGAGATGTGGGACATGAATCTGGGGGCAGAGATGTGGGGACATGAATCTGGGGGCAGAGATGGAGAGGACATGAATCTGGGGGCAGAGATGGAAGAGGGACATGAAACTGGGGGCAGATGAAGGGTGTATATGAAACTGGGGGAGAGATAGAGGGGGGACATATAATTTACGGGTGACTGTAGGAGGATTATACTGTGTGCGGGCACATGAAAAATTAACGAGTGGGCGCAGTCAACACAAAAGTGGGCGGGGCTAAATTTGCCGCGGCGCGCTATGCGCGCCGCACATTTTGTCCCTCTTTCGGTTCTTCAAAAGTTGGGAGGTATGTGTATCATGTGGATATTCCAGAAATTCTGCAGATGAGAAATTGTTTAGGACATTACCAATTCTTTTTAATACAAACTTAAACAAAACACAACAATATATAAAGATAAGTATAATATAACATAAGATATATAAATATAACATGATTTCCTCCTTCATATATTATCTTGTAATTTTAATTTGGTAGTCATCTTATTTTTTTTACGATTGCAAATATAGTCAGTGACCACTAGAGGGAGGCATAAGACTCTCTGAAACCTGTATCTATTTTAAAGCATATCATGAGTAATAGAAATCAATGTGCAAGTCCTCACATGACAAATCTTTTCCATCTAACCACTTAAAAATGTCATTCCTGAACTCTTCTTTCCCGAGCATAGTTGTAACTTTAGTTATCAGATTCACATTGACTCTGGTCTTCCCAATTATTATTTTTCCCACTATGATCTCATTTTTATTATGTAGTGCTTCAGAATATTACAATTTCTATATGATTATTCTACAGAACTGCTTTTTATATTAATACATATTTACAGCCCAGTTGTAAATGACGCTGAGCCGTGAGGAAGGCCCATCCCACCGACAGTACTCTATGGACTGCTTTGTAGCGGCATATAAAACCGCATGTGCCCGAGGACATGATAGGTCCTCTTTAAGGACTTTTTACTAAATAGCAATGATGCCGGAACAATGCCGTTAACTTTATTATTGTGGCACCATTGTTATTTAGTAGACGTAGCTTGTGATGTGGATACGAATGTAAATATAACATTTGTATATTGCTTACTTTTTAAAATAATATTTGGGACTTAAACATGTAATCGCTTAATACAATATGATGTAATATCAATATTTTTGTACTGTAGTATAATGTACATTCAAACAGCTGACTATAAGGCCCCGTTCCTGGCTTAAGATAATAGACATCCATACATGACAGGCTTTGTTAAGAGAAGGTGATTCCCTCTCTTTAACCCTCTAATGCTATCATTAGCATTGATCCAGGCATCTAAGAGGTTAACCTGCTGAAATCAGTTTTAGGCTCCATGCACATGTCCAAGTGTGCCATCCAGGGGCGTCTGATGGTCCATTCCATTCAGATGGAAGTAAAGCAGGTCCTGTCCTGCTCTGTGTCATCAGAACAGATGGGAAGATACGAGGGGGTTGCTGGCTGCATAGTATAAAGCCGTACTATTACTACACTGAGCATTAATTACCTGTTCAACCCAATGAGATAGTACGGCACTGGGAAGGAAGGGGTTAATGGGGTTGTCCATTCTCCATCCCTATGTTTATAATCTATGAATCCGGGCTAAGTATATAGGAAGACATATCCAGTTCATAGAGAAGCCATTTGTAACTCCTTAAAATTCATCAACATAATGGGGTGACTTATTATTCCTTATTCGCCGCTTATCTGGTATACAAGGTATAAAAAATGAATATTTTTGCAGCATTTGGTAACCATAGTTTACATGTAATATAATGGCAATCGAGCTGATATTTTGTGCTGAAGGCAAAGACAAGAGAAGAGGAATGATTCAGCAAATACATTAGTCACTTTCTGACACCATAGTGAAGCATAACAACAAATTTCTTGCTAACACAGTAAATATCCAAGGCTAAATATGCTGTGTACGGTAAGGTAAAGGCAAAGAAAGGAATTCAATGCAATGCAATGGAATGTCTTTATGTACAACATCGCTACTACCTTGTCCACATTCTTGCCTCTTCTGATTTGTTATTGTCCATAGAGGACCATTGTACAAATGCTATATTTAAGCTGAGTCTGCATATTAACATTTTATGTGGCAAGTTGGGGTAGAAAAAAGCAGATTGGCTTTATTATAGCTTCAATGTTTTGTTACATTAAGATTGTAAGCTCTTATGGGCAGGGATCTCTCTCCTTACCAGTGTTCATTTTATTTTGGTTATTGCTATTTTACACGTTTTACGTTTACATAGACATCAACTGGTAGAATTCATGAAAACAGGTGCCCCTCTTGTGCAAGTCAGCCATGAAAAAATTGCCTGGGGTTTTTTTTTTTGGTTTTTTTTTTTTGGAGGACACAAAAATCTAGTATATAATATTTTTATGGCCATCCAAAAAAAATGGACAAAAAGTCTAGACGCACTCAATTGAGATGCAAAACAGCCATGAAAAACATCCATTTTCATGGTCATCTTGCATCCATATTTCAGTATATGGAGCAATTTGTGAAAATGGCCACAAATAGGTCATGACTATATTTTGACAAGCATGGGAATAACCCCCATTCACTGTCATGTGACTGTAGCCAAACAGATGGGGTTTTTTGAACATTGATGTCTATGTAAATGATGGACATCTGTTTGCATTAATTTTTTGCATTTGTTAAATGGATGTAAAAAACCATGATCTGAATAGAGCCTAATATACTGTATGTTATCATAATTCTAGTTTACCTAGTCTGCTTGCCTTTAAGTCCTGATGTATGGTGCAATATTCCTTGGTGTATGCCACTGTATGCAATATAGTGACATACGTCATTATTATTAACGGAATGAACTTACGATTATAACAGAATACTAGAGATGAGCGAACACTATTTGAAACAGCCGTTTCGAATAGCACGCTCCCATAGAAATGAATGGCCGCTTCCATTCATTTCTATGGGAGCGTGCTATTCAGAACGGCTGTTCCGAATAGTGTTCGCTCATCTCTACAGAATACCATTAATGGCACACTACAGAAATATATACCTGCCTGGTGAGTGGCAGAAGGATACACTATTGACATATGTTGGGTGTTCTGGGTACTTTCAGCACCAGGTGTGTAACAAATGCACTGAACTGATAGATAGATAGATAGATAGATAGATAGATAGATAGATAGATAGATGTTAAATGTGACATAGAACAAGAAATAATACCATTTAGGCTACTTTCAAGCTAGAGTCCTACTATATAGTGTAGACCGGCAGCATTGCCGACGGTCAATGCCTGCAGGGGCGGATCCAGGGCCGGGCGAGCCGGGCAACCGCCCGGGGCCCCGCGCTTAGCGGGGCCCCGCGGCCCAGCCCTAATAAAATGGTCCCGGTCAGCCTCGGCATAGTCGGGCAAGTGCCGGGGCCCACAGAGCCTCTGGGGGCCCCCCGGCACTTGCCTGTCACGATTTCAGCTCATCGGCGTCCGTCCGCCGATGAGCTGAATACATACGCGATGCAGGAGCTGTGACCTCAGCTCCTGCTTTAAAGCCCCGGCCCGGCTTGCGTGTGTAGGCGCGATGACGTCATCACATCACGCTTACACACGCAAGCCGGGCCGCAGCTAAGCAGGAGCTGAGGTCACAGCTCCTGCATCGCGTATGTGACTGGAGTGAGAGAGAGGAGCGTCGGGGCAACGATGGAAGGTGAGTGATGGAAGGTGAGTGTAAGTGTTTGTTTTGTATTAAATATTAAGGTGGAACATAATGAAGGGGGCCCATGAAACTGGGGGGCAAATGAAGGGGAGGGGGGAAACGGCATGAAACTGGGGACAAAGATGGAGGGGGCCCAAAGAAACTGGGGGGCAAATGAAGGGGAGGGGGGAACAGCATGACACTGGGGCAGATGGAGGGGGGAGAACGGCATGACACTGGGGCAGATGGAGGGGGGGAGAACGGCATGACACTGGGGCAGATGGAGGGGGAGAACGGCATGACACTGGGGCAGATGGAGGAGGGGAGAACAGCATGACACTGGGGCAGATGGAGGGGGGAGAACGGCATGACACTGGGGCAGGTGGAGGGGGGAGAACAGCATGAAACTGGGGCAGATGGAGGGGGGAGAACGGCATGACACTGGGGCAGATGGAGGGGGGAGAACGGCATGACACTGAGGCAGATGGAGGGGGGAGAACGGCATGACACTGGGGCAGATGGAGGGGGGAGAACGGCATGACACTGGGGCAGATGGAGGGGGGGAGAACGGCATGACACTGGGGCAGATGGAGGGGGGGAGAACAGCATGACACTGGGGCAGATGGAGGGGGGGAGAACAGCATGACACTGGGGCAGATGGAGGGGGGAGAACGGCATGGCACTGGGGCAGATGGAGGGGGGGAGAACGGCATGACACTGGGGCAGATGGAGGGGGGGGACAGCATGACACTGGGGCAGATGGAGGGGGGAGAACGGCATGACACTGGGGCAGATGGAGAGGGGGAGAATGGCATGACACTGGGGCAGATGAAGGGGGGAGAACGGCATGACACTGGGGCAGAGACGGGGGGAGGGGGAACATGAAACTGTGGGCAGATAAAGGGGGAGAATGGCATGAAACTGGGGACAGAGATAGAGGGGGGGGACATGAAACTAGGGGTAGATGAAGGGTGTATATGAAAATGGGGAGAGATGGAGGGGGGACATATAATTTACGGGTGACTGTAGGAGGATTATACTGTGTGGAATCACATGAAAAATGAATGAGAATGGGCGGAGTCAACATAGAGTTGGCGGGGCCTAATTTGCTGCGGCGCGCTGCGCGTAGGGCCCCGCCAAAGTCAATTGCCCAGGGCCCCGCAAACCCTGGATCCGCCACTGAGTGCCTGCAATGGTTGCTGCACTAATCCCGTCTGATGCCTCAGTCAACCCTGGCTGACCAAGGCACCATTTTGATGCCACTATTTTAGGAAGGATTGCCATCCCCTGCTGGAACAAGATGAGGATGGCAATCTATTACAGTAGAAAAGTATGGGTGGGCACTCACCAATCAGTAGACGGCAATTCTCTTCTTTATAAAAAATAATGCTTTTATTTGAACATAATAAAACAAGTCCTCAGGGAGAGAGAGATAACATAATTGGCAAAGAAAAAAAGGCAACAGCCGTTTCGCGTTATCGAACGCTTTTTCAAGCCTAATATGCCTATTAGGCTTGAAAAAGCGTTCGATAACGCGAAACGGCTGTTGCCTTTTTTTCTTTGCCAATTATGTTATCTCTCTCTCCCTGAGAACTTGTTTTATTATGTTCAAATAAAAGCATTATTTTTTATAAAGAAGAGAATTGCCGTCTACTGATTGGTGAGTGCCCACCCATACTTTTCTACTGCTTTATTTTTTCAACTGTTTTCTCTTAGGGTTGTGAGCACCACCTTCTATCAGAGGAGTTTCCGACTCAGAAGAATTTACCTTTCTTAGTGGATTACTATTTTGCCGTTGTTTTTGGGGCGAGCAGTGCCGTCTACTTTCTCTCTCTGTCCCTGGCAATCTATTACGATGACAGTTGGGAGTGTATTGGAGGCCCCCAGACTTGTCATTACATTGTGTGTCACAATTTTTTCTTGGAATTCTGTAAATTGCCAATACTTGGTTTTGCATGCATGTGCACCCATAACGGAATCATTTTGGGGGCTTTTTCTACTCTCAACTCTTTATTACTTTTCAAATGGTAGGCATACTAAAAGTGTGCCCCAAATTTTTCTAGGAATTCTATAAATTGTCACTCTCCAGCACAATGTTGATGTAGCATTTGCCACCATACAAGGATAACTGGATCCAGGTTCTTTTCTGCCTCCCAGAATCAGTATTGATTTCAGGGTCATAGCATACTTTCCATATCAGAAAATTTTGTAAATTGTCTTTCCGCCAACATGATGTTGATGTGGCATGTGCTCCCGTACAGCGCTCACCGGCAGGAGAATCCAGGTTCTTCTCTATCTCCCAAGTGCTGTTCTCAAGGTCAAAGCCGACTGCGCATGCCCGACGGCCACAAGAAAATGGCCGCTTACAATACTGTAGAAGCGGCCATTTTTCTTGTGGCCCGAGGCCTAGAAGTTTAAAGCCAACCCTGGAAGGAGACGCAGTGAAGACCCCGTTCCAGAAGAAGATGGAGGTGGTGCTGGAGTTCTCTCGCAGCATTGGGGATGCCCCCAGTGCTGTTTGAGGGCTGGGGCCCACCCCCAGTGCAGCGAGGGAACTCATTTGCATACAGGTGGAAAACGGGATTTTAACCGAATGCCGGGGCGGAGAAGACATCTAAAGGTAGGAGAAGAATAGCCTTTCTTAAGGCTATTCTGACGTCTTAGGGGGGAAAAAAAAAAGTTTTTAATGGTAGAATCCCTTTAATATCCATTGTCTACCTTCTGTTTATGCATAGACATACATGTTACATTCACTTTGAAATAAGCTCTGCTGTGTTCACCTAGGCCTACTGGGCACGAATGTACCTTTGATTTGCAATTGTACAGACACATGCATTTCATTTATTTTAAATATGATTTTTATTGAAAAGAACAAAACTTTTACAATATAATAGAAAAACAATTACAAACATAGGGAAAATCGGCATAGGTCCAATCAGTAGAACAGGAATTGCAAGTTGGAACTCCGGGCTGCAACCCGAGTACATGGATGACACAAACATGACCAAATAAACAATGACCAAAGGACCAGATATACAAACGCTACAAAGACACCAATTCTACGAGAAGACATGAAAGGACTGAAGAAGGGAACACAACCAGGGAGGTACAGGAAGGGAAAGGGGAAAAGAAAGAATAGGGGGGATACATAACCACATACCTGAATACAGTACTAAAGAAACACAAGGTACATCCAAAAAAGAAAAGAAAATAAAGCCACCTGGGATAACAACCTAGTAGGTAGACAGTGATCAAGGGGTCCCCACGGGAGCAGCCTGAGGCCGAGGAGAAAGAACTCCCTGATTAGACTCCATGTACGAAATCCAAAGGGACCACTGGGATCGAAACTTGGCGTAAGTGTGGTTTTTGTTGGACAACAGACGTTCCAAGGTGCATGCCAAGTTCACATGGTGGAGTAATTCAGCTACAGTCAAACAAAGAGCAGACTTCCACTGACGAGCGATCATGGCCCGAGCTGCGAGCACGATCTGCCCCAAAACGACCTGCATCTCTGTGGGAAAACTACCAACGTCTAAGAAGCAAAGGGCGAGACCAGGAGAAGGACTGATATCAAAAACGGCTATGGTGGACATGAAGCGAAATACCGCTATCCAAAAGGCTCGAACCGGAGGGCAGTCCCACCACAAATGCAAGAAGGAACCTACTTGGCCGCATCCCCTCCAGCAGAGTCTGGAACAAGAAGAATCAATGTGCGCCATTTGGGTCGGGGTCCTATACCACCGCAGCATAATTTTCAAGGCCGTTTCCCAATGAGACGCCCCCCGAGATACACGCTTAACAAACCCAGCTGCCGTGTACCAGTCCGACAGAGGGATGGTTCGGGCAAGATCCGTTTCCCAACGGAGCAGGTGAAGAGGCTTGACCCGCTCCGGAGGGACAGCGAAAAAGCCATAAAACACAGATAACCCACCTCTAACAGGCGAGGACCTATTCCACAATTTTAAGGCTAGCCTGGGAAAGGTCAATCTAGAGGGCTCGTAGGACTGAAAAAAATGACGCAACTGCAAGTATTTAAAGAAGTCTGTTTTAGGGAGATGGAACTCTTCCTGTAACATGGAGAACGACTTAAACCCGTCATCAGAGTATAGATGGGCCACTTTATAGAGACCCCTAGAGACCCATCCACGGAGTCGCAGCTGGGGGAGAAAAGAGGTCAAATATAATAGGGGTAACTTCGACAAAGGGACCAGGTCTTCTCTGGAGGTATATGACAAAAAGTAACGCCAAGCAGACAGTGAGGCCCTAAGACTCAGCAAGGGAGGGGAAGTGATGGGGGGGCTCAAATCCTTAGGACGTAAAATACTCATAAGCGGGGCATCTAGAAGGCTTTCCTCAATTTCGGCCCAACGCCATTTATAAGTCTCATCCCACCCAACCTTAAGTTGATCAAGGATAGACGCCACATAGTATTTTCTAACATCTGGGACGCCCGCACCCCCATGGGACCAAGGACGCGTCATCACCTTAAGTCGGACCCTGGACCTCTTACCCTCCCATATATAATTGGAAAGAATAGACTGAAGCTTAGTAAAATATGAGTCAGGGAGGGGGATGGCAACTGTACGGAACATATACAAAATTAGAGGTAACACCATCATTTTGACAATGGCGATTCTGCTAGCCCAAGACAACATCGGTCGTGAGAAAGAGGCAAGGAGAGAAGTAATTTTGGTCAGAAGGGGGGTATAATTGGCAGAGAACAGATCCGAGCTAGGGGCTGTCAGGGAGATACCAAGGTAAGCTATACGGGAATCATTCCATTGGTAGGGGAATTGAGTACTGAGATCCCGTCTCAACGAGGGAGAGATGGTAACAGGCAAGATCTGTGATTTGGAGGAATTTACCTTATAATAAGAAACTTTACCAAATCTCTGTAGGACCTCCGTGGCAGCACTCAAGGAGGGACCAGGGGAAGTCAGGGCCAGTATAACATCATCAGCATATAGGCCAATTTTATGCTGCTGGCGGCCCACAGTAATAACCTCAATATTTTCCGCCGACCGAATGGACTCCGCCAGAGGCTCCATCACCAGCGCAAAGATAATAGGGGAAAGAGGACAACCCTGGCGGGTACCATTCGAGATCCGAAAGGGCTCAGACAAGAAGCCCGATAAGAGCACACGAGCCGACGGTTGGGAGTACAGAGCTAGGATAGCAGATTTAAAGACTGGCCCCATACCAAACTTATCCAAAAGGCTATCTAAGTAATCCCAGTGGACCCTATCAAAAGCCTTCTCAGCATCCAAAGCTAGAAGCAAAGAAGGCGTACCATCTCTTTCGGCTTTTTGAATAAGGTCTATGAACCTCCGCGTGCCGTCTGGAGCCTGCCTACCGAACACAAAACCTACCTGGTCAGGGCTAACTGGGGGAGAAGGAGGAGCAACCGCTCAGCAAGGATTTTAGCGTACAATTTGATATCTGTATTCAGAAGGGAAATAGGTCGAAAATTAGCCGGGGCCGTGGGAGATTTGCCGGGTTTAGGGATGGTCACTATAGTGGCCGACAACATTTCCTCCGGGAAGCATTGCTCCTCCGCCGCCTTCCTGAACACAGCTAAAAGTGTTTCAGTGAGGCTATAGCTTCCGTAACCTCAAACAAAGTGATAGGCAAGGCCAGGGAGACAGATTGTGCAGGGGAAAGGCGGGGCAGGGCCACAGAGTCTAGGAATCTATCTATTTCCTCCTTAGATGGCTGGTATGTCTGGGGATCATCCCTAAGATTGTATAGGGACCTATAATATAAGCGAAACTGTTCTGCAATGAGGCGGGGGTCAATAACTTTAGTACCCGAGTCATCCACAAGGTAGGCAATACGGGTTTTGGGGCGTGACTGTTTGATCTTTTGGCTAAAAAGGCACTAGCCCTATTGTTATGTACAGTCCTATGAAAAAGTTTGGGCACCCCTATTAATCTTAATCATTTTTAGTTCTAAATATTTTGGTGTTTATAACAGCCATTTCAGTTTGATATATCTAATAACTGATGGACACAGTAATATTTCAGGATTGAAATGAGGTTTATTGTACTAACAGAAAATGCGCAATATGCATTAAACCAAAATTTGACCGGTGCAAAAGTATGGGCACCTCAACAGAAAAGTTACATTAATATTTAGTAGATCCTCCTTTTGCAAAGATAACAGCCTCTAGTCGCTTCCTGTAGCTTTTAATCAGTTCCTGGATCCTGGATAAAGGTATTTTGGACAAACAATTCAAGTTCAGTTAAGTTAGATGGTCGCCGAGCATGGACAGCCCGCTTCAAATCATCCCACAGATGTTCAATGATATTCAGGTCTGGGGACTGGGATGGCCATTCCAGAACATTGTAATTGTTCCTCTGCATGAATGCCTGAGGATTTGGAGCGGTGTTTTGGATCATTGTCTTGCTGAAATATCCATCCCCGGCGTAACTTCAACTTCGTCACTGATTCTTGAACATTATTCTCAAGAATCTGCTGATACTGAGTGGAATCCATGCGACTCTCAACTTTAACAAGATTTCCGATGCCGGCATTGGCCACACAGCCCCAAAGCATGATGGAACCTCCACCAAATTTTACAGTGGGTAGCATGTGTTTTTCTTGGAATGCTGTTTCTTTTTGGACGCCATGCATAACGCCTTTTTTTATAACCAAACAACTCAATTTTTGTTTCCAAAATGAAGCTGCCTTGTCCAAATGTGCTTTTTCATACCTCAGGCAACTCTATTTGTGGCGTACGTGCAGAAACGGCTTCTTTCTCATCACTCTCCCATACAGCTTCTATTTGTGCAAAGTGCGCTGTATAGTTGACCGATGCACAGTGACACCATCTGCAGCATGAAGTTCAAAGCTCACTGAGGTTACAAAACCAATTTTGTGCTTCAGTAAGTCAGTAAAAAGTAGTTAGGGGAATTCAAATCAATAAAATGATAAGGGTGCCCATACTTTTGCACCGGTCAAATTTTGGTTTAATGCATATAGCACATTTTCTGTTAGTACAATAAACCTCATTTCAATCCTGAAATATTACTGTGTCCATCAGTTATTAGATATATCAAACTGAAATGGCTGTTGCAAACACCAAAATATTTAGAACAAAAAATGATTAAGATTAATAGGGGTGCCCAAACTTTTTCATAGGACTGTAAGTAGGCCTGACATTGAAAACGCTTAAAAGCTAAGTCCTGTTGGCAAGCCAGAAGACCCTGCAATCGGAGTTGACATTGCCTAATCTCTGCAGAGACAATGGGGGTGGGGTTAAGCTTATTAAGTGCGGAGAGGGAGAATAGGGAGCGAAGTGCAGCATCTATGTCTTTAGACCGTTCTTTTTAGCTCTCGCGCAGGCCTGAATAAGTAACCCTCGCATATATGCCTTATGGGCATTCCAGAGCACATGGGGATCTGACACGGAGGGGGAGTTGAGGGAAAAATATTCCCTCAGGGCCTCACGGAGGTGTTCACCATAGGAGGGATGATCTAGGATATACTCATTCAAGCGCCACTGGGTAGGCATAGCAGTGGAGAATTTCTCATGCAAAGAGAGGGACACCGGAGCATGATCAGTCCAAGTGATCAGCCCAATATCAGTAGATTCTGCCTGCATCAGCCCAATTTTATCAGTAAGGAAAAAATCAATACGGGAATAGGAAGAGGACGAAGAGGAGAAATAACTATAATCTCGTTCCCCGCCATGTTGACAACGCCAGACGTCATAAAGGCCCTGGTCAATCAAAGAGGAGGATAATATAGGGGAGCGTCTCTTGGGGTTGGAAGAGTCCAGAGAATTATCTACTAAGCAATTAAAATCCCCACCAATAATCAACATACCAGTAGCAAAAGTTCGGATCTTGGAAAGCACAGATTTCCAATATTGCGCCTGGGAACGATTCGGGAGATAAACAGTTACCAAAGTGTATTTAACATTGTTAATAAGACAATTAAGCCCCAAAAACCGACCCCCGGGATCAACTAAAGTGGAGTCAAGGGAAAAAGCGACGGAGTCCCGCACAGCAATAAGAACACCCTTACGCTTAGCATTACAGGAAGCCTGATATATATGAGGAAAAGAAGGGTTAGAGAACTTAGGGCTTTTATCAGCACAGAAATGAGTCTCCTGGAGAAAAAGCACATCACAGCGAAGGCGACGGGCCTCCCTCCAGACAGAACTCCGTTTACAGGGGCTATTCAGACCTCTAACATTAAGTGAAGATATACGAAGTACCATAATAACAAATTAAAGAAAAATGGCGGAAGACCCAGGTGGCTACACACAAAATAACAAGGATGCATAAAGTATGTATGAACAGGCATAATAACCATATGACATTCCAGGTATGAGATAAGAACAAAGAATGCAAACAAAATAGCATAGTGTCAAAAAACACCGAATAACCAAAAGTAATCAGCTGGGGGGGGGGGGGGGGGACAGGTCAGTAGCACTCAGTGAGAGTGAGTATTAGGAAGGCACACAGGTCACCTAAATCAAACAATATAGACAAATCAATGTTGGGCAAGGCGGGTCAGTCCGCCGAAGCGGATAGATGGTTCACTTACGACCGCCCACCACAGTCCATTCCTTAGTAAGATGGGAGGGCCGCGCTGAGGATTCAGGAACAGATGACAGAGATTCAACAGGGGCAAGTTTCCATTTACGGAGGAGGGACATGCCCGCCTCCACATCAGGGACGGAATGGAAAACCCCATTGCGGGGGATCAGCAGCTTGGTAGGAAAGCCCCAACGATACCGTATGCCCCTGTCTCTGAGGATCTTGGTAATGGGAGCCAGTTCACGCCTGGCCTGCATAGCAGCTGCGGATAAATCGGGGAACAAGGAGATGGATGCAAACGGAGCTGGTAAGGTACCACATTTTCTGGTTTCCGCAAGAATCGAGTCCTTAACTTGATAGAAATGGACCCTTGTTAGAACATCTCTCGGGACATCTACAGGAGCAGAGTTCGCTTTTGGAATACGATGAGTCCGATCCAGATTGAGCTCCAGATCAGTAAGCTGTGGTAGAATTTTCTTAAAGAGACGCTGAACATAGGCCACCAAGTCCTCCGATGCCACATCCTCAGGGACTCCACGGATCTTAATGTTATTGCGTCTAGACCGATCCTCAGCGTCCGCAGCCTTAAGTTTGAGCCATCTGACCTCCGCCTCAAGGGTGTTATGGGCATCAACCAATTCATTGTGAGCAGATGAAAATTCCTCCATTTTTTTCTCAAGATGGTCAGTCCGTTCCCCCAAAGCGTCGATATCCTGTCGCAAATTACCCACCACAGAGGAGACAGTCTTGGTGATCCCCGCCTGCAGGAGAACAAGCATCCCTTTCAAAGTATCACACGTTACGGGGTCTGAGGAAGCTGGGAAGTCAGAGATATCTGAGTGAGCAAAATCAGGGAGAACACCAGAGGCAGGTAGGGCATCAGCGACCAGTTTACACACCGGCTCCTTACCAGAAGGAGAACCTTGAGGGGACACAGCAAAACTTCTCTTACCACCATCGACCAATACAGGGGGACGCTCGGCTGCAGGGGAACCCTCCTCAGGCAAAGAGTCCACCAATTCAGACCTTGGAGGCGACTTCGCTGGGGAGCGGGAGCCTGACGGTGAGGAAGGTAGAGAGTGCGACATGGTACTTGAGAAAAAGTCAGAAAGCTTCCTGGGGGTTTTGGAGGAGGATGGTTTCTTTCGAGGCATAATAACAACAGCAGGAAAGGTCAGGGACGCAACTGAGGATATCAGGACAGGAGAGCAGATCGATGCGGCCGGGACAAAATTTGCAGAGCAGCGCCACAGATCACACAGCAGCAAGATCCAGCAGGGACGTGGGGGTCGAGCAGCAGGAAGCCCAACAATCAGCTGAGAGCCGCCAGAGGTGACACTGTCGGTGGTTTAATCAGGCATTTTTAAAGAAGTGGCATGCAGTGGAGACATACAGGCATTTACAGTTCCATGGGAGCCCAGTGTGAGGAGCCCCCCCTGTTGTTGGAGTAGGGGCTCAGCACTCACAAAGAGCTCAACCAGAAAAGCAGGGTGCAAGCCAGGTGATACACAAAGTCCAGCCTAGGGGAGAGGAGAGGAGCCCCCCTGATGGTGGTGTAGGGGCTCAGCACTCTCCTGGACTCCCCAGTCAGTATCAGCAAACAGTCACTTACTTATAACTCCAGGACCAGAGAGATCAGTGTCAGGCAGTGGTGCAAGGAGCAGGAGGAGATCACAGTATGTCCTCAACACAGGTGCACAGGCAGCAGGAAATCCACAGCAGGTGGGAGCAGGCAGTGCAGCAGCCAAATCAGTCCAGGGTAGGAGTATCACCGCAGGGTCCACTCAAAATAGCCACCGCCTCACATCCGGCTATAGGCCGCAGACTACACGCCGGCTTCCACTAGCGCAGGAGGACCGGAGGAACACAGCAAATCAGTGCCCCGCAGCTGGACGGGCTCCGCTCACCACCAGGGAGGATCCGGAGGAAGCAAGACGGGACCCGACCGCCGCACAGCACGAGGATGAAGAAGGCCTGGACACCAAGATGGCGGCGCGCTTCGGAGCGGTGAGTAGGCCGCAGGCCGCAAGGAGTCCGCCGGGGTTCTCAGGGAGGGAAAATGGTCCCGCAAAACAGTCTCCAGGGGTCCGGGGGAGACCACGAAGTGCCACCGACCCAAGGCAGGTAAGATAGTTAGGGATGCCGAGGAGATTCGGGCAGGAACACCGGGAGCTCCAGTGAACACGTCCGCACTCCTAGCCGGCTAGCCACGCCCCCCAGACACATGCATTTCGATGGCCCCAGACACACAGCATAGTTTTTGCGGCTCTGTGCTCGGGCCAAATTGAAAAGCCAAAAATTAGGGATCGGGATCTATACCTGTCCATAACTGTGGATCTGTTAATTCATTTGATCTTAGCAGTCAATGAAAACCATGGATGACACACGGATACCAATCTGTGTCTCATATGTGCTGCTTTACTGACTCGGAGGCGACTCACAGCTATGTGCAGGAGGCATTAGAAAGCTAAAAATTGTCACTAATATCTAACATGAGGTGTCCTTAGATGGTAAATGTTATGATACTAAAATACCCCATTTCAATCTTGCCCTATTTGTTATAACAAAAATGAAACAACTCTACACACAAAAACTCAAAGAAACCATTTAAAGACCTAAAAAAATTACTAAAACCACCACAGAATCTGCGTTCCCAAAAAACAGGTTGAGATTATGACCCGTGTCACTAATTCTAATTTGTATTTACCCATTGACAGGTGACTCCTAGCTAAATTCAACCACAAAGGGTGACAATGCGGCGCTTGTTATGTTGTCAACATCGACAGATGAGGGGTGTTAAAGTACGTTTTAGAATTTGCTGCCAAAAAAGACGCAGATGCAACAGCTGCATATAAAGAATGATCAGATAAGATGAAACGAAACAACTGCAAGAAAGAAAGAGAAAACTTCCCCACATGTGCCGTAACCCCAGGTCACCAGTGAAAGATTTATCATTGTACAGCATAAGGAGCTAACAGCTTAGGAAAGGAAAGATACTTTACTACTATTCACCCCAGTTTGTGCATATATGCAGGAGGCACACAGACAATTCCTTATGGAACTTGTGGATATAATAACTCAGTTGTGCGTTGTGTTAAGTCCTAGAAAAAGGTAGGTGTAATCCTTCAACAATACTCTGTATTTACTATGAAGTTGTATTTGCGACTTTTTTTATAATGCGAGTTTCACATTGAATTCAATGTCTATACTTGCAAGAGTGATAAATTTAAACTGTGGTGATTCACGCTAAACGGGTTGTCCAAGTAAAAATTTAATTTTTTTAGACTAGAGCCCCATGGAACGGAAATGTCGTAATTTGTCCACGGTGGAAACACAGCAGGAAAAATCACAGCATTTTAGAGTATGGGCAGAGTGGATGGGATTCTAGCGAATCCCATGCCCACTTTGCAATAAAAACTGCTGTGCGGACATGCCATGATTTCCAAAACCGGAGCAGATTTATAAGTCGCAGCATGTCTATTATACCGCCGGTGGTTTCCCCAAAACAGAAAGTAACAGAAAACTCAGAGAGCTTTCTGTTTAAAGTGCTGTGGGAAGAACTGTGATGGGTTGCTGCTGCAGTTTTTCCCGCAGTACTTTTTTTCTGAGGGTCGCCCCTTGGGGCCTTAGGTTCAATGCACACTGAGTTTTTTGGTGAGGATTTTGGAGAGGAAAAAATCCGCTTCAGGAATTAGGAAATGTTTTTTTTCCTCCAGCACAGTGTATGGAACTTGTAAAAACCGATGGAGGTTTTTGAGGCAGTTTTTGAAAAAACAGCATCAAAAACAGCGTCAAAAACCGCTAGCATTTTTTCCGCCTCCCATTGACTCCCATTTTTTTTTTCAGGTGGAATGAGCCTGAAGAAAGGTCATGTCGCTTTTTTTTCCACTAGCGTAAAAAAATCCGCTAGCGAAAAAAAAACCCGGAATACATAGAACTCTATTGTGAGGCTTTTTTTGGGGGCAGATTTTGAGGCGGATTCAGTGTCAAGATCCTTGCCAAAAACTGTGTGCATTGACCCTCTACCTTAAGTAGGCCAAGGGAGGTGAAAAAAAAATTATTTTCACCTTTCCCAATACTCTGATGCCACCCAGCGTTGTCCGATTCTGCTGGTCCATTGTTGTCTTCTGGAGGGAGTCCTCGTTGCACGTGACCACTGAGGGTCCATTCACACAGAGGAAAATGGTGAGGAATTTGGTGTGGAATTTTCCACGCTGAAAAAAAAAGCCTCCCATTGATTTCAATGGGTTCTGCTAACTTTTTTTTCCACTAGCAGAACCCATTGAAATCAATGGGAGGCTTTTTTTTCAGCATGGAAAATTCCACACCAAATTCCTCACCATTTTCCTCTGTGTGAACGGACCCTGAGGCTCAACAGCCAGCAAGGATTCTCACTTCAAGAAGACACTGGAGCAGAAGGACTGGACCACATTGGGAGGACACTAGAGCACTGGGGACAGGGGAGTGTTTTTTATTTATTTTTTATTTTTTTCCGTTACCTCTCCCAACTATTTAAAAATATGACTCGCTATCTGGAGCCTTAGCTTTAAACACAGTCATATCTACCCTGCATCTTAGATAATTGACTTCCTTCACATATAACTATTTCTTGTCCTTATCTGATCTTTTACATTTTAACACTGCTTTAAACCCCTTCACGTAAAATCACGTACATTTAAGTTATTAGGCATGAAGGGTGGTATGAAGATTTGCTGTCATAGTGCAAAATACCACAGAGAACCTTGACAGGACTGTTTTGGTTGCATGAGTGAAACACACACAGTACCAGGCAAGTGGTTTTAATGATATGGCTAATCGGTAGTATACACAGATATACCTATATGCAACCATTCTCCTTGCTTCTGCTCGCCTCACTCAACAGTAGTCATCGCTCCAGTGAAAGGGCTATTGAGATTTTCTAAGACGTGTTGTAAAACCAATGTTCATTATTTTGTTTCTTCAGCTGTTGGCATCTCAAAAAAGCAGCAATATAACAAAGAACAGAGGAAAACCAGGAACATGGATAGGTCAGAGCAGCTGTTCTGGATGATCAGAGGCTTAATGTTCAAGAACTTTTGCTATTCACTCACTATCACTGTGAATTTGAAAAAAATATTATAGAATTTCTTACAATCATTTGAAATAATTATTAATAATAAGAATTGTTTATATTCATATCATAAAATATGTATTGATATTATTGCTTTAACCCCTTCCCGCCGATGGCATTTTTTGATTTTCGCTTTTCGTTTTCGACTCCCCTCCTTCTAAACCCCATAACTTTTTTATTTCTCCGCTCCCAGAGTCATATGAGGTCTTAATTTTTGCGGGACAATTTTTTCTTCATGATGCCACCATTAATTATTCTATATAATGTACTGGGAAGCAGGAAAAAAATTCTGAATGGGGTGGATTTGAAGAAAAAATGCATTTCTGCGACTTTCTTACGGGCTTTGGTTTTACGGCGTTCACTGTGCAGCCAAAATGACATGTCCCCTATATTCTGTGTTTCGGTACGGTTCCAGGGATACCAAATGTATATGGTTTTATTTACATTTTGACCCCTAAAAAAAATTCCAAAACGGTGTTAAAAAAATTTTTTTCTAAAAGTCGCCATATTCCGACGGCCGTAACTTTTTTATACATAGGTATACGGGGATGCATAGGGCGTCTTTTTTTGCGGGGCCGGGTGTACTTTTTAGTTCTACCATTTTCGGGAAATGTTATTGCTTTGATCACTTTTTATTCAAATTTTTATCAGAATTAAAACAGTGAAAAAACGGCGGTTTGGCACTTTTGACTATTTTTCCTGCTACGGCGTTTACCGAACAGGAAAAATATTTTTATAGATTTGTAGAGCGGGCGATTTCGGACGCGAGGATACCTAACATGTATATGTTTCACAGTTTTTAACTACTTTTATATTTGTTCTAGGGAAAGGGGGGTGATTTGAACTTTTAATACTTTTTATATTTTTTTTTATTTTTTTTACTTTTTTTTTTATTTTTTTTTTGCATTTATTAGACCCCCTAGGGGTGTTGAACCCCAGGGGGTCTGATCACTAATGCAATGCATTACAATGCTAATGCATTGCAATGCATTGCAAAAAAGCATCATCTCTTTTGCAGGCTGTATACACCAGCCTGCAAAAGAGAGAATTTGCAGACCGGCTGGGAGCCTTCTTAAAGGCTCCCGGCTGTCACTGCAACATGGCGTCGGCCCTGGAGCATGCTCCAGGAGCCGGCGATCCGTGCCAAAATGGCGGCGCCCATGCGCCGCCGGGAAAATGGCGCCTCCGGCGCCTTTGACAGCAGCGCCGGAGGGGTTAATGCCTCCGATCGGTCCGGGGACCGATCGGAGGCATGAGAGCCGGTTGTCTACTGCTTAAAGCAGTAGACACCCGGCGGCTATGACGGCCGCCCGGCTCCCGGGCAGTCGCCATAGTTACAGACCCTACACGCGCCGTACTATTACGGCGCATGTCGGGAAGGGGTTAACAATATTCATACTTTCCCCCTACTTCATTGTGAGTATGCACAGAGGAAAAACAGATTGCAAAACGGACACAAACTGATTACTATTAGAGATAAGCGAACAGTAAAATGTTCGAGGTTCGATATTCGTTTCTAGTAGCTCCTCAATATTCGACTACTCGAATCGAATATCGAACCCTATTATAGTCTATGGGGGGAAAATGCTCGTTTCAGGGGTAGGCAACATTCGATCAAATTATACTTACCAAGTCCACGAGTGAGGGTCGCGCTGGATCCTCCGAGCAGTCTTCTCCATGCAGCGTCGCCGCAGCATCTTCTGGCTCTGAATTCACTCTGCCAGGCATCGGGCCTGGGCAGAGCCGACTGCGCATGTCCACACTACAAGCGGACATGCGCAGTCGACTCTGCCCAGGCCAATGCCTGGCAGAGTGAATGAAGAGCCGGAAGACGCCGCGGGAAGCTGCACGGTGAAGACTTCTATAGGTAGAAGAAGAACCAGCGTTGATTGGCCGACTGTATAGCATTCGGCCAATCAATGCTGGTTCTGCATCAAACTTTTACATTCGAATAGCGAGTGGTACTCGATCGAGTACGAGTATTTCGAATACCGTAGTATTTGATCGAATACCTACTCAATCAAGTACTACTCGCTCATCTCTAATTACTATCCATTGGTAGCCATCCATAGACCTCAACCTCAAAAAAACAAAAAACAATTGGTTGCTGCCCGTCTGGCATCCTTATGTTTAGGGGGCATTCACACGTAGTAACGCAGCACTGATTCTGGCACGATAACCTAGTAACTCGTGTAAAAATCTGCGCTGCAAAACAGAGCCCCATTGACTTCAATGGATTCCGTTTAACACGCGTAACACACTGAAATCAATAGGTTAAAAAGCCTCCCATTGATTTCAATGTGTTATACACGTTAAATGGTACCCATTGAACTCAATGGGATTCTGTTTTGCAGCACGGATTTTTACACGAGTTACCATGCCAGAATCAGCACCTCGTTACTCCATGTGAATGCCCCCTTAGATGGAGAAAAAGTCCTGCAAGTCTGACTTTTTTCTAAACCCAAAAAAGTGGATACCAGGCGGAAATGCTCCAAACGTTAACCTGCGGATAGTTTTTACAACCCATTGAAATTAATGGGTTTTAAAACAAACTGCTCAAAATCTTTTTTTTTTTTTAGGGTGCATTCACACTGAGTAAACGCTAGCTTATTCTGAACGTAAAACACGTTCAGAATAAGCGGCGTCTAAAGCAGCTCCATTCATTTCTATGGGAGCGGGGATACGAGCGCTCCCCATAGAAATGAATGGGCTGCTTCTTTCACTGCGAGCAGTCCCATTGAAGTGAATGGGGAGTGCCGGCGTGTACGCTCCGGCATGAGCAGAGCTTGCCGTACACGCCGGCACTCCCCATTCATTTCAATGGGACTGCACGGAGTGAAAGAAGCAGCCCATTCATTTCTATGGGGAGCGCTCGTATCCCCGCTCCCATAGAAATGAATGGAGCTGCTTTAGACGCCGCTTATTCTGAACGTGTTTTACGTTCAGAATAAGCTAGCGTTTACTCAGTGTGAATGCACCCTTAGACAGTTTCAAAAACTGATTTTGACAAATAGACAAACACCAATGTGAACTCAGCCTTAATAGTGGCATTAACTTTTACTACATTTGGTAGTTGATAAGAGTTCTACTACTGTACTCAATGGGTGATCAGGGTCTTTTCACTCACTACCTTACTGGGTCAGTATTTTCATATTTTCTTTAACCCTGTTAGGATAAGGGTAGTTTGGGTGTTAAGGCTTGGCTACTTTTTTTTTACATTTTCCATCTCCTGGTACTTTGTTTTACTCCCACAAACAAGAAATACAACTGACCCTAAGGGGTATTGGGGATAAATGTCTGTATTGCAGCCAATAACTCCCCTACTCAATAATGCTTCCCACACTTTGAGTTCTTTGGTGAGAAAAGCACATTACAAATGTTTTTCCATTTGTTTTGTTTCCAAAATGTGGTCATATGTTATGAGTTTCCACTGTTCTGATACCTCAGAGGTCAGAAAATGGAACATGGTACATTGTACATGAAAACAGTAAAATCTGCCCTCCAAATATTGTTCTGTCTCATGGTATGCCTATACAGCAGTTTACATCCACATGAATTTTCTCCTATAGTCTTCTTTAACCCCTTGAGAAAATGAAACATTCGGGGATAGAGCAAGGTTTTATTGGGAAAAACATAATTTTTCACTTTACGTCCCAATGGTGAAAAAGTACTGGGAAACACATGTAGGGGCTGACTACACCCCTTGACACTTATACTGATCCTGCTACCACACTAGATCGCGTCTGATGAAGGTCTAAGGACCGAAACGTCATATCCAATTGATCTAGCCTGTCTTTCTATGCCAATATTTTGCATTGTGTCAAAAGGCGTTAACTATATTGTAAAATAAATCTCTATATTCCTTTGATCACAAAACAGTGTGTGCAGCAAAATCTATTTTCACGACTACACCCCTTGATACATTTTTTGAGGGGTCTAGTTTCCAAAATGGGGTCATTTTGGGATTTTCCATTGTTCTGGCACCTCAGGGGCTCTGCAAATGGAACTATTCCAGGAAAATCTGACCTCCAAAAACCAAATAATACTTTTTTCTGTTTTTGAGCCCTACCATATGCCAAGATAATTAGTGCTATTTTTGGATATTGGGGACTTATACGTGCATGGGGACACCTAACATCTTTGTTTACATTATATATTTTTAAATATATAGGTGTTTTTTTCTTTTGCTTTTTATTACTTGTTTATTATTGGGTGTTTTTTATGTGTGTGTGTGTGTGTGTGTGTGTGTGTGTGTGTGTGTGTGTGTGTGTGGTTTTTTCACTTTTGGGTGCATGCACACTGAGTAACGCCGGGCGTGTATGAGAGCCGTACACGCCGGCATTACAGCAGACTGCCGAACACTTCCCATTCACTTCAATGGGAGCGCTCGTAACAGCGGCGTTTACGAGCGCTCCCATTGAAGTGAATGGGAAGTGTTCGGCAGCCCTGCTGTAACGCCGGCGTGTACGGCTCTCATACACGCCCGGCGTTACTCAGTGTGCATGCACCCTTCACATGTCCCATGATGGCAATGACTACTGGCTTGTACAAGTTTCTTGCTATTCAAATTGGCACCTTTGGAAGTACTGGGCACTCTAGAACACTTCTGACATCATAATCTGAACAATGAGTACTGATACACCAGGTGACACTGGCCATAAAACATATGTGAAGCACACATTCATAAAAAAAATTACCATCACAACACCTAGGCTAATTAAAAACACTGTTTAGACACTTGATTCAAACTCACCTCTGAGATCAAAGTTCCCACATGTAGTCTCAACATGTAAATTCACTCAATGGCTGAGTGTTTTTCAGCCTCTCATTGACTTGTACTGAAACAGTGGGATATATTCTGCATGAATAATTAACAATTCACTTTTTTCTGCGGCATGGATTCCTGTTGAAGTCAATAGGAGACTTATTTAACCCTTTCCCAACATATACTGTAACATTACAACACAACAAATGTCATGTATTTAAATATGGCAGCCACTCAAAAGCTGAGTGTCTGCCATAGCCACTGGGGCTCCGCTGTATTATACAGCAGAGATCTGGCAGCAATGCCTGCGCTGATTGAAGGCATTAATATCCATGATGTCTCAGTCAAAGCTAACCGAGGTACCATTTTTCTAGCAGAGCATGGGTGCAGCACATTTTTTTTTTTTGGGGGGGGGGGATCATTGGCCCCAAATCAAGATCAATGATTCATTGGCATGACATCCGAAATCTCATTCCCAGGCCTGTCTGGCATAGACTTGTATTACAATAGCCATGATTTTACAATACATTGTAATGCATTGTGTGTCTAATCATACCCCCGGGGTTCAAGACCTTCAACTTATTTTAAGAAGACAATTGACATAAAAATATAAAATGGCACATTTTGGCAGAACAACTGCTGCCTTTCTCAAGCCTAAGTAATCATAGTATGCACAAGCTATATATAGCATACAGGAAGCACATATAGAAAAGTTAAAGTATTGATTTTATGAACCCACCCTGTTTGTTTTATATATGCCTCCTGTGTGCTATATATAGCCTGTGCAAAGAGGCAGCAGTTGTTCTGCTGAAACATGTTGCAATTTATCTTTTTATGTCAATTGTCTTTTTAAAATAATATATATAGATAGATAGATAGATAGATAGATAGATAGATAGATAGATATACACACACACACACACACACACACACACATCACCCCCTTTCCCTAGTAGACATGTAACCCCTCGTTCCCATCTGTGTTTGGTAATCCGTTCGGGGGGTCCACATGGGAACCCCCCCATCCCCCCATATCCCCCCCCCCCCGGAACAGACTACCAGACGCAATTGCAAGTGGTGTGCAGTGAAAGCACACAGACCCCTTAGATTCCCATATGGTAAATGCCATAACAATTTGAATAAAAAGCAATCTATAGATAAATACATCTGACCCTGCAACAAAAAAGATACCTCATGCATCTCCGTATAGAAAAATATTTAAAAAGTTACTAGTATCAGAGTATGGCGACTCCAAGAAGTTTTTTAATATTTGTTTTTTTTACAAAATAAAATAAAAATATTACCCACAGAATACAGGACTTGTCATTTTGGCTACACAGTGAACATTGTAAAAGCAAAACACGTAAGAATGACGGGCAAATGCAGTTTTTCTCCAATTCCACCCCATTCTGATTTTTTTTTCCAGCTTTACATTACATCATATGCAATATTAAATGGCACCACTATGAAGTACAATTTGGCCCACAAAAACAAAGGCCTCTTATGGCTCTGAGAACAAAAAAATAAAAAAAAAGTTATGGAAAATTGAAAAATGCCTGCAGCGGGAAGGGGTTAAGGAAGAACCCCAAGTCCTCATGGAAAAACTCTATGCGCACATACCCTAAGGATAAACAGTCAACAACAGAGGTTCTCTGATCCCAGGAGTTTCAATTGAAAGGCTTTCATGAGCACATGAGCAGACTATGACTGTATAGTTGCCATTCCATATAAGTACAACATGACAATGTAACATTACTAGACCATACAGAACAAGATTGCCATAGCGAAACCCTCCTCTAACATCACTTTCTGCTCTGCAGCTATGGGCTACGGTAGTCCTTCAAATGTAAGGAGAAAGAAGAACGTTTTCTAGCATATTGTAGCATGTTTACTCAGAGAAGTATTTCTACAGTGCAAGAAAAGCCCTAAGGGGTGTACATTACCTCATCTAACATATTAGTTATATGAAGAAAGACAGATGCAATACTTTCATGAAAGTCATTAGTTTCACAATCGTCATCATGAGAACATTCCCTTAACTTTACATTACACAACATGAATGGTAAATAGGGAAGCTCTATGACTACACCCACTGAAAATCTAAATTTGATTCCATACCAATATGGAATAATAAGATGAAAGTGCTTGTTTATTGGTAGAGATTGCTGTTGGTGGAATGATGCCTCAGTTGACAGCTATCTTATATTTATGGCCAGCATTACCCCCCCCCCCCCCCCCATGAAAACAAAGATTACACTATAGACTGTTCTCTAAACACCACTTTGTCTCTGCACTCCTGGAATACCTTCTCTATTCTCGCCTAATGCCTTCTCTCTCCACTGACTCTCTTCTCCACCCTTTACAATCTTAGTTTCCAGACTCTGCAGTCTACTGACAACTATATCCAGGGGCGTAACTACCAGGGTAGCAATGGTAGCAGCTGCCACAGGGCCCGGAACATTAGGGGGTCCAGCTGCTACCGCTGCCTTTTTTGTATTTTTTTAATAGGCCGTTACCGGCTGGAGTTACTCCAGCCGGTAATGGGCCCTACTTACTTACCGATCCTGGCAGGGGCTGAGATCGGTAAGTGACGCCGGGGGCCCCACAAGCACTATTATACTCGGAGGTCTTTTCAGACCCCCAAGTATAATGATCAGAGGCCCAGGAGAGGTAACGGAGCATAAAAAACAGTGTTACTTACCTCTCCGGGCAGGCTTCGGGCCTACTTGCTTGAGTTCCCTGACATCACATGACCAGGACCTGCATCCATATGCATCGCGATGCAGGCCCCCCGGTAAGATGATGTCCCGGACGTCATTGAAGATGTCCGACAGTGGCAGAGAGTGCAGGGGACTGCAGGGAAAGTTAAGTAAACAGTGTTTTTTTTATGTTTTTATCCCCCCTCGGCCTCTATTTATTATACTCTGGGCCAGACCCCAGAGTATAATGATTGTTCATGGGTGTCCACAATGGAGCATAATATTGTGTGCAGGGGACACTATGGGGCATAATACTGTGTGTAGGGGCCACTATGGGGCATAATTCTATGTGCAGGGTCCACTATGGGGCATAATACTGTGTTCAGGGGTCAATATGGGTCATACTACTGTGTGCAGGGACCACTATGAGGCATAATATTGTGTGCAGGGGCCACTATGGGGCATAATACCGTGTGCAGGGGTCACTATGGGTCATAATACTGTGTGCAGGGGCCACTATGGAGCATAATACTATGTGCAGGGGCCACTATGGGGCATAATAGTGTGTCCAGGGGCCACTATGTGGCATAATAGTGTGCGCAGAAATGCGGGGGGGTCGGTTGGTCAAGATCTTTGGCGTCAGTCGTGGAGGGGAGGGCATGTCAAAAGTTCACCACGATGCCCTGCAATTCCTAGTTACGCCACTGGCTACATCTTAAGACAAGTACCATCTATAGATCCTGTGCGATGTAAATGGTGAACATTAAAGGGGTTGTCCCATCTCAAGGATCCTATCTATACTGGTATCTTATGTAAATTTTAGACTTTTCCTAAATATATTGCTTTAGAGATTCTGCTTTCTTCTCCTGCTATGTGACCTTATTCCTCCAATTGTTTATACAGCATTGCTATAACCATGGACCTGGGAGATAGGACAAGTGATGTCACTTATTCAGTGCTGGGCAGGACAATGGTTCAACTAATTGCAGTTTACTGATAAAGTTAACACTGACAAGATAACACTGAGTCCATTCTGTACAAGCATCTGCATATTATTTGATCTGTATAAGTGTTGTGAGACTTCTCTGGCCTGTTTAGCAAGAGGGAGGGGGAGGGAAGAGAAATACAGGAAGTGAGATAAAGAAAATTACAGGCAGAGCTGAAACAGTGAGATGGGAAAACCCCTATAATTGTTCAAAAGAACCAAATGCAGAGACCTTTACCTTTCAGTACAAAGTTGTTTGTAATATTGAAAGCTCTTTAAAGCTCTATTCACAGGACTGTATATTGTGGGTCTGTAGCTATCCACAATTGTGGATCTGCACACTATTAAAGGGGCTCTATCAGCAAAATCATTCTGATAGAGCCCCACATATGCGTGCCATTCAGGCACCGTAAATGTTATATTAAACTACCCCCCCCCCCCCGTTTTAAAATAATGCCCTAAAAAAGAATATTATCTACTTACGGATCGTGCACATTAGGCGGGCATTCAGGGTGCGCTGTCTTCTTCATCCCCGCCTCTTCTTCCTCCAATGTCCTCCGGTCCCGTCCTCCTCCGGCGCTCGCGAGCGTACACTGATATAAAAAATATGGCCTGGGCGCCTGCGCAGTAGCCGTAGTAGCAGCCGCATGCTACTGCGCATGCGCCCAGGCCATTTTTTTATATCAGTGTCCACTCGCGAGCGCCGGAGGAAGACGGGACCGGAGGACATCTGAGGAAGAAGAGGCGTGGATGAAGATGAAGACACACCCTGAATGCCCGCCCACAGTGCACGATACGTAAGTAGATCACATTCTTTTTTAGGATTTTATTTTAAACTGGGGGGTAGTTTAATATAACATTTATGGTGCCTGAATAGCCTTTTTAAAGGCTATGCACGCATATGTGGGGCTCTATCAGCATGATTTTGCTGATAGAGCCCCTTTAAGGTTAATTTGCCTTGTTGACACTTTGCAATAATTTAGTGGGCTTTGGGTTGCAGTTTGGGCACTCAGGCTATAAAAGGTTTATCATCACTATCCTATCCTAATTTATAAACCCATCAAGCCAGCCCACAACACATCAGTTCCTTCATGGGCCATGCGCTGCAGATGTTGAAAGTAGGAGGTAGTCATAATAATGTGACTTGACTGTGCATATACTGTATATTGAGAAGGATGTGACTGGGGACAGGATAGCTGAACACTTATTTTGCTGGTAGCTATTTCTCATGGTTTTCTCATACACATAAATGCTCGGCTCATCAGAGTGTGCATGTGATTTCAATGTGGGCAGGAAAGTAAACTATTGCCCATACACATAAGTCAGTCATCTAAGCTCACTGAAATCAACTGATCCAGGTGACTTTTCCATTATGTGTGGAAGTCTCAAAGGGGATGTCCAGGATAACCGTTTTTGATTTGATATAAGGAAAGAAGACGGGATGTCACAGGTGACGTTTGCAAGTGACTGCAGTCACGGTGACTTTCACCAATACAAGAAACCGGAGCAGTAGGAACAGATTGCGGTGGTTGACGGTATATTATTTTTTATTTTTTCATCTTCCCTGACCTCGTATCAAAAAGGGGGTATCCTGGATAACCATTCAAACATTCAGTAAGTAACATAGACAGCCATATCCGAAGGGATATACATGAAAGAACCTGGTCTGGTCTGACTCACAGACATGGGTCGTGAGCAGGGGGCCCCTTTATATAACGCTAAAATGCCATAAAAGGAAGGGATTGTCTTTCTGGCAATCCCTATAACATCACTAAAATCTTGCTTATTTCAATAGAGAATAGGAAGGCATTTAGAACTGACTTTTTGATATGATAATTAGCTTTGCGGCATATTAGATGTCACAGGCACAGCTATATTACAGCTACAATGTGATATGGAAATGATAGCAAGACGTTGGAAACTGTCATTAAAAATTTGATTTTGGCCATCTAGGTGAATCAGCATTTACATATTAAAAGCATAGTCCAAAGTTAACTGGGGCACAAGAGCAAGTAACACGTTTTTTCTGTAGAAGCTTAAAGGGATTTGGCAGGGCAATTTGGAACACTAAACTACCCACAGGTCCTTATAGACCACGGGCTTAGTGTCCCAAGTTGCCTTGTAATAATGCAATCCATGCCTACAATAAAAATAAAATCTTTACACCTATCCTGCCACTCTACTCCCTGCGCCAGCTCAGTTCTTCACTGATGCCAGAGGAGTACACCTCAGCTTCAGTGCTCATGCCCCATACCTCTGGCACCTGCGTAGGGAAGCCGGGATGTACCTCTGGGCTTCATGGAAGAAGTGTGCAGATGCCAGTAGTACCAGAGATGAGTCCGATGAGACGTATCGGACTCATCTCTAGGTAAGTATAAGAATTTATTTTTTTTAATTGTGAGCAACGAGGGATTTAAAACAGGGCAATTTGTGACACTAAACCTCAGATCTATAAGGACCTGTGGGAAGTTTAGCGTCCCAAATCGACCTGACAGGTTCTCTTTAATGCTTGTTATTCATATATTACCAAATTCAAGCTAAGACATGCTAATACCTATGAAACCAGGCTTCAGTGTTTTTACAATTTGAAAGTGATTTATCTGTAGTTTACATCATTTAGCAAGAGTACACCCAAAACAAATGAATGAAAGCAAGTATGCTTTTTTTTTCACTTTACATTTCTCTGGCTGCCACAGGGGCTGCTCCAGTTTATGAAAAACCACTTTAAGGCCGAGACCCTTGAGAATCCCATTCTCACATTGCAGAAAAAAAAGAGCAGCAGAAATTATGCGATTTCCAAAACCGTCGCAGTTTTAGAAATCGCAGCATGTCAATTATAGCTATGGATGGTTTCCCTATGGGTATAATGGAAGTAGAAAGTCTGCAGAGGAAACCTCGGTGGATTTTCTGTAAAAATCACTGAAGAAAAAACGTGAAGCGGTGTCGCCGTGGTCTTTCCTGCAATGCTTTTTGGCCAGGACCCGCTATGTGGGGCCTTATCCTAAATGGATTGTCCAGGCTTAAGTGTTTTATGGCCTATTCTGATGACCTATCCTCAGGAAAGGCCATAAATACCTGATCGGTAGGGGGTCAACACACAGCCCAATCAGCTGTACAGAGCCGCTTCCAGTGCTTGGCCTGTACGGGGCTGGAAGCAGAAAGCTCCATCCACTGTATAGCAGCCAGGTGCTTGGCCTGTACGGGGCTGGAAGCAGAAAGCTCCATCCACTGTATAGCAGCCAGGTGCTTGGCCTGTACGGGGCTGGAAGCAGAAAGCTCCATCCACTGTATAGCAGCCAGGTGCTTGGCCTGTACGGGGCTGGAAGCAGAAAGCTCCATCCACTGCATAGCAGCCAGGTGCTTGGCCTGTACGGGGCTGGAAGCAGAAAGCTCCATCCACTGTATAGCAGCCAGGTGCCTCCACTGCATCTTCTTTTTTATGCTACAAATATGGGCAAAAATAGGACATGCTTCATAATTTGTGGTCCTTGTATATGGCATGGACATAAGCTGCAAAAACTATGCCCATATGTATGGGCCCATAGAAATGAATGGGTCTGTACTTTTATCCACAATTGCAAATTAAAAATTAAAAAACTGTGAATGTAGGTCTTAGCCTACATTCAGAAGAATTTGTGTGAAAACATCCATTTTTCACAGTCGTTTTGCCACCAAAGAGTGCCTGGGATCTGGAGGTATCAGTGAAAACAGACAAAAATACCTATATATAAGAGTGGAACGCACGACGCCGAAAGGGACCAAAACAAAGGATAATGGCAACATACAGAGAAGGAACATAGGAGGTTCAATGGAGGAAAGGTGGAGAAAAGCCGGAGAAGTCGAAAAGCATATATTTGGCCTTATCCGTAATCGGAGTACTGATATCCAGAAGTGACGTCAGCGTTCCACAGTGGAACGCATGACGCCGTGGCTGGAGTGAAATACACATTGTGACCGAGGAAAGAGGAAAGAAAAGGGAAAACGGGAAAACAAAACAAATATAAAAAGGGAATGGAATAAAAATAAAACAGTTTAAGCCATGTAACTCGGAAGAGTCAGCGATCCACCGCGGAACGCAATGCGTTCCATGCCGGAACGCAAACCGGAAGTCAACCGGCCAGATAGAGAAAGAAGAAAGACAAATGAAATATAATAAAAATTAGGATAAGGAGGAGGAATGAAGTAGATGTAAGAATAAGAAACAAGAAGGGGAATGGACAGAAGGGACAGAAAAAGATAAATAAGATTAAAAAAAAAAAAAAAAAAGCGAAAAATTAAAAATTAAAAATAAAATGAAAAATAAAATAAATTAATAAGGAACTTTAATGGAAGGAATACTGCAACCAGAAAAAGTGAAAATAAAGATCAAGTAATTGAAACATGAATGTGATGTGAAGGAATAGACGTGAAAGAATAATTGCAATTCCGGTGGAGTTGATTGCCCAGGCACCATACCCTCCTAGAAATTAGCGATTCTGTAAAGAAAGGAAAAATATTATCAGTAAGTTGTCATAAAATAATTAATAGAGATGATTATTAACAAAAACTCCGAATGTCGTAGTCCCGGTTAAGGCCACAGGGTTCCAAGGTCTGAAAATGGTGTATCCAGTGTGCCTCACAGAGTTTAAGGGTTTTAACTCTATCACCACCCCTCCTGGCCATTGGTATGTGCTCTATGACTTGAAAACGGAGTTGTGAGATTGAATGTTTGGCCTGGTGAAAGTGGTACGGAATAGGTAGCAGAAGGTTTTTAGTACGAATAGTACTTTTATGTTGCGAGATTCTGTCCCTAATGGGTTGTGTGATTTCACCAACGTATGCTAATCCACAGGGACATTTGATTATGTAGACTACAAAACTCGTGTCACAAGAAAAGTAACCTTTTACCGGAATCTTTTTCCCATTATGGGGATGTAAGATAGTATCACCCTTCTGGATGTTGTGGCATTGGGGGAACTTCAGGAAATGTGCCAAATCTACGGGGGTTCAAAAAAGCTTGTCTTTGTTATTTCTTGTCTGAGTCAATGTCTGCTCGTACGAGTTTGTTTTTGAGGTTGCCCGCCCACCTAAAGCAGGGGAGAAAAGGTTTGGAAAAAGATGGAATGTCCGGATATGCACAATGTAACAATTGCCAATGTGTTCTGATGATCCTGTGAATTTTGTAGGAAAACGGATGATATGTGTGTATGAAAGGTATGCGGTCTCTGTTATCGATCGAGGGTCTGGGTCTATGTGATCTGTCGAGGGTAGTTATGTGTGAAGGATAGCCTCTTTCTGTGAATTTGGATCTTGTTTCATTGAGTCATCTTTGCTTCAAGGTGCAAATATGGTTGACTCTTTGATATTGGGACCATGGAAGTGATTTCTTGGTGGCTAATGGGTTATAACTTGAATAATGGAGGAGACTATTACGGTCTGTAGGTTTTGAGAAAAGGTCAGTTTGTAAAGAGCAATCAGTTTATTTAATAACTGTGGTACCAAAAAAATCAATGTGTTGGGAATGATAATGAATGGTAAACTGTAGTTCAGTCCAAATGGAATTCAAAAAAGAGTGAAACTGTTCCAAGGAGTCCAACAGGCCCTCCCATATGCAAAAGATATCATCAATATACTGTTTCCAACAGCGGCAATGTGTTTTAAAGAGATTGTTGGTATAAACAAATTTTTCTTCGAAAAAGGCTATGTAGGCGTTTGCATATGGGGGGGGCACGTTGGACCCCATGGCGGTACCCTGAATTTGAAGATAATAATCATCCAGAAAAAGAAAATAGTTGTTAGTGAAAATGAGTTCTAAGACAACCATGCAGAACTCAATGGTAGCCGGAGATTTTCCGGAGAGGTCTCAAGAAGCGTGTGGGTTGCTTCCAGGCCCTTCTAGTGAACGATTGAGGTGTAAAGACTATTTACGTCAAAAGTCACTAACCAATGTTGTGTTCCCATAGAAGAGGGACTCTTTATCTGTTTTAAAAAGTCTCCTGTATCCAATAGAAATGATTTGGTACTTTTAACAAGGGGAGTAAGGATTTTTTCTAATAAGATGGAAAGTGGAGACAATACAGAGTCTGTGGAGGCTACTATGGGTCTACCTGGTGGGTTATCCAGTCTCTTGTGGCTCTTGGGTAGGACATAGATAATAGAAACAATAGGATGTTTTTTAACACATCTCATCACAAGAAAGGTTAGGGGGATTGTGCCATAAACCCCTTTTGATTTCAACGCATATATGCCCCACATCCCTCTTGAGTCAATAAAGGCCTCAAGGGAATGGGAACCCCGAGGAGGCACATAGGAACTTTTGTTCCTGAGGCCTAAAGAGTCAACATTAATAGGAGTAATGGCTCGGTCATCTTCTCCAGTTGAGGCAGTATTGCTTTCCCGGAAATGTGCCTTAAGGCAAATAGTTCTAAAAAATCTCTCCAGGTCCATTTCTAATTGAAATGAATTAAATTTGTAGGCCAGACAAAAGGTAAGGCCTTTTTGTAGTAGGGAGAGTTGGTCATACGTGGGTGCTCGTCCCCTTCTACATTGGCCTCTCCTCCGCGTTTTCCTTTTCTTGGTGGTCTCTGATTCCGGCCTAAAAAAAGAGAGGAGCTGGATCTGTAACCTGAGAGATCACTGTCCGAGCCGGAATTGGATGATTGGCCATCGTGCCTGGGACCCCTCCTGTAGGACCTTTTGTAACTGTAGGAATCTTGCCATCTATAGACTCGTTTATTGCTATAGTCTTCAGCGTCCCTTAGAAATTTATTACGTTTTTTCTTCTCTTGTTCTTGCCTGTAGGACGAGAGGTTGGATTCTACTTTGTTTTTCAATGCTGTAAAATCCGGTTCTGTAAGAGTGGAAGCTGTGCTTCAATACTTTTGACCTTTTCTTGATGCCCTAGTATGGATTTTTGCAGGAAATCAACAGTGAGAGTCATTAAGTCTAATGAACATTTGTGCAAAATTTGCTCGAACAGAGCACAATATTCCTTACTGTCACTAAAGATAGTAGGACGTAAGTGTGACCGCAGTCCCCTAGGGATCCTCTCGGTTTTTAAATATTCAGTCAAAGTTATGCAGTGTAACTCGTGGTTAGGGAGAGTTCTGGACACTTTTTCTAAATCTCTTGAACGAAGTTCAGTTGGTGCAATGTGGAGGAAGCCTCCTGATGCGGTAGTTTTGGAGATAATGTTAGCTGTGTCCTCTTTGTTATATGAGAATGTATTAACGGACATAGTTAGCGGTGCCCAGACAAGGAGAGAAACAGCTTGAATATAATGATCTGTCACTCGGTTGTATAATAGGCTTCAGGTTCTCAGAAAAGGCATCTCACTGCCATAATCATAGAGAGAAAATTTATGGCAATCAATAGGATGAAAAGAAATCATGTATTTATTGGCACCCAAACATAAACATTTCAGTCAAGCATGACATTAATCAGTATAACTATAATACAAAAGAAAGAAATATATTTTGTAAAACAATGAACCATATAGAAAAAAGTCCAAGGATCATAAGAATAAATAACGAACAAAAAATATATCATCCAGATAGCTAAAGAAATGTAACAATAATGGTAATTTAAGGACATAGGAGCATAAATGTATGACATAAAGTCAAGTATAATGAGAGTCAAGGAGAATATACACAATATAGTATTGGACAAATATAATGATAAATATAAGTGTCAGAGGTATCAAGAAGAACTTCCTTAATCTGACACAATCTTAATCTGACGGGTGAACAAAAATGATGTCAATCCCACTTCAGGCTAGAGGGTGGTGCCCAGCTTGCTAATACAGTAGACATCTGAGAATAAAACATATCAATATCCTGCACAATCTTACCGGATGCAGAGAAAGGTGCACATCTGGGTGTATGGAGGAAGCAGAGTAGCAGGAAGAGCCAGGATGGGTTTAAATGGAGTAGATGGAGCCAAGTAATCGTCAGACCGGAAGTGGCACCACCACCGGTCCAAGGACATACATACAAGGTATAAGGGTGGGTTCACACAGAGTTTTTTGTATCGTATTTTGAGGTGGAGGCCGCCTCAGCATCCGACTCAAAAAACAGCTAGCCGTGACTGGATGCCGCTGCAGTGCATACACTGCATCGGCATCCAGTCGTTACATTCCACTCTGGGTTAGGCCCAAATGAATGGGCCTAGTCAGGATGGAGTGTCGCACCACGGACTCTGCGGCGAATTCCGCTGTGGAATCTGCGGCAAGAAAGGGTATGTCGCTTATTTTTTCTTCGATAGAGATAAAAACCTCTCACGTAAAAAAAGAACCCATTGAATTTAATGGGAGGCGGTTTTTTGAGCCAGATTCTGACGTGGATTCTGCGTCAAAATCCGACTAAAAATACCCAGTGTGAATCCAGCCTAAGGGTACATTCACACTGATTTTGTTGGCGAGGAAAAAATCTGCTTCAGGAATTAGGAAATGTTTTTTTCCTCCAGCACAGTGCATGGACCTTGAAAAAACCACTAGCGGTTTTTCCACGCGTTTTTTGCCAATTCCACGTGGATTTTCCACTTCCTATTGACTGCGTTAGATTTTTTTCCACTAGCGGAAAAAAGAAAGCTAGCAGAACCCATAGAACTCTTTTTTCGATGTGGATTCCGACACAGATTCAGCGCCAAAATCCTCACCAAAAATCTCCATGTGAATGGACCCTAATGGGCAAATACAGACCTACGGTCAGATGTGGAGAGCAGAGACATGCTCTATTTTGGTTCATTTTGCAGACCATGAAGCTCCATTAGGGTAAGTTCGTACAGGGTTTTTTGGTCTGGAACCTGAGGCGGAGGCCACCTCAACTTCCTGACCAAAAAACGGGTAGCCACAACAAAGCAAGCATGGGCATCCAGACGTGCACTCCGCTCCGGATTAGGCCCAATGAATGGGTCTAGTCAGGAGGAGGGAGTGTCTTCAGGCCAAATCTTGAGGTGAATTGGCCTGAAGAATGAGCATCCTGCTTCTTTTTTCTGGAGCTGGAACAAACCAGCTCCTGGAAAAAAAAGACCTGAGCGGCTCCCATTGATTTCAATGTGAGCCGTCTTTTTGGTTAGGATTGTCCACAGTGGGGCATAATAACGTGTGTCGGGGTCACTATGGGGCATAATACTGTGTGTAGGGGCCACTATGGGGAATAATACTGTGTGCAGGGGCCACTATGGGGAATAATACTATGTGTAGAGGCTACCATGGGGCATAATAGTGTGTACAGGGGCCATCATGGGGCATAGTAGTGTGTACAGGGGCCATCATGGGGCATAGTAGTGTGTACAGGGGCCACTATGGGGCATAATAGAGAGTGCAGAAATGTGGGGGGGAGGTCGGTCGGGGTATTTGGCGGGCGTTGGTCAGGGGGAAGCATGTCAAAAGTTCGCCACGGGGCCCCGCCGTTCCTAGTTACGCCACTGCCCGACTTATTCTTCTGCTATGTATGGACATATAATGAAGACTGTTTATATATTAGCCTATGACACATAAATCAGAATCCTTATAATCTAGAACTTTTACAGAGTTACTGTGATGACTATCAGCCTGGTTTATGACTTGGCACAGAAATTCTCCTGGCAGTCTCTGCGCATATCGTGGTTGGCAATTTACAAAGCTTCTTTTGTTTTGGGCCACTTTTACTTTGGAAAGATATCAAGCAGTTTTTCAAATTTATATACATGAACAGAGAAAATGAAAGAAAGGAAACCCATTGGGCATAATCCCAAGGATATAGCCGGCATAAGGCATGTATAATAAATTAGTCCTGTATCTTTCTGCATCAAAAATCTAAAGGAAGCTTAAAGTCCCACAAATATACAGTATAGCACAATTATAAGGAAAGATATGGTAAAAAAAACATGCATACTATAGTTGTCACAAGCGTTTTTCAATATTGTAATTTTTACCCATTGCCTTCAATGATACAGGTTATATGGCATATTGTGGTTTGAAAAAATGAGAAAGCTACCTTATGCCCTAAAAAAACAATGGAATCATTCAATGTGTTTGCTATGGGAGAAAAAGTAAAAGATATTTTTTAAAAAATTACAGTTATAGAACTCAAATTGGCCAATCCTGCATAAAACATAAAGGTTAGGCTAAGGCCCCAAGTAGATAGTTGCAGCCAAAGAGCAAAAAATACATCGTGGGTTTTCCCGCAACGCTTTTCACAGAAAGTCTGCATAGTTTTCCTCTGGAAACTTTCTGCTTCCATTATACCTATATGGAAACCGCTAGCATTTCCATTGGAATAATTGACACGCAGCAATTTTAAAAATGCAATTGCAAATGCAAATTGCAGCATTTCTGCTGTGGATTATTTTCTGCAATGCATGGATAGGATTAACCAGAATCTCATCCACTTTGCAGGGACTGTAAGACGCTGCCATTTACACTACTTGGGACCCTGGCCTAAAAGAGGACCTTTCACCATCTGGGGCACATGCCTTTTAATACACCACTAGAAAGCCGACAGTGCGCTGAATTCAGTGCACTATCGGCTTTCATTTTCAAGCCCCCGGTGAAAAGCTATTGGTGCCGGTACCGTAGCTCTTCACTGTCAGAAGGGCGTTTCTGACAGTCAGTCAGGAACCCCCTTCCTCACAGTAGTTTCCCCTCCCCTCCTGATAGTACTCGCCCATAGACGAGTACTGGGGGGCGTTCCTCACCGCTCAGTGTCATCACTGGGCGGTAAGCAACGCCCCCTCTCACGGTACAGTGCTATAGGCTCTTCTGTGAGGAAGGGCGTTCCTGACTGACTGTCAGAAACACCCTTTTGACAGTGAAGAGCTACAGTACCGGCACCGATAGCTCTTCACTGGGGGCACAGAACGGGAAATCCGTTAAATTCAGTGCACTGTCGGCTTTCTAGCGGTGTATTAAACCACATGTGCCCCAGAAGGTGAAAGGTCCTCTTTAAAGGGGTTTTGCAAAACTTACTATTAATGACTTATCCTTAGGATAGGTATTTAATTGGAGATTAATGAGGACCTGACACTTAAACCCAGCCTCAATCAGCTGGTGACAGTAGTAGCCTCTTCACAAATAGCATGTCACTGCTCAGGCTGTTTGTGAAGTGGTCACTGCTCAGGCCTGTGACTGTCTGCTGCACAAATGGGACATTAACTGTGGGCCTGGAAAGCTAGAAGAATCCACGTTCATGTTAAATAGACCATAAAGGGGTTGTACATGATTTTTTTTTTAAATTATTTATGACCTATCCTTAGGATAAGCCATAAATATTTGTTTGTGGGGGGCTAGCAGTCAGACCCCACACAGATTAGCTTTTTGGAAGTCGGTCAGATCTCCCTGTCCTGAATAATGAGGCGACCCTACTGCAACTCAGCTGCCATTGTAGTTACCACCATTAATCTAAAACATCTTGGCAGAGTTATTTTTCCATTTTTTTTTTAAATCAAAATTCCTCTAAATTTCTCCTCTACACTAGTTGAACATGAAAACATTTTACTTACATGTAGTTAAACTTTTATTGGCTGAATTCACAGGGCACAGTACAAATTTTTTGTTAAATGATCCTATCTATTATGTCATATTCAATGATTCTTCTTGTTTGAGATGCCAGTGACAGGAGACATGCCTGGATGAGTTCATTGACAATATTAAGTTGTTGTTTATAAACTGGTTTTGCTGCCTCTGCTTATTAGTCATGTTTTTCAGCAATGTGAAATACATGTCTAGCAGGTATAATGTGATTTCTGGTCTGATATATGAAAAGCAGCGTCATATCTTACTGTGTGGAGCACAAATAGGACACAGTAAAGTAAGTACCGAAATAACAGCCATAGCTGTTACCCGCTGTGTAATCACAGCAACAGCAGGTAACAGGTCCTATTTACTTACCGATCCCCGCTACTGCTCACAGCCACCTGCACGTCCCATTCTGCGTCCCATATCACGTCGCTGGGTGCCTCTGGAGGGCAGAGGGAAGCAGAGGCGGCTGTGAGCAGGAGCGGGGATAATTGAGGTTACAGTCATGAGGCAAGAGTATTTGTTGGACAAACCCCAACAAATACTGATATTATTGTACTCTGGGGCCTTTTCAGACCCTGGGCTATAATGATCGGAAGCCCAGGGGAGGTGAGCGATCATAAAAACCAGTGCTACTAACTAGAGATGAGCGAACACTATTCGAAACAGCTGTTTCGAATAGCACACTCCCATAGAAATGAATGGACGTAATTTTCGTGCCTCTTTACTGACATTACAAAAGTCATGTGGGCCAGGCCAGCATCATTATGCGTCGCGACGCAGGCCTGGTGCACGTGATGTCTGTGCTGACATTGAAAAGGGTCGAAAGCAGCAGGGAGTGCGCCAGAGCTCAGGAGAGGTAAGTAGCACTTATCATTATATAAAATTTAAAAAAAACAGTAATTCAGCATCCAGAAAAATTAATTAGTAAAACATAACTTTTAATAGAAAAATAATATTAAAATCCATATTACACAAGAAACCAGGAAAAAATGAACAAAAAAACAACGCACTTACGACATGAAATGTTTGCCATGAGTAAGGGGCTTCGGCCCTGAAACGCGTAGGCAGCGTTTGTGTTTCAACTGTTCTGTGTCTTTTCATGTCGTAAGTGCGTTGTTTTTTGTTCATTTTTTCCTGTTTCTTGTGTAATATGGATTTTAATATTATTTTCCTATTAAAAGTTATGTTTTACTAATTACTTTTTCTGGTTGCTGAATTACTGTTTTTTTGGTTTTATGTTACATTTGACCTGGACCGGGAGGTTTTTGGTTTTTAGTGCACCAGAAATTTTTTGGTATATATACTGACATCCATCCACTTATTTTTATACAGGCTGTGGTATGTGCTTTTTTCTATATTGATCATTATACTCTGGGGTCTGATGAGAGAGAGTCATGCAGCATTATCTGATGGTGGTGGCAGTAGTTTTCCCTTCCAGTTGGAGAGGAGACCTCTCTACTCTGAGACGGTGTGATGGTATTCAGAAGGGCCCTGATGGTCAGGAAGGCAATTGTGGAGATGAAAAAAGATGGTACTTTACTCAGCAAATGATCAGCAATACAACAATCAGGTTCCAAATGGGGATTGTAGTTCTATAGTGTACAAGTCCCCCAGCCTTAGTCTTGGGTGGATGCCCAGGGATGTTAAGGCTCTAGTACAGTACACCAACTCCAGCACCAATACTCACTTTCATCCAGCAGTAGATACTGGGGGCTATACTTCAGAGTAGTCCTGACAGGGGTTTGGTTACCTTATAGAAGGCACTAGGACAACACCTCCTGCCAACAGACTAAACTGGCACAAAGTCCAAACTCCTTGGCTCAGGGCTGTCTTGTTAAAAGCCTTGGGCTTCAATCTTCCTCCTCAGGTGCTGTGCAGGCCCTCGGTATGCAGAGCAGTATACGTCTTTGATAGGCCAGGGCTGTACCAAGGGCCGAGGTTTGAAACACAGGGGGAAACTACAGGGAACACACCATGGGGAAAACTGTAAAAGTCTTCACTGCTGTAAAATCTTCTTTCTTCCTGGTTTCTTGCATCATTTGGTGGGCAGAGTTTCACATGCAACCTGTCGTTTAGCTCCGCCCCCAAATTAGTGTGTAGCTCCGCCCACCACATAGGCTGAAGGGCCTGTGATGTCATCAAAGGTCCTCAAACAACACTATATGCACAATATTGTTCTATGAAGTACAGGCAGGAGCAACTCCATTCTGTGTTACATACAAAGACTGCCTGTCTCTGCCATAATGAACACAATTGAATTAGCTAGCCTGATAACTGGGAGAACAGAAGACGTTCAGAAATGAAAGCAGCTCCTCTCCCCTATCTGAGAGCAGGAAGGTCACGTGGTGTAGACACAGGAATAGCTAGAAACACAGGCTCACTCCCGTGCACTTAGCCCCTCCTCCCTCCCCCCTCAGAGCAGCAGATACATCACTTGACTTTTGACCAGATAAGTCAAGGGCTGTGTCAACAATGAATTGAATAAAGTAAGATAGTGGACAAACAAAGCAGCTTTTCTGAAGCAGTGTATTTAGGAAAAGTCTTACATCCACATTAACAAGCAGTATAGATAGGATCCTTGTGATGGGACAATCCCTTTAAGAATGTTTAAAAAAAATTGGAAACAGGACAAGCTGTCTGTCTGTCTGGACAGGGAGAGCTTGTAATTATTTCCCCAAAAGAAAGGCTACAGTCCTTCTGGAGCAGCTTTATTCCCTTAAACTTGCGGCAGATTTCACTTCTGACTTTCCTTTAGATACATAAAAATCAGCACAAAAAAAATCTAGCAGTTGCCAATGCTGCAAGAAGAGCCACATTGGTAACTTCAATTACAAAGTAATTCATGTTTCATATCCTTTGAAGCTGGAAGACTTTTTTGGAGAGAAATTGGGTCATCTTTTGGAAGGCAAGAGCCCTGCTGTTTCCTCAGACCAATAGAAGCTTTAAGCCTTGTTTGTGTCATCAAAGAAAATACAAATTGTTCCTGAAGAGAGGAAATAATAGACACATTGATCATGTTAGGCCCTATCAAAAATTCAGAGAAATTAACCCCTTCCCACCGATGGCATTTTTTGATTTTCGTTTTTCGTTTTTGACTCCCCTCCTTCTAAGCCCCATAACTTTTTTATTTCTCCGCTCCCAGAGCCATATGAGGTCTTAATATTTGCGGGACAAATTTTTCTTCATGATGCCGCCATTAATTATTCTGTATAATGTACTGGGAAGCTGGAAAAAAAATTCAGAATGGGGTGAATTTGAAGAAAAAGTGCATTTCTGCGAATTTCTTACGGGCTTCGGTTTTACGACGTTCACTGTGCAGCCACTGGGATACCAAATTTATATGGTTTTATTTACATTTTAACCTCTTTAAAAAAAGTCGCCATATTCTGACAACCGTAAATTTTTTATATGTCCGTGTATGGGGATGCATAGGGCGTCTTTTTTTGCAGGAGCAGGTGTGCTTTTTATTTCTACCATTTTCGGGAAATGCTATTGCTTTGATCACTTTTTATTCAAATTTTTATCAGAATCAAAACAGTGAAAAAACGGCGGTTTGTCAATTTTGACTATTTTTCCCGCTACGGCGTTTACTGTACGGGAAAAATATTTTTATAGATTTGTAGAGCGGGCGATTTTGGACACGGGAATACCTAACATGTATGTGTTTCACAGTATTTAAGTACTTTTATATGTGTTCTAGGGAAAGGGGGTGATTTGAATTTGTAATACTTTTTTAAAAATTTTATATATTTTTTAAATTTTTTTATTTATTTATTTTTTTTGCATTTATTAGACCCCCTAGGGGTCTTGAACCCCAGGGGGTCTGATCACTAATGTAATGCATTACAATGCTAATGCGTTACAATGCATTGCAAAAAATCATAATTTCTTTTGCAGGCTGCATAAATCAGCCTGGAAAAGCAAATCACTGCAGACAAGCCGGGAGCCTTTACAAGGCTCCTGGCTGTCATGCCAACGTGACTTCGGCCCTGGAGCTTGCTCCGGGCGCCGGCGATCACCAGCAAAATGGCGGTGCCCATGCGCCATCGGGAAAATGACTCCTCCGGTGCCTTTGATCGCAGCGCCGGAGGAGTTAATGTCTCCAATCGGTCCGAGGACCGATCGGAGACATAAGCGCCGGTTGTCTACTGCGTTACACACCCGGCATGCGCCGTAATAGTACGGATGTTGGGAAGGGATTAAAGATAAAACATAAAAACACAGGAGCTGGCAAACAAAATTTTTAACATTAGACGTTGTCAAGTTGAAGGTTGTTTGCTACATGCCACAGACAAGTGGGTTCTGGATCTCATAAAAAAAGGTTATGTAATAGAAATTCTCCACAAAACAAAGGATCATTTTCTTCTAAACCAGCAACAAATCCCTCCTGTTTTTCCCTCTGATACAAGATTTTTTGGCAAAAAAAATGTCATAGAAGTCCCAGAAGAAGACCAATGTTATGGAATTTATTCAAGAATTTTTCCAGTTCCAAAGATTGGCAGTTCCTGAAGACTGATCATAGATCTAATATTCCTGAACTGTTATGTGAAGAAAATTCACTTCAATAAGAAAACTATAAGGACAGATACAGCAGCCTTATAAAGAGGCCAAGTCCTAGCATCCATGGACCTGAAATCCATATCCGCATGTTCCCATCCATCTAGTTTCAAGAAATTCCAGAGGATAGCGGTCAATCAATTAGGATCAATCAGTCACTACTAGAGATGAGCGAACACTGTTCGGAACAGTCGTTCCGAACAGCACGCTCACAGCACGCTCCCATAGAAATGAATGGAAGCGGCCAGCACGCGGGGGGTTAAGCGGCCGGCCGCCGGCAAAGTCTGCGTGCCAGGTGCTTCCATTCATTTCTATGGGAAGCACTTCCTTTTGGTCTAACTTCCTCTCCAAGGGTTTTCACCAAAGTAGCAGTAGTGGTAGTAGCAGCTCTGAGTTTAAAGAGCACTTCAAGTTTTTCCCTACTTATTGGCTGATAGCCGCTCCATATACATCTCTTCTACAAGATTCCCTCGAAGTAGTTATCACACTTTTCAGAGAACTTGGATTCCTGATAAACTTGAAAAATCCCACTTACTGCCAGAAACTTCTAAATCCTTTCTAGGCTTCATGCAGGCTCTTTTTCTTGCTCAAAAAAATTCTAAAAATTCAAGCGGTGGTAAAAATTTTAATCAAATGCCTACCATCTACGAGTCATCAAATCATGAAGACTTTGGGTTTTTAGAAGGCTTGGATGCAGTACCTTGGGCTATAGTACATGCTTCATCATTGGAATGGAAATATGAACAGGATGCGTACAAAAATAAGTCTAGACCAAGCTACTAAGAGACCAAGAGAAGACTTGAAATTGTGGCTCAAACTACACAATCTGAAGAAGGTAAAACGTTTCCAGTTCAAGGAATCAGTCATCATAACTACAAATGCCTCTCAGAGAGGTTGGCGCACTTATCTGCAAACCTTTTCGGCACAAGGCCCATGGTCCAAATTGGACAGATGCTGTTCTTCAAAGTTTTGAAAAATGATGTCATGTTGCCACTTCTATTTTTCACACCACTGATCCAGGACAAATCTGTCTTAATTCAAACAGACAACCAAGTAGTGGCCTATTATTTGAACAAGCAAGGTGGAACCTGAAGCAGAATACAAGAAGACAATACAAGAAGATTTTTCAGTTGGCATAATCTGCCCTGCTGGATTTAAGTGCTCTGCATAAAGAAAGGATCTGTGAATACCAGAGTGGATCTTCTGAGCTGGATGACACTCAGACCATCGAATTGGAAACTAAATTCTAGATATTTTCATCTTCTAACAGACAGATGGGGAATGCCACAAATGGACTTGATAGTGACCAAGAACAATGCAAAACTTCTAGTGTTTTGTTCTCGGTATCCTTAAGATCACCCAAATACAATGGATGCATTTGCCATGAGTTGGAGACATAAGTTTCTTTCTTTGGTTTCTCTATTTCAAATTTCGAACAATGAGCATTGGCCTCTTCCTCAGTATCCAGATGTGTTAATCCAGATTTGGTAATCCACGTCATAATCCGCCCCCTCACAATGGTGGTCTATGGAGACCGTTAGCGCTCTTTTTTCCGCTAGTGGCAACATGCTAAAAGAAGCGAGCTGCCCTTTCTTCAGGCGGATTCCGCGGCTCGTAGAGCTGTGGTATCCACCTGGCGGCTGCAATCTCTGGCGTTGGCCTATTCATTTGAGCCGACTCCGGAGGGGGAAGCCGCGACCGCGACATTCGTGGCAGGTGGGTTTTGACCCGAGAATGACGCGGCTCCCCGCATCACTCTCGGTGCCAAAATCTGCCCCACTGCCCCCCATGTGAACTAGCCCATAGAGGTTGAATACAATAGTGAAGCCTATCAGCCCATTATTCAGCCTTCGGCTTGTGATGTTTGAGGCAGGAAAGCACAATGAGCACCGAGCCACAGACATCATTACAGCCAGAGCCTGCAGGTTTGTGGGAATGGGGTTAGGTGAGTATTCTTTGTTTTTTGTAACACTGGTGGTCAACTGGGGAGGGGGTCTTATGTGGAGCTTGGGCAGGGGTTATTTGATTATGTGTGGGGTGCCCACTAACAACTAATTGTATTAAAACAGCCCTGGTCCTACTAAATGAACACAAGCAGAAGTGTCCCCTACTAAGGGCTCCCCCTTTATGCATCACTAATGAGTCATTAATGTGTAACTCTTAATCTGCCGGTTCTGTCTACATACAGTCCTATGAAAAAGTTTGGGCACCCCTATTAATCTTAATCATTTTTAGTTCTAAATATTTTGGTGTTTGCAACAGCCATTTCAGTTTGATATATCTAATAACTGATGGACACAGTAATATTTCAGGATTGAAATGAGGTTTATTGTACTAACAGAAAATGCGCAATATGCATTAAACCAAAATTTGACCGGTGCAAAAATATGGGCACCTCAACAGAAAAGTGACATTAATATTTAGTACATCCTCCTTTTGCAAAGATAACAGCCTCTAGTCGCTTCCTGTAGCTTTTAATCAGTTCCTGGATCCTGGATGAAGGTATTTTGGACCATTTCTTTCTACAAAACAATTCAAGTTCAGTTAAGTTTGATGGTCGCCGAACATGGACAGCCCGCTCTCAAATGATCTGAAAACAAAGATTGTTCAACATAGTTGTTCAGGGGAAGGATACAAAACGTTGTCTCAGAGATTTAACCTGTCAGTTTCCACTGTGAGGAACATAGTAAGGAAATGGAAGACCACAGGGACAGTTCTTGTTAAGCCCAGAAGTGGCAGGCCAAGAAAAATATCAGAAAGGCAGAGAAGAAGAATGGTGAGAACAGTCAAGGACAATCCACAGATGACCTCCAAAGAGCTGCAGCATCATCTTGCTGCAAATGGTGTCACTGTGCATCGGTCAACTATACAGCGCACTTTGCACAAATAGAAGCTGTATGGGAGAGTGATGAGAAAGAAGCCGTTTCTGCACGTACGCCACAAATAGAGTTGCCTGAGGTATGAAAAAGCACATTTGGACAAGGCAGCTTCATTTTGGAAACAAAAATTGAGTTGTTTGGTTATAAAAAAAGGCGTTATGCATGGCGTCCAAAAAGAAACAGCATTCCAAGAAAAACACATGCTACCCACTGTAAAATTTGGTGGAGGTTCCATCATGCTTTGGGGCTGTGTGGCCAATGCCGGCATCGGGAATCTTGTTAAAGTTGAGGGTCGCATGGATTCCACTCAGTATCAGCAGATTCTTGAGAATAATGTTCAAGAATCAGTGACGAAGTTGAAGTTACGCCGGGGATGGATATTTCAGCAAGACAATGATCCAAAACACCGCTCCAAATCCTCAGGCATTCATGCAGAGGAACAATTACAATGTTCTGGAATGGCCATCCCAGTCCCCAGACCTGAATATCATTGAACATCTGTGGGATGATTTGAAGCGGGCTGTCCATGCTCGGCGACCATCTAACTTAACTGAACTTGAATTGTTTGTCCAAAATACCTTTATCCAGGATCCAGGAACTGATTAAAAGCTACAGGAAGCGACTAGAGGCTGTTATCTTTGCAAAAGGAGGATGTACTAAATATTAATGTCACTTTTCTGTTGAGGTGCCCATACTTTTGCACCGGTCAAATTTTGGTTTAATGCATATTGCGCATTTTCTGTTAGTACAATAAACCTCATTTCAATCCTGAAATATTACTGTGTCCATCAGTTATTAGATATATCAAACTGAAATGGCTGCTGCAAACACCAAAATATTTAGAACTAAAAATGATTAAGATTAATAGGGGTGCCCAAACTTTTTCATAGGACTGTATGCCATTCACTTAAATAGTCACCACATAACACTACAATACTATAGGGAAAATGTATAGGAGACACAACTTCTCTGATCTGATCTGCAGCCAGACATGCAAAAAGTGTGTTGTTGAGATGATGCAAACATTTCCATGCTGGACTATACTGAATAAATATATTTACGGTACATTCACAATGTTTTCTAAAATGACCTTTATAAACCTGTAAAATACCTACATACCTTCATCATCTTATAGACCGTAGAACTAATTTGATGCGTTTCTCAGTATTATTAATAAGCAAAAAATTGTATGAAATAAAATGAGCACAAAAAACACTTTTTGAAGACTGGGCTAGTAAATAGAAGGTTGAAGTCCCCAGCTGACATTGAGCACTGGATGCTACAGAGAGCAGAGTGGGTGTGTGGACAAAGGAAGTGATTGTAATGAATAAGAAGCCCCTGGCTCTAGAAACAGAAGTGCTTTAAGTAAAGTATTTAGTGGAAGAAAATGCTGAGAAAATAAAAGCCTATTGTTGCCGGAAACAATTCTGACATCGTGTATTAAGTATTGATGGATATCATTTTACAAATTCATACAATTAACTATGACATTTTTTTAAAGACAGAAAAAAAAATCTGAAACTTAGTAATGAGAGAAACTTTTGTCAGAATGAAATATACTGTAATAGCCAGTGCCCACGACTGCGTCTGCGTATTATTGATGTCAATGATCCGCCTATATTCAGCAAATTGCTGCCGTCGATAGTTTGCCTGCTCCGGTGTTTTGGCAGTTCTCAAGCTGTCCTACTTGTTCCTCACGCAGTGCCTGTGATTGTTCCGGCATCTCAGGAGCTAGCTGGGACGCCATATAATGAGTGTGTTGTTGGTGTCAATCATTCGCCTGCTCCAGCGTTTCAGCTGCACTAAGGGTGCATTCACGCAGAGGAAAATAGCGCTGAATTTGGTGTGGAATGTGTATCAGATTCAGCACTGAAAAAAAAGTCTCCCATTGACTTCAATGGGTTCCTTTTTCTGCTAGGTTCCTTTGAATAAAAGGTGGTTTTCTTATGTCAGTGTCTCAGCACTGGAGCAGATCAGATAATATGCAGATGTTTGTACACAATTGACTTACATAGACAGATAACAGACCAGGCTTTATCAGCAAAGTGCAATTAACTGATAGTCCTGGCAGCAAGAGCAGTTGAATATAGTATATGAATTCATAACAATCGTGAAGCCATGTCATGTACCGGGATAAAAAGTAGCCTAAGTTTTAATTGAGATTACAAACTATCTATGTGTCAAATTTCATCCAAATCCGTTCAGCCGTTTTTGCCTGATTGGGTAACAAACATCCAAACCCACAAACTTTCACATTTATAATATTATTAGTAGGAAGGATTCACAGTTACTGCATTTGTCCCATCTTACTTCCTTTGAATAGAGTCTAAGGCTCCATTCCCATCTGCACCTAAGTCTGAATTCACACTGGGTTTTTTGGACCAGATTTTGATGTGGAATTCGCCTCAGAATCCGGCTCAAAAACCGCCCCCATTGACTTCAATGGGAGCTGTTCACTTCCTTTTTCCGCGAGCGGAAAAAAAAAGCAAGTTGCCCTATTTTGCTGTGGATTCCGCGACTGAATCAGCTGCGGTCGTCTGCGACGCACCACTCCCTCCTGACTAGGCCTATTCATTTGGGCCTAATCAAGAGCAGAATGCCGCGACTGTTGGAATGCCGCAGGAGGCGTTTTCGGGACCGGCTTCTGAGGCGGGTTCCCATGTCAAAATCCGGTCCAAAAAACCCTGTGTGAATTCAACCTAAGACTTTTTCCTCCACTGGATTCAGTTTTAAAACAATGGACCCTCATAACTGCTACTTAAGGAATCCACCTCTATATTGTTCTGGTCCTCCATCAGTTTTAGGCCATGGTACATTTTACTTTACCTGCAGAGTGCATGGGATTCTAGCAAATCTTATCCACACTGTGGGGAAGTTAGCTCAGTAGAAGCAGTGGTGCAGACACAAACAGTAAGTAAGCGGCCATTTTCTTGTGGCCTGTGGTCATGCGCAGTTGACTCTGCCCAAGGCCTAGAAGTTTGACCGCCTGCGCTGGAAGAAGACGCGTGAAGAGGACGTTCCTAAAGAAGATGGAGGCATCGCTGGAGAGTTCTCTTGCAGCATTTGGGATGCCCCCAGTGCTGTTTGAGTGCTGGGGCCCGCCCCCAGTGCTGCAAGAGAACTCATTTGCATACCGATGAAAACCTGGATTTGTACGGAACAGCGGCGCGGAGAAGACATCTAAAGGTAGGAGAACAATATTCTTTCTTAAGGCTATTCCTACGTGTCAACCAGAAAAAAATGTGTTTTAATGATAAAATCCCTTTAATGGCATTTTTCCATGAACTGAGGTTAGATATCAGAAGTAGATATCAGAAGTAAGGAGCAATAAGCAGTAAAAATTGAGGACACTTATTCATCTGTATCTGACAAACAGAACAAGATAGATAAAGCAATATGTTGGGTAAGCACTTCAGTTAGCTTAGGCTAAGTTTGAAATATTCTACTGGAGATGGGAATACTCCCGCCTTTGTGGCCAAACATAGGCTTAGTGCTGCAGAGCAAAAGAACTTTTACCTTGTGTAAATGAGATTACAAGTGTACACAGGGCTGTTCTAAGCCCAGCAAGTGCTTTCATAAGTAAACATTGCCCAATGCCTGCCACTTGGTCTTGCTTGAGGGCCTCTCTGTTCTGCAATGTCACTGCGGGTTTATTCACAGGAGTCAGCGCTGTGTTGGGACCACCCATTAATTTTGGACTGCTAAGACTATCAACAGCCACAAAATCCCCTAGCCAGCACTATTATTAATTTAGCAGCCATAAAGCATCTGCCTAACCCCTATGTACCCTGCCATCTGCCTTAACACATGTTAGCTGGTCAGCTAGTCATGCTATCTTATGTTACAGATAAGAAACACAGCATCATACAAGTAGAATGCAGACAATGATGTCACAGGACTGCGATGATGACCACAATGATTCTGTAGTACAGTGATAATTAAAGCAATATACCACAGTATAAATGTAATATGAGATAATGCACACAGTTATGATATTGTCTGTTGACATGACTGTATATCATCACTGGTATCCCCTTATGGAACTGAATGAACATTGGGAGTGGGACCCCTCAGTTCAGACATTAGAGTTCTGGATTATCTGCAGATTCCTAATTAAGTTCCAGAGATATATTGACTTTTACAGAAACCTCAGCTGGACACAAGAGGAAGGGAAATCTAGAGTTGCCCAGTAAAGTTTTGTGACTTTTTGGGCTTGCTTGCACAAACATTTTGCACTCTATACATAACCAAACTTGTGATGCATGATGTGCACTGCAGATTTGGCAATGTGTAGAATGAAATTTTGAGTTTGGCACTATTCATTACCAACATGTTATGTGATGTTATGGGATTGAACACCAGCTCTTAATAGATCTGTATGTTTGAATTTGCTAGTTGTAAATAACAATTTTTGTATTTGCCAAGCATGTCGGGCAATTATCACATATGATGTGTCACAAGTTTGTTTTGGTACCGTGTTAGCCAGTGGTTATAAAATATATAAAAAGGTATCACCTACTGAAGACTTGCAAAGTTTTTTTGTTTTTTATATGATGTGTCACATGAAGGGCTTAATTTCCAGTTTTATGCGGAAGTGGTTAGCTGATAGTAGGGTTTCATGCATTTTGGATTAAGGATATATCATACATGGGTTAAGTGCAATGAATAAATTCTCTTTTTTATATATTGATTAAATAATATCTGATAAAATTGTTTAACACGTGTTACTGTACTTTCGTGAAATACGGTTATTTATGATTATATATTCCAGTAGCATGGTATTTGCTAAAATAATGTTATTCAAGTGGTGGAATATGATATGACTCATATAGATGTAAGCATATGATCTGTGTTTTGGAAACATAATAAGACAACTACCATTGGTAATTCAGAGAGTTGTGGACTTTGATTTTTATATTGATCTTGGATGTTGCTCATATACTAACATGTTAAACCAGGTTCTGGGGATAATAGCTCTCTTTAAGGAGAGATCAACTTCTCAGGCGTAAGGAGACTTACAAAAGCCTTTTTCACTCCACTGGGGGATTATGGGAAAAATATGAAAATCTGTTTTCCAAGAAGTAAATAGGAAAATAGTGCCTCTGTTTGCTGCCCTCTAGGGGCAGCCCCCTTAAACATAGAGAAGGACTGTTTTCCTATTTACATCTACTACATTATATAGTCAACCTATCTGTCCCAGTACCTCCATATACATGCATGCTTGGCTTCAAGGATAAATCAGGAGGCCCCCTACACAAATTACACTGTTAGCTGGTTCAACTCTGGTTTTGGCTCACGTTGATGTGATATAGTGACAGCTTTAATGTAAATATATTTTTATTTCCCATAATGTTTAATTTAATTATTAACCTTATTGGTTATTTCCAATGTTATCTAAACTGGCAGATAATTAACAATGAACCAACTTAGTCACATCAACATCTTAGTCAAATGCATGAGTTCAAAGACCTTTACTATGCCTTCACCTAGTTAATATGTTCCAACATGGACAAACAATAGCAATACAAGGATTGACATGATAGTAAGGTAGAGTATATCATGTTAATAGTAATATTTTGTGCTTTAGATTTACCGTTGCAGTAAGTGTAGATAGACGCAGCGTCCTGATAGTACTAGCAATTCTATTCAAGCTGTGTCAAGTCCTTGGTACATTATCATGACCTGCCTAACTCATTAGAAAGCTTTTAAAACTCTCTGTTCTTTTTCCATTGATATATTCCAAGAGAAATGTACTTGAAATGGATTCTTATGATTCAGTCCTGCTTTTAAAAGCAGTCTGAACTTGTACAAACCAAACACATAACGTTATGTTTGCAATCATAGTTAATGCACGTTATAGCATGCTTTGTGTTCCAAATAACCAGATTTTCATAGGTTTAAAATTGAAAAGAGCTAAATTTATTTCGAATGAATCAATATACAGTACATCTATATCTATCTATATATGGCGACCTGAGCTTGAACTTCACACGTCACAACAGAAGGTGCAGTAAACTGGTTCTGTTGTACATTGCATCCAAAATAGATTATATTAGCAAGTTAGATCATGTTGTATTGTCCAATAAGACACACAGAGCGAATTGCATTTCTCCTACATGGAGCAGAGTTCTTTCTGACATATCTTGAGTAATCCTTAATAGTCTAGAACTGGCTAGAACAAATACAAACACCTGTTCCACTAATAGATGTTTGTCTCAGTGCATTGGAATGTGTGAACAGTATTAATAGGAACTTGTAATAAATCAGATATTGAGTCTTAGGAATGCATTTAATTACTTATAATATCTTATTATTTTCTTGTGTCCAGTTTCCGGATTTTCTGGGATGACACACTTAGAGGGAATAGTGCTTTGAATAAGCAGTGCATTGAATAAGAAGAAAAGAATTAAATTTTTCATGCCAGAAATCATATTTATTTAGTACAACTGTAATAAAAAAATAAAATAATAGTAATCATAATAAAATAGTATATCCAGAGGTCATGTGTCATCAGTGTGCAGCATTGTGCTACAGTGCCAATATGGCTGCTAACAGAGATCAGCAGATGTTTCTGTTGCAGAGTACTCCACAGCCTTCAGCGAGTCCAGGAGAGGTGAGTAAAAATAACAAACAGTTATACTTACCCATCCTGGACCTCCACCGATGGTCTCTAGCTGACGTCACTGCTGAGATCTGTGATTGGTCACATGAGACATGGTAACATCATAATGATGGGTCAATGTGTTATGGGGACACAGAAAAATAACAAACAGACCCCTCCTCAGAAAATGACAGATAATCAATGTATTTAAGCAAGTAGCAACTACACATATCCATATATCTCAATACATCATGCAAAGTGCACATATACAAATGGGGCAAGTGTGAATAGCAACTTATGCATAAACAAAGTAGTGTTGGCAAATCCAGAGAGGGGAAAGGAACAGACGCAACTACACATCCTAATGTTAATCAACATGGTGTCAAAATGCTCATTATACCCCTTGATAAATTCTGTGAGGGATGCATTTTCCAAAATGGTGCCACTTTTGGAAGGTTTTCATTGTTTTGGTACTCTTGGGGACAAATGAGATATGGTATCTGAAAACTATTCCTGCAAAATTTGCTTTTCAAACATCCAGTGGCGCTCCTTCCCTTCTGTGCTTTACTGTCCCAAATATCAGTTTACACAAACATTTGGGGTATTTCTGTGCACTGGGGGAATTGTGTAACAAACTGTGAGATGCATTTTCTCCTTTTAACCCCTTGTGAATATGTTAATTTTATGGATAAATGAATGTATTATTGAAAAAAATGAAATGTCTAAATTTCACCTCCATATTGTTTTAATTCCTGTAAATCCAACATACAGTATACATGATGATGCTGTAGGCCACAAAAGGGAGCATAAGGGCTGAAATGAAGCAGCGCATGTGTAACATTTTAATGGGGAGTGCTGTGTTTTGAGGTACACAGTGAAATTTTTGGCAGTGTTTGAGACCTGAGCACTTACTGAGAATATTATCACCTATGGGGCACTTACCATCTAATTTTCATAATTAATTTATTTTTCGTGCTGATCAGGGCTAGAACAGTGCCTTGATCATTGCATCTGTTTTTTTCTGTACAGTATCTAAATTAACAGAATACAGCAATGTGAAGTTAGAAGGCCGCTGGCCTGAGGTGAACATCACACAGGCTAAGCCCTCCCACCAGCAGTCACTGAATCCAGAAAGTGAAGAGGAGAGAAGACAGGAGAGCAGATGAAACCCTGAAATGGGAAAAAGGCCTTTAAAAGATGTCTGTCAATTTGACAGTTTACTATAATGCAATTTTTTAATCCTTTAAAGGGTCATACATAGAGAAATTGGCAGAACAAGGGTATAGTACTGAGGCTCCTGCCTAGGTTACAATGAAAACAGCTACAAGGGATGCAATTTTATTAATAGAATAATATTCATTGAAAGGTAGCTTGGAGGCCATACTCACACTTATTGAAACAGCTTGACTGTCAGGGTAACAGATACTGTTCCCACTTGTCCTATTCCTTGGCATGTATTGGAATCTTTTATTTACAGTCCCAGGAACATGCTCTCAGCCTCGGGTATATCACCGTTCTTGTTTGTTACACTACTCTGTCTCTAATCCTGTCTGCTTCTTTCATTACTCTGTCTAAACTTGTACTTACCAACATCTCAACTTCTGTCTTAAAATAATAAAACCCAAGATCCCAATAAAGAAAAAAAAAAAAACATGAACAAAGACTATTGACTACTGAATACTAAATCTACCTAATAAATCACACTCCTTGCTCCATAATTGTGTCATATCTTTCCTGGAAAAGCTGGGTGACATACCAAGTAATGTTGTAATAGGGGCCACTTAGTGCTAAATAAATTTATTAGATTTCTTATTATAATAATGTCATCCATTAATCTAGATTTGGGCAAGCCTGTGCGTTCCATGACAGTTCCGACAAAGTGATCTTTCTTGTATGGAAATAAAGTGAGAAAGTTTTACACTGATCAATTTAATAGTGAATTCACATTGATGTGAGAAATTGAGCGATTTCAGAGACCTTGAACAAGGCATCGGCCATTATGTCAAGAACTGCCAACCTTGTGGAGTTTCTCAAGAAGAGTGTCAGGAGTAAGCTAAGAATGGTGGGATCGATTAAAAACATCTAGCGACAGGTGATCCTACAAGTGTAAACAGCTCCTCAATGAAAGGGGTTAGAGGAAGATGTTAAGAATGATTCTGAAAATCTGGTGGTGTATAGTCAAGCAAATTGTGGGTGAGTACAATGCTGGTGCTTTAACTAACATGTCTCAATGCTCTTCGTTCTTTAGCCTGGATGTGCCATAAAACAACCAGGTTATGTGCCTTTGCTGTATAAGGGAAACAGTGAAACCAAGTTCACATCTACACCGGAGTCCTGTATAGAGGCCTTTTCTCTCCAACAGTTTCAGTATAAACCTAGGGGCCATCTGGCGGATCCCATTATAGTCTATGTGGTCTGTTGGAGTCTGTGGGTAACTGCCGTTTTGGCGGTCAAGCTCTCCGTCGTTCAGGTCCCCCAGCAAACCCAAACAATGGAGAACCCAACAAGATGTAAACCTAGCCTAAAGTAACACTCCAATGATCAAAAGAGCACAAAAATTGAATTGTTGAACAGTGAAGTGACATTGTCTGGTCCAATGATTCCAGATTTCTGTTAAACCAGACACATAGAGTCGGAATTTGTGGTTTGCAGCTGCAGGTCTGAAGTCCAAAAGACTACTAGATTGGTGTCTCTAATAAAGTGCCCATTCAGTGTACAGATATACATAAATATACAAAATTCAATAAGATTGATTTTTCACCAATAATCCTAACACAGGTCATACACATTGAGTTCATTGTCCAACAATCTTATGTTTATGGGCACAACACTACTATCCATCAACATCTGCTGTTGGTGTTCAGCAACATACCCAATTCTTGTTTCCAAGCAATAAGTATTGCCAGACGTTCCTGGCAGCAATTTATACCCACCTCCTTATTGAACTAAACATGCACACAACTCATGCAACCATGCATGCATATTTACAGAAGAACAGGGATACAGTAGATAGCTCAGACAGCTCAGACATCAGATAGGGATTGTATTGCTGCTGTATATCTTTTGTGTGTGACAGGAACAATTGTTTACATGTTGCCTGAAATAGACAAAAGGCCATAAACACTTAATAGGAGTCTTAAGGTTGTAAACAGGTTATGCAGAAGAATAAATTCATGAACACACCTAAGTGAAGAGCCTTTCATCTGCAGTGCTCTGTAGATAATGATGTGCCCTAGAGTCAGGGTTGCTCCAGATAACACAATGCTGCCTTTTTCCTAATGATTTAAAGTGTGGCTGGCAACAAGAGGTTATTAACACCAAGATGCAACTTCAGACACTGCCTGCTAAATACCAGAAGAAACCTCTTACATGCTTAGCTATTTCATATAACCCCTTCGAGACTAAAACTAGCCTTAGAGCCCAGGATCATTTTTACATCTAGACCATGTTAAGACTTTTCAGAATACTTTCATTTCAAGTTTGAAGATGCTTATGGGAGTCTGCTGGATAATTTTGCCATCCCAAGAAGTACTGAGATTGTTTGTGACCTGTAATCAGTTATGCAAATTAGAGGGCAAGTGCTACAAGGGTGGGCTCCTTCCCAGCATGTGCTCTGGGTCTTACTTGCTAGCCCTGCTTCTGTCCCATGATGCCCTTTCACCTACCATCTAATTTGCATAACTGATGTAAGTTGTTTTTCTCACTAATAAAGATGTGATGAACAGCCACAAAAATCTCTACATGTCTTTACTAAAGTCCTTTACCAAATGCTGCGAGTTATTTATTAGGGCAAAATCATCTGACAGGCTGTGTTGGATATAACATTTTCACAAACTAGGGAATTGTTATATTACCGCTAAGGATGAGTAAAGCCAAAGCCAGTTCATAAGTGTTGGCCTATGGTTAAAGCGGCACTGGGCATACTCACCTTTTCTGGTCTTTGTTGCACCATTCAGTGCAGGTCTCATGACTCTTCAGGTTTCCTGAATTACGTCACAAGCCAGGAGAACTGTTCAGGCATGTGTTTGGGCTCAGTGGTCAAGTGGGCTGTGCCGATGAGGTCAGCAGTAATGAGGAGTGGACTCACATTAGACAGTAATACAGAGCCCAGGAGAGATAAGTATAACTGTTTACTTTATGTACATACCTCACCTGGGCGAACCTCACAAATGTTCACAAGAAGAATCTCAAGAGGTTTGTTCCAAATTAGTTAGCACATTTTGCGGCCTACAGGAACAAAGTAAAAAATACTTTTTTCTTTTTTTTTAGAATTTTACTAACTGAACTGTATTTCTGCACAGAAGTGTCCACAATTTAATCTTTTTGCTCTGTCAAATATTGAAATATGTAATTTTTGTTTTCTTGAGATATATACAGTAGATATATTACAGGAATACTGGTACACATTTTTGTATATAGAACTATGACAAGAGGCTCAGGAGGAACAGTTAAACCTTTAAAAAAAAGTGCTTCTTAAGTCGCTTTCACATGACATGAGCATTCACCTTAACTTTCAGCATAAGCCACATGATAGACAATTCCAGATGCAGCATGAAATTCCTAGACAGCGTGAAACATGCCAGACCAGTATAGAGATTCGTATCCAACAGCCCCCCCTTTCTTCTTTCAATAACTCTGACTTTTCCAACTAGCCCAAACACATTCTTTACCTTCACACTTATTAACCACTCTAAGACTGTCCATAGGCCATATACTTCTGAGCAGTCCCCCCTTAACCCTGCAAGGATATATACAGTATATACGTCCTTGCACAGTTAAGCAGCTGTAGGGGCAGAATGCCAGGCATCCCATCCCTGCCTTCCAGATCACTGCACAAACATCACTCAATGTGTACACAACTATGGGGGCCGCTATGATGTGGCTCCACTTCTGACCCAACAGTGGTCATTGGGGCTTTAAAATGGGCTTGGTCTTAGTGGACCCAGATCTGCTCTGAAGTGTAGCTTAGGAGGCTGCATTCCTTCACATAAAACTACAGCCCTATGTGTCAGCGAAAAAAGAGGCCATAATTATTTGGATAATCCAAAAGAAAAAATGTTATAGCCCTCAAAATCAAGTGTATGAAAAAACCTGAGCTTCTGGCACCTCAATCAAAGCTGAAAGAGGCACCACTTTGCTGTCTGCATCTGGGTGCCGCCATTTTGCTGGGTATCGATGGCACCTGGAGCGAGATCCGGGGCCAGCGTCCCATTGTCATTACAGCTGGAAGACTATTGAATATTGAAGGGTCCCAGGCTTGTCTCCCACTCATTTGTATGGCAGGCTGTATTAACATTGTAATGCATTACATTAGTGATCAGACCCCCGGGGGTTTACCAAGTGCTGAACCGCCTTTTTTCGCTGTTTAGCTGATAAAAATATGAATAAAAACTGATGAAAGCAAAAGGCATCCTCGATTTTCATCAAACTAAAAAGTACACATGGCCCCGCAAAAAAAAAGACACCCTATGAGTGTTAGAATATGGCCACTTTAAAAAAAAATAATTATTGAAAAGTTTAGATGTTTGTTAAGGGGTTAAAATGTAAATAAAACTATTGTATATATTCGAGTATAAGCCGACTTTCTCAGCACATTTTTCATGCTGAAAAAGCTCTCCTCGGCTTATACACGAGTCAGGGTCCACAGAGCTGGAAGGAACTGGAAGGGGGAGGTCCTTTAGTGCTACTGCTCTGTGATTGGTTTGTCATGAAGGCCACGTGACTGTGATGTCATCAAAGGTCCTGTAGCCACTGGTATGTAACATCTGAAGATAAGGTTGAGTCTAAATCCTCGTAGCTCCGCCCACACCAGAGTCCGATCACATGGTCATTACGTCATGAAAGGTCCTTTAGCACACTAGGATTTAGCATGTACCCTGCAGATGAGTGGCCAGGATTCATTGTGTCTTATGGAAGATGTCTGTTGTATGGAGGAGAGGAAGCTACAGTAAAGTGACACACACAGGGACCTTCCTTTAGTTACTCTGCCTATTAATGTCAGGCATTTGGGGTTATTCATTTAGTTTCAGTAACTCCATGTGCCTCACATTAATAACAGTTAACCCCATCATGTCCCTCATATTAACCCCTGTGTACCCCATATAAGGGTTACTAATATGTGAGATACATGAGAGTACTAATGAAGGACCTTAATTATGAAGATACCTAATTATTACCTCCATATGTCCCACAAATCAGTAACTCTTATGTGAGGCACACAGGGGGTTAATGTGAGGGACATGATGGGGTTAACTGCTATTACTATGATCCCCATGGAGTTACTAAGCTGTAATGCACATGACCAGACTTTTTATCTGCAATGGTTGATTCCACCCCTCGGCTTATACTTGAGTCAATAAGTTTTCCCAGTTTTTTGTGGTAAAATTAGGGGTCTCGGCTTATATTCGGGTCAGCTTATATTCAAGTACAGTATATACGGTATATAAACTTGGTATTACATAGAAACATAGAATACAGGTGAAGTATTTCTTAAATTCCAGTTGACTTTTTCTCAAATTCCACCCCATTCCGAATTTATTTGCAGCTTCCCACTACATTGTACAGAATAATAAATGGTACCATTATGAAGAACAATTTGTCCCATAAACATTTAGCCTTCATATGGCTTAGGAAACAGAAAAATAAGTTATGGGGTTTGGAAGGTGGGAGTTGAAATTGAATAATGTCAACAGCGGGATGGGGTTAAAGGGTTGTCTGGGATAACCACTTTTTTAATATGAGAACAGGAAAGATGAATTTTTCTTTTTTTAAAAAAAAAACAAAAACATACTCATCTGTTCCCAGTGCGGTACTGCTGTTCTGGCAGAACTGTCACATGACACACTGAGGCCAATCAACGATCTCAGTGGCTTAAGGAAAGGGACATGGGACGTGACGTCCCGTATCCCTTTCTGTGATCTGTGGCCTAAGGAAAAGGACCCTGGATGTTACAGTGCAACGGTGACGTCTACTGGAAGAAAACACTGGAAGAGCAGGACCGGACCGCACTGGGAGACATCGGAACATCAGGGACAGGTGACTGTTTTTTGTTTTGTTTTTTTCAGTCTAATTTCAAAAAGGTGGTTATCGTGGACAACCCCTTTAGGCCTGAATCTTTGCAGAACTGTCTCCAGGTAACCCCAGTGAATTCTGTCAAATGCCTTCTCTGCATCTAATGCCAGAAGCAGAGAAGGCATTTTAGTCGACTCGGCATATTGAATAAGGATATATTCACACGGCGAAATTTGCATCCTGTCACAGCATCCCGCTTCTGTGTAGGCCCAAATGAATGGGCCTACACTGGAGCATGTCTCGCGCCGCGGACGCTGCAGCTGACTCATCCGCGGAATCTGCAGCAAGAAGAGTCACCTCGCTAATTTTTTCCACTACTAGCTAGCGGAAAAAAGAAGCGAGCGGCTCCCATTGAAATCAACGGGAGCCAGTTTTGGCAGCGGATTTTGATTCTGTGTCAAATTCCGCTGTCAAAAAACTCTGTGTGAACAGACCCTTAGATTTATAATTCTGCAAGTTGGGGCAACATGGTGAGTCAGTGGTTAGCACTGCAGCCTTGCAGCGCTGGAGTCCTGGGTTCATATCCCTCCAGGAACAACATCTGCAAGGAGTTTGTATGTTCTCCCTGTGTTTGTGTGGATTTCCTCCCATTCTACAAAGACATACTGATAGGAAAAAAAATGTACATTGTGATCCCTATATGGGGCTCACAATCTACAAAAAAATAAATAAATAAAATTCTGCAAGTTGTATCTGGAGCTTGTCTACCTGCCACTAAACCGACCTGGCCTCTGGGTATTGGCTTGGGCGGGACCTCTCTAGGTCTACTTGCTATTATTTTTACATATATTTTGAAGTCAGTGTTCAGCAGGGAAATGGGGCAAAATTGGCTGGTGTTATGGGTTTTGATAGTCGCCATCAACATTTCAGATGGGAATGCCCTCTCTGAAGCTGCCAAGCTGAACACTGAACTCAGAGGAGGGGCTAACTCAGATGACAGGTTTTTTTTTTATAATCTATTGGTTAGGCCATCTTGGCCAGGGGCTATTACTGTCTATTAGTAATTCTTATATTTATTTTTTTTATCACTTAATTTTTTGTACCTGACAGGAGAATAACATGGGGAGCTTTAAGTAATACAAGAACCTTGTTAGGTTTAGACTTCTTCGTTGAGGAGCGTTGGGGTTATCTTTAGAATGATATAAGGAACAATAGTATTCTGTGAATTGTGTTACTATGTCCTGCATGTTAATCATTTTTTCTTTGTTTAGCTTGTCTTTGCTTGACTTACTGGCTAGAAACTTCCCTGGTTTGTTATTCTGTGAATAGAAGTCTACTTTAAATTTTTGGAAATGGGAATTGTATTAATAGTTTAGCAATAATTATAGATTGTTTCTGAGGTTCCTAAATGAATTGGTGAGGGTTATTTTTGTTACTTTTTCTAGTGTAGCTATTTCCTTGGCAATGTAGGATACGTCTTTATTAGAGATGAGCGAACACTAAAATGTTCGGGGTTCGAAATCCGATTCGAACAGCCGCACACTGTTCGACTTTTCGAACGGGTTTCGAACCCTATTATAGTCTATGGGGGGAAATGCTCGTTTCAGGGGTACGCAACATTCGATCAAATTCTACTTACCAAGTCCATGAGTGAGGGTTGGGCTGGATTCTTCTCCCTGCGCAGCGTCCCCGCGTCCTCTTCTGGCCTTGAATTCACTCTGCTAGGCATCAGGCCTGGGCAGAGCCGATTGCGCATGCCCGCACTACAAGCGGACATGCGTAGTCAGCTCTGCCCACGCCCAATGCATGGCAGAGTGAATTCAGAGCCGGAAGAGGACGCGGGACGCTGCGCAGGGAGAAGACTTCTAAAGGTAAGAGAAGAACCAGCGTTGATTGGCAATGTATAGCATTCTGCCAATCAACGCATCTGGTTCTGCATCGAATCTTAACTTCGAACAGCTAGTAGTACTCGATCAAGTACGAGTATTTTGAATACCGTAGTATTCGATCGAACACCTACTCGATCGAGTACTACTCGCTCATCTCTAGTCTTTATCTTTGTTTTGTTTTTATTGTAATATGTACCTCATACATATCCTTTATGAGCATTCCAGGTATGAAATGGGTTACTGTGTGGAAGGACATTGAGAACAAATAATATTTTAGTGAATTCTGGATCTTAGTGAAATGTTCAGGGTATGTTAATATGGAGTCATTTAGTCTCCAAAGTGGAGGGTTAGGGTGGATAAATCGTTCCGCTATTGTAAAAACTTATTATGGTTACCCTTTCGGTTACCCTTTATTTACTTTAGAAAATACTATGGCTAAAAAATAGTTTTGATTGGTATTGAGGGCTTAGACATCAACTACAGTATTATTATATTATCTCTTGTAGGGATTGAATGTGTTGACCTCTGTTATTTATGAATGATGGTGAGTCGATTTGTCGTTTGTGGAATACTTTTTCTCCTTCTTCAACGCTGGAGATAACATGATTGCGCCATTTTTTCTAATTAGAAGCTTTGTGGGAAAGTCTCACTTCTATTGTATCCCTTTTTCCCCGCAGATTCTTCGTAATTGGTTTTACGGGTCTGTAAGGTGGCTGCTGAGAGGTCTGGTATAGTGGGGAGTTCACACGATGTAAAGTGGCGCACAATCTGGCACGTATACATGCCAGATTGCGTGCCACTTTACTCCGTGTGAATTCTCCCGTAACAAGTATGGGTCCAATAAAGGGCTTTTTTTCCCTGGCTCCCTGGAGAAGATGCTCTTTGATGTGATAAAGATGCACCTTAGCCAAGACTTCTCTTGGTAAGCTTTCTATGGCTAATTTGGTTTAGGGGATTATGTGTGCTCTGTGAGGATTGTGTTGAGGGAGAAGTGATGTACATAAAAGTTGGAGAGCTGATCATCTCAGGTTGTGTAATATCTTCCATTAAATTGAATAATGTAGTGTGGCCACTCTATTTACTTTCTCCCTTAGCCACTGGATTTCTTTGTTTCATTGTGAGCATCTACTAACTCCTTGCGAGGCACTGAGAATTGGTTCCTTTTTCCCTCTATATAAGCAATGCTTTCTCCCAGATCATCTAGATTGGTTTGCATCTGTTAGTGCATGTTTCTTAGTTTGCAGCATATATTGCTTTTAAAGAGGACCTTTCACCATATCCGGGCACATGCAGTTCTATATACTGCCAGAAAGCTGACAGTGCGCTGAATTCAGCGCACTGTCGGCTTTCCCGATCTGTGCCCGGTGTGAAGAGCTTACGGTCCGGTACCGTAGCTCTTCTATGGTCAGAAGGGCGTTTCTGACCATTAGCCAGAGACGTCCTTCTGCCTCGCGGCGCCAATCGCGCTGTGCTGTGGAGCCGGGAGGAACGCCCCCTCCCTCTGCTCACACAGCTTGTCCGTAGACGAGCATTATCAGGAGAGGGAGGGGGCGTTCCTCCCCGCTCCACAGCACAGCGCGATTGGCGCCGCGAGGCAGAAGGACGTTCCTGGCTAATGGTCAGAAACGCCCTTCTGACTGTAAAGCGCTACGGTACCGGGACCGATAGCGCTTTACACCGGGCACGGATCGGGAAAGCCGACAGTGCGCTGAATTCAGCGCACTGTCAGCTTTCTGGCAGTATATAACACTGCCTGTGCCCAGATATGGTGAAAGGTCCTCTTTAAGTGATATTAACATCCCCTTTAAGGCTCTCTTAGTAACTGGTTTACTAGATGTTGCTACGTGGTCTGAGTTAAAGGATGCCATACTTTACTTCTGGGCAGGACATTTTGTTATGGGAAAGACTTGTGGAGACAAGGTAAATTGTCATTTGTTGCTGTCTCTACTCCCTTGCATGCCACTTTGCTCATTAGTCAATTACCCTCTAGCAGTTTGTCTTGAGAGTGTTTGTGCTCCTTTGTTTGGCTCTGGAGGGTTGTTTTTACCTTTCTGATGATGCTGACTTTGGATATAAGGAGAGATGTTCGTCTTTTGAATCAACTCATCGGCACCATCTTGGAACTACAGCGCAGAAGTTCTCCAAACGGTAGGGTTCTGTTTTGCCCGTCTTCTTCTTGGTCATGTTGAACCTAGAGAACTTTGTGGCAGTCAGTGTTGGCTGGATCAGGGTCCAGATTTGTTCAGTCTGGATGCTGTGGGCCGTGATGCCTGTACTATCTAAGGAGCTGCATGGCCATCATGTGCTACAGCCAAGCTCCGCCTTGAGTCTTTCATTTTTACTTTTGCATTTTTTTTTTAATATCTGGGAAAAAGTAGAAAGTGATAATAAAATAATTTGTCCGTAGACAAATTACATATTGCCCTTTTGGTAACTCTAGCTGAGAAATTAACACAGCAGTTCCTGCTGCTACCTGGCAGAAAGCAACATGGTGGCTTTCTGATCTGCATTCCCAACAATCAAGAAGGCAGAGACAATAATAATCAGTCCCTGTCTTCTCTATGTGGTGTCCAAGCATGTCAGCTGTCTCCCCACTTCTGCAACTGTACAAACTCTGGGCAGTTTTAGACTATGCAAGGACAATAAAATGCCAAGACAACTTCAATCCATATGCGTCTTTATGGTATATGGACATTATAGAGTAGTGTTCCCTGTTTGGATCCACCTCTATGAACCAAAACAGATAGCTGATTGATGAGAGTAGCTCCCATTCTGGCAGTTTCAAGCCATTATATTACTGGAATGGTTGTCATCTCAAACGATATGCTGACATAACAACTTCCCCGGCAAAATCACCTATTTGCCAGGGATACCAACAGATGATCTACATGGTGCCTTTATTTTGAAAGAGGTTAATAATACAACCCTTCTAATTTGTGGATTAGGCAAACTATACTGTATACTGTGGTCTGAACAGATTCTCTTTAGCCTTGTCTGTCATAAAGTCATACTAAAGAACTAAAGGTTGTCGTTGGACACATTAGATTAGCGATCAGCAACCTTTTTTGTCTGTGGTGCTGATTTTGAAAAGAATGAAATAGTCAGTGTACCATGTGATAAGTGTAAAGGTGTCAACCCCCTATATGAAAGTCATAGATACACAACATAATAACAGCAAGCCATTAATTAGTCCATTTAAACTCAACTCAATAGCAAAATGATTCCTATTTAGTGAATATGAATTTCAGCTGAACACAGTGCTGAGAGTAATCTGCATTAAGCCTGATTTTTGGAGGGAAGAGGATGCTCCTCACACGGCCTAGTCATTTTCTTGAAGAAATGCAAACAAATCTTTCCAGCCTTATTGAAATGAATGAAGGAAAGTTTAGCTGCCATATTATACTTTTCACAGGCAGTTGCTATCCTCTGAGGAGGGTACTGGCCTGGATACTAAGGTATCATGCCATGTGCTTACCTCCAGTGACTCCTCCCCTCCGACTGTATTTTTATGGTCCATTAGAGAGAGATTGTCACTTGGAGCAGCAGAGAGTTCTGTGCCCAGTAGATGTACATACCTTGGGTGCTGACTCTGGCACCAGTGCAAGGGGTTGCTGACCCCTGCATTACATGAATATCTACTGAACCCACTGACTCTGCGGGATCACCTTATGTGTATGGTAGTATCTCAATAGTAGAGATTGGATGCAAGGTTTGGGTATATGTTAACATGCCCAATCCTTCCTTTTGTTCTTACAGGAGATAAGCCTCAGCTAAAGATGTCTAACACCAATGTACTCTTCTCTATCTATTGAGATTGTACGCAGTCTAATCTGCGCCCCTCCCCCAACACGGGTTAAAGTGGTGACTATTCAGTTCACTATGAAATTTCACAATGAATGCATAATGCATTGTGAATGTGTCCTCCTTTTTAATGTTTCTAGCATAGTTGCATTTCTGCAAAATGGCTCCCAGCTTCTGACACTTCTCTTCGCACAGCAGGTAGTGGGCCCTATTTACTTACCGATCCTGTGTTGTTTTTGCTTACTGAATCAGAGAAGTTCTTAAGCCTGATTCACATCTGCATTTGGTTTTCTGTTCGGGGAGTCCACTTAGAGACTGCCCAAATGGAAAACCTATACGCATAAAAAAGCGGTTACCTAAGGAAACCCATGGACCTCATGCACAAAACGTACGGAGAGAAAAGTCCTGCAGAAACTGAGTGGCAACCACATGGACCCCATTATAGTCTATGGGGTCCGCAGATTTCCTTAGGTACGCAGATGTGAACCGGACCTCAGTTTATGTGCATCCTGCCGCAGAAATGCAGGATAATAAATTCAGGATCCATGTTATACAGATCCCAAATCTTACCTATAGTTTACGTAGAATTATGTAATGTACTGTTATGTCTGCCATGGATACCATCATGTTTCACTACACTTCACACAATTTAATCAAAAAGGTCTTTACAATGTGTATCTTCCTTCATTGTTTATCCCTTTTTAGATATTATTATATATACCTGTACCTGGGCCCTGAGCCACACCTGGCTGTATGTATTTAGTCTTCTGTGGTTGTTCGCTAACTGGCACTGAGCAAGGCCTTGAATTCACTAAAATCCCTTTAAAATACAACTTGAAGACTTCTTAATTTTTTGTATCATACATCATTCTTTGCTTCAGCGGCAACACAGACACTGCCATGCCAATGAATACACTACTCAATAGAAACTATATAAAATTCTAATCTATAGGTATGGAAATAAGGATTAGTGGTTCTGCTTTTTCTTTTTTGAAACTATATAAGCCATTTTATTGCATGTTTAAATTTGCATACTTTTACAACAATCTCAACAAGACAGGCCTGGTTCATGTCTGCGTTCGATACTCCGTTCGGGGAGTCCGCTTAGGGACCCCCCCCCAAACGGAAAACCGAACGCATTGACAAGCGGTGAGCAATTAAAGCACACAGACCCTATAGACTATAATGAGATCCATGTGTTTTCCACGCGATGTCAGCACAGAACATGTGGAGAGAAAAGTACTTCATGAACTACTTTCCTCTCTGCATGATTCATGCGGACACCCTGTGGAAAACATACACATTATAGTCTATGGGATCTGTGTGCGTTCATTGCTCACTGCTTGTCAATGCATTCGGTATTCCGTTCGGGGGGTCCCCAAGCAGACTCCACAAATGGAATACCAAACACAGATGTGAACCAGGCCTCAAATGCATCAGAATTAGCATGTAAAACATCCTCAAATCTGCATCTAATTCTTTTCAATGGAAAGTAGTGATCAAAGCTTCTTTTGTTCAGCTTTTTAAAAAAAGAATAGCTCTGTCCTATTTTGTTATGCTATCAGAGTTTAAAACAATGCTGAAACAATGGTAGCTGACCACATACCGCTTAGCCCCACAACTAAAACACTTATCTGAATATTTTATTCAGATGGAACTAGACATTTTGGTGCCTACTGCTGAGTTTTTAATTTTGTTTCCCTGTCCAATAGATCAGCACCAAACACCATTCCCTAACATGTTGCTAGACCGTCTATCCAACCACATTTTCCTTTCCTCTTTAAAGCTGTGCTACCCTATTTCTCTAACTATCTTACCCATCTGTACATGAGATCACTTCTTGTGAAACCAAAATTAGCCATATTCTCTATCCCTGCTCAACCTTCTTAAAAGACTCTCCTGGAATCTAATCAAGAACTGGCTTAGGCCTAGTTCATATCTGTGTTCGGTATTCCGTTTGGGGAGTCCACTTGGGGACCTGCCGAACGGAATACCGAACGCATTAAAAAGCCGTTAGCTAAGAAACCACACAAACCCCATAGACTATAATGGGGTCCGTGTGGTTTCCGCACGAATCATGTGCTTACATTACTCTTAATTCCGCATGACTCGTGTGGGCACCATATGGAAAACACACGGACCCCATTATAGTCTATGGGGTCATGTGGTTTTTTTAGCTGCTTTTTAATGCGTTTGGTATGTCCTCAAGCAGACTCCCCAAATGGAATACCGAATGCAGACGTGAAGCGGGCCTAAGATGTCATGCCAGCTTATAGTGAGTTAGGGCTAGGGATCCCTGCTCCAGCCCACCTTGGTCCACAGTCACTTTTGTAAAAATTGAAAAATGAGGTACAAGAACTAACAATGGCACATCATTGGTACAAAAAAGGGCAGTGCAACAAAAGATGCGCACCATTTATGCCTATCTATGCCAGTAATCTGGTGTAGATGGGTTAGTAATATGGTAATGGTATGGTAAGCAATTTCTTATAATATTTTGTGTGTGGTTTTACAAGTGTCAGAATGATATGTTCTTCTGAATGCAGTGCCACTGTGCTCCATTCACCAGAATGATATGTTCTTCTGAATGCAGTGCCACTGTGCTCCATTCACTACTATGGGCCTGACGAATCTGTTGGTTCCCGTTATCAGCCATGTTAGGTTGTGGTTAGATTTGGGAATGAATGACAAGAAGTTTATTCATTTCTCCCCCAAGACCTCCTTTTAATGTGACCTTCTTACGTACAATACGTCATGTTCAGTCAGCTCTACATATCGATTAGCCGCCTCTCCGATCAGCTGTTCAGTATGTACCACAGCCAGCCAAGACACGTTTATACCACGTCTTATAGAAAGACAACTCGTTGTATAGTACGATGAGTTCATGGCTCGTCTAATACTGAAAGCAGACAGAATAGGGCGGCCGCACTGATAAACAACGAGATAAAAACACACAGCTGTCCACCATGACTAAGCTATGACGCTGCCATGTTGTAAGACCTGAAACGTGCAATACTAGGCCCAGGGCCCCAGGGTACAACAGTCAGCAGCGCTGTAATTGGCCAGGGCGGCCCACGTGATCAGTGTATCAAGGTGTGGGAGGGAGTTTCGCCTCCGTCAGCAGTAGAGCTCAGCTCCGCCCCCTGGCGGTGTATAGGCACAACGCTCTCTCACACACACGGGAAACACATTCGGGGGTCGAGGAGAGCGGACATTCATCACAAGGACTGTGGAGACTCCGGTGATTTAGCGTTGTGTCGCGATACGGCCTTTGGTGACGAGCACACGGGATTACACGGTGACGCCAGGAGGACTTAAGAGGCCCTCTCCTTCTTATTGTTAGTAGCAAACAAAGACCCCGGCAGAGCTCCTGTGAAGACGTTCTCTCCCGCATAGCTGCGGCCACAAGCCTACAACGTAAGAGCTCCGTGTGTGTCCCGTCAGGGCTTGTCGGATTAGCCGACATTGTGTGCGGCGGCGGCGGCGGAAGGGTTACAGCGGCGCACGGGGAGCACCTTATATGGCGACACAGCCTGGCGGAGGAGGAGGGGGAGACACGACCGCCACACTTGTACGGGGACAGGGTGGCCTAGCTTGTGGAAACATGGCCTATGTTCACACAAAGAAGCTATGTCTGTGTGAAGCCCCCCCCCCACGGCTGCCATGTCTTCCTGTCCAATGACTCAGTGCTTTTCTATAGGCCTGTGTTCCTCAAGGCCTTGGAGGAGGGAGGGGGAGGGGATAGAACTACAACTCCCAGTGCCTGTGTTATTTTTCTGCCCTGGGCTTCCTGTCTCCATGGTGGAGCTGGGTCTGCCTCCTTTGTCTCCAGCTCCAGGCTCCTCCTCCTCTTTGTGTCCAGATCCTGCCACTTCAGGCCGTGTGTCCTGTCCCTTCTCCGCAGCCCCTTACTCTGCTGGCATCTGAGGGGGGATCTGCCCACTGCTATTGTGCCTTACTCTAGCCCTTAGCTGTCAGGGGAGCCATGTTGCTTTTCTTTGTAACTCACTAATACATAATGTGTAGTATGTAGTTTGTCTGGTTCTTTGATGGGATTGTAACCCCTTCCCCTAAATAAGTATTACTATGGAACCAGGTGGCCTTGCTAGTCAGGGGTCTAGAAAAGCTGTGTTGTAATGGGGATGGATGGGAGAGGACAGCTGAAGGACTTCACATTACCTACTATTGTTGGTGATCTTTCACCCTCTACTTCACAATGTGTAACCTGATTTGGGCTAGGAATAGTCTGCTTGGCATAAAGCTGCCATCCATATATCATGTCTGTATACTGTGTTCTCTTCTGTGCTAAATATAACAGGACTCCTGGAGTGTTGCTGGGAATGAGCTGTCCTAAGGCTACTTGTGTAACCTTGCCACCTCACTTCCCCAGAAACCAGGTGTCATTTGACTCACTTATGAGGAAACCGCCCCTCCATGGGTTTATTTTATCATACTAGACCAATCCAGTTTACCAGGGGCTTGGCACAGAACCACTACACATCCTTATTTTGCGTAACTTGCAGAGCGAGTTCTCGGGATATCTGTTATAAGGTCAAGGAGGTTGTCCTACAACTGAGTGACGTCAGTCTCCAGGAAAACAAAGGTGCTGTCTGTAGATGCTTAGTTCATGTCCTCGAGAGAGGAAAGTTCCAGTTCATAATGACATATACTATAGGAGTATACCAAGTAGGGTTAATGGTAATCGTCTTGATATCCTTAGTACAATCCCGGAAATTACTCTGATCTGTTAGCTGGGCTGCTAGTGCAATTGGATGGTAATCCCTGTCAGATGTGTGATCTGTTAGTGCCAGTCTCCCCACCATTCCCATTCTGATGACCTCTGTTGGCAATGTGTGGTACAGTAAGCATCGTCTCTTCTCCTTTCTGTGTAGGAGTTGGCAGCATCGCTACTATAAATAGCTGCTGATTTCAGAGGCCCCTGTTGACTAGGTTTTGTGTGTCTGAGCCCGCAGATCAGCTAGCCTGTCACATTGCAGCCTTGTGACAGGAGGAAGCTAATGAACCCACCCACGTGACCCCCTTCTCCCCCCCCCCCCCCCATCCCAGCTTCTGAGAAATATTATAACAAGAAGGGAGCATGCTATGTTATTGCAAACTGCTTTCCACTTATAGGGTGGGGAGTGCACGACTAGAATGCAATGGGCAGAGCAGCCTGTAAACAAGATCTTGCTGGCGTGTTAGTTCACTACTACATGGCTATTTTAGACGAGGAATAAGCTGTTCATATACGGCTCACATGGTGCAGCACTTGGCAGGGTACTTTTATGGCTGGCTTTAAAAAAAAAAAAAAACTTCATAATATTCGTAACAAAGCTCAGCTCACACTTCTGTTTAGGGTGGGTTCGGACTGCAGAGGGAGCTTCTTCCGTCGGGTGTCTGTCTACACTCACCCCCTCTTATATAATCTTCTGTCATGTTTTTTTACTTTTGTGACCATGGAAAAAGTCCTGTATGACAAACTGTCATGTTGTTTGTTAGTCAAAGGGAGCGGCCAGAAATTGACATTAATAACGGTAGTGTGAATATAGCCTAATAACTTGGTCAATGAGCAATTTAGAAACTTTCTGTAAGTAATAATAATTTTCCTTCAATGGCTCCAAACAGCGAAGTTCTCTGGCCTATACAGGTATGCGTGCAATACTATGGTGTGGAGGGATAAATTGTTCCTCATCTGAGATCCATTTAGGTTAGTTGTGATCAGACCTTACTCACTTCTATATCAGTCTTATTTGCTAGGAGGAATATGACAGTGGACCTTGCGTAAAACCTTAGGGTGCTTGTTGGATGTTCGCTCAGTAGGAGCATTTGTGCTATTGAAAACCAGTTTCTGGCCCAACTAGTTAAAGAGAACCTATACAATCCAGCAGGGTGTCCTTGACCTAAAAGGTACATTACACATGTTAGGAGCTTTCAGAGAGGAATCTAAGATGACCATATCTGGCATCCTAAACATCACAGCATAAATGCAAGGACATGGCTAACACTAGGGTCCCCCAAAGGAGTGATGGACTGCTAAAACAGTGGTTACACACAGCGCACGAGAGACTCCATTGACTAAAGGGATCTGAAAGCAGTGGAGACAAAGTCCTCTGTTCAGGCTTCCCCTCTTATCCAATTTTCCATCTGACTTCAGTGCAGATGTGAACACTGCCTTAGGGACTTCAAACCTGGATAGTCAGTTTGCAGTTATACCCATTGCAAACTTGCCTCCAAAACTTTCTTGCAACACGCCATACATTTTGTCATTGACTTCTCCTATACATTAAGGAGTGAAATCTATGGTGAAAATCCGCGACTCAAATTGATATGATAGACTTGAGGATGGTTCTTTTATATATGCATACTTACCATGTTTTTTGTTTACAGTATAGAAAAAATGGCTCAGGAGACAAATCAGACACCAGGTCCTATGCTCTGTAACACAGGATGTGGCTTTTATGGAAACCCTAGAACAAATGGCATGTGCTCTGTGTGCTATAAAGAACATCTTCAGAGACAGAACAGTGGCAGAATCAGCCCAATGGGTAAGTTACCAAGCAGAAAGATCGGAGTCTACTCTTGGCAAAAGCACAATTGTATGTATTTTTATTTTTGAATCCTTAGATCTGTTCCTACATGTTTTCATGCCCACTATACCCAGTAGTTATAGTATTAGCTGTATATCTTCTGGTTGTTGACTGACTGACCATACTTGCTCAGCTGTGGCTCATGACAGTATTGCTCTATTGTCATGGTGATGCTACGAGGAGTTAAGGAGTTAAACCAGGAAAATATTTCCTGGTGGTCAAAGCCAGTAGAGGGGTCTTGCTAAAAAGTCTTATGGTCTGGAAAATGTGACATTGAGTGCTCTAAATGCAACTCTGTCCCATTGGGCAAAGAATGGCTACAAAAGGAATGGAGAATATAAAGGAAGTCCTTACACTTCTACTTTCTGCTCAATCCACTCCTGGCTTTGGCTCAAAAAAACTGCAACAAAAAAAGCTGCGTTTCTGCAACGCGGGTCTTTAGCCTAAAATGGGTTCTCGCATCTCAGTCTGTCAGGGAGACTGCATGCAGCATCTGCTTCTCACTTCCTGTATTCACCCCCCTCCTCCTGAACAGGACACACAACACTTCTACAGAGCAGATTCTTGTACACAACAGACTGTGCTGTCTGTGTGTTTATATAGAGAGATAATCTCTGCCCATAAGTGACGTCACTTGTCCTATCTCCCAGGTTCCTGGTTATAGCAATGCTATGTAAACAATGGGATGCATAAATTCACATAGCAGGCAAAGAAGGCAGAATTTCTAAAGCAATATGTTTAGGTATAGTCTTCAATTTACATAAGCTACCAGTATAGATAGGATTGTTGAGATGGCACGACCCCTATAAATTATCTACACGTTTATTATGGTTTTGTCCATGTTCTAAATCTGATGTTATTGTAAAGCGGTTTTATGTGTAATGAAATGTAAAAGTCTTTGTGGTAATAATGTTGGCAGTGTTGTGCTCGTAATAAATATCAGGTTTTCACAAGCACCTTGGGCAGAAAATGTGGTCTCCTTACTGTGTTTTAAAGGGGTTGTCTGGGATAACTGGAAGTCCATGCACTAATCTAAACGCCCTCCCCGCCTACTTTCTAAATAACAATCCAAAGTGTATATTTACCCATATCCCTGGGGTGGTCATGTGTCTTAGGGACACTTTCTGATTATCCAGTGACCTATCAGTGTCTGAATTTCCAGAGACAAATCATCACTACTATTCTACTTCTACCGAAACAAATATGCAACTTGTTTAACAAATAAGACTAGTTCTCTCAAGCCTTTTGTCCTGAAAAAAAAAGGTAAGAGTTGGGATATGCAAAGCCATTAAAAAGATATTGCTCTGTAAAGCAATGCATACAAAATTGCTAAATTTGGCCTGAGCGTTGGGGCATGAAAGGGTTAAAAAAAAAAATCATATGCGCATGCACTTGACCCAATTTATCCATAACTGATGCCTCTCCTTGGCGAAGTTCTGCATTGGTTTCTCTCACTCCTGAATAACATGGTGGTGTGCCCTGACAACAAACTGCTGGTCACCTTTCTCTCTTATAAGTAAGGTTGTTTTTTTGAGGTGGATTCTGCTACAAAATTCCATCTGAAAAAAAAATCTGTGAATATCCCCTAATTCCTCCTGGAAACATTTTAATTCACAACATTTCCCAGCTGGAGGGTGTCCCTAAGCACACTGATAATGTCCAATTGGTGCTGACAGCGCCAGATCCTGATGGGACATGCCCACTTGATGAGGAGAATGGGAACATCTACTTGTCCACTTATTCTTAACCATTCTTAACTTGAAGAATGGCAGAACATGGTTATTGGGGGGGGAATACTTTTATTTCATGGGGTATACCACTTGTTAGTAAAATAGACATGTCGGCAAAGGTGAAAGATTCTCTATAAATCTAACTTTTGATAAATGGGTCACTTATGACATTGCATGGAATGCCTGCTCACTAAGACTGAAAGCTGGTCACACGTGTAACCCTTCTGGCATCAGGTGGCATTCTTGTATAAGGAGCCTCCTGACTTGGCAAAAGAAGCAAGCCACTGCTAGAGGAGCTTTAGTAAGGAGTTGGGAGAAATGTTCTCATGTTCATGACTTTTTTCTTAAGTGCAATACACGCCACACACTTGGATATTTTCCTTGCTTTACTATAAAGTGGCCCATTTTACTTTGTATTGCATTGCTCATTATTCTGATGCTTTCACCTTGTAAATTGTTAATGCTATCCCCCAGTTTGTGGCATTGTTGCTTATGGAGTGTAGTGATTGTGTCTACATAAGCTGATGACAGGCTTTTGTGCTTTCTATAAATGGTGTTCTGGATAGTGTGATGGTCATCTGAATAGCGCTGCTCACATTGTAATTGTGTCAGGAGAGCAGGCCATCCGTTCTAGACCTTCCACTCACATATGTTAGTAGATAAGAACTAGCATTGGACTGAAGATTGTGCCTTATTTGTTTCATCCAGGAGCAGCCAGTGGTTCAACTAGTCCCACCACAGAATCTGCGGCCATACAGAGAGTAGAAACTGCGTTAAACAACTGTGAAAGTGATGTTGGCAGCCCTTCTGACAAATCCAGGTAAAATGAAGACTAAATCTCTTCTAATCTGAGGTTAAAGCAGAGTGTTGTGAATGGCATAGATACGTGTAGCCTAACGCTAGGTTGTATATTACCCTGGTATATGACTTATAGTGTTTAGAACAGAGCAGGTTATAATTCACTTTTCTGAATGTTAAAGGTGCAAGTTAGGCATATTCATGGTAGACCCGAAGTCTTGTAACTTTGTAATTAAAACTTGGTTTGCTGCTTGTCCGTGAACAGAAACCTGAGAACCCTGTGCAGATATTGCAGATTTTATTTCTCAGCACTGTCAACTGTTCTCCGTTAAGTTCTGTACTAGTTTCTCCAGTTTGGTACACGTAATTTATTGGGTGGGGTAAAACAAATTAAATGTCAAGATTATGACCCACTTTGCACAAAAAAAACTCCACAAATAAATGGTGTTCATTTGTTGCCTTTAAAAAGACTATGGACTAAGGTTTAGTAAACCATGCCTCCGCTATAAGAATACAGTACAACGTATGTGTAAATTGTGGTAATTCTTATATCTAATTCTGCAGGTTTTATTTCTTGCTTTTTTTTTTTTATTTTAGAAATGTGGCGGCTTTACCTGTAACTCAACAAATGACAGAAATGAGTATTTCAAGAGAAGATAACACAACTTCTCCAAAAACAGAATCCTCTGAACCCGGTATGTTTACAGTGCAGGTTGTGACAATGGCTCAGTTTCTGGGAAGAAATATGTGCTGCACATGTCTATAGACAGTAAATCCACTGAAATCGTGTGTCCGCAAGAGTCAGGACTGAGGTCAAAGAGATGATGTTAGGATGGTTAACTTGTTGGGTTCCTTTTGATTGTGACAACCAATAAACCCTCACCCGCAATACTTTTCTATCTGTCACTGACTGAATGCAGTAATAATCTCCCTGGCCCAGTATGGCTACTCACAAAAAGCAAGTTGGCAGCAGATTCTCCTGCAGACCTATGGGATATGAAACTGTTGACCTATAATCTTTGAGCATTCCTTTCTACAACTACCACTCATTTATAATTTCAGTTGTGACTCAACCAAGTCCTTCAGTATCTCAGCCCAGTACATCTCAAAATGAGGAAAAAACTCCAGAAGTCCCCAAACCAAAGAAGAACAGATGTTTCATGTGCAGGAAGAAGATTGGTCTTACAGGTATGTATTGCATTCTATACCTTGTATAGAGGTGAATTGGGAAAATGCATTGTGTATGGGTCTATCTGAAGTCTGATTATTGAGAACTTTAATAAAAGGTACATGCTTCTGATATAGGGAGCATGTCACCAGTTGAGTATAGGGAACAGGAGTGGGTTTTTTTTTAATTTTTTTATTTTTTTTTTTTTAACCTCTATCTGTACTGTAGTAGTGTCCCAATCAGGTATATGGGTCATCACTGCAAGACCAATAATCTCCACCAGCAATTTCCATGTAAACAGTGACCTGAGCTGTACTGTCTAGGAAATGGCTATGTGGGATTCCTGATAGGCTCCAACTGATCTAGCGTTGATGGCCTATTTTAAAGAGAGGTTATTAATTTTTCCAAAGATGTAAATCAAGATAAGTAGGGCTCTGATACCCCACTCAACACCCATCTTGAAAGTATCCACCTTTTTAGAAAATTAGCCTTTCCGGTTGCCTAGGAATTACAGATCTGACAGCAAGCCAGGGAAGATGAAAAACTAAAGCTGTGTGCCAGTACACCTCCAGCACTGTTCAGTCCAGCAGCACCTGGGGGCTTGCTCCAGCACAACTCTACAAGAAAAACATACAAATGATGTCCCATGTCCTTTTATGTGACCACTGACTGGAGGACTCCTGCAGGAACAAACTCCCTGGGTGCCAGTGAACAGCTGAGCGTTGGGGTTTTGTCTCTAATTTTTCTCCTTCCCTGGCCTCTACCAGAGATCTGTAATTCCTGGGCAACCCCTTTAAACGAATTCCTGACTATGGAGGCAGTGACTATGTCATGTAGTTAATTGGACTTCTGTTTCCTTCTGTAGGTTTTGACTGCCGTTGTGGGAATCTGTTTTGTGGACTTCATCGTTACTCTGACAAGCACAACTGCCCTTATGATTATAAAGCAGAAGCTGCAGCAAAAATAAGGAAAGAAAACCCTGTTGTTGTGGCAGAAAAAATACAGAGAATATAAATCTATTTGTGAAGACTGACTTTTTTTTTTTTTTCCTTTTTGGTTCTGATTTTAATATATCCTAGGGAAACATTAAAGAGCAGGTGCATGTTTGTTTCTTTTGGTTACATTTTTTTTTTTTTTTTTTTTCTTCGTGAAGTCCACTTTTTTTTTTTTCTTTTATTTTAGGATGTTTTGAGTGTTACAGGCAAAAATTTAATGAATAGATGATACAGCCCTTTTTACCTTTTTGTGTTCCTGAGCTCTCAGTTTGAATGGATCAGTGCTGGCTTTCCACATTTTTAGTTGATCGCATATCTGGTTGAGGAAACGTTAACTAGTGAATGTGCCAAAATGTAGGCCTAAAACTTGCATGCCTGCAACAACAGATACTTGCTAATACAGAGGACTAATTTTCAGTCTGGATTGTTAGCCTGGCTTCCTGGAGGGACTCATGGGTGTGTGTGCACCATTCACTACTAACCTTCACCCTCCCCACCACCGACTCCTGAAATGCTTTTCCACACGATGCTGAGTGTCAGCATGCTTGCACTATTAGTATTAAGCAGTCCATACCGAGCATAGTTACATGACACATTAAACTTCCATTCCATTCATTTCTTGACCTGCTTTTTTAACTCTTAGAATCAAAACACAGCCCTACGTTTTGCCATGTTGGATGTTATGCCCTGACATCCATACAACAGTTTAACCGATTAATTTTTTATTTTTTTTAAAAACAACCTAATTTGACATTGCCAAGCTTCTTCTGTAAGAATCTTCCATCTTCTGGTGCACTCATCTCATCCTGCAGGATTTTAATGTATTGCATTTATTATGAGCCCTACAGTGCCTTTTCTGTTTGTGGTAGTAATGGAGGCAAATTCTAATCTCAACCTATAGTTTCAGTCCTTTTAAAAGAAAGAGCTTCAACTTCAGTTTGCTGTGCACAGTCCGTTTTATATATCGTTTTGTTCCTTGGATTAAGTAAGGTAATCTAATGGTTATTAACCATTAAGGTTTTACAATGTGACTCACTTGCACAGATTTGCATGAAAACCATACCTTACTTGGCTGCTGTAGATCCATTTTATTTCTTGTATATGGCTGATGTGTTAATGTATTAGTTCTTCCATGAGTGCTGCCAGGAACCACAATGAGGGGGAGGGCTACTCACCTTTATAGTTTTCTATTGTAGTTGGGTGTAGGACTGTAATTTTCTTGGTTTTATTGCATGGGCTGCATAATCTACAGCTTTGTACAAAAACTACTCTAGAAAAGACAGTAAACTTCACTGATGCTTGTCTGTTAATATCACTTCTGTGTTATAATGGAAGGTTTGTATGAGACATTTTATTTTTAAAACTTTTCTCTAGATAAGTCGTTTTTTTTGTTTTAGTGTTGTGGTATTGCCTGTTCTCATCTGTAAATAGTTTATGTATGTTCACTCAGCCTCACTTCCAGACTTTATTTTGTCTTCTGCCCTCAACTTCTTCTTTCTCCTCCCAAGCATCAGTTTTATTCCTTTCATTTATTTTGCTTTAAAACTGTTTCTGTTCAGAGTTACTAGATATGCAAATGTGTACAGATAGTTCATATTTATGTATTGCACATAATCATGCTATTCAGCATTTATGCTATATTGTATTATGTAAATAATAAAAACTATGTACAGAGGGAATCACGTCTGGAAATGACTTTTCAGTAAAAGATCGCTAGTCTAATCCAGACCTTGTCCCGAAAGACAAAATAGCCTTGTTTTGTCAGATATATGTTGTCAACTTGAGCTGCCTGTGGAGATGAGACACGTTCTTTTCAGCCCCGTTCATACGGGGCAAAAGTGGGTGGATTATGGCGCTGAATCCAGATCATAATCCGCCCCCTCACATTGGAAGTCTATGTAGATCGCATGTTGCTCACGGAAAAAAACAAGCTGCCCTTTCTTCAGGAGGTATCCACGGCTGATTCAGCCCTGGCGTCCTCCTCACAGCAGCACCCTCCGGACTAGGCCCATTCATTTCAGCCTACTTAGGAGGCGCATTTTGGCCCCTATTGTGACGGGGCTTCCTGCATCACTGAGGACCAAAATCCGCCAACCCACTCCCCGCATGAAAGGGGCCTTCAAGTAACTGACAGTAATAGAAATGGAGTACGAACTGGAATTTCTCCACTGTGTTGCATCCACTTATGGCTTTGACTCAAGCTACAACAGTGTGTGAAACTGCTACCAGTGATGAGATTCTGTGGTGGTTCACCATCCTAGTCGGGTAGGACACTGTCAGTCTGCAATCTGCCTCGGAGGTGCAAAGTATGCATCCATTAGACAATTTAACAAGCAATTCCTGGGTAATAAAAAAAAAAAATATATATATATATATATATATATATATATATATATATATATATATATATAATATCCCACATAGGAAGGGGGGGAGTAGTCTAAATATCAGAAGTCAGAAAGTTGATGGATTGATGGTCCATTTAGGGTAAGTTCAGATGGGGTTTTTTGGACCGGAACCTGAAGCAGAGGCCACCTCAGGTTTCTGTCCAAAATACGGATAGCCGCGGCTGAAAGCCGGTGCATAGCATCTGCATCCAGCCGCACACTCCACTTCGAATTAGGTCCAATGAATGGGCCCACTCCAGAGGAGAGAGTGTCTTCAGGCCGAATCTCGAGGTGAAACGGCCTGAAGAATGAGCACCTCGCTGCTTTTTCCGGGAGCTGGAACAAGCCAGCTCCCGGGAAAAAAAAACAAAACTCCTGATCGGCTCCCATTGATTTTAATGGTAGCAGTCTTTTTGGTCAGGATTTTGAGGTGTCAAAAAAACTCTGAACTTACCCTTTAGTCTACCCTTATTACCATTTTATCATTGGATCGATGTTTTATCCTAGCCTTGCTTAACCCCTTCCTGCCGATTGGCATTTTTTGATTGTTTTTCGTTTTTGACTCCCCTCCTTCTAAACCCATAACTTTTTTTTTTTTTTTTCCTCCGCTCCCAGAGCCATATGAGGTCTTAATCTTTGCAGGACAAATTTTTCTTCATGATTCTACCTTTTAATTATTCTGTATAATGTACTGGGAAGCTGGAAAAAGTTCAAAATGGGGTGGATTTGAAGAAAAAATGCATTTGTGACATTCTTACGGGCTTCGGTTTTATGGCGTTCACTGTGCAGCCAAAATGACATGGCCCCTGTATTCTGTGTTTCGTTACGATTCCGGGGATACCAAATTTATATGGTTTTATTTAAATTTTGACCACTTAAATTTAACAGTTTTGGATTTTTTTTATTTTTTTTTTTCTAAAAGTCGCCATTTTCTGACAGCCGTAATTTTTTTTTTTATACGTCCGTGTACGGGGATGTATAGGGCGTCTTTTTTTTTTTTTTTTTTTTTTTTTTTTTGCGGGGCCGGGTGTACTTTTAAGTTGTACCATTTTTGGGAAATGCTATTGCTTTGATCACTTTTTATTCAAATTTTTATCAGAATCAAAACATTGAAAAAACGGCGGTTTGGCACTTTTGACTATTTATCCTGCTACAGCGTTTACTGTACAGGAAAAATATTTTTATAGATTTGTAAAGTGGACGATTTCGGACATGGGGATACCTAACGTATATGTTTCACAGTATTTAACTACTTTTATATGTGTTCTAGGGAAAGGGGGGTGATTTGAATTTTTAATTATTTTTTTTTTTTTTTTTTTTTTTTTGCATTTATTAGATCCCTTAGCAGTGCTGAACCCCCAGGGGGTCTGATCACTAATGCAATGCAAAAAATCATCATTTCTTTTGCAGGCTGCTTAGACCAGCCTGCAAAAGAAAGAGATTGCAGACTGGCCGGGAGCCTTTAACAAGGCTCCCGTCTGTCATGGCAACGTGACGTCGGCCCTTGTCGATCACCGGCAAAATTGCAGCGCCCATGCACAGCCGGGAAAATGGCACCTCCGGCGTCTTTGACTGTGGTGCTGGAGGGGTTAATGCCTCCGGGGACCGATCGGAGACATTAGTGTCGGTTGTCTACTGCTTAAAGCTCCTGGGCGGTCGCCATAGTTACACACCCGGCATCCGCCGTACTATTACGGTGGATGTCGGGAAGGGGTTAAATTTATTTACTGTAGATTTTTCAATATCAACAGTATAAAATCACCACTTTTTTTTTTTTTATAAATAAACCACCCTTTCCTGCACCATTACTTCAAAGATGACACCTGCTCAGAAGCTGAATGGGTGTAAGCTGTACGACACAACTGTCCATCATGACTCTGGCATCCTAGGTTGCGTTCACACAGTTTTTTGGTCAGGAAAAAGCTGCTCAGGAACTTTTTTTTTTTTCTTTTTTTTTTTTAAAAAAGAATTTTCCACCTGAAAAAAAATCAATGCAAGTCAACAGGAGGTGGAAAATCTGCCTGGCGTGTTTTTTTTTTTTGTTTTTTTTTAGGTGGTTTTTGTCAAACGCCTCAGAAAAAATGGTAGCGGTTTTTCCGCCTCCCATTGACTTGCATTGAATTTTTCAGGCGGAAAAAGCCTGAAGAATGGACATGTCGCTGTTTTTGGTTTTTTTTTCCACTAGAGGGAAAAAAAGCAGGATACATAGGACTGTATGGTGAGGCGATTTTAGGAGGAGGAATTTGAGTCAGTTTCCTGACCCAAAAAACTGTGTGAATGCAGCCTAAGGGGTTTTCTGAAGTGTTGCTGGAGTCCTACCTGATCCGGGTTTTTATTCCACAAAATTTTTAATTCTCAATATAAATTTATATTTAGTATATCCAAGCTGTGTACGTCATGTACTGTCCAGCCTTGCAGTTTCTGAAGGCAAAGACGCCTCTGAAAATTCTCACCAACACAGTGTAAATAACCAAATCAGACCTCAAATGCACATAGTGCTCTGCTACTGGGCTCTGAACTAGACTATATCTGGGAAAAGTGTTTTGGTTTTTTTTTTTTTTTTTTTTTTTCATTGCACATTTCTTTTTCAAAAGGAAGAAGTATAAGAGATTTCTTTATATTTCCAATTAATTTTGTAAACATTTTTGGCTTAAAAAAAAATCTGCAACAAAAAAAAGCTGCAATTCTGCAACATGGGACCTAAGGGTCAGTTCACACGTGAACTGCCCGCGCGGATTTTGACACCGAGAGAGACGCGGTGAGCCGCGTCTCTCTCTTGTCAAAACCCGCCTGCCGCGACCATCGCGGTTGCGGCTTTCCCCTCCGCTGTCGGCTCAAGTGAATGAGCCGCGCGGCTTCCGCCTGAAGAAAGGGCATCTCCTCTCTTTTCTCTGCTAGCGGAAAAAAAAAGCCTGGTGGTCTACATAGACCACCATTGTAAAGGGGCGGATTTTGACGCGAAATCCGCTGTCAAAATCTGCCCCTTTGCCTACGTGTGAACTAGCCCTAAGAGTTCACACGGGGAGCAGTAAGGCGGATTTTGGCACCGAGAGCGATGTGGGGAGCTGTCGTATGACTAGCTTTACAGAGGCTGGAGCTTTACAGAGCTTGTACAGGAAGGGTAAGGTTTCTGCATTTGGTACTTTAGAACAATTAATGTTCACTATTTACATTGCACAGGATCTGTTTTATAGTGACCGTGCAATGTTATTACTGCTTGTACTAATATCACCTGTCTGCTATAAAACAGATACTGTGTGATATAAATAGTGAGGGGCCCCCACACATAGTACAATCTGCCCCGCAGTGGCCCCTACACAGTAGTCCCCCTCCCCACATAGCATGAAATTGTCCACAGTAGTCCCCCTCCCCAGACAGTATACACAAAAATATACTTACCTGAAGAGCTGCCGGGCGTCGTCCTCTTCTGTTCACTGCGGGCGCTGATAACTTACATCATTACGCCTGTGTCGGTGCAAAGGTCATACTCTGCGCCTGCAACTTATACTGTGCGGCCTACACTGACAGCTTTCAGTTGAATGTGCATTTGCACAACCAGCTGAAGGCAGCGATCGCTCACGAACGGAATCCTGTGCCAGCAGAGGGGGCTCTGCATGCCATAGGTTCGCCATCACTGCTATCTAGGCTATGTACTGTCAGGTGGGTGGAGTCAGGCAGGACTTCAGTACCCTCTTCCTTGGGGTTATCTGAAGTGTCAGGAACAGGAGAATAATAAAATCATTTTCGTCTCTCCCTCCACATTGTCAGCTGCTCGTGTTCTCCTGCATTAAAATGCAAGTGTGAGTATATGCACCTCTGCTTTAACCAGTGATATCTCCGAATTGATGCGTGCTAAAGAAGTTATTTTGTGACTCCTGAGATTGAGCTCAAATGAATGCACCTAGTCGGGAGGGAGTGTCTTCAGGCCGAATCACAAGGCGAATCCACCTGAAAGAATGAGCATGTCACTTCTTCTTTTTTCTGGAAAAAAAGAACTGACCGGCTCCCATTGATTTCAATAGGAGACATCTTTTTGGTCAGCATTTTGAGGCAGATACAGCCTCAAAATTCTGACCAAAAAACCCTGTGTGAACTTACCCTGACGCACTTTGCTCAAGCCCAGCGTCCTGCTCCTTCAGAACTGTATGGGGGGTTTAGGGAGGGGCACCGCTTATCTTCAAAGTTTACTCTGCGACTAGCTACACTCTTGTACCCATCCTGTAAATTAACACTTTAACTAAGTGAAGTGGCCGGTAGCTGAGTGGGCTTATCCGAGGAGCAAAGGGCCACAGCACTTGTTTGAGTTTATCTGATGCGGACCCTAGCACTGGATAAGCATAAGTGAACATCAGTGATCAATGGTGATGTATCCTTAAAGAGTTTGTCCATGATGAAAGGGGGTTTTTTTGTTTGTTTTTTTAAATTATGCTGGGGGAGGGAACATACCTGTCTGTCCCTGATGCCTCCCAGCACAGTCTGGTCCTGCTGTTCTGATGTTATCTGTCGGGCGAAGTCTATGCCGTACATGACTGCTGAGGCCAATCAGCGGCCTCAGCGGAGGACAAGGAATATCACTGACGTGTTTTTGCTTTGTTTTGTTTTTTTTCTTACCTCCCCCAACCTAATTAAAAAAAAAAATCCAAGACAACCCCTTTAAGGGATTAAACATGTTAGTTATCCTTGCCTTTAAAAATGGCTCTAATATTAAAATAGAAAACATCCCATTATGATGAATGTTGAAGCAGAAAAAAAATCTAAACATCTTCATTTTTATTGCAGCTTCATCTCCCCAAAAAGGAAGTTCTAGCACAGCTCTGCAAAAAGAAGATTTTGAACCTATTTGAACTTAAAAATGGTATACACATGGTATAGGTTTATTGATGATATTGATGTCATGGGAATCTATTACTTCACTCAGTCATACTCAGCTGCCATCACCATGTTACAGAGCACATTACAGTGAAACAACACACCTCTGTTCTATATGGCACTTCTGTAGATTTGGTGAAAAACAACTTTCAAGTCTTTTGCAAATTAGGCAGTTGGTGCACAGGAGGCGGGCAATCTGCCTTGGGAGCACTGCTCTTGCTGCTGAACTAGGATAGGTAATGTCATAATATTGGGATCAACGCTTACTGCCCAGGGTAGTGCACATAGAAGATGGTAGACAGTGTCAAAAGCAGTGCTTCCAGGCACACACCCAATGCACCCTCTTATTTGACTTGAGGCTATGACCCCACGGGGCGTCCCATAGCAAAAAAGTGCTGCAGGAAAAACCACAGCGGCAACACATCGCGGATCTTCCCACAGAGCTTTAGACAAAGTTTGCTTACTTTCTATTACAATTATGCCTACAGGGAAACCGCTGGCGTTTCCATATGTATAATTGACATGCTGCGATTTCTGAAACCACGCCAGCTATGGAAATCACATTGTGTCTGCACCGCGTTTTTTTTCCACAAAGCAGGCATGGGATTTCCCTAGAATCCCATCTACTTTGCCCTGACTGTAAAACGCCACAATTTTTACTTCCTGTGGGGCCCCAGCCTAAAGTTATTTTTCCTGTAAGGGTTTGTTCACATGGCAGAAAATGAAGAGGAAATTCCTCTTCATTTTCCACCGCTGGCATTTTTGTGCGGGCTAGCCTCGATGGGATGCTGTTGCAGTGCATCAGCATTCTGTCGTAGCATCCCACTCCTGATTAGTCTTGGATGAATGAGCCTAACCAGGAGGAAGTCTCAAGCCGCAAACCACACAGGCTGAATCCGTGGCAAGATCGAGCAGGAAAATCTCTGCTTCCCATTGAAAACAATGGGAGGCGGATTCAGAGTCAAAATCCACCCCCAAATCCGTGGCAAATTCCTTCATGTGAACTGACCCTTAATCTACAAAACTGACATACATAACAAAGGCATAAGGTTTATCATTGCAATGTGCTTAGTAACATGATGGTAGCAGCAGAATATGCTTGGGGGTAGGCGATAAATTCCCTTTAAATGCAATGTGTCATCAAAACATGACCAATTTTTCTAAACCAATTGTTATACTAGAAATATTTCATAAGAATTTATGATGACTTAGTTTTTATTTCCCATGTCATTACATAAAAAAAGTAAATCATGCAACTTTCATGCTAGCCACTAAGCCTATTAATATGCTGACACTTGCCAATTCTTTAGAGGATTTCTACAGTCACCTCATCTACACCACAGGATTATAATAGAAAATAACACCTCTATAGATAGCACCACTGACCAATCATTGCATCCACTACTGGTAATAGATGAAGTCTTAGCTTATAGTATCAGGCCAAATAAAGACCACCTCCATAAATACCCAGGTAAGGAAATGCTACATTTTATGTTTTTCTCCTTACTTTCTGACAGCCATATCTTTATTTTTATGTTGACTTGGCTACAAGAAGTCTTGTATTTTGTGGGATGAGCTAAAGTTTATGTACTAATTTTTTGTGTGGCTTGCAATGACGATACCAAATATGAACATATTTCTTTTTTTAAATAAAGTTTATTTTTTATTGTGTTTATTGTATGTTTTACTTTGAAACTTTAGTGGTTAAATATAATAAACAGACATTGGTTTTGGAGTGAGTAAGGATGTATATTCAGGCCTGGTTCACATCTGGCCTGCACCTCCTCCTGTGACCCTGGCCACCACTCCCCCGCGACCCTGTACAATCAGAGAGCAGCCCCTTACACAAACATATAAAACCTTTCCACCCAATTAACAACATAGTGCAACCCTTCCCCCCTCTCTCCAGTGTAATCTATAAGTAGTTCACGGACCAAAGAGTAAAATTGGTTTCCAGTTACACAACTATCTATTGTTAGACAATGTTTCTTGTTTTACCTTCAGGTGCATACCCGTATATAAAAAGATTTTTTTGGGTTACCCACACTAGAGCAAGCAACATACAACGAAGGATTATGTAGATAATCTTGTTTCCCTTAGTCCTAACAGCGGCACAATGTGGGGTATTTCGTGCCCCTGTGTGCTGGTAGGACAGGCGGAATTTTAATTAGCCATGTATTAATTTCACATGGCTTGTTCCTTTTAAGAGGGCACAGATACCTCCCCCCTGTGCGTAAATAACAAGTAATAATACATACATTCCAAAATAAACAACAATAGGGGGGGGATCCTTGTGCCACTGTTAGGACTAAGGGAAACAAGATTATCTACATAATCCTTCGTTCCCTGTCGTCCTTACCAGCGGCACAATGTGGGGAAATAGCAAGTAATCCCCATAAGGGTGGGAGATTAAACACAAGCCGAATGTAATACAGTGCGCCCGAAGGCAGTAGCTTCTGAGCCATACCGATCAAGTCGGTAGTGCTTCACAAAGGTCAACTCTGAAGACCAGGATGCTGCCGCACAAATTTGGTCCAAGGTGAGAGCCTTGACTTCTGCCCAAGAGGTCGAGACTGCCCGCGTCGAGTGGGCCTTTAGGACGGTCGGCGGAGGTAAGTTCTGACTCACAAACGCCAACTTGATTGCTTCCTTTACCCAGCGAGAGATGGTGGCCTTAGAAGCCTTGCGGCTTCTATGGCCACCTACATAATTTATTAACAAGTTCTCAGATCTCCTGAAAGCGCGTGTGCGCTGAAGATAAATCTGCAGGTTCCGGACTAAATCTAGGGTATGCCATTTCTCCTCCTCAGGGGAAGTGGGCATGGGAAAAAAGGTTGGCAAGCAAATGAGCTGACTCACGTTCGCCCTAGAAGAAACTTTCGGCCTGAATCCTGGCAGAAATCTCAACTGAACACGGTCTTCAAAGAAGGCAATGTAAGGAGCTTCAGATGAGAGTGCTTGAAGCTCCCCTACTCTTTTTGCCGAGGTGATAGCGAGGAGAAAAGATACCTTATAGGTCAACCACTTTAGATCCACCTCCTCCAGGGGTTCGAATGGAGCAACACAAAGTGCCGTTAGGACCTTGTTGAGGTCCCATTGGTGGACAGGAGCAGAAACTGCTGGTCTCAGCCTAGTTGCCCCTTTGATAAAGGTGCTCACTAAAGGATCCTGAGACAACCGCCTCCCCAGATAGGCGGACAAAGCGGCTACATGTACCTTCAGGGTAGAAGCTGCAAGCCCTCTGTCTAGGCCGTCCTGAAGGAAATCCAGGATCGCCCTCACAGGGGGATCGGAGGAGTCCACTTCGTGATCCGTGCACCAGGCCTGGAAAATATTACCGATTCTACGGTAATTCTTATTGGTCGAGGTGGCTCTGGCGCTGGCTAAAGTCCTTAGGACGCCTTGAGACAGTCCTCTATTCCTTAATAGGGACTGGTCAACCTCCAGGCTGTCAGATTGAATCTCCTCAGATCGTGGTGTCTCAGCTCTCCTTGTGTCACCAGATCTGGGAGGGGGGGAAGCCTCCAATACCTGCCTTGACTCATCCACATGAGCTGGGCAAACCAAGTCCTTTTCGGCCAGAACGGGATTATGGCAATTCCCGAGACTTGGTCCTGTCTGACCTTCATCAATACCTTGGGTATGATGGAAACTGGAGGGAAAATGTATATCAGCCTGAACCTCCATGGGATGGACAGGGCATCCACTGCCAAGGCATTGTCCTCCTGGTACAGAGAGCAGAAGGTTTCCACCTTGGCGTTGAGTCGGGTTGCCATGAGGTCGACATCCGGAAGGCCCCATGTTTGGACAATCTGATGGAATATGTCTTGATTGAGAGACCATTCTCCTGATACAGGGATACCCCGTCTCAACTGATCCGCTACTATGTTCAGGGAGCCCTTGATGTGAACAGCGGATAGGTGGGTCAGATTCTTCTCTGCCCACGTAAAGATCAAGTTCGCCTCTCTCAGTAGGGCTGGGACCCTGGTGCCGCCTTGTTTGTTCAAGTATATTACCGTCGTCATATTGTCTGACCGGACCTTGACTGCCTTCCCTTCGAGAAAAGGGGCAAAGTACTTCAGTGCCAGATAAACTGCTTTTAGCTCCTTCAGGTTGGAGGTTCCTACCTCTGGATTCCTCCACAGACCCTGGACAGTCCTGCCGTCCAGGTGGGCTCCCCGTCCCGAATGGGACGCATCTGTTGTCAACAGGGTCCAACGAGGTTGAACCGAGGACCTTCCGTCTTTCAGGTGTCTCCACCATCTGAGGGAAAGACGGGTACCGGGAGAAAGGCAGATCTTCCTGTGCAGTCCCCGTGGAGATCCGTTCCAGGCTCTCAACACTTCCATCTGAAGGGGACGCAAGTGCCATAAAGCCCAAGGGACCGCCTTGGCTGAAGAAGACATCAGGCCTAGGACCCGCATGGCGGTGCGAATGGTGATCCATCGGGACCTGAGAAGGCCCCGAACCGAAGCTTCTATTTTTGCTCGCCTTGGACGAGATAGGAAAATCTGCATGCTCTGGGAATCCAGAACAAACCCTAGGAATTTCCTCCGGGTGGATGGCACTATTTCTGACTTCTCCCAATTGATCAGCCAACCTAACTCCTGGAGGAAGGTGATGGCTATCTGGAGGTGGTGATGGAGAATTGAAGTAGACTGAGCTTTTATAAGCCAGTCGTCGAGGTAGGGAACCACGAAGAGGCCTTGAAGTCTGAGAGCGGCGGCAACTGGTGCGACCATCTTGGTGAATACATACGGAGCTGACGATATGCCGAATGGCAGAGCAGTGAATTGTAGGTGCTCTTCGTGACCAGCCATAAGAACGGCTATACGTAGATATTTCCTGTGTGGCGGGAAGATGGGGATATGTAAGTAGGCATCCTTCAGGTCCAGGGTGACCATGACCTCGTCGCGCAATAGGAAACTGGTTACTGAGTCTATGGACTCCATCCTGAAAGGTTTTTTCTTTATGAAGAGGTTGAGGAACCGAAGATCTATAATCATCTGCCACCCTCCTGTGGACTTTGGAACCAAGAACACGGGTGAATAAACTCCTTGTCCCACTTCTGAAGGAGGGACCCTTTCCAGGGCCCCCTTTGAGAGATATTCTGCGACGGAAGCCTCCAGGCAGTCTTGTTGTAGGGCTGGTAAAACCCGCGTAGTGATGAAACGATCCACAGGAGGATGGGAGAACTCTATTGCGTATCCTCGCTGAACAACTTGAAGGACCCATGGGTCCAGAATGTGAAGATGCCATGCCACAAGGAAATTTGAAAGGCGCCCTCCTACGGGAGAGCTGGTCACAGAGAGCGGCGTCTCCTCAAAACCCCTTCTTCTTAGGGTCCTCCTTGGGGATCCCCCGACCCGCCCCCTTCGGACGGTATCTGGGGCGTCTCTGGTTACCCTGTTGAGGCCTGTATTGAGACGTGGAGCCTCGACCCCTAGAAGGGGGAGGCCTTCTACCTCTGGTCGCTTGTGGTAGTGATCTGCCTCTACCATCAGCCAGTCCCTCCATCAGGTCGTCCAGCCCCTGGCCGAAAACCTTCCCAGGTTGAAAGGGGAGGGAACACAAAGAAAACTTGGAGGCGACATCAGCCCGCCAAGGTTTGAGCCACAAGGGCCTCCTGGCGGCGGTATTCAGGGCCATGGCCTTGGAAGCCAGCTTCACCTGCTGTCTTGCTGACTCTCTCAGGTAATCCGTAGCGAGACGGATCTCCCCCATGGATGCCAGGATGTCATCCCTGTTGACCCCTGGGTCGATATCCCGTTCCAGGCGGTCCAGCCGGGCTTGAAGCTTATCAGCTACTTCCGTTGAGGCGATGCCCACCGTCACCTGGGCTGAAGCAGACGAATACGCCTTCTTGAGCGTTGAATCCACTCTTCTATCAAGCAAATCCTGAAGGTTTGACCCGTCATCGATGGGCACGACAGTGCGACGGGAAAGCTTAGAGATGGCTAAATCCACCTTGGGTGGCGGACCCCAGCGATCCAGCTGGGAGGGATCAATCGGATACACTGCTTTGAAAGCTCTGGTGGTGACGTAAGCCTTCTCCGGCTGCTTCCACTCTTGTTCCATTAGGCTGGCCATGGAGGCGTCCACTTGGAAAACCCTCCGCTTCCCAGAGGTGGACGCAGAGGCTTCCCCCTCGCCAACCTGGTCCCACGACCGGATGGCCTTCAGCAGCCTATTAGTCTTCTCCCGATGGAAAATTGGTCTGCTGGTACAGGAGGACTGATCGTCCGATGATATGGACACCTCCTCCACCTGGAGGCGCTCCAGGGAGGGCAGTGAAGCAGACCGCCTCTCCACGCGCTGCTTCTTGGTGAGCTGAGCCAGTGAAGTACGGATATCCTTTAAAGAATCATCCTGCAAAAACACAAGGATACTTAGAAGCCGGAGGGGACCCTTCCCCTCTTTGCGGCAACCGTACTCACCATGTACTCCTTGACCCATGCTACCATATCACTGGTAACGGGTTCCTCCTGCAGAGGTCCCCTGCATTGCTGGCAGCGTGACCAGTCATAGCCTAAAGGCAAAACAATGACATTCAGGATACTCCCACCATTGGGAGAATTAGCAGACGAAAGAAAACCGCACCTACCATCAGGTAGTGGAACGTCACATTCGATGCAAGCCAGGTGTCTCCTTTTAGAAGACTTCTTCCGTCTCACTTGATCCCCAGGAGGGGTAGAAGAGGAAGACATGACAAATAGAAACTAGCTTTCAGCGATACCTAAGCATAGGATACGGAAAACATCAGAGGAGTACATTCAAGGAACCATATAAGGAGACTCACCCAGCTTCTGCAGACCACTTACCAAACTTCAGCAGAGTTTGCAGTAGAATAAATGCAATTGAAGCGGTAACCACAAGCCACAGCGCAGAACCAGCTAGGGATTAAACTAGCAGGCAATGAGGGAAGCAACCTGCCCCCTTTTACAGCCCATACCCGGAAGGGGCGTGGCCTTAGTCAAAAAAACGAGCTCCGTTCCTTTTGCCCTAATAACACTCTTAGCCCTTTCAAGGCACGCTCCCCCCCTGAGCCAACTACTTTTGGCACCTACCTTAAGGTTCCTGAGGACCTCTAGAGTCCAACGCTGCTGTTCGCGTGGTCCCGGAGCGGCGAATGCCGAAAACCGGAAGTTGCCGGTGTCACACTACTGAACGACCGGCCGGAACCCTCCTACAGCAGAGGAAAGGTTCCGCGAAACCGGAAGTTCCCCTCATGGAGCCGCGCATAACGCCGGGTGGCTGCGCGCGACTCCCGAAGCCCAGCAGGACTGGATGCCGGGGAACAGGAGGTAGGATTGCGGGAGGGAGGTGGGTAAATAGGTAACCTTAATCTTACCCATTCTCTTTGCAGGACTGACGCAGAGGCTTCCCCCTCACCGAAGTCCAAAGGGGCAGAGTGCATCATTGAAGACACTTGAACAGGTAAGTACCTGAAACTTCTTCCTTACTCTTTCTCTTTAGGAGGACACAGAGTCCTCCCCACCTGTCCGATCCTTTACACAGGACAGAAAAAAACGCACAGGGGGGAGGTATCTGTGCCCTCTTAAAGGGAACAAGCCATGTGAAATTAATACATGGCTAATTAAAATTCCGCCTGTCCTACCAGCACACAGGGGCACGAAATACCCCACATTGTGCCGCTGGTAAGGACGACAGGGAACTGTCCATGTGAAAAACACAGGCTCTCCAAATTAATGTCGGCTACTTTAAGTGATTGGCCTTGTGCTTTGTTTAGGGTAAGTGCACACAGGGTTTTTTGGACTGGAACCTGAGGCGGTCCAAAATACGGGTAACTTGCATTGCACCGGCATCCAGTCGCACACTCCGCCCCGGATTAGGCCCAAATGAATGTGCCTAGTCAGGAGGGAGTGTCTTCAGGCAGATGCCACGAGGCGAATCCGCCTGAAAGAATGAGCATGTCGCTTATTTTTCCGGGAGCCGTTTTGATTTCAATGGGAGCCATCTTTTTGGTCAGGATTTTGAGGTGGATACGTCGCGGATTTGGGCGCGGGCTTGGCAAAAACCACACGGAAAAAAGGCTAGCGTTTTTTTTCAAGGTACATACATTGTACTGGGAGGAAAAAAAGCAAAAAGAAAAAAGACTCAAAAAACGCTCCAAAAACCGCTTCAAAAACCATTTCTTAATTCCTAAAGAGGATTTTTTCCTCGCCAAAAAACTCCGTTCTAGCATAAAAAAAAACCCATTGAAGTCAATAGGAGGCTTTTTTTTTCAGCGCTGAAATTCCACACCAAATTCCTCACCATTTTCCTCCGTGTGAATGGACCCATACTATGACCTAAAGGAGCTGACATCTCAGTAATGAAAACCGCCTCACAGGCAGACTTGTGTAGTTGCCCATACCAACCAACCAGAACTCAGCTTTCACTTTACCTCAGCAGCTTCAGTAATGAAAGCTCCCTGTATAGTAAGCAATGATGACAATCTCAGTAAGGGCTCGTTCACATCTGCGTCGCCCTCTCCGTACTTGAGGTTTCTGTTTCCTGCCTAAAACAGAGGCAGGAGACGGAAGCCTGCAGGAGACTTTCTCACCCATTCATTTGAATGGGTGAGAAAGCTGTCCGGCCGTGAGCGGCGGTGAGCGTTTTGCGCTCTCCGCCGCAAAACCGGGTTTTACAATCCGGACACAGAGTCGGGCATGCAGTACTCTGTGTCCGGATAAAAAAATCCGGTTTCGCGGCGGAGAGCATAAAACGCTCACCGCCGCTCACGGTAGGACCCGGTCTATGGTTTCCGTCTTCTGGCATGCAGAAGACGGAAACCATAGAATGGAGACCCTGAACGCAGGTGTGAACCTAGCGTAAGGCTGCTTGCACACTACAGGATTTTTCACAGGTCTCTGGGCCGTGGATTCTATATCTCCATAGACTTCTATGGAGCTTCAAAATTTACAGCTTTTCTGCACAAAGAAGTCTATGAAACCACCAAATCCATGGCCCGGAGGCCCGTAAAAAATACTTTAGTGTGCAAGCAGCCACTAAGGATACCAGACATGTTTTGTCAGTGCATGTGTATGTACGTGTGTGCGTGTGTGTGCACGTGTGTGGTCCGTCTTGGTGTCTGTTCGTGCATGTGATCCATGGGTATGTATGCATGTGTGCATGCATGTGTGTGGTCCATGCATATGTATGCGTGTATGTGCTTGTGTGCTCCATGTGTTTGAGCGTGTGCAGTGTGTCTATGCGTGCATTAATTGTGCGTGCTCTTTTTATCCGTGTGTGTATAGTGTGAATCCATCTGAGTGTGTGTGTGTGGTGTACATGTGGTATTTATGTGGTGGTGTTGTGGTATTTAGGTGGTGTTTGTGTTGTGTATCTAGAGTGCTCTGGTGTTTGTGTGGTGTGTTGTGGCATTTCTATGGTGTTGTGCTTGAGGGTTGGTGTATGTGTGATGTCTGTGTGATGTTTACATAGTGTTTGTGAAATGTTTGTGTGTTGTGTGTGCTGGTGCGGCCCCTTTAGCAGCGACTCTTTGGGGCCATCGCTATAATCCGTCCCTGTCAGTTACAACTGTTGTTTTCCCCTCAGCGCTTTTACTTTCACATTTCCCCATTATATGTATAGGGCCTAACTTTAGGGGCCCCAATGTCATGATGGGGGACGCTAGCGAGATGTAACGTGCGCAGTATTCTGCTCCTGTCGGTGGAGAGGGGGCGTGCCAACTACCACCCAAATCGGGCAAGAACTGTGGATTTGTATAAAGCAGACTACTACAGGATTTGAGTTTTACATATATATATATATATATATATATATATATATATATATATATATATAGATTATGGTCTGTATTATGCCTTATTTGATCTACTAACTATTGATTCTACTAACACAAGAGTCCCTGATAGAATTGCAGGTCTGATCACAAACTAACATTTATAGGTTCTCATTATACTGTAAATTGTGATCAGACCTGCAGTCAGTGATAAAATCAGTGGAAAAAATAGAAATATAAAATTGTGGGTATTTTCAAGCAGATTACTTCTGCCAAGTTATATTGAAAAAAAGAAAATGTCTGGTTTATTCCCAAATAAGGGAAAAAGACCAAAGAACAACCTCTTGTCTTGTGTTTGGATATCGGTAGTCTATTGGCACATGAGATTTATACAGCAGATTATTTCCCAGTTACAGTGTGAGCCGAGCCTACGACCACACATTCTCACAGTGGTTAGGACTTGCTTCAGAGCATTCGTTTGCCTTTTACAGAACCTAAATGCTGATGTTAGAACTGGAGCTTTGACACTCAATGTCTGTAGGACACAGAAACAATGTCTTTGTCTGCGAGGAAACAGTTATTAATGCACAATAAGTGGAGTAGAGCAAAGTACACATTAATGACTTGACATTTTGTATTTGACTCATACTGTAGAGACTAACAATTCATGCTCTTTGCAGAGAAAAGAAGACCTTTCGCTTGACATCTGTTAAATGAATGGAATTGAAACAAATAGCTGACAGAAATGGTCTAAGCAATGTGAGAACTGGCAATGTTCCATCTCAAACTGGAAAGGAGTAGTCCATGCTTGGCTCATTGAGTGTTGGCCAAAAGTATTGGCGCCCCTGCAATTCTGTCAGATAATACTCATTTTCTTCCAGAAAATGATTGCAAGCACAAACTCTTTGGTATTAATATCTTCATTTATTTTGCTTGCAATGAAAAAACACAAAAGAGAATGAAAAAAAAGTCAAATCATTGATCATTTTACACAAAACTCCAAAAATGGGCCGGACAAAAGTATTGGCACCCTCAGCCTAATACTTGGTAGCACAACCTTTAGACAAAATAACTGCGAACAACCACTTCCGGTAACCATCAATGAGTTTCTTACAATGCTCTGCTGGAATTTTAGACCATTCTTCTTTGGCAAACTGCTCAGGTCCCTGAGATATGAAGGGTGCCTTCTCCAAACTGCCATTTTGAGATCTCTCCACAGGTGTTCTATGGGATTCAGGTCTGGACTCATTGCTGGCCACTTTAGAAGTCTCCAGTGCTTTCTCTCAAACCATTTTCTAGTGCTTTTTGAAGTGTGTTTAAGGGACATTGTCCTGCTGGAAGACCCATGACCTCTGAGGGAGACCCAGCTTTCTCACACTGGGCCCTACATTATGCTGCAAAATTTGTTGGTCGTCTTCAGACTTCATAATGCCATGCACACGGTCAAGCAGTCCAGTGTCAGAGGCAGCAAAGCAGCCCCAAAACATCAGGGAACCTCCGCCATGTTTGACTGTAGGGACCGTGTTCTTTTCTTTGAAGGCCTCTTTTTTTTTCCTGTAAACTCTATGTTGATGCCTTTTCCCAAAAAGCTCTACTTTTGTCTCATCTGACCAGAGAACATTCTTCCAAAACGTTTTTGGCTTTCTCAGGTAAGTTTTGGCAAACTCCAGCCTGGCTTTTTTATGTCTCTGGGTAAGAAGTGGGGTCTTCCTGGGTATCCTACCATACAGTCCCTTTTCATTCAGATGCCGACGGATAGTACGGGTTGACACTGTTGTACCCTCGGACTGCAGGGCAGCTTGAACTTCTTTGGATATTAGTCGAAGTTCTTTATCCACCATCCGCACAATCTTGCGTTGAAATCTCTCGTCAATTTTTCTTTTCTGTCCACATCTAGGGAGGTTTGCCACAGTGCCGTGGGCTTTAAACTTCTTGATGACACTGCACACGGTAGACACAGGAACATTCAGGTCTTTGGAAATGGTCTTGTAGCCTTGAGATTGCTCATGCTTCCTCACAATTTTGCTTCTCAAGTCCTCAAACAGTTCTTTGGTCTTTTTTCTTTTCTCCATGCTCAATGTGGTACACACAAGGACACAGGACAGAGGTTGAGTCAACTTTAATCCATTTCAACTGGCTTCAAGTGTGATTTAGTTATTGCCACCACCTGTTAGGTGCCTCAGGTAAGTAACAGGTGCTGTTAATTACACAAATTAGATAAACATCACATGATTTTTCAAACAGTGCCAATACTTTTGTCCACCCCTTTTTTATGTTTGGTGTGGAATTATATCCAATTTGTCTTTTTGACAATTCTTTTTGTGGTTTTCCATTGAAGACAAATTAAATGAAGTTAATAATACCAAAGAATTTGTGATTGCAATCAGCTTCTGGAAGAAAATAAGTATTATCTGACAGAATTGCAGGGGTGCCAATACTTTTGGCCAACACTGTACCTCTCTTCTGCACTTCTTATATAACTCGCAACATCTTTTTGAGGCTGAGGCCCCACATTGCAGAAACGCTGCTATTTTTTTTGCAGTTTTTTGAGCCAAAGCCAAGAATGGCTACAAAAGGAATGGGAAATATATATGAAGTTCTTATACTTCTACCTTGTGCTCAATCCACTCCTGGCTTTGGCTCAAAAAAACGCAATGTGGGGCTTTAGTCTAAAACAACATCATAATGCAGTAACACACAAATACTTTTAAGGCTGGGGATCAACATGGTGTAAATGGAAAAGTTGCAACATTTTTTTTTAGTCATAGCAAAGTGGATACTAGCAAATCCCATCCCCACTTTGCAGAAAAATACGCACAGCAGACACCGTGGTTTTGGAAATTGCAGCATGTCTATTATACCTACGGAAATGCCAGCGGTTTCCCTATAGGTATAATGGAAGCAGCTTTCCGTGAAAAGCACTGCTGGAACAAACTGCAGTTCATCTCTCTCTGCATTTACAGTGCCTGGTTCTTTCTGTTTACCTCCAATTCACTTTGCTTAGCTCATGAACAGTTTGTGTCAAACCCTCACTGTTCTGATATTGATGACCTATCCGAAGAATGACTCATCAACATCTTTAACCTGGAAAAACCCTTTAACCACTTCCGAACCGCCCATAGACTATAAACATACGGGAAGTGGTTGCCTAGTTCTGACAGGACGTACTGGTACGTCCAGTCAGAACACAGAAGCTGCACGGAGATTGTGCAGCTACTGAAGCTGTAAGCTGTAACTTCAGCCGGAGCTCCCAGAGAGATGGCAGGGAAGATTTATTACCTCCCCTGCCTTCTCGATCGCTGTGTATACAGCGCTCAATGAGCGCTGTATACACAGCTATGGGCGGCCGCCCTCTGACCCGGCGGTCACGTGATGCACCGGGAGCAGTGTCTTGCAAGAGCTGCTGGGTCCTACAGGACCCAGATCAGCTCTGTATACTGTGTATACAGATTGCAGGAGGCTGTATTCCTCCTGCAACTGAGGCTAAATATACCAGCCCCAGTTATAGGAGAAATCAGCCTCCAGTACAAAAAAAAGTGATCAGATGTCCCAAAAGGTCTCTTATCACCTTATGGGGACACCATCTGAAAAAAATAAATAAAATAAAAATATAATAAAAAAGTTAAAAAAATGTAAATAAAATAATAATAATAAAAAAATAATAATACGCTAATAAAACGCAGTTATTAAAAGTTATAGCCCCACCCTGACGACACCATACAAAATAAAAATTACCGTAATGGAGAGGAAAAACTTTATTATAAAGTTTTTCAGTGACACTTTGTGTTATTAAATAAAAAAAAATTGTAAATTGAAAACCAGACACTATTTCCCTCCTATTATGTTTATATTTTCCTGGATATAAAAAAAATTAAAACACATTTGAAAATAAAAATAACATAAAAATAAAGCCCTATGTGTCCCCGAAAAAAGAAGTAAAAATTAGTTGACTGAGACATACGAGAAAAATGTTACAGCCCTCAAAACCGCACTGAAGTGGTTAAGCTAAGGCCCTATGTTGCAGAGCCCAGCTCAAAAACTCAGTGTCAGGGGCAACATGGTGGCTCAGTGGTTAGCACTGCAGCCTTGGAGTGCAGGAGTCCTGGAGTTGGAATCCTGCCAGGAGCAACATCTGCAAGGAGTTTGTATGTTCTCCCCGTGTTTGCATGGATTTCCTCCCATTCTACAAAGACATACTGATAGGAAAAAAAATGGGGCTCACAATCTACCTTAAAAATAAAAGAAACGCACTGTGCTTTTTTTCACATCGTTTTTCATTGCATTTTTGCAGCGTTTTTCTCCCCTTATTAAATCTATAGGGAAAACACAAACATTTCCACAAGTAAAATTGACACGCTGAGTTTATTGAAAATGCAGATTTTCCGCAGCAAAGCGGAATAGGTGCTTTGGTGTTAAATTCAGATGGAACAATAACAGAAAAGCCACTGCCGCTGTTGAAATGAATAGCGGACCCTGGATCTTCTGTGATTGGCCCGTTTAAATTTAGCGCCAAACTACCCGCTCCGCTATAATATTATGGTTTTTATAACCACTTATCATTAGTCTGTGCTGTGAAATTATGGCATAGATCATAGCAGGGTAAAATTGGTGAATAGCAGTGGTGGCTCCCTTGTGATTATATGTAGCTTCACACTTTCACCAATGATTATTTTATTGTAGAGCACTGGGGGACAGGCAGCTCCTCCTAACACTCTTAACATGTTGTATAGACTCATGACACTCACTTTCATGTGATGGCTCTGGGGAATATACCACTTACATAGTTTGGGCTGGATACAAGCACTTTATTTTGCTGCTATATCTATTGTGAGGAAGGTAAGCTTGGTAGCAGAGACAGGGACACAAAATCTGCAGCAGGCAGGTTTATTCATTTTTTTTTAAAAAAAGCAAAATAAATAAACCTTTACTTCAGACACAAAAGGAGCAAAATAAAATACAGCCTTAACTTCAGGCAAAGCAAACAAAACCCTGCTCGTCTGAGCCCTAACTAGACAATAAGTACAATTTTGTTGTGTTTTCTGTTTCTAACACATTCCTTAGCACCTGTTCACATCTCTCCCTGCACTAAGTATGATGTGAAATGCCTGAACCTAAAATGGCGGAGGGTATTTATAGGGCTGTGACATCACAGGGATCGCTGCTGATTGGCTGCACGCATGGTGCTGTGGGTGATCCCAAGTTCCCAGAGTTCCTTACCCCATGTCCTAACATGTGCAGCTGTCATTTTAGAAAAAAATGTGATTCGTTACTACGAAGCATGGGGAAATCCGGATTAGTTGAGAATCAAATTTTTCTTGAAATGCAGAACAAATTCCATTTCATCAGCTTTAATTCGCTCATCTCTATTCAGAATTAGAGATGAGCGAACAGTAAAATGTTCAAGGTTCGATATTCGTTTTGAGTAGCCCCTCAATATTCGACTACTCGAATCGAATATCGAACCCTATTATAGTCTGTGGGGGGAAAATGCTCGTTTCAGGGGTAGACAACGTTCGATCAAATTATACTTACCAAGTCCACGAGTGAGGGTCGGGCTGGATCCTCCGAGCAGTCTTCTCCGTGCAGCTTCCCCGCAGCGTCTTCCAGCTCTGAATTCACTCTGCCAGGCATTGGGCCTGGGCAGAGCCGACTGCGCATGCCTGCACTACAAGCGGACATGCGCAGTCGGCTCTGCCCAGGCTCGATGCCTGGCAGAGTGAATTCAGAGCCAGAAGACGCCGCGGGGAAGCTGCACAGGGAGAAGACTTCTAAAGGTAGGAGAAGAACCAGCGTTGATTGGCCAACTGTATAGCATTCGGCCAATCAATGCTGGTTCTGAATCGAACTTTTACATTCGAATAGCAAGTGGTACTCGATCGAGTACGAGTATTTCGAATACCGTAATATTCGATCGAATACCTACTCGATCGAGTACTACTCGCTCATCTCTATTCAGAATCAATAAACAAAAAACAAATTAGAAGAATGATATATTTCACTATCTGAATACATATATTTTTGGTAATAAGTTCCTTTGACTTATTGTTGTCAGTCTTATGTATGCAGTATTTATTTATTTCTACGGTATTATTGACCATCAAATAATGATGCAACAAACTATAAGTCCTCTTCATTTCTTGCATAGTGCTAAAATAATAAGACGAGTTCACTGCAACCAATATTTTATTTTTAATTGGATGGAATAAAAAATAAAAATGTAAAATTGTGTTGATGGCAGGAAAGCATGCGTGCATATTTATTGCATTAATGAGGCGGTATTGTCACAGCATTTATGCAATGCTTCGAATCTCTCTATTTAATATTAATGCCGCTATTACAGAAAAGGCCTGCTGTTTTGCTGATTATGACTTTACTTTTCTATGTTCCAGGCTGACATAGTGTTCCCACTTCAAGTTGTTTGTTGGCAACTATTTTGTGCACACGTTTTATACAGTTTTTCTTGAAATATAGTAATAAAAATGCATTATACTTTCTAATAGCTGTCACTAAGATTTTAGAAATTCATAAATCCAATGTGACAATTTGAAGGCTGCATAAGTAACTTCATCAGTCTGGTGAATAAATGTCTTTGTGTTATGGCGGGGGCCAGGCAATAGTTGTAGGCCCTTCGCTCTCATCCTTTAAATCTTCCCACTCATTCTGGGTGAGGTTCAGCAACTAAGGAATTACATCTTATAATATCTACATTCTGTCAGCTCTACTGGAAAGTTTTTTCCCAGAACTTTACCAAAAGCCCTCTAAGATGAGCTGCTCTTTGGCTGGGGTCTCATGTGGGATTAATGCTGCGATTTGCCCACTGTGGAAACACCGAAGAATAAATTGTGACAGTTCGCAGTCAGAGCATGGGGTTTTAGCAAATTCCATGCTCACTTTGAGGTAAAAACCACACTGCGGAAACGCCGCAATTTCGAAAATTGCAGCAAGTCAATTATACCTATGGAAACACCGTCAGTTTCCCCATAGATATAATAGTAACAGAAAGTCTGCAGAAGAACGTTCTGTCTAAAGCAATGTGGGACTTTAGCCTGGTGGACAACGCTTTAACCACTCAGTGGCACATTTTAATGAACGTAAGTATGTCCACATTGGCTGTGCATAGCAGATCTTCTTGTCAGTGGTGACAGCCCTGGCAGTGCTGAACACACGTTCTTATAGGACATAGGCCAGCACCACCAAGGCATAGAAGGAAAGCTCTAGCCACATGTCCAGTTTACCAACCCAGAAAACGAACAGGGAGGACCTATTCAGTACCAGGAGACATGTCGACAGATACTCATTCACCTTGTGAGTCCAAGTCTGCACTAAGAGACAGTATGGGTACACACACAGTTATTGTTACTGCACTATGAGATGGTATGGGTATACACACAGTTACTGCACTAGGAGACAGCTTTGAAGTGTGGGAGGAAACCCACACAAACACAGGGAGAACATACAATCTCCTTGCAAATGACATCCTTGGCAGGATTTGAACCCTGGTCTCCAGTGCTGCAAGGTTAAGCACTGAGCCACCGTGCTGCCTGCAATTCTTATTTCTAAGCTAACGGTCTCTTACAGTATCAGACTCCCCTCCCTACCTAGTTGCACTACCTTGAAAAGGATACATATTACATTTAGCTAAGGCCCTGACTCTCCAGCTGCAGCGTCTCCCTACCTAGCCTAACTAGCTGGAATGATGATGGTCCCTGTAACCCTGTCTCTTATAAAGAGGGGTCTCTACCCCGGACAATCAGATTAACTCCCAATTTCTACAGTTTCAAACTCAAACTAAAGACACATCTTTTCAGACAAGCCTATCACAATGTCTAACATAAACCCTTCCGTACTATAATTAGAATCCCCAAAATTTAACCTTCCTCTGTCTCCGCTCCCACATTACCCCACATGATATGATGTCTTTTCAGGGTAACTTTATATGTCCAAGCATCATCCACATGTTACAGGACACCACTAGTGATGGCTCATAAAGTTTTATGTTTGTGTAATGACAGTCACCTCTATTACAAAATTGTCTGAATACTGTATAAGTAATGCTGCCCCTGCTACCTCTTGTGTCACCCCCTCTATCTCATAGATTGTAAGCTCTTGCGAGCAGAGCCCTCAGTCCCATTGTGTGAAATGACGTTCTTTGTTATGTATCTGTCTGTATTTGAACCGTACACATTGTACAGCGCTGCGGAATATGTTGGTGCTATATAAATAAAATTTATTATTATTATTATTAGGGGTCACGTGTCCAGTGACAGCACCTTTCCCCAAATTACATGCTAGTGTCGTCACTAGCATTCCAGCGCCACTCTGACTACCTCTTTGTTCCAAATCCCGTGCAAGTACAATATGCATGGCCACTTTGGGTCCAGACCATGCGTACTGCACATGCTCGCAAGCCATCTTGAATTTTTTGGATAAAGCAGTAGCAGTACTCTTTAGGAACCGAGCATGCGAAGTACGCATGGCTAGGACCCAAAATGGTCGTGTGTTCTGTACATGCGCGTGATTTGGAGCAAGGAGGTGGTAAGAGTGGTGCTGGAATGCTAATAACGACACTAACATGAAGTTTAGGGGAAGGTTTACAAAACAGAAGAGGACGGTGAATAACGGTACATAGGTGTGAACAGAAGGATGACGTGGCAGTGCTCTGTGGTGAATGTATACACCCCCAGTACTCCCTGAGAAGGCTGAAGATAAAGAAGAAAAGTGAGTTTATTTAAAATCTACAAGATGCATCTGAACCACAAAGGTACTGCTGGAGAAGCCTTTATAAAGGCAAAGAATACATGGTGTTTAGTTAAAAAATGTTTTTGTCAATAATAAATTCCCTTTAATACTAGTGTTAGGACATTTTCACATTATTATGGTTAGTATTTTTTATAGTATCTGTAGGCAAAACCAGGACCGGTTCCAGGACACAAAAAAGGTAGAAATCTTTCCATTATAATTTTTTATCTGTTTATGTTTCACTGCTGGTTTCATCTACAAATATACAGGAAAACATGCTGCCGTATGAAAATTGCCTAGATCTTAAAGGGGCTCTATCAGCAAAATTATGCTAATAGAGCCCCACATATGCGTGAATAGCCTTTAAAACATACTACATATGCGTAGTAGTGCTTCCCTCTGAAGCGCTACTGCGCAGGCTCACTCGCCATTTTACTTAATGGCAGTTCGCGAGTGAGCCTGCGCAGTAGCGCTCTGGATGGAAGCGCTACTACGCAGGCGCCGGATTTGAAGAGAAGAAGCCGAAAGAAGACACGGAACCAGACGGCATCACTACAAGAAGACAGAAGAGGCAGGCCTGCCCGAAGCTGACGTCACATCGTGCATCCCCGCCCATGGTGCACGTTTGGTAAGTTTTGCATATATGTTTTAATGCTTTTATTTAAAAATGGGATCGGGGGTTAATATAACATTTACGGTGCCTGAATAGCCTTTTTAAAGGCTATTCACGCATATGTGGGGCTCTATTAGCATAATTTTGCTGATAGAGCCCCTTTAAGCAATAGAAGCTTACAGGTCCTTCACTCTTAACAGCCTCTCTGACATGTATAGTTAGGTTATCCATTCTGTTTAGCTAGGGGCTCAGACGAGCAGGTAAAACATACCAGGCTACAATGATCCAAGGCAAAATGGCAGCAGCTAAATTTAATTGCACCCGTAAATGAACCACTTTATGTAATTCCTTCTTTTCCTGTTTTGCTGCATGCATTTCCATGTGACGGATATAACCATTACTTTTTTACTACTACCACTACCATTACCATAAGAATCATTATCTGCAATATTAATACAAGGGGGATAAGGAAGATATTTCATTCCTTCATTGTTGTAACACAGGGAAACTGCCACAAGATGGCAATAAAGAGCAGTACATAATGGTTCTTAAGTATTTACAACAATATGCCATTTCAGTGCCCAATATGTTATACCCACTTTGTGTCATCAGAGGCACTCATCCTAAAACTATTAATTGGACTATCCTGGGTACAAAAAGTTATATATGTGTGTGTAAACTGCTGCTTTGGCACACAGCATGACTCAGAAGTGAAGGGGTTCTGTGCTTTTTAGCTTTTGGAAGAAAATGGTGCTTTATTTGGCGCTGAATTTCCACGCTGAAAAAAAAGTCTCCCATTAATTTCAATGGGTTCCGCTAGCTATTTTTTTCCATTAACGGAATTTTCCGCTAGTGGAAAAAAAGCTAGCGGCACCCATTGAAGTCAATGTCAGGCTTTTTTTCAGCACTGAAAATTAAACGCCAAATAAAGCGCTAATTTCCTCCGTGTGAATGGACCCTTAAGTCATCGCTGATACAAACTGGGCACAATATAATGCGCACAAACAACATATTGCACACTAAAATGATATATTCTTGGAAAAATTGCCATTTTTGCCTTTCACCCTCAGCTGTTAATTCATTTCAACAACTGGCGACCAAAATGGGGTCACATGTCAGCAGATTCCATTTTACTAGTATTTCAGGGCTCTGCAAAAGTGTCATAACATCCAAAGACCAAACTGGCTAAGGCTAAGGCCCCACAGGCCAGAAAGGTAGTGCTAAAGCGCTGCAGGAACAATCGCGGCGTGAACGCATTGCGGTACTTCCCGCAGTGCTTTGAAGAGAAAATTCATGAATTTTTCCTCCTCGGATTTTCTCTTACCACTATATCTACGGGAAAGCCGCTGACGTTTCTGTAGATATAATTGATATGCTGCGATTTCCAAAACCGCACTGCAATTTTTTTCCGCAAAGTGGGGATGGGATTCCATGAATCCCATCAATTTGCAGTACTGTAAAACACCGCGATTTTTCCCACGGCGTTTCCACTGCGGACAAATTGCGACGTTTCCGGCCCGTGGATCCCCGGCCTTCGTCTGTTCTCCAAAAACTACATGGCACTCTTTCCATTCTGTACCTGGCCGTACCAAAACAAAGCATTATGAAGATAATCTTGTTTCCCTTAGTCCTAACAGCGGCACAATGTGGGGTATTTTCTGCCCCTGTGTGCTGGTAGGACAGGCGGAATTTTAATTAGCCATGTATTAACTTCACATGGCTTGACCCTTTAAGAAGGCACAGATACCTCCCCCCGTGTGTCAATACCAGAGTAATAATATACCCATTAACAAACCAGATAAGCATTTTTTAGGGGAGGTAGTCTTGTGCCGCTGTTAGGACTAAGGGAAACAAGATTATCTTCATAATCCTTTGTTCCCTGTTGTCCGGACCAGCGGCACAATGTGGGGTGATAGCGACTAATCTCCCTTAGGGAGGGACCTCGGTACATGATGAGCTTATGACAGTATGCCCAAAGGCAGTAGGCTCCGAGAAATGCCGACTCAGTCGGTAATTATTTACGAAGGTCGATTCTGAGGACCAAGATACAGCTGCACATATTTGATCTAGAGCTAGAGCCTTGTCTTCCGCCCAAGAGGTCGACACCGCACGTGTCGAGTGGGCCCTTAGGATGGTGGGCGGAGGTAACCCTTGAGTTGAAAATGCAGCTTTTATCGACTCCTTCACCCAGCGTAAGATGGATGCTTTGGAAGCCTTGCGGCCCTTCTGGCTGCCCACATAATTTACTAACAGATTTTCCGACCTCGTAAAGGAGCGAGTATGCTCCAAATAGATCTGAAGATTCTTCACCAAATCCAAGGTATGCCACTTCTCTTCCTGAAGGGAAGAGGGAGAAGGGTAGACGACCAATAAGCAAATTAGTTGACCTATATTTGCACTGGATGGAACCTTAGGTCTAAACCCCGGTAGAAATCTAAGTTGTACACGGTCTTCAAAAAAGGAAATATATGGGGCCTCCGAGGAGAGCGCCTGGAGCTCTCCCACTCTCTTCACTGAAGTAATTGCGAGGAGAAATGTCACCTTATACGTCAGCCATTTCAGATCCACCTCATCCAGAGGTTCGAAAGGAGTGATACAGAGTGCTGCTAGGACCGTACTGAGATCCCATTGGTGGACAGGAGCAGCTACTGCTGGTCTCAGCCTAGTTGCCCCTTTAATAAAGGTGCTCACTAAAGGATCCTGAGACAAACGCCTCCCCAGAAAGGCAGACAAAGCGGCTACATGTACCTTCAGGGTAGAAGTAGCAAGCCCCTTGTCTAGGTTGTCCTGCAGAAAGTCCAGGATCACCCTCACTGTGGGATCGGAGGAGTCATGATCTATGCACCAGGCGTTCAAGATGTTACTGATCCTATGGTAATTTCTGTTTGTAGAATCAGCTCTGGCTCTAGCTAGAGTCCTCAGGACACCTTGGGACAGTCCTCTATTCCTTAATAGGGACTGGTCAACCTCCAGGCTGTCAGGTTGAATCTCCTCAGATCATGGTACCTCAGCTCTCCTTGTGTTACCAGATCTGGGAGGGGGGGGGGGAGCCTCCAATAACTGCTTTGACTCATCCACATAGACTGGGCAAACCAAGTCCTTTTTGGCCAGAACGGGATTATGGCGATTCCTGAGACTTGGTCCTGTCGTATTTTCATTAGTACCTTGGGTATGATGGAAATTGGAGGGAAGATGTATATCAGCCTGACCCTCCATGGGGTGGACAGGGCATCCACTGCCAAGGGGTTGTCCTCCTGGTAAAGAGAGCAGAAGGGTCTCCACCTTGTCGTTGAGTTAGGTTGCCATAAGGTTGACATCCAGGAGACCCCATCTCTGGACGATTTGTTGGAATACATCTTGATTGAGAGACCATTCTCCTGATACAGGGATACCCCGACTCAACTGATCCGCTACTATGTTCAGGGAGCCTCTGATGTGGACAGCGGATAGGTGGGACAGGTTCTTCTCTGCCCACAAAAAAAAATAAGTTCGCCTCTCTCAGAATGGCTGGAGCTCTGGCGCCTTGCTTGTTCAGATATATTACTGTCATCATGTTGTCTGATCGTACCTTGACTGCCTTCCCTTTCAGAAAGGAGGCGAAGTGCATAAGTGCCAGATAGATTGTTTTCAGCTCTTTTAGGTTGGAAGTTCCCTCCTCTGGATTCCTCCATTGTCCCTGAACGGTCTTGTCGTCTAGGTGAGCTCCCCATCCCGTATGGGATGTATCTGTTGTCAACAGGGTCCAACGAGGTTGAACCGAGGACCTTCCGTCTTTCAGGTGTCTTCACCATCTGAGGGAAAGACGGGTATTGAAAGAAAGGCAGATTTTCTAGTGCAGTCCCCGTTCAGACCTGTTCCACTCAACACTTCCATCTGGAGGGGATGCAAATGCCATAAAGCCCAAGGGACCGCCCTGGCTGAAGATGACATTAAGCCGAGGACTTGCATGGTGATACGGATTGTGATCCGTCGGGTCCAGAGAAGGCATTGGGCGGAAGCTCCTATTCTCTCTTTCCTTGGGTTGGTAAGAAAAGTCTGCATATTCTGGGAACCCAGAATGAACCCTAGGAATTTCTTCTGGGTAGATGGCACTATTTCCAACTTCTCCCAACTGATTAGCCAGCCCAGCTCCTGGAGAAAGGCGATGGATATCTGGAGGTGATGATGGAGAATTGAAGTAGACTGAACTTTTATAAGCCAGTTGTCGAGGTAGGGAACCACAAAAAAGGCCTTGTAGACTGAGGGCGGCAGCAACGGGTGCGACCATCTTGGTAAAGACATACGGGGCTGATGAGATGCCAAAGGGCAGTGCGGTAAACTGAAGGTGCTCTCTGTAGCCTGCTATAAGAACAGCTATTCGTAGGTACCTCTTGTGTGGCGGGTAGATAGGGATATGTAAGTAGGCATCTTCCAGGTCTAGGGTGACCATGACCTTGTTGCACAATAGAAAGGTGGTTACTGAGTCTATGGACTCCATTCTGAATGGTTTCCTTTTGATATGACGATTGAGAAACCTCAGATCTATGATCTTGTGCCAACCTCCTGTGGACTTCGGAACCAGAAATATGGGTGAATAGACTCCTAGACCTATTTCTGAAGGAGGAACCCTTTCTAGGGCCCCATGATGTACTCTGCCACAAATGTTTCTAGGCAGGACTCCTGTTCCGCTGGTAATGACCGAGTAATGATGAAGCAGTCGACAGGGAGTTGGGTGAATTCTATTGCGTATCCACTTTGGATAACCTGGAGGACCCACGGATCTGTTATTTGATGATGCCACGGAGAACCGGGAAAGTCGTCCTCCCACAGGAGGACAGGCCACAGAGAGCGGCGTCCCATCAAAAGCTCTTCTTTTTGGGGTCTTCCCTGGAGGCACCATGACCTACTCCACTAGGGCGATATCTGAGACACCTCTGGGTATGTTGAGATCTGTACTGCCCCGAGCTGCGACCACTAGAAGGGGGAGGTCTTCTGCCTATGGCGGCTTGAGGCAAGGATCTGTCTCTGCCCTCGGCCAGCCCTTCCATTAGGTCGTCCAGCCCCCGGCCAAAAACCTTCCCTGGTTCAAAGGGGAGGGAGCAAAGTGAAAATTTAGAGGCGACATCAGCCCGCCAGTGTTTGAGCCACAAGGGCCATGGCTTTGGATGCCAACTTTAGTTGCTGTCTTGAGGATTCCCTTAAATAATCTGGCCAGATGGATTTCGCCCATGGAGGCTAGGATATCATCTCTATTGACACCCGAGTCAATGTCTCGTTCCAGACGGTCTAGTCGCTACCTCTTTAGAAGCAATGGCCACTGCTGCTTGGGCTGATGCAGATAAGTAAGCCTTCTTCAAGGTCGAATCCACTCTCCTATCCAAAACGTCCTGGAGGTTAGAGCCGTCATCAATGGGCACCACGGTGTGCCGGGATAATTTTGAAACGGCCAGATCCACTTTAGGTGGTGGTCCCCAATGATTCAGATGAGAGGAATCGATTGGGTACATTGATTTGAAGGCCCTTGTTGTCATGTAAGCCTTCTCTGGGTGTCTCCACTCCTGTTCCATCAGGTTGGCCTTGGAGGCATCCACTTGAAAGGCCCTCTGCGTTTTAGAGGTGGACGCAGAGGCTTCCCCCTCACCATCCTGGTCCCACGACCGGAAGGCCCTCAGCAGTTTGTTAGTTTTATCCCAGTGGAAAATGGGCCTGCTAGAACTAGAGGACTGATTATCCAAGGAACTGGATTCGTCCTCCACGTGTAGTCGCTCCAGAGAGGGTAATGAAGCGGAACGCCTTTCCATGCGTTGCTTCTTAGAGAGCTGAGCCAGTGAAGAACGTATATCTTTCAAGGAATCGTCCTGCAAGGAAAGATCCATGTAAACGGCCAGAGTGGAACATCCCACTTAATGGCTCCTGTACTCACCATGTACTCCTTAACCCATGCCACCATATCTCTATTGGAGGTTTGCTCCTGAGGACGTCCTCTACGTTGACGGCAGCGTGACCATTCATAGCCTATAGGCAAAACTGGGCGTTAGGACTCCCTTAATTGGGATTTTTAGATAGAGGAAAAAATAAAATAAAACCTCGCCACCTACCGTCAGGCAGTAGTATATCACAGTCAATGCATGCCGGGTGTTGTCTTTTTGAAGACATTCTCCTCCTCCCCTGATCACCGGGGGGTGTAGTAGAGGAGGACATATTTATAATCCGGCGAGAGGTAAATTTATTTATTTTTTTTGCGGTGAAAACACCTATACATGAGACATGAAATGGAGTACATTTTTAGGAAAGAAATACTGCAGCACTTACCCACTGTGATGGGACTCAGGATTGGAATTTACCAATTTCCTTTAGAGGTTGCTTTTAGTAGCTTTGAATACAGCTGAAACACACCAAGTCTAGTTTAGGATTAAACAGAACTCAGGGGAACCCACCAGTAAAACCAGGAGGCAAAGCATTTACTGAATTGCCGGCTTTTTACCTTCCAAAACCCGGAAGGGGTGTGGTTAGGTCTGCATTACTTTCCTATTATTGTTACCCTCTTTCCTCTTTTACTCCACTGTCAATCCCTGATTCCCCTTGTAATTCGCAGGGCTTCTGCCCCTCTGCATTATTCTTTGCGTGGTCCTGGAGCGGAGAGGAGAAGGGGCTTGTCGGGGGGCGTGGCTCCACAGGACTCTAACCCCGAAAATGCCGCAACTGTGTCTCCACAGAGGAGAACGCCCGGAACACTGCTCCCGCTAGAGGCGTTCCGCCGTGCCGCTCAGTGCAGCTACCATCGGCGGAGTTCAGAGCCGAATACATCTGAATCATAGCCCCGCCTCCCGCATGAACCTACATCAACAATATCCGATCGTCGGCAACTATGAGTTGAAAGATGCCGTCTGTGAGGTTTAGAAGGCTCCCGGAGCACTTACTACTGTACATGCTATACAAGGAACTGAGGTTGGCAGCGCGGAGGAACAGTGGAGGATTCAGGAGGAAGAGTGGCCTTACCAGTAAGATATGCAGGTGCATTTCTCTTTTCCTTTTTTTTTTTCTTTTTAAGAGGACATAGTGTCCTCCCAACCTGTCCGGTCCTTTCAAACAGGACAGAAAAAAAAAACACACAGTGGGGAAGTATCTGTGCCCTCTTAAAGGGTCAAGCCATGTGAAGTTAATACTGGCTAATAATGGCAGACTTGCACATGGGTCTGTCACACAGGGGATCAGGTCACGTGTTGTAGGTGAATGGGGTCGCAATGGGGAATAACGGAGGCAAACAAGTAGGTGCAGAGCTCTTCAGCATTCCCAAGCACAGATGGGCTGCCCTCTTTATTTATGGACCACCAAGAAATATGATTGGTTAACATACATTTCAATTGGTTTTAGAGGAGTTATACAATTTCATGTTTTTCACAACTTATCTAGTAACTATGGCTACTTAGCAATTGTTAATACGCAAGTGGCGTATCTTATGTGAACATAAGGCTACTAGCTAGTGTCGTTTCATAAGTCAGCTAGTTTAACAAACAGCAAGACGTCATTTTCTTGTTTATGCATCACAAAAATTAGAAACATATAAATATAGTTTCTGATCCAGGGTCTTGTAGAACCTTGAAGGGGGTAAATTAGTGACTTCTTCATCAGAGACATTTCCTTTCTGTTAAATGCACTCCTGTCTTTGGCTGAAAAAACTACAGCAAAATCTGCAACAAAAAAGCTCCATTTCCACAATGTGGGGTCTTTAGGGGCTTTTCTGGCTCCTAGTGCCTGTTTCATACCCATGATCTATCCACCTGAACATCACACATATCAATTATTCTGGCAGCCAGAATCTGCTGCAGTGGACAGGGAGTGGATGTATTCTGTTCATATTCAAGTAATAGGAGTGTAGCCGCAGGCTTGTCTATTGTATAGGGTTGTGCCAGAAAAACTGAAACTTTGCTCCTAATACTTGATTCACTTTCAATCCCCTTCAGCAGTTTCTGGCACCTGGACACTGCTGGAACAGCTCATCTTTGTAGCAACTGAGTGTCAGACCCCCACATATCTGATACAGATGACCTATTCTATATTAGGCTTGTCATGTATTAGGGGCATTAAGAAAGAAAACCTTTAGGAAAGGGAATATAATTTTTTAAAATATGGTTTGTTTACTTGCACTATGTAGTAAAATAAAAATTACTTGAAAATTAAGCTCCATGTATCATCAAACAAGAGATAGAAAATTTACATAATTAAACACAAAAACAGAAGTCAGGACTTTAAAATCTACATGTTGTGAGAGAGTGAAGGGTGTGGTCTGGGAAGACAGGTATATTCCAGCCAGGCACCTAAAGGGTGTTTGGTAAAGGCCCACACCAGGGAGGTCAGCTGACTAATCAAGGCCTGATAATAGTCTGTGTGTGAGGACTAGGAGCTGTGACACCACACTGACAGAGCTGATCTCTCCATACCAAACCTACAGAGCAGGTACTGTCCCACCCGTTGTTGTTGCCAAGGTGGGAGACTGGTAGCCAGTCTCCGGTATAGTCAGGGAAAAGTTTCCTTATGTTTAAGTTAGTTCTCAGCCGAGAAGGGTTTTGTTTTGGTTATTTGTGCTTTTGCATAGGCAGCTAATGCACTCAGGGGCGGATCCAGGGCCGGGCGAGCCGGGCAACCGCCCGGGGCCCCGCACCCAGCGGGGCCCCGCTGCAGGGCCCGGACCTAACAAAACGCAGGTTGGGGGGCGGAGCCTGACCGCGCATGGAGAAGGACGCTCGGAGCTAGAGCTCCTTCAATTCGGGCCCATTACACCTCGTCTAGCCTCTTTATAGCAGCCCCAGATGGGCAAAACTAACAGGGATCGGTCCCTGGAAGGCCCGAGCACACCCAGGGTCTCCAAACAAGGCGATATGCAGAAGTTCCTGCGGAAAAAAACACTTACCCCTCCGGCGAGTACTCACAAGATGGCGCCGGCTTGCAGGCAAGACGGTGAGTTCCTGGAGGATTCGGAGGAAGACGGCACTCCTGATACAGATGGCGGAGATAGTGGGATTGTCAGCGTGTCCAAACTCTTTTTACAGAAAGCTTTGACCAAAGCTCTAGACAAAGCGGTGTCTGAGATCAAGACTGAAATACAATCTGTTGGACAACGGGTGCAGGCCTTAGAAGAAGCATATTCGGCGGTAAGATCTCACTCTGATATTATTGCAGACCAATTTCAAAAGCATAAGGACATGATAGACAAGTCTTTATTATTAGTTGAAGATCAGGAAAACCGTTCCAGACGTAAAAATATAAGGATAAAAGGCCTCCCTGACTCTGTTTTAGCAGAGGACTTGCCCAAAATGGCGGACGATGTTTTTACAAATTTGCTGGGGAAAGAGAGGGCCCAGGGGATTGTAATAGAGCGCATTCATAGAGCCCTCAGGGCCAAGCCCAAACAAGGAGAACCACCGAGAGACATTATATGTGGCTTGCTGTCATTTGTGGACACTGCGGCATTATTATCTGCAGCCAGAGTGAAAGACCAGATACTTTATGAAGGTGCAGAGATTTCTCTATATCAGGATGTAGCCCCCTCCATTTTGAGCAAACGTAGGATGCTGAGACCGCTACTGGAGGTTCTTAGAGCGCGTAATATACCATACGCGTGGTTGTACCCATTTGGACTTGCTATCACGCTCCGGGGCAGACGCATTACGGTCCACACACCGGAAGACCTTGACCCGCTTTGGCATGTACTAGATATCGACCCACTACCTATTCAGTCATGGTTACCTACTGCTGATATTGATCAGCTTCCCGACCTTCCTCCGTTATCCACGTGGAATGGATCAACAGCCAAGTCGCCGAGAATGAGAAAAGCACTTTCAAAATTGAAACAAGTTACGTCTTGATATGGACTCCCTGGTCTCAGGTTTATTTTCTCAAACTACGTGCCTTCTTTCTTATAATTACCTGGTTTGTTATGTGTATTGCAGGACATCCTAGAATATTACTCATGGTTCCGGACTGTCATGCACTTTTCTATGCTATGGTTTAGAGCTTTATTACTTAGCTACTTCACTATCACTATGGTTTGCTCTTTTTCTACCCTATTTTGTATTGTACTGCATATTGCCATTTGTTGTATTTTTGGCTCTTTTGCCCACGAGCCTGTTCTGAGACGAGGTGTTCTGGGCTGGATACCGATCAGGAATATACTCCTACCCCCACCTCATAGTTCACCGACTTGTGTTTATTGATACCGCTGATCCCTCGGTTTGTCCTGGGTCTCACTTTCTTGGTTCCTCTTTTTTGGCCCTTGAGGTGTAGAACTAGGGCACCCCTTGGAATCGCAAGCTCCCTTCCTGACCCCCCAACCCTCCTTGCCCCTCCGTACCTTTAGCCTCTTCTTACCCCCCCCCCCCTTTTTTGTTTTTATTGGGTACACATTGACTTCTTTGTCCCTTGGGGATTTTCGTCTGGTACGTGCTCATTACAGATTTGTCTTATTTGTGATTAAGCTTCTCCACTGTTCTTTAGAAGATGTCCCCCCCGGCTAGGACCGAGCCTTCTCCCACACAGCTTATAATTTCTTCATTCAATGTGAAAGGTCTCCACTCGCCAAATAAGCGACATTGGGTTATGAATCTGTCTAAAAAGATTGGAGCTGATATATTGATGCTTCAGGAAACTCACTACTCCCAAAATAGCATTCCGAAACCCCCTAAATCACTATATTCCCAGTGGTTCTATTCTAATAGCTTGGTTTCTAATTCTAGAGGAGTGGCTATCGCCGTTAAGAACTCCTGTCCTTTTATTGTTACAAGCCAACTCACAGACCCAGATGGCAGATACCTCTTTCTTAAGGGCTTTCTTCACGCTCGTAAGGTCACATTAGCTACATTTTATGCTCCGAACAAGAGCCAAATCCAGTGGTTATGTGATGCTATTCAGAACCTTTCGACTTTCTCGGAAGGTGAAATAATCCTGGGTGGTGACATGAATGTGGCTTTAGATCCCTTCATGGATACGTCCACCTGTAAGTCAGCTATCTCCCAGAAAGCATTGCGGAAACTTCACATTGCCTTGCAGGATGCTCAGTTGATTGATACCTGGAGGTTGGTGAACCCCAAAGTGAGAGACTACTCCTTCTTCTCCACTCCGCATAATTCCCACCAGAGGTTAGATTATGTATTTTGCTCCACATCCTCTGCATCCCGGGTAATCCAGTCGACCATAGGTTGTATTAGTGTGTCTGACCACGCCCCTGTCACTACCACCATTGCTTTCCCAGACCTTCCTTCCAGACAATGGACGTGGAGGCTTAATGAGTCTTTGCTAGATGATGCAAACATAACGAAACAAGTAGCGGATTCATTATCTGAATTTTTTAAAATGAATGATACTCCTGATGTGAGTTCCCCAATCCTCTGGGAATCCCATAAATGCTTCATTCGGGGAGTGCTTATATCGAAGGCTTCAGCCAAGAAAAAAGCTAGGCAGAAAGAGATCGATTCCTTGTTGGCCCAAATATCGGCCTTAGAAAGGATACACAAGCAACAAGCGTTGCGGAATGTTCACGCTGAGCTGCTAGTTCTAAGGGAGAAGTTAAAAAAGGCATTGAATGAGACAGCTATGAAGAGTTTTTTATATTCTAAACTCAGAATTTATACACACGGCAACAAAGGCGGACGCCTTATGTCTGCCATGCTTAAAAAAGAGAAAGAAAAAACTCATATCGCTGCAATAAAAACTGCCTCTGGTGCTCTTGAGAGAGACGCTGAACGCATATCGGAGGCCTTTCGCGAATTTTATAACAATCTTTACAATTTAGACTCTAACGACACAGCCTCTCATACTTCAGATAGTAGTCAAGCGCTCACAAACTTTTTTAGCTCAATCTCACTTCCTAAGATACCCGAATCAGAACATTCTCAGCTACTTGCAGAGATTTCGTCGGCTGAAGTCCTTAGAGTCATAAATTCATTCCCAATTGGGAAAGCCCCGGGACCAGATGGCCTTCCATTGTTGTATTATAGAAAGTTCTCAGAGCAATTACTACCTTATATCACTAAATTTTGCAACTCTCTCCTACAGGGACAGTCTATGCCACGGCAAACGCAGGAGGCACATGTTGTCCTCATCGCCAAGGAAGGAAAAGACTCGCAAGAATGTGGCAGTTATCGCCCGATATCTTTGTTGAACCTGGACCTCAAAATCTGGTCAAAACTCCTGGCGATGAGGATGAGATCTTTACTCCCAGGCGTGCTATGCGACGAACAATCGGGCTTCGTCGCGCATAGAGAAGGTAAAGACAATACTATTAGACTTTTGCACGCGATGTCCATAGCTAGAAGAGAAAACACCCCGTTATTACTGCTTAGTGTAGACGCCGAGAAGGCATTCGACAGGGTGAGCTGGAGTTTTATGGAAGCTACTCTCCTGTCGTTTGGCTTCCCGGCCAAGTTTGTCAAAGCTATTTTTACATTGTACGAACAGCCACATGCTAGACTGCGGACGAATGGTGTGTTGTCAGATTATTTTGCCATCTCAAACGGCACTCGTCAAGGCTGCCCGTTATCACCATCTTTATTCGTTCTTACCCTGGAGGTGTTACTGCAAGCTGTAAGGCAGAATGTTAGGATTCGTGGCTTTTGTGCTGGGGATGCATCGCTCCAAGCTGTAGCTTTCGCAGACGATATATTGTTCTGTATATCCAACCCAAAGTCAGGCCTACCTGAATTACTAAAAATTATTCACATGTATGGACAGCTCTCGAATTACAAGATGAATGTCTCTAAGTCTGAGATCTTAAATGTGTCTTTGAACAAAGCAGAAGCTGACAGATTGGCCAGTACCTCCCCCTTTACCTGGAAGGCTGATACTATTAAGTATTTAGGAGTTCACCTTCCAGCCGATCCCGGAAACGTTTATAGATATAACCATCTCCCTCTTTTGTCCAATATCAAAAAGCTGTTAAGGGAATATGATCTTCCCATGATCTCTTGGATAGGCCGCAGGAACCTCTTACAGACGTACATAGTCCCTAAAATATTATATACTCTCCAAATGCTTCCTGTCTATGTCCCACCCGAATTCTTTACCTGTTTACGCAGACTTTTCTCTTCTTATCTATGGAAAGGGAGAAAACCTAGATTGCCTTACTCTTTCCTGACTAGAGACAAGCGAGATGGTGGACTGAGTCTGCCGGATATCCACTTGTACTACAGAGCGATACAATTGTCCAGATGGATGGCCTACACCTATCCGTCAAAATGCCCCTCACTTACGACTCTAGAGAGTATTAACCACGGCCCTCGCATGTTATATTGGTTATGGTTGCCAGAACGCAGAGATCTCGCGAAGACAGATGTGGATATTCTCTTGAAGGGCCCAGCAGAGACTTGGTGTCTCTATAAAGAAAGACTGGGAGGTGGTACCTCCATTTGTACGCCGGCTAGTTTACTCCCAAACCTCACCTCCTCTTGCAGGTTTCAGACGCCTCAGTGGTGGATGAGGCTCCGCAACTGGAAAGTATCAGATCTAATACAAAATGGCTCTCCGCTCTCTCAGGAGGAATTACAAGCCAAGCTATCTGTACCACATCTCACCTTCTTGGATTATGCTCATTTTGTTCATGTTGTAAATACCGCTCGGAAGCAGGTAAATCTTTCGAGATCACCCACTAATTTTGAGAAAAACCTGACAAGTAAATTAGACTCCAGTAGAAAGATATCGATGTGCAAGATGTTTTTATTGCAGCAGGAATGCCCTTCCAAGCCCACTTACTTGAGCTCCTGGGAACTGGAACTTGGAACTGCATTCACAGATCAGGAATCTGAATTTATCTTGACGCATTCCCACGGTTTCTCTAGGTGCGTGAGGTTGCAAGAGTCACACTTTAAGGTTGTATCGAGGTGGTACAGAACACCCCAGTGGCTGTTCCACAGACAGCTCTCAGAGTCAGATGTGTGTTGGAGATGTAAGAAGGCCCCAGGGTCGATGCTGCACATATGGTGGGGATGTGAAATTATACAAAAGTATTGGTGTGACATCTTGGAACAAATCTCTGTTATCACGAACAGCAAACACGCCTTCGGTCCGGCAGAAGTCCTCTTAGCCAAACCCTCTCTTGAGTACATTCCCTCTAAGAAAAATTTGACCACACACTTACTGGAAGCTGCTAAATCCCTTATACCACTACATTGGTTACAAGATTCTCCCCCTACTGTAAAAGCCTGGAAGGAAAAAGTATATCAAATAGCTAGGTTCGAGGAGCTAATCAGTTGGAAGGAGAGAACTCACGATAAATACTTGTGGACCTGGTCCCCTTGGTGGTCTTCTTCTACCTGATTCATGTCAATGGTTGCCCTATGACCCACCCCCCTCCTAATACCCCCCCCCACTCCCCCCCTTTTTACCCCCTCCATCTACTGACTCTACACCCAATTTTTGAGATCAGTTGATATAAGATTGGCTTACAAACATCTTCATACTTCCCCACGTTTTCCATCGTTGGTTGGTGTTATGTTTCTGGTTTCTTTATGTTTATTGTCTTTTATTTCCTCACAAATTATTTACAGACTTTACCTTTTTAGGTATTGCGCTATGTCTACAGTGTACAATCCTTTTTGTTTTTGTATTAGAGTATGTATGTGGTGAACATTTCTTCTTTGTAAAATGTTGTAAAAAATCATAATAAAATGAGAATTGAAAAAAAAAAAAAACGCAGGTTGGGTCAGTCGGCAGGGCAATTGCCGAGGGCCCCAGCATTTGCAGGGGCCCCCTGTCGGTCCTCTATCAGTAGCTGCAGCTCCCTGCGCTGGCTGCTCTCTGTTAGCCAATGCTGCAGGTACACAGTAGGGAAAGTATATGTCGGAAGCACACAGTGTACCTGCAGCATCGGCTAACAGAGAGCAGCCAGTGCAGGGAGCTGCAGCTACTGATAGAGGACGCTCCACTCAGTGCTCTCAGGAAGCTCCTCCTCACCCCCCTTCTCTGGCTGCCCTCTGTCAACCAATGAGAGGGTGAGAGCCCAGGAGGCGGAGCTTATCGCTATACAGAAGATGGACCCTGCCGTCCTGCATCCTGCCGTCTGCACTGGAGGAAGAAATGAAGAAGGAAAATGAAACTAAAGCTACACAGGTACGTACTGGGGTTACTATACTTATTAATGTCAGGCATTTGGGGGGATTACTTGTGTTTTAGTAACTCCATGTGCCTCATATTAATAGCAGTTAACCCCATCATCTCCCTCACATTAACCCCTGTTTGCCTCACCATAAGAGTTACTGATATGTGAGACATATGGGGGTAATAATAATGAAGATACTTTATTATTACCTCCATGTCTCTCACATATCGGTAACTCTTATGGTGAGGCAGACAGGGGTTAATGTGAGGGAGATGATGGGGTTAACTGCTATTAATATGAGGCACATGGAGTTACTAAATTGTAATGCACATGACCAGATTTTTTATCCACAATTTGTCCTGGTATAGCGGTCAGCGGGTGACGTGACAGTATTTAGTCCTGTAGGGGCCACTAAGGGACATAATACTGTGTGCAGTGGCCACTATTGGGTATAATACTGTGTGCAGGGGCCACTATTGGGTATAATACTGTGTGCAGGGGCCACTATGGGACATAATACTGTGTGCAGGGGCCACTATTGGGTATAATACTGTGTGCAGGGGCCACTATTGGGTATAATACTGTGTGCAGGGGCCACTATGGGACATAATACTGTGTGCAGGGGCCACTATGGAACATAATAGAGCGCGCAGGAATGCGTAGGAGGGACTCGGTTGAGATCTTCGGTGTCGGGGGGGGCCCATGTCAAAAGTTCGCCACGGGGCCCCGCCATTCCTAGTTACGCCACTGCCTGACACATTAGGTATACTGTCCCTTAAAGTCCCGAGGTCCGCCTCCACAGCCTGCTGAAACATGGTGTAGACCGGAGCCCGGGACTTCAAGGGATAAAAATTGGGATTAGTATATTGTACACCTACTTTACGCACAGTTTGATCATTAAAAGATGCATTTTCCTATTGTAATTGAATAAGGTTCAACAAAGAAACCTGTTCACGAAAAGTTAGGTCAATAAACATGTTATCACACATTGTGTTATTAGATTAAATATCAGATATAGATTCACCCACAGATGATGAACTTTGCTCACTGTCAAAAAAATGCCTCTTTACGGTAAGTAACCTAATAAATTTATTGATATCAAGCAAAGTATTGAATAGGTCAAAATTTTGACTGGGAACAAAGTTCAAGCTCTTAGCAAGAATACAATATTCATCAGGAGAAAAATCAAACGAAGATAAATTCACAACATTACCTGGTTAAGAAATAGTTAATTTTGAGGAATCAGACTTGAACGAGTTACATATTTGTGATGATGATTTATGTTTTCTTCCTGATCTCCGTTATCGTTTTTTGGCAGTTTGGAGAAGGCCCCCTTCAAATCTCAGGGACCTGGAGCAGTTTGCCAAAGAAGAATGGTCTAAAATTCCAGCAGGGCATTGTAAGAAACTCATTGATGGTTACCAGAAGCGATTGTTCGCAGTTATTTTGTCTAAAGGTTGTGCTACCAAGTATTAGGCTGAGGGTGCCAATACTTTTGTCCGGCCCATTTTTGGAGCTTTGTGTAAAATGATCAATGATTTTAATTTTTTTTCATTCTCTTTTGTGTTTTTTCATTGCAAGCAAAATAAATGGAGATATTAATACCAAAGAGTTTGTGTTTGCAATCATTTTCTGGAAGACAATGAGTATTATCTGACAGAATTGCAGGGATGCCAATACTTTTGGCCAACACTGTAGAACTTTTGCATGAGGATACTCCAAGGGTTCTTAATAGGGTTGTGGTTAGGGGAGGATGGTGGCCACACCATGGGTTTCTCTCTTTTTATACCCATAATAGCCAGTGCCTCAGAGGTATTCTTTGCTGTATTGTCATGCATGAAGATTATTTTGCTATGGAAGGCATGTTTTTTTTTCTTTGTATCATGGAAGATGGAAGAAAGTGGTTAATCAGGAACTCTAAATACTTTGCAGAGGTCGTTCACACCTTTATGGACCCTAAAGGGGCCTACCAGCTTTTTCTTCATGATTGCAGCCAAAAGCGTGACTCTGCCACCTTATTGCTGATGTCGCAGATATGCTGGGATATGGAGGCCATCCACCAACCATCCACTATAAGACTGGTACAAAATTAGTCCTCATGTGTGTCTTGGCTCATTGCAACAGTTTGGGTAAGAAATAGCTTTATGCACAACTGCAATCCTCTGCCGGATTCTATACCCTGAGGTTCAGAGGACTCCAAAATCACCAGCAACTTCAAATACCTGTTTCCTGCTTTGTAATGCTATTTTATCAGCTGCTCTATTAGGCCAGGGCCCCACGGGACGTAAATGCTGTGATTTGCCCGCAAAATCACAGCGTTTTACAGTGCAAGCAAAGGGGATTAGATTCATGAGAATCCCATGCCCACTTTGCGGAAAAAAAAACGCAGTGTGGACACGCTGCGATTTGCAAAGCCGTTGCGGCTTTGCAAATCGCAGCATGTCAATTATATCTACGGAAACACCGGCGGCTTTCCCATAGATATAATTGTAACAGAAAGTCCGCAGAGGAAAACTCTGCAAACTTTCTGTTGAAAGCGCTGCAGAAAGAACCGCAGTGCGTTCACACCGCGGTTCTTTCCGCAGCGCTTTAGCGCTGCGATTACGGCCCGTGGCACCTTAGCCTTAATCTGTTTTTGTTTGGCAGAAACCTTCCTCATGATGCCTTTACCTGCACAAACCATTATGTGCTCTGAATAAATCACAAATCTCTCCACAGTACAATGATCAGTATTAAGTTTTGTGACATGTGTAATGTTTTCATACCTTGTCCAAGACATTGCATGTGGAACATGGAAGGTCTCCTTTAATTGGTCTCTCCTGGTAAACTAATTATCACATATCTTAGAGATTAATTTCAGTGATCCAAATAGCCCTGAGATACAATATCACCCATGGGTTTAATTGAAAAACACAAAATGAACTCTCTATGACACTTAAATCCGATTTGCATAATAATTTGGAACGTGGTGTACTGTGTAACCAATGAATATGGTGTCATCAGCACCGAGAAGAGGCCACAGTATTCTAGAGTGCTGTCGATTCTTCAGACAGGGGTCCTAGGTGGCAGAACCCCATGGAATAAATATTGGTGACCTGCCCTATGGATAGATCATCAGTAGTTTAATCCCACAAAACCCCTGTAACCCGGGGGACAACACGGTGGCTCAGTGGTTAGCACTGCAGCCCTGGAACCCTGGGCTCGAATCCCGCCAGGAACAACATCTGCAAGGAGTTTGTATGTTCTCCCCGTATTTGCGTGGATTTCCTCCCATTCTACAAAGACATACTGATATGAAAATAAATAAATGAATAAATAAATAAATAAAACGTACACTGTGAGCCCTATATGGGGCTCACAATCTACAAAAAAAAAGAAAAGAAAAAAAACCTGTAATAACTGAGTATTTTTAAAATAGCTTTTCTTAAGCTGAGAACATCTGATCATTCTTCTGTTAGGGAAGTTTTACAAGACTGTGTCTGCACCAGAAAAGATGATCCGTATGTCAGCAGGTCTGAGAGTAACTTGGCTGACCTGAACTAACATGCTGAGTTCAGTTCAGCCGAGCTGCATTTGGGCAATGTGAAACCAGTCTTAATCAAAGACGTTTCATAAAATTTCTCTTCTCATGTTATATTCTCCAACATACATTCATCACAAATACACACAGATTAATAATTTATAGATCAAAAAACCCCACAAAGGTTTGATTAGAAATGTATTATCTGCACGTTTGATATTTATTATGGTGGAATGAATATTACATTTTATAATTTGAAGAATAAAGTACACCAAACACTTCAAATGTTTTTAGTCAAAAGATACAATACTTAAAATTACATAAAAAAATAGTAATGATTTAAATTATTAGTAGACTAGTATCTAGTGTGACCAATAGAGATTGCAGTCTATAGGTGATCCACTTAATGGTAAGGTTCCATGTTGTGAAAAAGCTGCTTTTTTGTTATGCCCTGTTCAAATCTGCTTATATATTCCGTCCGGGGAGAGTCCGCATGGAGACCCCCCCCGAATACACTGCCTGCACGAATCATATAAATATAAGTATTTCCTGTGTATTTCTTATTCCTTCTCCATTTATGGCTTTGACTCACAGCAAAATCTGCAACAAAAGAAGCTGCGTTTCTGCAACATGGTAGAGAAAACAAAAAACCAGGATGGAATGTGAGCACCACTGGATGGAATCCAAGGAAACCAAAACTTAAATAAATTATTATTCGTTTATTGGTCCCCAAAAGACAGGCAGAAGGTGGCTACGTTTCGACACCGGACCAGCGTCTTCTTCAGGCCAATATAGAACGTGCTGTCCAGCTTTAGGAACCGACAAAGTTTTTTTTTGTTTTCTCTACTCCCATTGTCTCTCACCGCCCTCTGGGTGGGTGTCCAGGTAGGAGCTGACGCTGAGCTATTTATCCTGATCTAGGACATTCATTGGGTTGCCGGGCATTTTTCATTTTTATACTTAGACTAATGCTATAGGTCTTCCTTGAGGCTAAGGGCCCCTTGACACGGCATAAGCGTGCGGCTCATTCCGAGCCGTACACGCGAGCGCTTCTAAACACTTCCCATTCACTTCAATGGGAGCACGCGTAAAGCCGGCTTTACGCGCGCTCCCATTCTAAGGCCCTATGTAGCAGGCCGAAGTAAAAAAGCGAGAAAAACTGCAGCAGAAACACATTGCGTTTTTTTCCAGCATTGCTTTTCACAGAAAGTCTGCAGCATTTTCCTCTGCGGATTTTCTGCAGCAATTGTACCTATAGGGAAACCACCAGCAATTCTGTAGGTATAAGTGACATGCTGTGATTTCCATAAACGTGATCATAGCATTTCCGTTGTGGTATTTTTCTGCAATGTCCATTTTGATAGAATTGCAAAACGTTTTTTGCATTTTTAAGAAGCGTTTATTGTTGCATTTTTCATATTGATTATTCATATATATATATATATATATATATATATATATATATTTTAACAAACATTTTATTCTGCTATTGTCATGTGTTATAGTGAAGCCAATCAAAAACCATCAGATAATAAGTTTGAAAGAAAAAAAAACATTTGGTTACACCTTCCTACAGAAAAAGTTCCATTCTATATCTATCTTTATATTTTAAAGCTAAAGAGGAAGCATTCTTTTAATTGAAAAAACTATTTCTGTATTTTGTTTTGAAAAATACTATAATAATATTGATATAGTTCTTAAAATTTAGCAGTCAAAAAATACATAAAACTCTTATCTACTAAAAAAAAAAAAGCTAGTTCCTTTTTAAAAAGTATTTTTAAATCTCTTGCATCAGGTGCACACAACCAACAAAGGGTATACAATACATGTTACCATGTTACATATAGACGAGGATGAAGATTGGAAGGATAAAGGATGTAAGAATAATTAAACTATGGCTTTTATTAAAGGGATTCTATCATTAGAAAATGATGTTTTAAAGTAATGGCATTTTGGAATAGCCTTTAAAAAAGCTAATCTACTCTTACCTGTCATTCTTTTGTGCTCCCCGCCGTTTCTGTAAAAAAGTGTTTATTCTGATATGCACAGAATATAGTTAATGGCGCGGGTGTTCTTCAAGCACAAGTGCCATTAACTATTTGCTGCCCATTAGTGCCTCTTGTTCACCCCACCCACCCCCGCGCGCGCATCTGCTCCTCATCTTCAGTTTTGCGTAGCTATTCAACAGTGTGCTATACGCAGTTGAAATCCCGCAGATTCGCAGTCGGCTCTGCCACGTTGGGTTCGGGAGCCGACTGTGCTTTCTCTGTTGGCCATTTTGTGGAAGTCTGTTACACATTTTCAGCCGTGTATAGTGAGGACAAGATGCAAGGGGTAGTGAACAGGAGGCACTAAGGGGCGGCGAGAAGTTGATGACGCTTGTGTGCTCCCTGAGCATATCAGAATAAACACTTTTTTACAGAAACGGCAGGGAACACAAGAGAATGAGAGAGAGGAGTAGAATAGCCCTTTTAAAGGCTATTCCAATGAGCCATTACTTCAAATGTCATTTTCTAATGATAGAGTCCCTTTAAGTATACTTTAAATGAAAATCAGTCCACCAAACTAACAGAATATGTGGGTCAGATCAACCTTAACTTAGATCAATAAGCTTGAACTCCCCAATACAGTAATATTAATTAACCAGCCATGCCACCAAATTATTAATCTGCTTTTCCAAGATTCAATAATAATAGCACATTATATGGAGCTGTCTGTTACTGGATCCCACTTGACTTTATGGCACAGGCTCAAAAGCTAAGTATGCGCTGTATGTGAAAGGTGATGTCAAAAAAGAGTAAACAAATGTCACTTTATGGTAAATGTTGTAAAATAAAAATATCAGGTTACAGTTTCACCTCATCTACAAAAAACTTACCATAAATTAAATGTGATCAAAAAGTTTTATGTACATGAAGATGATGGCAATAAAAACTATAGCTCACTGCAAAAAAACAAGCCTTCACACATCTATGTCGATGGAAAAATAGGCTATGGCTATGTGAAACAATTTTTGTTTTCATTTTTTTTTTTTTTTTTTACAAGTAGTAAAAAATAAAAAATGAAATAAATGTCGTAAATCTGAAACCCAATCAATTAAGGCATTTCCTATTCCACTGTGAAATTAATTTTTGAAGTTGCTCAATGCATTATATGTAACATTAAATAGTGGGATTAAAAATATAACTGATCCTGCAAAAAATAAGCTATGGCTCATATGGCTATGTCTAAATACAATTTATTGGGATTGAAAGGTAATGATTGAAAATTAAAAAAACAAAACAAAACTAAAAAACTAAAAATGACTGTGTGTGTGTGTGTGTGTGTGTGTGTGTGTGTGTGTGTGTGTATGTGTGTGTGCATAAGGGTTTAAACTAAATACATGCTCAGATTCCCTTTCTGTGAATCATAGGAATCTATCAATTGGTCACCCTAAGTCACTGGAGACACTAATCTTGTTCCAAATGTATTACTGTAGTCAATGATGGTGATAAATTTGGAGCTAGTCTAGTCTACATTTATACGACATGTTACTTGACTTGCCTTGTGCAAAAATATTGGTTCAATTTTGATGCACAATGTCACATCTTAAGCCATACCCCTTTTCCAACAAGCCACATCCTTCCAAGCTAAGCTACTCCCTTATGTCAACGAAAAAGGTGTTTTAAAGGTGTCTAAAACACAAGGTGAAAAAAAATAAGTACTGGCCCCCTAAAAAAAAATCAAGAAATTAAATTTGTTTTAGGCAAATACAATATCTCTGCCATACTATATTTATAGTTTGGTGGTTACTATATTGGGGACATCGAGCTTGTTGATCCTGGTATGGTTTGAACTGACCACCATATTCTTTGTTGTGAGGAAATATGTTAGTTATATCATATCATAAAGAATTCCTAACAATATTTATTTATTCTTGCATACGCTATTCTATTCATACATACACTATCTATATTTAATCAGCTGAACCTTTTATATTTAATAAATTGCATACCTAACTTTGTCATAACTGAGCATTCAGCTAAAAACTGTAATATTGACCTGCTAGTTAAGCTTCCATAAAAACTACATTTCATAGCATATTCATGTAAAACATTAGTATTACTCTAGGCATTGCTAAGGAATGGAACCACACATCTTCCAGCCACATAAACAGCTTTGATGTTCCTGTCGTCACCTACGGTAAATTAAAGTAGATAAATAATGAGAAAAATATAGTAATTAATACATATCAATCAACATTACAATAGTGTACCATGTCCAAATGTGAATTAACTTAAAGGGGTTGTCTAGTATATGAAGATAGTTGATATTGCTGACCTATTCAAAGGATAGGTCATCAGTACCAGATCGGTCTTGGTCCGATACACGGACCCCACCGCAATCAGTTGATGAGGCAGGTATGAGGTATGCAGTTGGAAGCAGCCTTGCTCGTATTCAAGTGAATGGGAGCAAGTTGCAGTTCTAAGCACCACCACTACAGTGTACAGAGCTCCATACACTACTTCCAGTCCATATACCATAGCGGAGTAGAGGAGGCTTCTGGAAAAACACATAAATTATTGCTGTCACTATACTTTCCTACACTGTGAGTAAGTCTAAGGCCCCATGTAGCAAGCTGCAGCCTAAGGGTCCATTCACACGGAGGAAAATGATGAGGAAATTGGTGTGGAATTTCAGCACTGAAAAAAAAGCCTTCCATTGACTTCAATGGGTTCCTTTTTCTGCTAGCAGAAAAAAGAACCCATTGGTAGCAGAAAAAGGAATGCATTGAAGTCAATGGGAGGCTTTTTTTTCAGCGTGGAAAATTCCACACCAAATTCTTCATCATTTTCCTCCATGTGAATGGACCCTAAAAACAATGCGGAAAAGACCACAGCATAAATGCATTGCGTTTTTGTTCCACAGTAATGCTCCCCTGCGGACTTTCTGCCTCTATTAAACCTAAATAAAACACCAGTGTTTCCATATGTAGATTGACATGGCTAAAACACTGCGTGACCTTAGCGTGGGGCCCCAGCCTTCTGACTCTATCCATGTATGGACAGAGGTTGTGAGAAAACAACTTTTGGCTAAAGTACCACAATTATCATATTTTGCCATTTCTTTTCACTTCTGTATACTGAATTCTTATTTTTTTCTTAAAGTGCAAGAACTATTAACATACATACCAAGATATAGGAATCTCTGCAGCAATTCCTTAAAAAAAAAAAAAAAAGAAATTAGAAGAAAATTCCACTTTATCAGCTTTATATATTAACTGTATATAAAATGCTTGGTAGATTTATGAATGCTTTTCTTTTTTGTTTTTACTCTTCTGTTACCAGATTATAGATTATGAAGGTGGGGGGATAATTAAACATGACTCTTCTTAGGGAGATAAAATACTGCCAAAGGTGTCTGTAGACTATTTTCTTTTCCCTATATGGAACACAAGCATACCTGGCCGTGTTAGCATGCTAATGTATATTTAATATATAACCATCAGCATCTAAAGTAGATGGCCTTATAAAGAATGAAATATAGACAATTGAATAATACCGCCTTAGATAAATGGGAAAAGACTTCGAAGGGACTGTCTTTGGCTTCAGGGTTGATTAGCAGTGCATCAAATTCCTTGCCAACTTCAAAGCTCCCGGTTATGTGGTCAATGCTTAAAGCTGTAAGGAAATGAAGGTAACATAAATCGTATCCACAATCATTTAAAACACAGCAATGTACTGCTATGAATAAATATAAGAGGAAGGAAAGAGATGTTCATAGCACAGTTCAGAGTGTGACTGGGGAAATTGGTGACGGAAAAGATCCAAGTCAGGCTGTAGCCGTTGCAGAACAGGTTTGGACAATATCTAATGCTTTAGGTGATGTATTGATGGATTAAATGGAATTTCTATGGGGCATACATATATATGCAATTTGATCATTATCAGGCAGAATTGTCTGATCTCACTATGTTGACCTTTAGGTAATAGTGAGCCTAGAAATTTATATACATAATAAACAACAACACTGTGTTTGTGACTGATGTACTAATTTAAAGTGAACATTCACCTCTGAATAACATTTATACCTATATATAGTCTATATATCTTCATAGCCTTCAGTGACTACCTTTCTAATCTAGACGTCCAGCTCTCCCAAACGGATTAAAGAAGTTGTGTCTCGAATTAAATTCATATCAATATTTGCACATGGCTACATAGCAAGAACAAAATCTCACTTAGCAAATAATAAAACTTAATTTTTATTCACTACTTAAAAAACATCTTTATTTATAAGTGCTGACTAATAAAATGAAAAATATAGTTTCTGGCCAAACAACCCATAAATTATGCCATGCGTTATTTTCTCACTAAATTTATTGAAACAGTTTTCTTCTTTCAAAGTCTTACAGTGTTCACTTTACACCCACAAGTGCATCTCAATAAATTAGAATATCATCAAAAAGTAATTTTTTTTTTAGTAATTCAATTGAAAAAGTGAATCCCATATATTATATTGAGTCATTACAAACAGGGAGAACTTTTTCCAGTGTTTCTTTTTGTTAATGTAGATGATTATGGATTACAGCCAAGGAAAACCCAAAAGTCATTATCTCAGAAAATTAGAATATTATTAGAGATGAGCGAACAGTGTTCTATCGAACTCATGTTCGATCGGATATTAGGCTGTTCGGCATGTTCGAATCGAATCGAACACCGCGTGGTAAAGTGCGCCATTACTCGATTCCCCTCCCACCTTCCCTGGCGCCTTTTTTGCTCCAATAACAGCGCAGGGTAGGTGGGACAGGAACTACGACACCGGTGACGTTGAAAAAAGTAGGCAAAACCCATTGGCTGCCGAAAACATGTGACCTCTAATTTAAAAGAACAGCGCCGCCCAGCTTCGCGTCATTCTGAGCTTGCAATTCACCGAGGACGGAGGTTTCCGTCCAGCTAGCTAGGGCTTAGATTCTGGGTAGGCAGGGACAGGCTAGGATAGGAAGGAGAAGACAACCAACAGCTCTTGTAAGAGCTAAATTCCAGGGAGAAGCTTGTCAGTGTAACGTGGCACTGACGGGCTCAATCGCCGCAACCCAGCTTTCCCAGGATCCTGAATGGAATACACTGTCAGTGTATTCCCGTATACCCGATATATACCCCGATACCCGTTCCAACGGTGTGCCCCCCCACCTTCACCCCAGAAATACCCTGCAAGTCCCCTAGCAATAGAATTGGGGCTATATACACCCACAATTTTTACTACTGGTATACAGTGCCATTGTCTGACTGGGAATTCAAAGAATATATTGGGAATACAAATACCCTCATTTCTTGCTACTGCCATATAGTGCCAGTTTCTGACTGGTAATTCAAAGAATATATTGGGGTTACGTGCACCCACAATTTTTACTACTGGTATACAGTGCCATTGTCTGACTGGGAATTCAAAGAGTATATTGGGAATACAAATACCCTCATTTCTTGCTACTGCCATATAGTGCCAGTTTCTGACTGGGAATTCAAAGAATATATTGGGGTTACGTGCACCCACAATTTTTACTACTGGTATACAGTGCCATTGTCTGACTGGGAATTCAAAGAATATATTGGGGTTATAAATACCCTCATTTCTTGCTACTGCCATATAGTGCCAGTTTCTGACTGGTAATTCAAAGAATATATTGGGGTTACGTGCACCCACAATTTTTACTACTGGTATACAGTGCCATTGTCTGACTGGGAATTCAAAGAATATATTGGGAATACAAATACCCTCATTTCTTGCTACTGCCATATAGTGCCAGTTTCTGACTGGGAATTCAAAGAATATATTGGGGTTACGTGCACCCACAATTTTTACTACTGGTATACAGTGCCATTGTCTGACTGGGAATTCAAAGAATATATTGGGGTTATAAATACCCTCATTTCTTGCTACTGCCATATAGTGCCAGTTTCTGACTGGTAATTCAAAGAATATATTGGGGTTACGTGCACCCACAATTTTTACTACTGGTATACAGTGCCATTGTCTGACTGGGAATTCAAAGAGTATATTGGGAATACAAATACCCTCATTTCTTGCTACTGCCATATAGTGCCAGTTTCTGACTGGTAATTCAAAGAATATATTGGGGTTACGTGCACCCACAATTTTTACTACTGGTATACAGTGCCATTGTCTGACTGGGAATTCAAAGAATATATTGGGGTTATAAATACCCTCATTTCTTGCTACTGCCATATAGTGCCAGTTTCTGACTGGTAATTCAAAGAATATATTGGGGTTACGTGCACCCACAATTTTTACTACTGGTATACAGTGCCATTGTCTGACTGGGAATTCAAAGAATATATTGGGGTTATAAATACCCTCATTTCTTGCTACTGCCATATAGTGCCAGTTTCTGACTGGTAATTCAAAGAATATATTGGGGTTACGTGCACCCACAATTTTTACTACTGGTATACAGTGCCATTGTCTGACTGGGAATTCAAAGAGTATATTGGGAATACAAATACCCTCATTTCTTGCTACTGCCATATAGTGCCAGTTTCTGACTGGTAATTCAAAGAATATATTGGGGTTACGTGCACCCACAATTTTTACTACTGGTATACAGTGCCATTGTCTGACTGGGAATTCAAAGAATATATTGGGGTTATAAATACCCTCATTTCTTGCTACTGCCATATAGTGCCAGTTTCTGACTGGTAATTCAAAGAATATATTGGGGTTACGTGCACCCACAATTTTTACTACTGGTATACAGTGCCATTGTCTGACTGGGAATTCAAAGAGTATATTGGGAATACAAATACCCTCATTTCTTGCTACTGCCATATAGTGCCAGTGTCTGACTGGGAATTCAAAGAATATATTGGGGTTACGTGCACCCACAATTTTTACTACTGGTATACAGTGCCATTGTCTGACTGGGAATTCAAAGAATATATTGGGGTTATAAATACCCTCATTTCTTGCTACTGCCATATAGTGCCAGTTTCTGACTGGTAATTCAAAGAATATATTGGGGTTACGTGCACCCACAATTTTTACTACTGGTATACAGTGCCATTGTCTGACTGGGAATTCAAAGAATATATTGGGAATACAAATACCCTCATTTCTTGCTACTGCCATATAGTGCCAGTTTCTGACTGGGAATTCAAAGAATATATTGGGGTTACGTGCACCCACAATTTTTACTACTGGTATACAGTGCCATTGTCTGACTGGGAATTCAAAGAATATATTGGGGTTATAAATACCCTCATTTCTTGCTACTGCCATATAGTGCCAGTTTCTGACTGGTAATTCAAAGAATATATTGGGGTTACGTGCACCCACAATTTTTACTACTGGTATACAGTGCCATTGTCTGACTGGGAATTCAAAGAGTATATTGGGAATACAAATACCCTCATTTCTTGCTACTGCCATATAGTGCCAGTTTCTGACTGGGAATTCAAAGAATATATTGGGGTTACGTGCACCCACAATTTTTACTACTGGTATACAGTGCCATTGTCTGACTGGGAATTCAAAGAATATATTGGGGTTATAAATACCCTCATTTCTTGCTACTGCCATATAGTGCCAGTTTCTGACTGGTAATTCAAAGAATATATTGGGGTTACGTGCACCCACAATTTTTACTACTGGTATACAGTGCCATTGTCTGACTGGGAATTCAAAGAGTATATTGGGAATACAAATACCCTCATTTCTTGCTACTGCCATATAGTGCCAGTTTCTGACTGGTAATTCAAAGAATATATTGGGGTTACGTGCACCCACAATTTTTACTACTGGTATACAGTGCCATTGTCTGACTGGGAATTCAAAGAATATATTGGGGTTATAAATACCCTCATTTCTTGCTACTGCCATATAGTGCCAGTTTCTGACTGGTAATTCAAAGAATATATTGGGGTTACGTGCACCCACAATTTTTACTACTGGTATACAGTGCCATTGTCTGACTGGGAATTCAAAGAGTATATTGGGAATACAAATACCCTCATTTCTTGCTACTGCCATATAGTGCCAGTGTCTGACTGGGAATTCAAAGAATATATTGGGGTTACGTGCACCCACAATTTTTACTACTGGTATACAGTGCCATTGTCTGACTGGGAATTCAAAGAATATATTGGGGTTATAAATACCCTCATTTCTTGCTACTGCCATATAGTGCCAGTTTCTGACTGGTAATTCAAAGAATATATTGGGGTTACGTGCACCCACAATTTTTACTACTGGTATACAGTGCCATTGTCTGACTGGGAATTCAAAGAGTATATTGGGAATACAAATACCCTCATTTCTTGCTACTGCCATATAGTGCCAGTGTCTGACTGGGAATTCAAAGAATATATTGGGGTTACGTGCACCCACAATTTTTACTACTGGTATACAGTGCCATTGTCTGACTGGGAATTCAAAGAGTATATTGGGAATACAAATACCCTCATTTCTTGCTACTGCCATATAGTGCCAGTGTCTGACTGGGAATTCAAAGAATATATTGGGGTTACGTGCACCCACAATTTTTACTACTGGTATACAGTGCCATTGTCTGACTGGGAATTCAAAGAGTATATTGGGAATACAAATACCCTCATTTCTTGCTACTGCCATATAGTGCCAGTGTCTGACTGGGAATTCAAAGAATATATTGGGGTTACGTGCACCCACAATTTTTACTACTGGTATACAGTGCCAATTTCTAACTAGGAATTCAAAATGCGCAAGGCTCCCGGAAAGGGACGTGGACGAGGCCGTGGGCGAGGTCGGGGGAATGGTTCTGGGGAGCAAGGTAGCAGTGAAGCCACAGGGCGTCCCGTGCCTACTCCTGTGGGGCAGCAAGCATTGCGCCACTCCACAGTGCCAGGGTTGCTTGCCACATTAACTAAACTGCAGGGTACAAACCTTAGTAGGCCCGAGAACCAGGAACAGGTCTTGCAATGGCTGTCAGAGAACGCTTACAGCACATTGTCCAGCAGCCAGTCAGACTCTGCCTCCTCTCCTCCTATTACCCAACAGTCTTGTCTTCCTTCCTCCCAAAATTCCGAAGCTTTACAGAACAATAACCCAAACTGTCCCTGCTCCCCAGAGCTGTTCTCCGCTCCTTTCATTGTCCCTCAACCTGCCTCTCCACGTCACGATTCCACGAACCTAACAGAGGAGCATCTGTGTCCAGATGCTCAAACACTAGAGTCTCCTCCATCTCCGTTCGATTTGGTGGTGGATGACCAGCAACCCACCCTCATCGACGATGATGTGACGCAGTTGCCGTCAGGGCATCCAGTTGACTGGCGCATTGTGCGGGAGGAGGAGATGAGACAGGAGTTGGAAGAGGAAGTGGTGGATGATGAGGACACTGACCCGACCTGGACAGGGGGGATGTCAAGCGGGGAAAGTAGTGTGGATGTTGAGGCAGGTGCAGCACCAAAAAGGGTAGCTAGAGGCAGAGGCAGAGGTCAGCAGCTTAGGCGAAGCCAGGCCACACCCGGAATCTCCCAAGATGTTCCAGTTCGTACCCAGCCCCGAAAAACTCCCACCTCGAGGGCACGTTTCTCGAAGGTGTGGAGTTTTTTCAAGGAATGCGCCGAGGACAGATATAGTGTTGTCTGCACAATTTGCCTCTCGAAATTGATTAGGGGCTCTGAGAAGAGCAACCTGTCCACCACTTCAATGCGCCGTCATTTGGAATCCAAGCACTGGAATCAGTGGCAGGCAGCAACGGCAGGACAAAGGCCGCCTGCCGTTCACGCCACTGCCACTGCCTCTGCCTCTGCCACTGCCACTGCTGACTGTGCTGGCGATGCACTCCAGAGGACGAGCCAGGACACCACTTCATCTGCCTCCGCCACTTTGTTGACTTCTACCTCATCCTCCCCTGGTCCTGTCTTATCTCCTTCTCCTGCACCATCAAAGGCACCATCAGGCGTTTCTTTACAACAACCCACCATCTCTCAGACATTGGAGCGGCGGCAGAAATACACTGCTAACCACCCACACGCGCAAGCCTTGAACGCCAACATCGCTAAACTGCTGGCCCAGGAGATGTTGGCGTTCCGGCTTCTTGAAACTCCCGCCTTCCTGGACCTGATGGCAACTGCGGCACCTCGCTATGCCGTCCCTAGCCGTCACTACTTCTCCCGGTGTGCCGTCCCCGCCTTGCACCAGCACGTGTCACTCAACATCAGGCAGGCCCTTAGTTCCGCGCTTTGCACAAAGGTCCACTTGACCACCGACGCGTGGACAAGTGCATGCGGACAGGGACGCTACATTTCACTGACGGCACACTGGGTGAATGTAGTTGAGGCTGGGACTGCTTCCCAAACTGGCCCGGTGTACCTCGTCTCCCCGCCTAACATTCCTGGCAGGGACACGAGAAGAACACCCCCCTCCTCCTCCTCCTCTACCGCCTCCTCCTCCGCCACCGCGGATGGGTAGACATGGAGGATGAGGAGGAAATGGAGATTGAACTTTCCGGTGGGGCCAGAGGAGTCATGCCAACTAACACTGTGGCAGACATGGCTGAGTTCATGTTGGGGTGCTTTACAACCGACAAGCGTATTGTCAAAATCATGGAGGACAACCAGTACTGGATCTTTGCTATCCTTGACCCCCGGTATAAAAACAACATCTCGTCTTTTATTCCGGTAGAGGGGAGGGCCAATCGCATCAATGCTTGCCACAGGCAATTGGTGCAGAATATGATGGAGATGTTTCCAGCATGTGACAGTGGCGGCAGGGAGGGCAGTTCCTCCAGTAGGCAACCAAGTTCTCACCGGTCCACACAAACGAGGGGCACACTGTCTAAGGTCTGGGACACCTTGATGGCACCCCCTCGCCAAAGTGCCGCCACGGAGGGTCCTAGTGTCACCAGGCGTGAGAAGTATAGGTGCATGTTGCGGGAATACCTTTCCGACCACAGCCCTGTCCTCTCCGACCCCTCTGCGCCCTACACGTATTGGGTGTCGAAGTTGGACCTGTGGCTTGAACTTGCCCTATATGCCTTGGAGGTGCTGTCCTGTCCTGCCGCCAGCGTCCTATCTGAGAGGGTGTTCAGTGCAGCCGGTGGCATCATCACTGACAAGCGCACCCGTCTGTCAGCTGAGAGTGCCGACCGGCTCACTTTGATAAAAATGAACCACCACTGGATAGAGCCTTCATTTTTGTGCCCACCTGTGTAAAGCACCCCAACATGAAACTCCATGTCTGTACTCAACCTCTCCAATTCCTCCGCATCCTCATACTCATCCACCATAAGCGTTGCACAATTCTGCTAATACTAGGCTCCCTCCAACATGATTTCCCCCAACTCTGCTGGTTAGAGGCTCCCTCCACCCTGATTTCCACCAACTCTGCTGGTTAGAGGCTCCCTCCACCCTGCTTTCCCACAACTCTGCTGGTTAGAGGCTCCTTCCACCATGAATTTGCCCAAACTGGGCTGTTTAGAGGCTCCCTCCACCATGAATTGGTCCAAACTGGGCTGGTTAGAGGCTCCCTCCACCATTAATTGGTCCAAACTGGGCTGGTTAGAGGCTCCCTCCACCATGAATTTGCCCAAACTGGGCTGTTTAGAGGCTCCCTCCACCATGAATTTGCCCAAACTGGGCTGTTTAGAGGCTCCCTCCACCATGAATTGGTCCAAACTGGGTTTTTTAGAGGCTCCCTCCACCATGAATTGGTCCAAACTGGGGTGGTTAGAGGCTCCCTCCACCATTAATTGGTCCAAACTGGGCTGGTTAGAGGCTCCCTCCACCATGAATTGGTCCAAACTGGGCTGGTTAGAGGCTCCCTCCACCATGAATTGGTCCAAACTGGGGTGGTTAGAGGCTCCCTCCACCATTAATTGGTCCAAACTGGGCTGGTTAGAGGCTCCCTCCACCATTAATTGGTCCAAACTGGGCTGGTTAGAGGCTCCCTCCACCATGAATTTGCCCAAACTGGGCTGTTTAGAGGCTCCCTCCACCATTAATTGGTCCAAACTGGGCTGGTTAGAGGCTCCCTCCACAATTAATTGGTCCAAACTGGGCTAATTAGAGGCTCCCTCCACCATGAATTGGTCCAAACTGGGTTTTTTAGAGGCTCCCTCCACCATGAATTTGCCCAAACTGGGCTGTTTAGAGGCTCCCTCCACCATGAATTGGTCCAAACTGGGCTGGTTAGAGGCTCCCTCCACCATGAATTTCCCAAAACTTGGCTGTTTAGAGGCTCCCTCCACCATGAATTGGTCCAAACTGGGCTGGTTAGAGGCTCCCTCCACCATGAATTTCCCAAAACTTGGCTGTTTAGAGGCTCCCTCCACCATGAATTGGTCCAAACTGGGCTGGTTAGAGGCTCCCTCCACCATTAATTGGTCCAAACTGGGCTGGTTAGAGGCTCCCTCCACCATGAATTGGTCCAAACTGGGGTTTTTAGAGGCTCCCTCCACCATGAATTGGTCCAAACTTGGCTGTTTAGAGGCTCCCTCCACCATTAATTGGTCCAAACTGGGCTGGTTAGAGGCTCCCTCCACCATGAATTGGTCCAAACTGGGTTTTTTAGAGGCTCCCTCCACCATGAATTTGCCCAAACTGGGCTGTTTAGAGGCTCCCTCCACCATGAATTGGTCCAAACTGGGTTTTTTAGAGGCTCCCTCCACCATGAATTGGTCCAAACTGGGCTGGTTAGAGGCTCCCTCCACCATGAATTGGTCCAAACTGGGGTGGTTAGAGGCTCCCTCCACCATTAATTGGTCCAAACTGGGCTGGTTAGAGGCTCCCTCCACCATTAATTGGTCCAAACTGGGCTGGTTAGAGGCTCCCTCCACCATGAATTTGCCCAAACTGGGCTGTTTAGAGGCTCCCTCCACCATTAATTGGTCCAAACTGGGCTGGTTAGAGGCTCCCTCCACAATTAATTGGTCCAAACTGGGCTAATTAGAGGCTCCCTCCACCATGAATTGGTCCAAACTGGGTTTTTTAGAGGCTCCCTCCACCATGAATTTGCCCAAACTGGGCTGTTTAGAGGCTCCCTCCACCATGAATTGGTCCAAACTGGGCTGGTTAGAGGCTCCCTCCACCATGAATTTCCCAAAACTTGGCTGTTTAGAGGCTCCCTCCACCATTAATTGGTCCAAACTGGGCTGGTTAGAGGCTCCCTCCACCATGAATTGGTCCAAACTGGGCTGGTTAGAGGCTCCCTCCACCATTAATTGGTCCAAACTGGGCTGGTTAGAGGCTCCCTCCACCATGAATTTGCCCAAACTGGGCTGGTTAGAGGCTCCCTCCACCATGAATTGGTCCAAACTGGGTTTTTTAGAGGCTCCCTCCACCATGAATTTGCCCAAACTGGGCTGGTTAGAGGCTCCCTCCACCATGAATTGGTCCAAACTGGGCTGGTTAGAGGCTCCCTCCACCATGAATTTGCCCAAACTGGGCTGTTTAGAGGCTCCCTCCACCATTAATTGGTCCAAACTGGGCTGGTTAGAGGCTCCCTCCACCATGAATTTGCCCAAACTGGGCTGTTTAGAGGCTCCCTCCACCATGAATTGGTCCAAACTGGGTTTTTTAGAGGCTCCCTCCACCATGAATTGGTCCAAACTGGGCTGGTTAGAGGCTCCCTCCACCATGAATTTCCCAAAACTTGGCTGTTTAGAGGCTCCCTCCACCATGAATTGGTCCAAACTGGGCTGGTTAGAGGCTCCCTCCACCATGAATTGGTCCAAACTGGGCTGGTTAGAGGCTCCCTCCACCATTAATTGGTCCAAACTGGGCTGGTTAGAGGCTCCCTCCACCATGAATTGGTCCAAACTGGGTTTTTTAGAGGCTCCCTCCACCATGAATTTGCCCAAACTGGGCTGTTTAGAGGCTCCCTCCACCATGAATTGGTTCAAACTGGGCTGGTTAGAGGCTCCCTCCACCATTAATTGGTCCAAACTGGGCTGGTTAGAGGCTCCCTCCACCATTAATTGGTCCAAACTGGGCTGGTTAGAGGCTCCCTCCACCATGAATTTGCCCAAACTGGGCTGGTTAGAGGCTCCCTCCACCATGAATTGGTCCAAACTGGGGTTTTTAGAGGCTCCCTCCACCATGAATTTGCCCAAACTGGGGTGTTTAGAGGCTCCCTCCACCATGAATTTGCCCAAACTCTGCTGGTTAGAGGCTCAATCCACCCTGATTTTCAAAACAAATGTTGGTGCCAACCTCAACTTACTACAAGGGCCAAATTCACTGCTGGTGACAAGCTCTCCTCACTGCAAGTGCCAAATACACATGTTTCAAGGTGTTTTCCTACTGTCAGAGAGGTGGTATTGAGTGTGTAAAGTGTGTAGTTGTTAGGCTGTGATGTTGGGGTAATAGAGGGTCTTTGGTGTGTTAGATGCCCCCAGACATGCTTCCCCTGCTGTCCCAGTGTCATTCCAGAGGTGTTGGCATCATTTCCTGGGGTGTCATAGTGGACTTGGTGACCCTCCAGACACGGATTTGGGTTTCCCCCTTAACGAGTATCTGTTCCCCATAGACTATAATGGGGTTCGAAACCCGTTCGAACACACGAACATTGAGCGGCTGTTCGAATCGAATTTCGAACCTCGAACATTTTAGTGTTCGCTCATCTCTAAATATTATATAAGCCCAACTGTAAATAAAAGATTTAACACAGAAATGTTGGCCAAATGAAAAGTCTGTCCAGTAAATGCCCTCAATACTTGGTGGGGCTCCTTATGCAGGAATGACTGCACCAATGTGACATGGAGGGATCAGCCTGTGGCACTGCAGAGGTGTTATGGAAGCCCAGGTTGTATGATAGCAGCCTTCAGCTCGTCTGCATTGTTGGGTCTGGGGTCTCTCATCTTCCTCTTGACATTATCCCATAGATTCTTTATGGGGTTAAGGTCAGGTGAGTTTGCTGGCCACCCAAGCACAGTGATACTGTGGGTATTACACCAGGTATTGGTACTTTTGGCAGTGTGGACAGGTGCCAAGTCCTGTTGGAAAATGAAAATGCGTCTCCAAAAAGCTTGTGGGCAGAGGGAAGCATGAAGTGCTCTGGAATTTCCTGGTAGACACCTGCACTGACTTTGGTTTTGATAAAACCCAGTGGACCTACACCAGCAGATGACATGGTCCCCAAACCATCACTGATTGTGGAAAATTCACACTAGACCTCAAGCAGCTTGGATTGTGTACAGCAGCCTCTGCACTCTTCCTGCAGACTCTGGGACCGTCCAAATGAAACGCAAAATGTACTTTCGTCTGAAAACAATGCCTTTGACCACTGAGCTACAGTCCAGTTCTTTCTCTCCTTGGCCCAGGTAATACACTTCTGGCGTTGTCTTTTGGCCATGGGTGGCTTGACACATGGAATGCAACACTTGTAGCCTATGTCTTGGATACATCTGTGTGTGGTGGCTCTTGAAGCACTGCCTCCAACAGCAGTCCACTCCTTGTGGATCTCCCCCAAATTTTTGAAAGGCTTTTTCTTAACAATCCTATCAAGGCTGCGGTTATCCCAGTTGCTTGTGCACCTTTTTCTACTACACTTTTTCCTTCTACTCATCTTTCCATTAATATGCTTTGATACAGCACTCTGTGAACAGCCAGCTTCTTTAGGAATGACTTTCTGTGGCTTACCCTCCTTGTGAAGTGTGTCAGTGACTGCCTTCTGGACATAAGTCAGCAGTCTTCCCCATGATTGTCACCTACTGAACCAGACTAAGGGACATTTTAAAATGCTTAGGAAGCCTTTGCAGCTGTTTTAGGTTAATTATTCTAATTTTCTGAGATAATGACTTTTGGGTTTTCCTTGGCTGTAAACCATAATCAACATTAACAGAAAGAAACACTTAAAAAAAAGTTCACTCTGTTTCTCGATATAATATGAGTTTCACTTTTTCAATTGAATTACTAAAAAAAAAAAAAATAACTTTTTGATGATATTCTAATTTATTGAGATGCCCTTGTGCTTCCTCGTTTTGCATAACCTTACGGGTTGTTGCAATTTCAATGTTGCAGAGTTTAAAACTTCCCCTATAAACAATGGACCCACACTAGTCAATTCCTCAACTCGATTTTGGAAATTTTGACATAAGGCTTATTTGGAATATTTGTTATTTCAACTAACTTTATTCCCTATCCACGGGAAAGGAAGTACAAGAGGTCTCTGAATGATGCAGTATGTCAAATCTGCATGTTGCAGAAGAGAAGCCGAATACAGCATTTACCTATCATTGTTAGCCCCATACAACTGAATGGAGTAGCAGCATGTATGAATGACTGAAGCTCTATTCAAATGAGGGGAGTTGAAGTCAAGCTCATGTGATCAGCGGGGGTCCCAGCAGTTCAAATCCCCACAATCGCAAACTTTTCACCTATCCTTGTTACAACTCTTTAAAGAGTATAGGCAGGCTTGAAACCAGGGGCCTTCTAGAAAAATCTCACCAATTTTTTTATTTCATTCAGTACTATTTACCAGTACCAATACTAACTGTATGAATTCATATTCAAGCTGTCTGTTAAATGGTGACCTTACCTTCACTTCCTCCGAGAGTTGCTAGCCGGAAGGCCTCCTTGTAACTTAAAACATTATGATTTTTTTCAGTTTTCACTGTATCGTTTTGAGAATATTTAGTTTTTCTATTTGGTTCCATTTCCTTCTTCTGTTTGATATCTATTTCATTATTGTCCTGTTGGTTTTTTGCTCTTTCCATGAAAAGAATTTTTGACGTTTCTATTGCTTTCCGAATGGCATCAAGTAACGATATGGAATACCCACCAGCAATATCTAATGGAGATAATATATTTACTTATTTAACTGTTTTTACAGTAAATTATTCATATTTGCTATACTAAAAAGAAATATATAAATTCGATATTATATACTGTAGAAAGCACATAAAATTCATATGTAAGAATCTTACCAGTCCCAAGGCCGACTTTAACTCTATGATTTAGAGCATTGCGAACATCAAGATGACCACTGCACAATCTGAAAGTAACGGAAAAGTACTTTTAAAGTTAGAATACAATTTCATACTTACTAACCACAGGACTGATACTTTTACACTACAGATTCATATTAAAGCTGATTCACTGTGTTATACCTTGTGCACAGCCAGAGGAAGTGGAGAGTGACACAGGGATCTAAAGGGAGTCTATCACTGCCTAGATGGGGTTTTTAATAAGAATATCTTTAACCAGCCTTTAGGCTGGTCTTACACGACCGTAGTTTAAGTCCGCAAATGGTCCGCAATTGAGGGTTTTCAAATGCGGACCATATGCGGACACATTATATTCAATGCGGCCTCTTACACCACCGGATATTTTATCCGTGGTGTGCCGGGCCACAACTGAGGTCCGCACTTTATGGAACATGTCGTAATGGCCGTAATTCACTGCACTGCACGGACTCACCCATAGAACTCTATGGGCGAGTGCGGCAGTTTACGGGCATCTGCGGAGTCTATGTTGCTGATCAGCAATTAATGTTGCTGACCAGCAACTTGTGGACCGTAAAAGCATTACGGTCGTGTAAGTCCAGCCTTCGAGAGGCTATTCCAGGCATACCTTTCATTTATTGATCTTTGCTGCCGTTTTTTAATTAACCCGGTTTTCTTCATATGCTAATTACTCTTCAGAAGAACCGGAATCCTTATCCCTGTTCCCCAAGTACTGTTGCGTGTTGAAGTACTTTCAATGAGAACAAAGCATTTATAGACACTATAGAATGAATGCTAATGTTCTGGTAACACTTCCCACCCCCTTCTTTACAGACAATCCCTCCTTCTATATCTCTTATAATAAGTTAATGCATGAGGTGTTACCAGAACATAGCATTCCAAAATTTTAACAAAGCAATTTAAACATCAGACATTCCACAACATTGTATAAATTAAAAGCAAAAAACACACCTTATGCAGCCCCACATATGGAAATATTAAAAAGTTAAGCATGTCAGAATACGGCGACTCTAAAACTTTTTTTAAGGTGTTAAAACATAACTAAATAATGTTTTGGTATTGCTGAAATCATGCTGACCTGCAGAACATAGGTAAAATGTCATTTTGGCCATGCAACGAATGCTGTAAAAACAAAACCCATAAGAAAGTGGCACAAACTCTGTTTTTCTGTAATTCCACTAAATTCAGAATTTTTGCCAGCTTCTCAGCACATTGTATGGAATATTATTGTATCATTATTTCTCCTGCAAAAAAATAAGCCCTCATATGGCTCTGTGAAAAATAAAAAAAGGTTATGGTTTTTGGATGCTTAGTAAAAGCTGAGTAAAAATACAAAAATGGCTGCAAAGGGAAGGGGTTAAATGCTCACAGTGAATTACATGAGTAATAGCTTGAGTCTCATTTCCATATACTGTCATAAACTTACGAAATATTTGAATTAGGGCAATGCGATATAGAAGCGCCCCTTTCTCTAAATACATGCAGCTCCTTATCAGTCAGGTAGCAGCCGTGAGCCATAACTGTCTGAAATAGCAAACCAAGGAAAAGAAAATGTCAGCAATTGTACCACACCATACTGAGAATCTTACAGCCTAATTCAGTAGATCACAATGGTAGGATTTGACGTCCAGTGTACTCTTGGCTTCAGATTGTGATGCAAGTGGTCAATCGACATGTTGCACACAAGGTTGAACATAATTTTTGAGTAAAAATCCTAAAAAATGGTTAATGATATGAAGTGTTTTCTTGGTCCCCTTAAGGCTAAAGCCTTACATAGCGAAAAAGCGCAAGTGGAAACATTTTTCTCCAAAGCATTTTTCATTGCGTTGCTACATTTTTCTCTGTTTTTTCTTCCCTTATTAAATCTATTGGGAAAACGTGAGAATTTCTGAAGGTATAATGAACATGCTACATTTTTCATAAATTCACACAGCTTTTCTGCAGCATTTTTTCACAATGTGTGGATGGGATTAGCCATCACCTGGTATTGTAAAATACAGAGTTTATTTTTTGTTGCATTTCTGTCTCTAAGACTGATGACTTATTCTCAGGATAGGCCATCACTATTAGATCTGCCAGGGTTCGACACCTGGGACCCCCACAGATCACTGATATCGAGGCAGCACAACAATTGTTCTGCTCACTCGATCTACAAACTGTAGCGGCAACTGTAGGTATTACAGCATTGCCCTATAGACTTTATCCATATGTGTGTTTACTCCTATTAAACCCATACTAAGAACCACTGATAGGATGGGTTCACATGTTCAGGACAATTTGCAGTTAAAAACCACACTTTAATACTGTATGTCAGAATACCATATTTAATACCGTATGTCATTTCTTTTTTGGAAACAGAAATCAATACATAAACAACAAATATTTTGCAATTTAAGTACTGCTTTTGTTTTTTAAAAAACTGTCTTTTAGAAACTGCATGTAGTTTCTGACGTATAGCACCACAACGCGGTTTTTAACTACAAAGTGACCTGAACATGTGAGATCTGCCAAAAAAAAAAAAAAATGCCTACATACACCACCTGTTGGGCATTGATATCTAAAAACAAAACTATGGTTTGCTGTAATAACATTGTCAATGAAACCAGATAGGGCATTATTCACATTCCCCATACATATGGGTTCTGCATTTTTCATACCCAAACATCTAATTTTTTAAAATGTGCTCCTAATTTTTTGCCCTGGATGTGCAGTCATCATAGAAGCAACATGCTGAAGTCTGTGGGTCCATGAAAAAGAATGGATGGCATCCAAACGTCTTCCATTTTTTTGTGGACCCAAAGACAAACATTGAAATACTTGGAAAAATAAAGGATTTAATTTTTCACGAATGTGAAAAGCAGATCTCACGTTGACAAGACACGATCCAGGATCATGTGCTGTCTGTGTGTGGACACGTTGGGGTGCATTTACTAATTTAGAATCTGTGAATGTACGTTCTGAAGCCGTAAGTGTGGATTATACTAGATGAGAACCTATAAATGACAGATAATACTTCTCTTTTTTTCAACTCACCTTGTTTGTCAGAAGTTTATTATTATTATATACTTCAGTATAAGTTTTGTAGCCAGGAAAGAGTCTTAGGACCTCTTTAATTTCTGCAGGGGACTCACTAATGTGACTCTAAGAGAAGATTTAGAAATGTACTATTACTGAAAGTTAGATTTTACTCATGGTATATAGTGGATATGTCACACCAGTACACAAATGCATCTTCCTTGTATCCTACCTCTCTCCTACCTTTTTGGCTTAAAAAAACCACAGCAAAATCTGCAACAAAAAAGCTGCGTTTCTGCAATATGGGGCCTTAGCCTAAAATAGTTTTTCCTCTCCGCTACAGTAAGTTTTATTTTGTACTAATAGAATACCAGCGGCTTTGCTCGCGGAAAATATGTTAAATTATTGGTTATGCTAGCTAAAATAAAATTTTCAGTGTCACACTGAAATTGATATTTTGAGAGTGTTACAGTAAATCTTTTTTCCACTTTAAATTTTTATTATTTTGACATTTTACTAATTTGTCGTAACATTGATGTGAGCAATTTTTTTTGCATTTCAACATTTTTATTGATTTTATATATTCAATACATATTATGTAGTATAAACTATTACAAATATTTTTTGAACTATTTTTTATCACAAATTAAAATTTATGCCCCTTACACAAACATATAAAACATTTACACCATCGGTGTAACTACCGGGGTAGCAGTGGTAGTGGCGGCCACAGGGCTCAGGACATTAGGGGTCCCGGCGACAGCCACTACTGCTGCGTTTTTTTTTTTTTTTTTAATAGGCCGTTACCGGCTGGAGTTACTCCAGATGGTAAAAGGTCCTATTTAGAGATGAGCGAGTACTGTTCGTATCAGCCGATCCGAACAGCACGCTCCATAGAAATGAATGGATGCACCTGGTACTTCCGCTTTGACAGCGGCCGGCCGCTTAACCCCCCGCGTGCCGGCTACGTCCATTCATTTCTATGCGAGTGTGCTGTTTGGATCGGCTGATCCGAACAGTACTCGCTCATCTCTAGTCCTTCAAAAAACTGCTTCATAAAACCATTTCCTAATTCCTGAAGCGGATTTTTTCCTCTCCAAAATCCTCGCCAAAAAACTCCATGTGAACTCTAACAGCCTCTGATGCTGGTGGATCATGTGACCACCAGATGAGAAGGGAGCAGCATCATGGCGGCTCCCATAACTGTGTATACAACGCTCATTGAGTGATGTGTACACAGCGACTGGGATGGCAGGGACGCTGTATATGAATAGTGCAGCAGATCACACATGCATGCTGCCTCTGCATTCTAGTGAATGATTATAGCAAGCTCAATATTCAGCTTCTCTGGAGTGGTAGTATGCATCAGACATACAGCTGCATTTATACAGGGCACACACAAATCCAAACCTATCAGTCAGTTATCCCTTATTATTAAAAAAAAAAAAAAAGTGATCCAATGCTTAATTCCAAACATTAGCAGAGTGACCACAAAGCACAAGTCACATACAGGTAAGTAAAAGCATGGAAAAATTAATACATTGACTGGACTTTTCTCACCGCATGTTTTGTGTGGAAACTGAGTAGAAACCACACGGTCCCCATTATAGTCTATGTGGTCCATGTGGTTTCTTAAGTAACCACTATTTCATGCATTTGGTATTCCATTTGGGGGGGGTCCCCAAGCGGATTCCCCAAACGGAATATCGAACAAAGATGTGAACCAGGCCTTAGATGTATTTCTGGTGAGCTGGTATCTTCTCCATTTTTCAGTTACCCCCTATCCTGAGGATAAGCAATAACTTGCAGTTACTGGGATACACTGCATATAATACATATACTACATCATGCGGTTTACATACTACCTGTATATGGAGGTCCTGTTCATCAGCAAATTTGCCAAGCTCATAGAGCAACTTTTCACTGCAGGATATTGCAAACCGCGGAGTTATAATGGGTTTCACTCTGTCATACTAAAAAGTTACAAAAGTTACATTACCTAAATAATTCTATAGAGTAGGTTAATTAGATATACTGGAATATATTACTAACAACCACAAGAACGTTACAACTGCTCCATAAAGCCGTCTTTGATGAACAGTCCAGGTAATTTATTTGGGGTCTTCTGCTTATGAACCAGAAACATCACTGTGCAAGTATTTAGCACTTAGAGAAAGATGCTAGGATACAGTATAACTAAGGGGGCGTTCACACTACCATCAGTGTCTGACAGGTAGTGTCCGCTCCTAGTGTCCGTTCAAAATCTGGCATGGACATTAGGAGCGGACTCTAGCTGTGTCCGAGACACTTGTCATTCATTTAAATGGCGATCGGGTGCGTTCTCTTGCACTCCGTGCCCTTCCTTAAAGATGTCCGACTGTTCAAGCGAACAGAAAAAACCTACATGTCGGATTTTTCTGTCCGCTTGAAAAGTCGGACATCTTTACATGCGGATAGTGAAGGAAGGGCACGGAGTGCAAAAGAACGCACCCGATCGCCATTTAAATGAATGACAAGTGTCACGGACACAGCTAGAGTCCGCTCCTAATGTCCATGCCAGATTTCGAGCAGACACTAGGAGCAGACACTACCTGTCGGACACTGACGGTAGTGTGAACACCCCCTAATATAATATACAGTACATACAATAGTTTGTTTTTTTTTTAAATATAGACTTTAACGCCTTAAAAACTTCATCACTAATTTTATTTTATATAAGACTGCAACTTATAACAGACTTAGGGAGCGTTCACACTACCGTCTGTGTCTGACAGGTAGTCTTTCCGCCGTGTTTCTTTGCTCGGGCTCGTTGCGTGGGGCCTTAGCCTAAATGAAAATTGGCTTCTACTTCATGGATTTTTTGCAGAAGAATAGGCTAAACTGGATGTAACTATGTTACTATGTGTTATGACCCTGCTTATGAGAATATAATGACTGAAACTTGATCTTTACAGGGCAGGAAGAATCATTATATTGTTAGATTCAGTGGCCAATGTGAGAATTGAAAGATTTAAAAACATTTTTTTTTTTTTTTTATATAGCAGTTATACCTGTTGCTTTCCTTAGGCCACTGCGGCTATGGATTAGCCTACGTGGTCATGTGCAGCGAGGGCTTCCAAGGACAGGTGAGTTCGACTTTTTTTTTTTTTTTTTCACCTTCCACAGCCTCCTGCAAAGTAATTTCTGGACAACCTTTTTATCATAAAAATGTGATTTAAACAATGGGCCATTATTTGATGATATAATAAGGGATTGCCAGTAATACAAATTATTATTATTATTAATAATAATAATAATAATAATAATAATAATAAATATCTTTTAGTATACTTTAGGTTGTGTACTCACTTTTTTAGTTTTTAGGACATCAACAAACCTGTGAAAATGTAACATAGTATACGGAATTATAATTTTCTTTCTAACTAAAAGTCACCACATTCTTTAAGTCTAATCATATATGGTAAGGTATAGTTTTTAATATTTAGCGGTTATCTATGAGAATATATTTCATTCAATATGTATTGAGCCATCTATTATAAAATTAAAGAAGTTGCACAAAATTTGGCAAAAAGTATGATTTGATCAAGAAACATCAATCTTGTATATGACATGCCTAGTATTATAGCTTACCCCATTCATGTGCAAAGGGCTAGAATGGTTGTACCTTGCAAACATTTCTGACATATCCACATAATATTCACAACAGGAAAGTAATCTGTATGTGTGCAGAATGTGTGCATATTGTATTCTGCTCTCCAGTCCCAATGGCACCATAGCAAAAGTTCCCGGAGCAGAATAGAAGATGCAAGAACATGTCCTTGGAGTTGCATTAATAACCTAGTAAGTGGAAAATGGATCCTGTGGACACTTACCAGGTGATGCCCGATGCTCGTATGCTGCAAATTACACTTAGCATAGGAGCATCAGCCCAGCACCAAGTGGTCCATTCTGATGCATTTTTAATTGTAAATCTGCCCCACTGAGTCAACTATAGGAGTGAATTTTAGAAGTTGCAAATCTGATGTCTATTCTCCATGTGATGGTGACCTTTAATACTAACAGTACTACTAAAACACATGGTGTTATTATAAATAGCTGCAGTAGACACAAAACTTTATAGTACCTTTTAGTTTCCGAAATAGATTCTTCAGTGGTTTCGCAATACTTTTCAAATGAATCATTATGATCCATGCAAACTTTTCCAATAAATGCTCTTTGACCATACTGACCTGTGGAAAATAGAGAGGGGAAAGAAGAATTTGTTAGAATTTGTTATTAGAGCCTTTGTTTTCAGACTGCCCCTTGTAGCCCTATTGAGGCATGTTTTACTAACAGGCGCATCCCCAATTCTTGCACAGCTTTCAGCAGTGCAACCTATGCAAAATATCCTAATCGGCCACCCTGAAATACAGATTTAGGGCAATTAATATAGTAAATGAGGCCATATATTGTACATATATAGGATGCTATTTTGTTTCCGGGATTTTGACTAGATGCAATTGCCTACTAAAAAATGCAGCTTAAGAAACAAAAGAAACCTCCTACATTAACTATGTAGGGGGTTACATCTCTTAAAGGGGTCATGCTGCGAAAAGTTATCCTCTGTCCATCCAAGGTACGCTGTTACAATCACTACTAGTGTAAAACATCCCCCATTCTTCGAATTAGTGAGATCTTAGCAATCAGACCCCCACCGATCAGCAATTTTTGGAAAAGCTGTTTTTTTATTGCAGATTTTGCTGTGGTTTTTAAGCTACAGAAGTAGATTGAGCAGAAGGGAGAAGTATAAGAGCTTCCTTTACATTTGCCATTCCTACTGTAGCCTCTCCTAGGTTTGGCTCAAAATACTGCAGTAAAATCTGCAAAATCTGCAATGTGGAAATTGTCATCATCTCATCACCTGTAATTTTTTTGCATTGAGCACTTGTCCTTCTCTGGAATAGCCAGACATCCTCATCCGTGTTAATACTCTTACATGGTATAATGACTAGAGATGAGCGAACAGTGAAATGTTCGTTCAATATTCGATTCGAGTAGCCCCTCAAAACTCGACTGTTCGAACGAATATTGAACCCTATTATAGTCTATGGGAAAAAAATACTCATTTAGGGGGAAACCAATATTCGACTCAGGAGGGTCACCAAGTCCACCTCAGCAAATGATGACAACACCTCAGGAATGCAACTGGGACAGCAGGGGAAGCATGCCTGGGGGCATCTAACATGCCAAAGTCCCTGTATTACCCCACCATCACAGACCAACAACTACACACTTTCCACACTCAATACAACCTCTATGGAAAGTTCAAAAATACCTGGAAACCTTCTTTCCTCCCCAATAGTATGGACAGAAACCAAATTTTAATCTAAAGAAACATTAGCATGCGCTCATCACAATCCCTGACTTGATAGCTGCGTTAAGCAGGGTACCACACTAACCAGGCCCGAGCACCAGGAACAGGTATTACAATGGCTAGCGGATAATGCTTACAGCTCCTTATTCACCAGCCAGTCAGCCACTACTTCAAGTCCTCTTCTTTGCTATGAGCTGGAAACGCTGCAACACTGGCATGGGGAGATGTCATCAGGCCGTGCTGAAGCTCATCAGCTTGGGGGACAGACAGCACACTGCTCCGAGGTGAGGGATGCCATCCTCGATAAGACAACAATATGGTTTTCGCCGCTGCACCTGGGCCTATGCATGTTTTCGTGTGTGATAATGGCCGAAACCTAGTAGCGGCTCTGGAGCTTGCCAGCCTCCAACACGGTCCATGCCTGGCCCACGTTTTCAACTTAGTGGTGCAACAGTTTTTGAAAACGTACCCCAATGTTCACGAGCTACTGGTGAAAGTGCAGCACTTGTGCGCCCACTTCTGCAAGTCTACAGTAGCCGCTGCTAGCCTCAATACACTCCAGCAGCGCCTACATCTGCCTGAAGCACCGGCTCTTTTTTCAAGGTCACCACACGCTGAAACCCTATGTAACATATGTTGAGCAGGGTGTGTGAGCAGCAGAGACCTTTGATGGAGTTACAACTCCAAAACCCAAGGGTTCATCAAAGTCAGCTCCCTCAGTTTCTCAACCATGAGTGCCCATGGATAAGATAAGATATTCCTTTAATAGTCCCACAATGGGGAAATTTCAGTGATACAGTTTAGATGGTACAGTAGTATATAACAGGAGAGAAACACATACAAGCTCATGGCAGATAGAGAAATCCTAGGAATCAGAGCAACTAAAAAAAGAAAGAAACACAGACACACCGCAGGATCATTTAGTTCTCTGTGCGGATTGATGTTAATAATAATAATAATAATAATAATAATAATAATACAGCCAACTTGGTTGTAGGACACGAGGAGGGGGGTCACAGCATGTAGATATAACAAGCAGAAAATTTGGCAGCCTTATGTGAAATCCTATCCCATTCTTTCCACTGGACAATTTACAAACTCACTAGAACCTCTATGAAAGTGGAAAAATACTTGGAAACCTTCTTTCCTCTACATTAATACGGACAGAAACATAAATTTAAACCGAAAGAAAGATTAGCATGCGCTCCTCGCAATTCCTGATATGACAGATGTGTTAAGCAAGGAGCAGGGTACAACACAGACCAGGCCCGAGCACCATGAACAGGTGTTACAATGGCTAGTGGATAATGCTTCCAGCTGCTTTTCCACCAGCCAGTCAGCCACTACCTGCAGTCGTGTTCATAACCAAGAGTCTGCCCCTCCCTCCTCCCAACATGTCCAATCTTCCCAACAGAGTCATCCCACCCTTGCCCCTCCCAGGATCTATTTTCGGGTCCTTTTACTGTCTCTCCCTCTGTTGAACCACTTCCCGATTCCCAGGAGCTACCAGATGACTTTTCGTGTCCGGATGCCCAAGTACTGGAGCATCCACCATTTCCTGCCAATTTTATGGTTGTGGACCCGCAACCGGCGTTTCTTGGCTTCAGTGATGATGACGAGACACTGTTGACATCAGGGCCAGCTGTAGTTATGTGGGGTTTGCAGTAAGAGGAGAGTGAGCAATTGGAAGAGGAGTTGTTGGACGACGAGGCCACCGACCCGACATGGACAGGGGTGATGTCTAGCGGGGAAAACAGCATTGATGTTGAGGCAAGCTAAGCAGGAAAAAAGGGGGTTGGAGGCAGAGGCATGGACAGGGGTTATGTCTAGCAGAGGAAAAGCAGTGTAGATGTGGAGGCAAGCGCAGCAGCAAAAAAGGTGGCTAGAGGCAGAGGCGTGTCCAGAGGCACAGGACAGCTGAATCACAGAAGCCAGGCCAGAGGCAGCAAGGCCCAAGATGTTCCCTCTTCTAGTCACCTGAGAGAAACCACCAGCCTGGACACCTCAACATCTGCCTCTGACACTCTGGGGAGTTCACCCTCATCTGCACCTTTTCCTGCCTCTGCTCCTCTCGCCTGTACCATCATGCTCCTCTTCCCAGAAACTCCCCATCTCCCAGGCCTTTCATTGCAGGCAGAAGTACAGCACAACCCACCCACATGCCCAAGGCTTCAACAGCCTCATCTTAAAACTGCTGGCCCAAGAGATGTAGCCGTCCAGGCTTGTGGAGACTCAGGCCTTCTGTGACCTGCTGGCAGGTGCGGAACCTCGCTATGATGCCCCTAGCAGTCACTACCTCTGTTGGTGTGCCGTCCCCGCCTAGCGCCACCACGTGTCCCCTAACATAAGTCGGGCCCTGAGTTCTGCGCTTTACTGTTCCACTTGACCACCGACGCATGGCCAAGCGCCTGCGGTCAGGGACACTGCTTCTCTGTAATGACAGGCCAGGTGAATGTAGTTGAGGATGGGCCCGGGGAACAAACTGGGGTGGCCTATCTCCTCTCCCAGCCCAAAATTCATGGCGGGGGTGGACTGAAAGCCTACTCTGCTGCAACCTGGGGTGTGCAGACCACAGCAGGTCGAGCTGAAGCTACTCAGCTTGGCCGACAGAAAACACACTTCCCCTGAGGTTAGGGATGCCATCCTCGATGTGACGGCAATATGGTTTTCGCCACCACACCTGGGACAAGGCATGTTTGTGTATGTGATAATGGCCGGAACCTGGTAGCAGATATGGAGCTTGCCAGGCTCAAACACGGTCCCCACATGGTCCACGTTTTCAACTAGTTGGTGCAATGGTTCTTTGAAACCTACACCAATGTGCCTGATATACTGGTGAAAGTGCGGCCATTTTCCTAAGTGAAAAGTAGCCTCTGCTAGGCTGAAAACATTCAGAGCACACTCCTGTCATCTTTGCACCGTTGGCTGGCGGAGGAAGACGAGGGGGATGAGTGGTATTTGATGTCACTGTCCCACACGAGGCTTCAGGGTGCACTTCAGTGCATCCCATTGCTTCACCACAGATGGTGTGAAGGGGAGTGGAAAATGGAGGAAATGGAGAGTGACTCTTACAGTTGGGGGCAGCAAAGTCATGCCAAGTAACACACTGGCACACATGGCTGACTTCATGTTGAAGATTTGGTGGGGTACACACCGGTGAAACCTGGATTATGCGTGTATAAGGTATATGGGCTGACAATTTCAACGTATCCCACTTTCGCTAGGTTCACACTAGCGTTCGGCAGTCCATTCTCAGCTTTCCGTCTTCTGCATGAGCGGCGGCTGTGAGCGTTTTATGCTCTCCACCGCGAAACCGTTTTTTTTTAATCGGACACAGAGTACTGCATGTCCGACTCTGTGTCTGATTTTTAAAAAACGCTTTCGCGGCGGAGAGCATAAAACGCTCACCTGCGCTCATTGCCGGACATCTTTAAAACCCATTCAGTTTATTCCACACTGCGGAAAGCTGGGTTGAGCGGATATAGCCTGGCTTTATTGCTGTGTATCCCACTTTGGCGTTTGTGGGTACACAAAGCTGGATTGAGCATCTCCCTGAAGTGTAGCTCTTAAAAGAGTTGTTGTTCTTCTTATTATTATTTTGATTTCCTGCCTAGCAGAATCTAAAACCTATCTAGCCCTAAGCAGATGTCTGTCTCTAACTAAGTACAAGCCGCAAATGAATCGGAGATGACGTCGCCTGTTCTTATGAATCAGAGGTCACAAGTCCTCGGCAGCCAATGACTTTTTCCTAGTTTTTTTCAATGCCTCCATTGTCGTAGTTCCTTTCTCACCTCCCCTGCGCTGTTATTGGTGCAGAAAAAGCGCCAGGGAACGTGGGATTTTTTAACAGTATGTGACCCTTGAAACAAGGAAAAAACAGCAAATGGGGTTTTAAGAGCCAAATAATAGGGAGTAATGTTCTTCTTACTTGCAGTGTCAGCCAGCACAATGGAAGCATCTGTATGTATTGTAGCAAAGTAACAAGCTGTTGTTGTACCATTTCTCAAAGTTCTCCTCTTAAAAAGAATTAAAACAACCAATAATATATAATATTCTCAAAGCACTATTTTCAGAAAAGGTAACATCTATACATATAAGAGCGGAGGATTTTATAATATTGGAAAATAGTAAATTATATTTGATTATCCAGGTATTGAGTATTGTGGCTAAAATCTAATGTAGAGAAAAAGCCACAGAATAGTTGTTAGAAATACAAAGATTAGGGGTTATCCAGTTTCTAATATTAATGGCCTATCCTTAGGATAGGCCATCAATACTGGATCTGCAAGGGGCCCCCACAGATCTGATGCCCTGGGACAGCTGCTCGCTCTCAGTATGATTTGTCGTGGCAGGTTATGTTACTTTTGAAACTGCAGTGCTGCCCCACTGAAGTCTATGGGGAATCCCTGCAATACCAAAACCTGCCAATACAGTTTTATGGCAAATGAGTAGCATGGCATGTAAACAATACCAGGAGCCACGCTGTCTTGGTGCATAATATCTGCATGGTTCTAAACTATCGGATATACTCAGCTCTAATACTGATGATGTATCCTAAGGATAGGTCATATTAGAAAATGTATAAGCTTTTTAAGGTTGATGCTCCATATTTGGAAAAAGACAGTTTTTTTTGTTTCAGATTTTGCTGCATTTTTTTCAGTCAAAGCCAATGGCTAGAAAAGGAATGGGAAATATATAGGAAGTTCTAATACTTCTACCTTCTGCTCAATCCGCTCCTGGCTTTGGCTCAAAAAAATGCAGCAAAAGCTGCAACAAAAAATCTGTTTCCACAATGTACTGCCTTAGCATCTTCTAAAGAAAGCTCAAACTTAACCTTACCAAACATAACCAAATATTTATAGTCTGGTTTGGATCATATATTGAATCTATTAATAATAGAAAAATGCATTATTTGTGCAGACCTACCACAATTGCACTGTATACGTTCCTAGCCATTTCTAAATTTGAGAATTTATCTTCTGTTGGGAATGTAGTATGGGCCAACCACTCCAGAAGAGGCCTTTCCATTCCTGTTCCAATAAAGGCATACTGGGGTGCATGGATATGAGTATCAATCATTCCTGGCATAAAGAATTCACTAAAATCATAAAGCATGATATATTAACAAAGGATCACATAAACTCCATACTTCCATAAATTTGTAGAACTGGCAAAAAATTTACAGATATGGTCAGTGAGTGACATATATGTTCCAATTCTCACCTTTCCCATGAGCTATAGGAATAATCAGGTCATTGCTGGAGAAACTGATAACTTCCCTTAGAGAAGACCTTTAGCCACCTCTACCAACTTTAACTCTTTGCATTCTTCATTAGGCGCAGGCCCATTGATTCTAGCACAGTTGAAGGTTTTTCTGTAGCCCTCACCATTCTAGAGCAATCATTTCTCTTAGTTTCAACGCAATTATGCTCTCTGCTGTCTGATGGGTGGTCCCTGTCTGTTTGCCTCAGCCCTGGACCGCCCACTTGACAGTACAGAACATGTGCTGAAAGTAGCAGAAGTGATTGATCTGGAATGCTGAGGACTCAGAAAAATTCCAACTGCACCAGAATCAGAGAACCTATTGAAGGGTGCAGTTAGTTGGAGATGGTGGAGTTGGCAAGAGGTCCTCTTTAAGGACATGAGTTTTTGACCACAACATCAATAAAATTATTCTCAAAGTAGACATTAGCATAAGTATTTTTACACAATGGTTTCCTACCCATCCGTCCCATGTTATGTAAGAGTGAGCTGAGGAGGGAACATTGAGGTTTTCTATAAGTCATGTCTTTGCCTTCTTATGAGGCAATATTGTGGCATGGACAGTATAAATGATTTACCATCAGCAGTTTGTGATGGGTAGTAAAATCTGGATGTATTGGTGGATTTAGATCTACTAACAAAATTAAATATTAACAAATGAAATTTTCTGTGATTTTGATTTTTCCTTTGTTTTGTTGTAAATATCCCCCTACAAGGACAGAAACAGCAAGAAAAGACAAGAAGTGTGTAGGCAAATGGAAAAAAAAAATTGATAACTGCCACACAGGCTAAAGGGATTTTACTATCTGAGAATCTTACCCTACCCACAGGATAGGGGATAGGCTGAAGATGGGTGTGGTGCCACCGCTGAGGTCCCCAACAATCACAAGAAAGGGGTATTTTGTTCCATGTTCCAATTGGAGCAATGGTTGGAAAAGTGTGCTCCACCTCCATTCATTTCAATGGGATGGCTGAAGGTAGCCAAGATCTGTACTTGAAATCAATGAAGCAAAAAGGGGTCAGACACCAATTGATCTGCAACATATCCATAGCCCATGGAATAAGCTGTTAAGGTGGAAACCTCCTATTCGTTTTAAATAGTCACGCTTTATTTTAACAATTCTTAGTTTAATACTGTATAATCAATGTCATCCAATTTAATGTTTTGGCTGATCAGCGTTAATAAGGGCTGGTCAGCACCATCCACTAATGCACAACTACTCCACTCTACTTGACATAGTAAAATTGTATTGTAATCACCACTGCAAAACTGGTAAAAGCAATGAATTGTAAGAGATATGTACTTCTTTCCAAGTTCTTGAATCTTGTTTTCATCAAATCCCCACTTCTGGGCCAGTCTTGATTGTTTCTTAGCATCTTCAAAGAACAGAATCTAAAGAAAACAAGTTAGGCATATGAGCTAGTGGCATCAGTTTCACCGAATTTCCACATTCTCTGTTCTGCTTGGATATTTATTATCCATCATCATTAGCATCACTGAACCAGATTTCATTTTGTATGTACATATCTAGACACACAAAAGACATACTAGGGCAAACTTATGAAGATTGGAGTATCGTACAACAGTCTTAATAAATGTCCCATGTGACGGAGAGACCATGAGATTTATGAAAAGGCAATGTCAGTATGAAACTCTATGACAGTTAGCAACTGGCATAGATTTCCATTGTAACTCCCAATATGCAACTGCTGTGAGTTATAATAAATCTGTTGAACCAAGACACAGACTAGTGATTCCCATCCACATATTATAATATAATATATGCTATTCTGTCCTAGACACAATGTCTTCTTCTAAGTTTGTTGCATCCTATGTGAAATTCCACAACTTTTGAGCTGGACTGAGCTGCAGCACAACACATAACCTATAGACCAATAAGGCAATGGTTTTAAAAGAAAGCTGCTGTTTTTCTAATCTTTGGCAGCGCCTTTAAGTAAAGATCATGGGTGAATCCTAAATGTAAAAATCCCAATATTGGCTTTAAAAAAATATTAATAATTTTAACCACTTCAGTACCTGACCAATTGCTGGTCCAGGCCCAAACACACTTTCGGGTTTATTTCTATGCTGCTTTTATTTTTTTATGTTTTTTTTTATTTTTACTTTTTTATATCTGGGAAAATATAAACAAAAGAGGAGGGAAAAACTGTCTTTCATTTTTTTTTTATTTAATGGCAGAAAGTGCTATTAAAAAACTTTTTGAAATAGTTTTTCCCCTCCGTTACAGTAATTATTATTTTGTATTGTCAGAAGTGGGGATAAAACCTGTAATAAGGGCATGTTATTGGCATATTATTGTATTATTTTTTAACCCTTTCGCTGCCAGGCACATACACTGTACGTGCTCCCAAGGTGGCACTTCAGTAGCCGAGGACGTACTTAGTACGTCCTCCCTACTAATGCCAATATCTCTGGACTGCATCAACATATCTTGATGCTTTAAAATGCATTTTAAAGAAGAGACTCTCATCTTTAAAATGATACCAGGGACTTGATGATTTTACTTACAGTCTTGGAGCCATTCACTGTTGAAAACACTATTTGGCATTGAGATCCAACTGCAGATCTCAATTCCCGACAGTGTTTCAACAGTGAATTTCTCCAAAACTGTAAATCCAATCATCGAGTTCTTGATATCATTTTAAAGATGAGAGTCTCCTCTTTAAAATGCAATTGGAAGCATCAAGATATGTTGATGCAGTCCAAAGATATAGAGCTCCAAAGTGTCCCCCCTCCTGTCTAAGCAAGCAATTTGCGATCTAAGGGTGCATTCACACTGAGTAAACGCTAGCTTATTTTGTAGAGTAAAATTACACTTGTAAATTTTGCTATCCCATTGACTTCAATGACATTTTACAGGCGTATTTTTACAGGCGTATTTTTTACAGGCGTATTTTTTACAGGCGTATTTTTACACTTGTAAAAAAATATCATTGAAGTCAATGAGATAGCAAAATTTACAAGTGTAATTTTACTCTACAAAATAAGCTAGCGTTTACTCAGTGTGAATGCACCCTAACAAGAAAGGAAGAGGGACACGAGCAGCCCAGCAGAGAGAGACAGACAGAGAAACGATCTCTCTCTCTGCATAACTTGTATGTGACAGCAGGAGGGGGGTGGCAGGGACTCTATTGTCCCTATTAACCCTTCTCCTGCCAATCAGAGCGTATACTATACATTTGTCTCTGATTGTCACATACAGTTATAATGTAATTCCCCCCTGAGTTTTACTAGTGGGGTATTCTTATGTTATACCTCCTGAACATAACCAGGAAGTTTGTTGGCACTGTGACCCAGACGTTTACCATTGTCCAGGTCGCAAGCCAAAAAAAAAAAGTCGCACCAAACACTTACACAACATATACATAAAGTCGCAAATAAAGTTTACATTTCACCCAATCCCTGTCCTGTCTATACCTGAGCTTTCTACAGTAAAATACGTCTCTAGTGATGTCCGTTACACGCTAAAATAATAATAATAACGATTATCACTAGAGATGAACGTATAGTTTGCTAAAATTTGTATAGGGGGATGGAAAATAACATTTTTATGTAAAGTCCTATTTAATTTGCATGCACAAAATGGGATGGCGCATTTCTGCGATTTTGGTGTTTCTTTAACACCCGCCCCTGTAAATATATACATGTGTGGTATGTATGAACTCCTCACATATTGCAGTTTTATGGACAGTACATTATGTTTGCAGAAAGGGATTTCTTGAGCCGCACTTTAGTGGCAAATTTGAATTTTTGCGCAATTTTTGCTAGCAATCTCTGTTTGCGGCAAAGTTGAATGAAGGTGGTTGTATATATAAACTATTAAATTGTGTTTTTTATATACGGTATGCTGTGTACTCTGAAAAAAGTTAGATTTTGGTATCACAGTCACAGTTTGGTAGATGCAGTATAGCTTTTTAACATATTAGTGAACAACAGCAAAATCCTGCTTGTCTTCTGTATTCGTGTTTTTGGGAGTCCGAGCTCTTGTTGTAGTTGATGTTTGCGGTACATATAGTATATATACACATTGTATACACCATAAGCTATTATTTTAAAAGTATTTTGTATATGAATGTGAGATTGAACATGAGTTTTAGGTGCAAATATGTGTTTTAGCGTATTTTTTCAAAAAATTATTTGTGTTGGTCGCAAAGTTGCATGAAGGTGGATGTGGCTATCGATGATCCATTAAGACATTTGTAATCTTCAGATTGTCTACTTTCAAAAAATATATAGGGTTTAGGGGTTCACTTACTTTTCATGGTGTGTAATCCCTACATTTTATAGGATGATACTTTTTTAACATTTCCAGCTTCAAAGCAGAATTTTGTTCCTTCCAGTTCTAGCGATTTTCTGAAGACACATGCATGCGGGTTCAGGCCATAGTGATATGTATGAACTCTGCACATGTTGAACTCTTATTTTTAGGAGGTTTGGTGCATTTAATTTTTTTGTTTGGTTTCCGCTTTTAACAACTAATATACATTTATTTGCATTTTTTCATAAAACATTCACTTTAAATCAAAATTGCATGAAGGTGCCTGTTCGTATACAGTACCAAGTGGCATTCTGACAATGCTGCAGGTGTCTACTTTAAGAAAATATATAGGTATGGGGGGGGGGGGTTGGATGCTTTTTTAATGTTGCAATTTAGGTTTGATTTGTCCATCACAAAACTGTGAAAATTGCTCTGGCTACTGGAGGTGCAAAATTTCCAGAGACCCTTGTCAGCGAAAAGGTTAAATAATTTTACTTACATTTTTTTTTTTTTTTTTTACTTTTACTTTCACTTTTCACTTTCATTTTGTTTTTATTTTTTTTACATTGTGCCCCCATAAAGTTGTAATAGACCTTTTGTGGATATTTGATCACTTTTTTATGTGGCGGAGGCTAATTTCCCCTGTAAGGGTGCATTCACACTGAGTAAACGCTAGCTTATTCTGAACGTAAAACACGTTCAGAATAAGCGGCGTCTAAAGCAGCTCCATTCATTTCTATGGGAGCGGGGATACGAGCGCTCCCCATAGAAATGAATGGGCTGCTTCTTTCACTCCGTGCAGTCCCATTGAAGTGAATGGGGAGTGCCGGCGTGTACGCTCCGGCATGAGCAGAGCTTGCCGTATACGCCGGCACTCCCCATTCACTTCAATGGGACTGCACGGAGTGAAAGAAGCAGCCCATTCATTTCTATGGGGAGCGCTCGTATCCCCGCTCCCATAGAAATGAATGGAGCTGCTTTAGACGCCGCTTATTCTGAACGTGTTTTACGTTCAGAATAAGCTAGCGTTTACTCAGTGTGAATGCACCCTAAGAGTCCATTCACACGGAGTAAATGCGCACTCATTTTGGCGTGTTTTTTTGACGTGTATTTTGACTTTTTTTTACGTGTTTTTTTACACGTGTAAAAAAATGTCATTGAAGTCAATGGGAGTCTTATTTTTACACGTGTATTTTGCCAAAATGAGCGTGCGTTAACTCCGTGTGAATGGACCCTCAGGGGGCATTCACACTTGGGCCCCTGTCCACCCGCCGTGTTTCCTTTCTAATCCCCAGGGAAACTGCATAGGGGATGGCTTCCCGGCGGTCAGTTTGAAAACCTATTCATCTCAATGGGTTTTTAAAGCAAACCACTGATGTCCGTATGCAGCCTCTCTGTTTTTTTTTTACATGGACACAAAGTCAGAAATGCAGAACTTTGTGTCTGTGCACAAAAACTGGTTTCAAGGCGGAGAGGCTGCATATGGACAACGGTGGTTTGCTTTAAATTAATGGGTTATTAAACTGACGGCTGGGATGCCGTCCCCTATGCAGTTTTCCTGGGGATTAGAGCGGAAACATGGAGGGCTGACGGCGGTGCAAGTGTGAACGCCCTCTAACTGGGACTGATACAGTTACAGCCTCAGTTACAGGAGGAATATCGACTCCTTCCCATAACTCCAGAGCTGGTCTGGGTCCTGTAGGACCCAGGAGCTCTAACAGATTCTGATGCCAGCGGATCACGTGACCATAGGGTCAGAGGGGACACAGCGATCAGGAAGGCAAGGAAGGTAATAAACTGCACCTGCTTTCTCTAGGGGGGCTCTGGTTGTAGTTACTGCCAACTTCCCGTTTCTGCAGCTGCTTAACACTGCATGGACATACCGCTACGTCATTGCAGAACTAGACAATCACTCTCTGGACATAAAAATCCAATGGGCAGTCCAGAAGTGATTGATAACTAACATATACAAAACAACTGCATCAGTGCTGCATCATGTGAACAACAGTTTTTATGATAGACAGGCCTCTGGAAATGTGCGTATCTTTAAAGAGGACCTTTTATGGTTTGGGGCACAGGCAATTCTATAAACTGCTGAAAAGCCGACAGTGCTGAATTCAGCGCACTGTTGGCTTTCCCAATCCGTGCCCTGGGTGAAGAGCTATCGGTCCCAGTACCGTAGCGCTTTACAGTCAGAAGGGGGTTTCTGACAGTCAGTCAGGAACGTCCTTCTCCACAGCAGCGCCTATCGCGCTGTACTGTGTGAGCGGGGAGGAACGCCCCCTCCCCTCCTGATAATACTCATCTATGGAAGAGCACTGTGAGGTCTATAGATCCATATTATTATAAGTATGGATTTCAGACAGGGTTGTAAACATCAGGTAATATTTGCAGATAGCTAAATAGTGGGGCCCCAGAATGAATTTTACTGGGTGGCCCTAGAGAAGCAACACTCCAATAGATCCAACAAAGTGTGAATGTGTTACCTCAGTGTATATTCACATCTTATTGGATATTCTGCATTACTTCATTGCCCTTGGAATTCTGCAGCAAGTATAACAGGTGATGCAGCAGAAACAAATCCATTATACGATGTGACATTATTCCCTTACATGACTGTGCTGTTGCATCATTTCTGACCATGAAAAAACTAAATATAATGTGACAACATAATTAAGGGAGGAGGAAATAATTAATCGGAGGAGGAAATCAATATCAGAATACTGAATGGAGAGATGTAGAACAGAATGTAATGACAGTTGTCTTGAATTTCTCTCTGTACTTACGCCTTGACACATTATCCTTGGGTATTTCTGTAATCACTTGTATAAAGGGTTGAAGTTAACCCCAATTAAGCAATCTATGTGAGGCAGAGACGTGCAGCAGCATTTCCATATAGAAAACCAAAATCAGGTGGTTTTTGCCTCCAGCTCACCTGTAGATTTCACTGTACAGTAGTTGGACCCATGGCTTTTAACCCTTGCATTGCAGTAGTAATTGACATGCTGCAGATATAGAAACCTACAGCACAAGTCACTACACAATGTAGGTTTTCTATGTAGTATGTGAATGGGATATGCTGCAACTGTAAATTGCCGCAGGTTAGGTGGCAGCATATTTGTGGCAGGTAATCCATGGCGATTTCACCCAGTGTGTCCCTGACATTAGTCTTTTACACAGCATCTCAACTTTTTTTTTCCCTGGAATTGGGGTTGTAAAATTTCCACTCTGTCCATTCAGCTCAGTATACAGTACCTTGCAAAACTATTCATACCCCTTGAACTGTTCCACATTTTGTCACCTTACAACCACAAACTTAAATGTATTTTATTGAGATGTTAAAGAGGACCTTTCATCAGATTGGGCACAGGCAGTTCTATATACTGCTGGAAAGCCGAGAGTGCGCTGAATTCAGCGCACTATTGCCTTTCCCGATCTGTGCCCTGGGTAAAGCTGTATCGGTCCGATACCGTAGCTCTTTACAGTCAGAAGGGCGTTTCTGACAGTCAGGTACGTCCTTCTTCCCAGCAGCGCCTATCGCGTTGTAGAGTGTGAGCGGGGAGTAACGATATTGCGATAGTGCGCTGAATTCAGCGCACTGTCGGCTTTCCAGCAGTATATGGAACTGCCTGTGCCCAATCTGATGAAAGGTCCTCGTTAAGTGATAGACCAACACAAAGTAGCAGATAATTGTGAAGTGGAAGGAAAAAGATAGATGGTTGTCAAAATATTAATCAAATAAAAATCTGAAATTGTGACATTCAAAAGTATTCAGTCCTCCTATAACAATACTTTGTAGAGCCACCTTTCACTGCAATTAGAGCTGCAAGTCTTTTTGGATATGTCTCTACCAGCGTTGTGCATCTAGAGACTAATATTTTTGCTTATTCTTCTTTGCTTAATAGCTCAAACTCATCCAGATTGGATGGAGAACATCTGTGAACAGCAAGTTTCATTTCTTGTCACAGATGCTCAATGGGAGTTAGGTTTGGAATTTTACTGGGCTGTATGTATAGGGTCATTGTCTTGCTGGAAGGTGAATCTCCTTCCCAGCCTCAAGTCTTTTGCAGCCTCCAACATGTTTTTCTTCCAGGATTGCCCTGTATTTAGCTTGATCCATCTTCCCATCAACTCTGTCCAGCTTCCCTGTCCCTACTGAAGAAAAGCATTCCCCTAGCGGGATGCTGCTACCACCATGTGTCACAGTTGGGATAGTGTGTTCTGGGTGATGGGCAGTATTACCCATAGTGCACCTACACTCACCGGCCACTTTATTAGATACACCTGTCCAACTGCTCGTTAACACTTAATTTCTAATCAGCCAATCACATGGCGGCAACTCAGTGCATTTAGGCATGTAGACATGGTCAAGACAATCTCCTGCAGTTCAAACCGAGCATCAGTATGGGAAAGAAAGGTGATTTGAATGCCTTTGAACGTGGTATGGTTGTTGGTGCCAGAAGGGCTGGTCTGAGTATTTCAGAAACTGCTGATCTACTGGGATTTTCACGCACAACCATCTCTAGGGTTTACAGAGAATGGTCCGAAAAAGAAAAAACATCCAGTGAGCGGCAGTTCTGTGGGCGGAAATGCGTTGTTGATGCCAGAGGTCAGAGGAGAATGGCCAGACTGGTTCGAGCTGATAGAAAGGCAACAGTAACTCAAATAGCCACCCGTTACAACCAAGGTAGGCAGAAGAGCATCTCTGAACGCACAGTACGTCGAACTTTGAGGCAGATGGGCTACAGCAGCAGAAGACCACACCGGGTGCCACTCCTTTCAGCTAAGAACAGGAAACTGAGGCTACAATTTGCACAAGCTCATCGAAATTGGACAATTGAAGATTGGAAAAACGTTGCCTGGTCTGATGAGTCTCGATTTCTGCTGCGACATTCGGATGGTAGGGTCAGAATTTGGCGTCAACAACATGAAAGCATGGATCCATCCTGCCTTGTATCAACGGTTCAGGCTGGTGGTGTCATGGTGTGGGGAATATTTTCTTGGCACTCTTTGGGCCCCTTGGTACCAATTGAGCATCGTTGCAACGCCAAAGCCTACCTGAGTATTGTTGCTGACCATGTCCATCCCTTTATGACCACAATGTACCCAACATCTGATGGCTACTTTCAGCAGGATAATGCGCCATGTCATAAAGCTGGAATCATCTCAGACTGGTTTCTTGAACATGACAATGAGTTCACTGTACTCCAATGGCCTCCACAGTCACCAGATCTCAATCCAATAGAGCATCTTTGGGATGTGGTGGGACGAGAGATTCGCATTATGGATGTGCAGCCGACAAATCTGCGGCAACTGTGTGATGCCATCATGTCAATATGGACCAAAATCTCTGAGGAATGCTTCCAGCACCTTGTTGAATCTATGCCACGAAGAATTGAGGCAGTTCTGAAGGCAAAAGGGGGTCCAACCCGTTACTAGCATGGTGTACCTAATAAAGTGGCCGGTGAGTGTATAGTGCTTTGCAGTTAGGTCAAAAAGTTAAACTTTGGCCTCATCTGACCAGAGCACCTTCTTCCACGTGTTTGCTGTGCCCCCTATATGGCTTGTGGCAAACTGCAAGTAGCACTTCTTATGTCTTTCTTTCCACAATGGTTTTCTTTTTGTCACTCTTCGGGTGCCTTCACACGGCATAGCCCGCCATTTCTTTAGACACGTATACACGTGTCCGAGCGTGGCGCTTCAAAACAGAGCCCATTGATTTCAATGGGTGCTGATATACGCGCGCTACCCATTGAAATCAATCGGAGGCTTTTTTACCTATTGATTTCAATGGATAGCGCGCGTATATCGGCACCCATTGAAATCAGTGGGCTCTGAAGCACTGCACTCGGAAACGTGTATACATGTCTAAAGGAGCGGCACGCTACGCCGTGTGAAGGCACCCTAACATAAAGGCCAGATTTGTAGAGTTCACCACTTATAGTCGTCCTGCGGACAGATTCTCCCACCTGAGGTATGGATTTCTGCAGTTCCTCCAGATTTGACGATGGGCCTTTTGGAGGCTTCTCTCCTTGCTCAATCTCTCAATTTAAGTGGATGGCCATGTCTTAGTAGGTTTGCAGTTGTAGAATAATTTTTCCATTTTTGGACAAAGGATTGAACAGTGCTCCTTGTGATGCTCAAAGCTTGGAATATGTTTTTATAATTTAATCCTGCTTTAAATTTCTTCAACTTTATCTCTGACCTGTCTGGTGACTTCCTTCAGGATTTTATTTTTTCACTAGTGTTCTCTAACAAACCACGGAGGCCTTCACAGAACATGTGTATTTATGCTGAGGCTAAATTACACACAGCTAGACTTTATTAAAGGGGTTGTCCAGGCAAAAATGTACAACCCTTTTAACTTTTAAATCAGCAGGAGGAGTGAAGCCAAAAGGGACAGTGAGGTCACTACCTGTGACATCACAGGTCCTCTTCTTGAAGCCTGCTGAGGCTGCCGAGACAGAAGAACCAGGAGGCGCAGGAGGACACTAGAGCATTGGGGACAGGTGTGTATTTTTTTTTTTTTTTTTTTAAATTTTCACTGTTAAAATTGTGGACAACCAATTTAACTAATTAAGTGACTTCTGAAGACAATTGATTGCACTGAATTTTATTTAGAGGTATCAGAGTACAGCGGCCTGAATACTTTTGCACATCACACTTTTCAGATTTTTATCTGATTAAAATTTTGAAAACCCTGTATCATATTCTTTCCACTTCACAATTATCTGCTACTTTGTGTTGGTCTATCACTTAAAGTCTCAGTAAAATACATTTAAGTTTGTGGTTGTAAGCTGACATAATGTGGAATAGTTCAAGGGGTATGAATACATTTGCAAGCCACTGTATGGATCCTCTAAAAAGTCAAAGCAAAGCAGGACTTTGGATGCAGTCACAATGTTTTCTCCTTGAGCAGACAGCAACAACTTGCATGAGCATAGAAACAAATGAAAAACACAAGTACCCATGTAGAAAGTAATAAAACATTTTCTTCATTGAAATGAACTTAAACCATTGAACAATCACTGACATAATCTAAACTAAAACCTATAAGTTACAGGTTGCTGATGTATCTGTATATAACAATTCCATCTATAGATTTTGCTATAACTGCGTGCACAAATAAGCACAAATCCATCCGATCACTGTTCCTGAAGAGTCAGATTAAACTGTTACTTATAATTCCAAACTTTCATTACTTTTAGCACCAAAGCATAGAAAACCCCTTTAAGGGTGCATTCACACTGAGTAAACGCTAGCTTATTCTGAACGTAAAACACGTTCAGAATAAGCGGCGTCTAAAGCAGCTCCATTCATTTCTATGGGAGCGGGGATACGAGCGCTCCCCATAGAAATGAATGGGCTGCTTCTTTCACTCCGTGCAGTCCCATTGAAGTGAATGGGGAGTGCCGGCGTGTACGCTCCGGCATGAGCAGAGCTTGCCGTATACGCCGGCACTCCCCATTCACTTCAATGGGACTGCACGGAGTGAAAGAAGCAGCCCATTCATTTCTATGGGGAGCGCTCGTATACCCGCTCCCATAGAAATGAATGGAGCTGCTTTACACGCCGCTTATTCTGAACGTGTTTTACGTTCAGAATAAGCTAGCGTTTACTCAGTGTGAATTCACCCTAAGTCATTGACAGGCGTATTGTAGGTTTATTATAATGTGAGCACTTCATTTGTTTGCTTTCTGCTTGACAAACAAACCCGGATATGAGCTAGACAAGGCTTATTTACCCTACGCAAATTACTAATTCCTGCTAACATACAGTACAGACCAAAAGTTTGGACACACCTTCTCATTCAAAGAGTTTTCTGTACTTTCATGACTATGAAAATTGTAGATTCACACTGAAGGCATCAAAACTATGAATTAACACACATGGAATTATATACTTAACAAAAAAAGTGTGAAACAACTGAAAATATGTCTTATATTCTAGGTTCTTCAAAGTAGTCACCTTTTGCTTTGATTACTGCTTTGCACACTCTTGGAATGATCTTGATGAGCTTCAAGAGGTAGTCACCGGAAATGGTTTTCCAACAGTCTTGAAGGAGTTCCCAGAGATGCTTAGCACTTGTTGGCCCTTTTGCCTTCACTCTGCGATCCAGCTCACCCCAAACCATCTCGATTGGGTTCAGGTCTGGTGACTGTGGAGGCCAGGTCATCTGACGTAGCACCCCATCACTCTCCTTCTTGGTCAAATAGCCCTTAGACAGCCTGGAGATGTGTTTGGGGTCATTGTCCTGTTGACAAATAAATGATGGTCCAACTAAACGCAAACTGGATGGAATAGCATGCCGCTGCAAGATGTTGTGGTAGCCATAATGCTTCAGTATGCCTTCAAGTTTGAATAAATCCCCAACAGTGTCACCATCACACCTCCTCCTCTATGCTTCACAGTGGGAACCAGGCATGTAGGCACCAAATTTGGACTCGTCAGACCAAAGCACAGATTTCCACTGGTCTAATGTCCATTCCTTGTGTTCTTTAGCCCAAACAAGTCTCTTCTGCTTGTTGCCTGTCCATAGCAGTGGTTTTCTAGCAGCTATTTTACCATGAAGGCTGCACAAAGTCTCCTCTTATCAGTTGTTGTAGAGATGTGTCTGCTGCTACAACTCGGTGTGGCATTGACCTGGTCTCTAATCTGAGCTGCTGTTAACCTGCGATTTCTGAGGCTGGTGACTCAGATGAACTTATCCTCTGCAGCACAGGTGACTCTTGGTCTTCCTTTCCTGGGGCAGTCCTCATGTGAGCCAGTTTCTTTGTAGTGCTTGATGGTTTTTGCAACTGCACTTGGGGATACTTTCAAAGTTTTCCCAATTTTTCGAACTGACTGACCTTCATTTCTTAAAGTAATGATGGCCACTAGTTTTTCTTTACTTAGCTGTTTTTTTTCTTGCCATAATACAAATTCTAACAGTCTATTCAGTGGGACTATCATCTGTGTATCCACCTGACTTGTGCACAACACAACTGATGTCCCCAGCCCATTTATAAGGCAAGATATCCCACTTATTAAACCTGACAGGGCACACCTGTGGAAAACCATTTCAGGTGACTACCTCTTGAAGCTCATCAAGAGAATGCCAAAAGTGTGCAAATCAGGAAACAAAGCAAAAGGTGTTACTTTGAAAAACCTAGTATATAAGACATATTTTCAGTTGTTTCACACTTTATTGTAAAGTATATAATTCCTCGTGTTAATTCCTAGTTTTGATGCCTTCAGTGTGACTCTACAATTTTCATAGTCATGAAAAATACAGAAAACTCTTTGAATGAGAAGGTGTGTCCAAACTTTTGGCCTGTACTGTATGACTGTTGTTATTTAGAATTTATAGAAAATAATTGAATAGAAATTTCAAATTATAAATGTATTCTCCAAATCGGGACTGGCACTAGGGAGGGGGGGGAGGGGTTGAGCTTTCACCCAGAATCTCTATTCTGAAAGTGTCCCTCTGCAACAGCGTTGTGCTGTCCATGGAACCAAGGCACAGGGTAAATCATTCCAATTATAAACAGACAACAGATCATCCCTAACTTTCTGCCTGTGCATGGTACCTGCACTCCGTCTGCTTCTGCTAACTTCCTGCTGGCTCCTGTGAGGAGAGCAACCTTCTCCTGCATGTACATCATACACAGTAAAAGTTCTCACGGCAACACTCACTGAAGTGAGGACACATCTTGAGGTAAGACTAAGGGCTCGTTCACACTGGGCAAGAGGGGGCGGATTCTGATGCCGAATTCACCTCACAATGGAGGTCTATGTAGACCGCTAGCTTTCTTTTTTCCATGAGCGGTATGTTCTGGCTCACGGAAAAAAGAAATGAGCTGTCCTTTCTTAAGGCAGATTCTGCGGCTAAGTCAGCCCCGGCATCCGCCTCGCGACAGCACCCTCCGGACTAGGCCCATTCATTTGAGCCTACTCCGGAGGGGGAAACCGTGACTGTCAGAAGCCGCGACAGTGGTGGCAGGTGCATTTTGGTCCAATTCTGATGCAGCTTACCGCATCAAAATCAGGACCAAAATAAGCATGTCCTGTGCCCCGTGTGAACGAGGCCTTAGAGTGGTTTAACACTACCATTACTTAATTTCCTATGATGGAGGAGAGCAATAAATATTAAAAGACAGATGCACACACAACCCCTTTGTTGGTTGTCCATCTGCATTTGATGCAACCCGGTGGAGGAAACTGGATGATGGGAGTAGTAGTGGCATTGGCTGTGCCACCTTCTAGGCTGAGCACACTCCTCATACACCCCAACCCCACTGTGTCCCAGAGTCGGACACAGTCAAGGGGGGTCCTGCAGCACTACCGGATGGTGGTGGTAGTAGCAGTATTCCCCCAGGGAACTTCTAGTTAGGAGAGGGGACTCTCCAAACTCTCTGAGTCGGTGTGGTGGTGTTCAGAAGGGCTTTGATGGTGAAGCAGACATGACTCAGGAGTCCAGGATGCAGTGAAAACTAGGTAACTGTTTATTAACTGGAATGAATAGCAGAACCAACAGCTTGCAGATGGGGGTAGTAGTTCACAGTCCAATCCCCCTGCCTTGGTCATAGAAGGCTGCCCAGAGATGTTACAGGCTTAGGGATAACAGTCTATAACTCCTCCTCCTCTTCTGTCACTCCCAATGTAGGATGATGGGGGCTGTAGTGGGGCAGTGAGCCCTGACAGTAATCTAGTTACCTGGAGACTAAGCCTGAATGAGTTTCTCCTTTCAGGATCCTCCATTGCTCATCCTGGCACAGCTGACAAATGTTCAGTAGAGATGCACAAATGAATTCCCTGACTCAGGGCTGTCTCTGAATGAGCCTGAGATGCTGAATAATCCTCCTAGAGGCTGTACTGGTGGCCATTGAACTCCAGTCTGGGTCTTCCCTCTGCATAGCTCAACATGAACTGTGCAGGGTGGCTGCTAACATTAGACTGGATTTCAACGGTCACCGGGAAGACTATGGTCTTCCTACAATCCGCCCAGTGGCCTGTGATTGGCCAGGGCTGAACTATAGTTTTGAACCGTGAGGGGAAAAAAATAACAGGGAAAAGCTGCATTACCATGACATATAACAGTGAACATAGTTGACAGGACCAGTGGCGTAACTAGGACCGACGGGGCCCCGTGGCGAACTTTTGACATGGCCCTCCCTCCCGACGCCTGCTGAAGACCTCGACTGACCCCCCCCCCGCATTCCTGCGTGCTCTATTATGCCCCATAGTGTTCCCTGTACACAGTATTATGTCCCATAGTGACCCCTGCACACAGTATTATATCCCATAGTGGCCCCTGCACACAGTATTATGCCCCATAGTGGCCGCTGCACACACTATTATGCCCCATAGTGGCCCCTACACAGTATTATGCCCCATAGTGGCCCCTGCACACACTATTATGCCCCATAGTGGCTCCTGCACACAGTATTATGCCCCATAGTGGCCCTGCACACAGTATCATGCCCCATAGTGGCTCTTGCACACAGTATTATGTCCCATAGTGGCCCTTGCACACAGTATTATGCCCCATTGTGGACACCCATGTACAATTATTATACTCTGAGGTGTTTTCAAACCCCAGAGTATAATAATCGGAGACCCAGGGGGGATAAAAACATAAAAAAACACTGTTACTTACCTATCTCCGGCTCCGCTGCAGTCCTCAGTAGCGTCGGCCTTCTGTAATGACGTCCGGGATGTTACATGACCGGGCCCTGCGTCTCGGGTCATGTGACATCAGGAAGCGTCCAGAAGTAGGCCCGAACCTGCCCAGAGCGTGGAGAGGTAAGTAACATGGTTTTTTATGTTCTCTTACCTTTTCTGGACCACCGATCATTATGCTCGGGGGTCTGAAAAGACCCCTGAGTATAATAATGATGTCTGTGGGGCTCGTGACTAACTCCAGCCGGTAAAGGGAAAAAAAAACCCCCAGTGGTAGCGGCTGTCGCTGGGCCCCTAATGTTCCGGGCCCTGTGGCAAGCACTACCCCTGCTACCCCGGTAGTTACGCCACTGGACAGGACATACCAACATAACCTGGAGGCACAACAGACAAACACATAAAATAGCAGCACTCCAGGATGCTGCATATTCACCCCCATGTAAAAAACATGACACTTTTTCTAAAATTACAAAAGTAAACAAACACTTTTACTTTCATAGTCAATGGGAGCAGAGTCGGACAGACTGGGCGCTGCCTGTGTCCAATACTCTACTACCATTATAGTGGGACTGTAATACTGACTATAATAATGGTAGTGTGAACTTCCCCTAACACACTTGCTGACAATTACTCACTTTATTTGACACTAGCTTTTACCCGCGACTTCGTCTGCGGTGATTTGAGAATTGGGCGGACACAGACGTGTGAAACTGTAAAAGTGCTTTAAAAATTTTGGTGGGGTAGCAAATGTGATATTTTATATTGTGTATGTAGTAATACAGCCAATTTGTTGTTATTTTCGGAGGAATTTTTTTTTTTACTTTTAGCTGGTATATGGTAAAGTAGAAATGTACATACTGGACCTTTTTTATGCTCTCCGCTGCAAAACCTTTTTTTTAAAGCAGACACAGAGTCAGACATGCAGTATTCTGTGTCTGATTTTAAAAAAAAAACGGTTTTGCGGCGGAGAGCATAAAATGCTCACCACCGTTCATGGCCGGACCCGGTCTGACAGGTTTCTGTCTTCTGCATGCAGAAGATGGAAACCTAATACGGAGTGCTGAACGGTAGTGTGAACCCAGCGTCAGCCGCGCTTAGGGGCGAACTGTGTGACAACAGAAGATGGAACCGCATGAATGGAGAGCAGACGGTGGTGTGAACTGAGTGTATGGGAGCCTTGACACGGAGTGAACGTGTGTGTATTTGTGTAAAATACACGTGTAAAAATAAGACTCCTATTGACTTCAATGACATTTTACAGGCGTGTAAAAATATCATTGAAGTGAATGGGAGTCTTATTTTTACACGTGTATTTTAGCAAATACATTCAGTATGCTCCCGGCTGGCAGCGGAACAGGTCAGCTCCTGTGAGGTCAGCAGGCAGGAGCCGGTCTGCAACGTTGAAGGTAAGGGGAAGGGGTGTTTGAGGGGGAGGGGGGGTCAAGTGTTAATGCCTGCAATCCCAGTTCATTTTAATTGCAGGCAGGAGCAACAGGCCTCCGTGTGTAGTGGAAAGCGATATGTAAATGTGAGTGAGTAGAGTGAGGGCTACAGTAAGGAGTGTGCAGGCAGTTTGTGGCAGGAAATGCGTGAGTCTATAGCTGGGGTTAGGAGTCCTGCTTTTGTGAGTCTCCTGCTAGGAAGCCATGTTGTTTAGTGGCACCAAAAGTAGCCTATGTTTCAACCCCAAGGAAAAATTATGTTTGTGGAAAATTGCACGCAAATCCGTCCAGGCGTTATAGCGTGATTGAGGAACAAACATCCAAACTCACAAACATCCAAACACACATTATAATATTAGTAGGATAAGCACTGACTGACATGCTGCACTTACTGACACACTGATAAAAGCACTGAGTAACATATTGTTACAGACACTGACTGACATACTGCACCTACTGCCACAAACCTTTAGTAACTAGTATATTCTGTGAAGGAGATTTTGTCAGTTCTACACATTAGACAAGATAAATGATGTAAAGTTACTAGAAGGCATTTGCATAATATTTTTACTCTGTATGGGACAGCTTAACAAAATGTTTGTAACAGTACTTAAGAAGTTCATGTACCATTCACATTTATACATCATATGCTAGTGTTACATCTCTGTTGTTCGGTTCAGTCGGGGAAGCCGAGCAACAGAGAGGTGGAACCTCCAAAACAGCAAAAAAATAATAATCATAATAATAATAATAATAATAATATGCATACTCTCCCCGTTGCCCGGTGTCCTTCCATGTCTCCCGGATTAATCTACTCCGGCGGTGTCTTCTGGTGTTGTGCTGCACACACTGAATAGCCTCAGCAGTAATGTGACACAACACTTTTTTGCTGCATTTTTCTACAGCATCTTTTAGCTGCTTTTCGCTACATGGGGCCTTTGCCATACACAGACTGCTATTTTAAATAAAATGGTAACTGCACCTTATCTTCTCTGAAAACAACACAGAGGAAACCGAACTGTTATATCAGACAGTCTGGTGGTTGTCATACAGCATATTCATAGCAACCAGTCTGACATCTGATGCTGATCCTCAGACCAAAGCAGAATTGTGCTGAGGCTTGCTACTATGTGGGAAGGCCTTGCAGGACCATGGTTTTCCCTGTCTGCTGTTGCCATGCTAACAAGACCCTCTAAGAATAAATTTAGTTGAAAATGATAAAAATATTTAAAAATGCCAGCTGAAACTAAAGTATTTATTAGAGATGAGCGAGTAGTGAAATATTCAATATTCATTTTTCGTTTCGAGTAGCCCCTCAATATTCAACTATTCAACCGAATATCGAATTTGATCGAATATCTACTCGATCGAAAGGTATTCGCTCATCTCTAGTATTTATATGAATGGTCTAAAATGAAAATAAGTTATTTATACCTAAAGATGCAAATCAATGGAGTTGTATAGGAGTATGTATCTTTCTGTATCTACAGTCTTTCTTTAAAGATGACCTTTCATGGGTTTAGGCAGTTCTATACACTGATGGAAAGCCGACAGTGCATTGAATTCAGCGCATTGTCGACTTTCATGATTTGTGCCCAGGTGAGGAGCTATTGGTGCCGGTACTGTAGCTCTTCATCGTCAGAAGGGCGTTCCTGACAGTCTGTCAGGAACGTCCTTCTCCACAGCAGCGCCTATCGCGCTGTACAGTTTGAGCGGGGAGGAACGCCCCCTCCCCTCCTGATAACATTCATCTATGGACAAGTACTGTGAGCAGAGGGAGGGAGGCGTTCCTCCCCGGTCTAACTGTACAGCGCTATAGGCGCTGCTGTGAAGAAGGACGTTCCTGACAGACGGTACCGAAATCGATAGCTCTTCGTGAAAGCCGACAGTGCACTGAATTCAGCAGTATATAGAACTGCCTGTGACCAAACCCATGAAAGGCCCTCTTTATTCACTTTATATGTTGTTGCGACAATCTAGTTTAATGTTCTTTAAAAAAGACCAAACATTTCAAGGTATTTCAGCTAGAAATCATTAACTTTTATAATCTGAATTTGTGACATGAATTAAAGAATTTTGTCGTATGAAGCTTGTTTTCCTGTACTTTGCTCCAAGTGCAGAAAAAGAGAAGTTGAAATTCCCTACAGGTTAAAAGGAGTCAGCAGTAAATTGTTTATAAGCCAACTGTAGAGATGATTCTCAGTGGCGGATCCAGGCTTTGCGGGGCCCTGGGCAATTGACTGTGGCGGGGCCCTACTTACAAAAACCCGATATGTAGTTTTTTTCTGTCCGCTTGAAAAGTCAGACATCTTTAGGACAGGCACGGAGTGTAAAACAATGCACCCGATGTCCATGTAAATTAATGCAGAATGTCACGGACACAGCTAGTGTCCGCTGCTAATGTCTGTGCAAGATATTGAACAACATTAGCAGCGGAAACTGACGGTAGTGTGAACGCCCCCTAAGATACTCTATGTGCCTCATGTTAATAGCAATTAACCCTATCATGTCCTTCACATTAACCCCCTGTGTGCCTCACATAAGAGTTACTGATATGTGAGAGACATGGAGGTAATAATGAAGTATCTTCATGATTAGTACCCCCATATATCTCACACATCAGTAACCCTTATGGTGAAGTACACAGGGGGTTAATGTGAGGGACATGATAGGGTTAGTTTCTATTAATATGAGGCACATGGAGTTACCAAAACTAAATGAATAACTCCAAATGCCTGACATTAATAGGTATAGTAATCCCCCTCCCCCCTCCAGCCTGTACCTGTGTGTTCTATCTTTACTTTCACTTTGCTGAAGCTTTGTCTTCTCCCTCTCATGTGTGCAAGATGCAGGACGGCAGGTTCCATCTTCTGTATAGCGATAAGCTCCACCTCCTGGGAAGGAGGATCTTCCTGAGAGCGCTGAGTGGAGCGTCCTCTATCAATAGCTGCAGCTCCCTGCGCTGGCTGCTCTCTATTAGCCGATGCTGCAGGTACACAGTGTGCTTCCAACATATACTTTCCCTATACTAATAGGGAAAGTATTCCACCGACAGGGGGCCCCTGCAAGTGCTGGGGCCCTCGGCAATGGCCCTGCCGACCAACCCGACCTGTGTCTTGTTAGGTCCGGGCCCTGCCGTGGGGCCCCGCTAGGCGCGGGCCCTGGGCGGTTGCCCGGCTCGCCCGGCCCTGGATCCGCCCCTGATGATTCTACAGTTTCCAAATATGCCTCAATTATTCACCTTTAGAGTCCCATCTTCATGTAAATTGTCATTGTATTGTATGTAAATGAAGGGAAAGTGCTTTTCCCAGGAAACTAGATCTGAGACTGAAGCCCATCAAGCTATGGCATACCCACAAAGAACTAGTCCCTTCATTTTCATAGGAATAAAACAGCAATTTCCATGAAATTTTGCTCCAGAACCGAACAACGGTCCAATGAGTGGAAACTCCACTACAAACTAATGTGGTTAGGTTTAGAACCAATATGCTGCTTAGAATGGTTTCCCGAGTCTGGCAGTAATCCAAGGTTTATTTTAGTTTATGAATAGGGCAAAACTAAAATATGAACAACTCATAGACATCTGTTTTGAAATGCTTTAGAATGTCTTTCATTGTCTGCTCATTGTTAGTGGTGTATAACAAGTTATTACATTATAGTCTATGGGGTCCATGTGCTTTCAGTGCTCACAGTTTGTCAATGCGTTCAATATTCCATTCAGGCGGTCTATATTACTTTTTTTCTTTACTTCTTTGCAGCCGTTTTTGAATAAATTTGTAGTTCTTGATATGCAAATTGAGCTCAGGGAGCACAGCATCGTACCACCTGAAGAATGTCTCTGGCTCCTTTCTTCTACACCCTCTTGAATCCTCCTATTGGTCCTTTTCGTTGTGTAATGAGCAGCAAGTGACGTTGCCAAGAACAAAATCTTGCGCATGTGCTGTATGCTCCATCAAGAAGAAAGGAGAGATGGCTGGCAGAGCATATGCTGTCCGCCCAGCCCAAACCCAAAGTGGCTGAGTATACAGCGCATGAGCTAGATTTTAGTCTTGGTAACATCACTTACTGCTTGTTACGCAGAACTATAAATTTATTCAAAAACATCTGCAAAGAAATAAAGAAAAATGTGTGCCTAGAATAGCTTTTCTAAAGGCTTTTGGAACATAAGCTTATACTGTATAAAAATGCATTTCTGCAATGATAAACTTCCTTTAAAGCATAATAAAATATACAGTTACTGGGATATCATAATTTAATATGTTCATTTAATGAGGACATGAAAGGTCTGCTATAAAGGCGACATGCGCTGAATTCAGCACACTATTAGCTTTCCTGGTTTGTACCCCGGGGCTGTATATATCAGTGCTGTTAGTTTTGGCACCATCTCCACACCATCAGAAGGGCGTTCCTCCTAGCTTAGCATCATCGCTGGGCTGTAAGGTACACCCCCTCTGACTTTACTCTAACATAGCCTTGTACTGTCATTGGGACGTTCCTTACCGTCCAGCAATGATGCTGTGAGGAACGCCCCCTCCCAGTACAAGTCTATAGACGATGACGCTGGGTGGTAATGAACACCCTTCTGACAGTGGGGGCATAGCGGTGCTGAATCTAATGGCACTATCTCCTCCAGTGGGGCACATATCAGGAAAGCCGACAGTGTGCAGAATTCAGGGCAATATTGGCTTTCTAGCAGTGTATAAAACTGCATATTCACGCAGACATGAAAGGTCCTCAATAAGCAATTGGTTCCCTCTACAAGTACCCGATAAATACACCACAATGGTTTTCTCAGTGACATTAAAAGGGTTGTTCAGGATAAATTAAAACTTTACCCCTGCGCTAAACCCCCTCCCCCCGTTTCTAATTTACACCCTTTAAAAAAAAAAATATTTTTTCCATACTGCAAAAAGAAACAGCGTTCTATTGCGCATGTGTGGCTTCTGCCAGCGTTCTATCGCACAGCCACCAGTTCTGGATCTCAGGTGCGGGCAGAAGAGGAGGCAGTGGTACCCCAAAGTCATCTCCAGGATGACAAGACAGGAAAGTATTATGGAGTGGGGAGAGGGTTGGGGGACTGAGTTAGCTAGGTAGGTAGATAGGGATTTTAGTTAGTGGGCTAGCTAGGGAAACGGGGGGTTGTGAGGGAGGAATTGAGAGGAGGATCTGAGTGAACTGCCATGTATCATTGTAGTTGTAGACTAAGACAGTAGGAAACAAATGTAGAGGACACCAGAGAAAGCCAGAAATCATTCAAAATACTGTGAAAGGTATTTGGAGCACTTAGTGCTATTAATGGGTTAAAAATAATCCATTTTTTTGTTGTTGTTTGGTTTTTTTTATGAAAGAGGAGAATAAAATGTTCTCAAACCTAAAAGGATCTCATATGATTAAAGGGGTTCTCCCATCTCAGCCTTTCAGCCAGGCTGTATGCAATGTCTGCTTATCACTTCCTGTATTCTTCTCCCTCCTCCCCCCTCCTGCTGTACAGATTCTTGTACAGAACAGACTCCGTGTTATTTGTGTGTTTAGAGAGAGATAACAGACCGGGCTTTATCAACAAACTGCAATTATCTAAACGGATTGCCCTGCTGGCACTGAGTAAGTGACGTCACTTGTCCCATCTCCCAGGTCCGTGGTTATAGCAATGCTGTGTAAACAATGGGAGGAATAAATTCACATAGCAGGCAAAGAAAGCAGAATTTCTAAAGCAATATGTTTAGGAAAAGTCTTCAATTTACATAAGCTACCAGTATAGATAGGATTGTTAAGATGGGACAACCCTTTTAAATGCAAAATATTTGGTCTCTACCCCTATCTAAATTTTCATGAGGTAATAAAATAAGGATCTCATTGTAAAACGTAAAATCTAAGCTTTTCTCAGTGTAAGAATTAATGTTTTAGCCTTATTCCTATGCAGTGGAAACCCACAGAAGAATGCCACAGAATGTAGATTTCACTTTGTGCATATCAAAATACAGCATTAATCCACATCACAACAGAACAGGCTACAAATCCCCAATAATCTCAATATTTTAGTTGATATTATTCTTCTGCAAATACAATTCTCTGAATCTCACCCCTTGATGAAGACTTTATGTGCAGAACCTGCACAAAAATTCTGCAACAAATACACCAATAACTAATACAGCCTTTGAGCCTTGCTGAGGTCACTACTGTATGACTGAGCAATGACCTGTAGAGCAAGTTGAAAGGATATCAGTTTAGCGTTGACCTTACACATGTACTCTGTGTGTGAGGCTTGTTAGTACATTTAGGTTAGAGCTACATGCACCCTTTGTGTGACCAAAGATGGCACTTTCAATAACAGCTATATAGCAGCATAATAAATGTGAATGGGGTTGTGTTGAAATCTGCAGGTTGACTTGACTGCAACAATGCAATTGCAAGAAAGCCAACCTTACTGGATTTTTTGCCAGACAAATATTGCAGATTCAGTAACAGGACCAGCTCCAGATTTGTTTGGACGCTTTTGGCAACTAAGCCTCAGTGGGCCCCTTGGTGTCACGAAGTCGCAGTATGTTCCTGTAAAATACAGGAACTCACTAAAAAACACGTTTTACAAATAAATTCTTCAATGTCTTTCACAAAATGCAAGAAAAACACAAACAAAATGACCTGTGAAAGACCAGCCTAGGTCCTCTTCACATGGGTGGCTTTGATCTGTGAGATACAGACTAGATATTGGTTATATTTCCCTGAATGATCACTAAGTTGGGACCCAGCCTTGCAGCATCATATTCATGTACGATGTTAGAAAATGTGATTACAGTATAGGATAGTACAGTCACAGGGAGGCAGGGACTCCTGGAATCATGGATAACTATTAGAGATGAGCGAACAGCGTTCGCTTGAGTACATGTTCGATCGGATATCAGGCTGTTCGAAATGTTCGGTTCGAGTCGAACACCAGGTGGCAAACTCACAAAAAATTTGATTCCCCTCCCACCTTCCCTGGCGCTTTTTTTGCACCAATAACTGCGCAGGGGAGGTGGGACAGGAACTACGACAACGGAGGCATAAAAAAAAAATCAGAAAAAATAATTGGCTGGCTAAATCAGGTGACCTCCAATTTATACGAACAGTGGATTTAATATCCGGTTCATATGAGACTGTGAACTATGTGACTGTGAGACAGGGATAGATGTACTGGCAGGGTTAGCTAGGGATTACCTTTATTTAGGTGGGAATGTTACTCAAACAGCTCTTTGGGGCTCTATCTCATCGGGATCCCTGTCAGCTTGTGATATGCGCGACCTGACTTTTTCCCATAGGAATGCATTGACCAGCATTGATTGGCCGAATGCCATACAGAGTACAGCATTCGGCCAATCAACGCTGGTTCTGCCGGAGGCTCGTCTGTGAGGAGGCGGAGTCTAAGATCGGACCAGAATGGAGACTGCTGTGGACCAATCTTAGACTCTGCCTCCTCCGCCAGAACCAGTTTTGGTTGGCCGAATGCTGTACTCTGTATGGCATTCGGCCAATCAACGCTGGTCAATGCATTCCTATGCCGAGAAGTAGCAGATGTAGCTCCCGCATATCACAAGCTGACAGGGATCCCGATCACCGGAGATGAAGCAGAGCTGAGTGTGCGCTGAACCCTGCTGCACACTCAGCTCTGCCGAGATGCAGCAGAGCTGAGTGTGCAGCAGGGTTCAGCGCATCTCTGATGTAGCAAAGCTGAGTGTGCAGCAGGGTTCAGCGCATCTCTGATGCAGCAGAGCTGAGTGTACAGCAGGGTTCAGCGCACACTCAGCTCTGCTACATCTATGATGCAGCAGAGCTGAGTGTGCAGCAGGGTTCAGCGCACACTTAGCTATGCTACATCTCTGATGCAGCACAGCTGAGTGTGCAGCAGGGTTCAGCGCACACTCAGCTCCACTACATCTCTGATGCAGCAGAGCTGAGTGTGCAGCAGGGTCCACATCTCCGGTGTAGCAGTGCTGGCCGTGCGCTCAGCTCGGCTGCATCTCCGGTGTAGCCGAGCTGAGCGCACGGCCAGCACTGCTACATCTCGGCATAGCAATGCATTGACCAGCGTTGATTGGCCGAATGCCATACAGAGTACAGCATTCGGCCAATCAACGCTGGTTCTGCCAGAGGAGGCGGAGTCTAAGATCGGTCCAAAGCAGTCGCCATTCTGGTCCGATCTTAGACTCCGCCTCCTCACAAACGAGCAGAACCAGCGTTGATTGGCCGAATGCTGTACTCTGTATGGCATTCAGCCAATCAACACTGGTCAATGCATTCCTATGGGAAAAAGTCAGCTTCCGCATATCGCAAGCTGACAGGGATCCCGACGTAATACAGTGACATGCATCCCCTGCTGTACCAGTTGCATTCCAGGGTTTTGGCATCATTTCCTGGAGTGTCATAGTGGACTTGGTGACCTTCCTGAGTCGAATAGTGGTTTCCCCCTAAACAAGTATTTATTCCCCATAGACTATAATGGGGTTCGATCGAACAGTCGAGTATTGAGCGGCTACTCGAATCGAACTTTGAACATTTCACTGTTCGCTCATCTCTAATAACTATGATCCTGGGGATCTGGGTCTTGGCTCAGTGTTCAGTCATGGAAATGCAACCGACATCTGGTCCATTTCTCATGGAATGAACCTGTCTATATGAAGATGGCCTAAGACCCTTTCAGCAGTGCTTGTAAGCCAAACCCAGGAGATGGTCAAACACAGGACTGGTGCAGATGTTTCCATTATAATACGGTACATAGCTCCAGAAATTCTCATCCCTACATTATACATCACTCAATGGATGATGCAGCGTTAGCATTCCCTCATGCTGCACATGTAGCACCTTCCACCCACAAATTAATAGCAGCGTAACTGCAGTAAATTCATTCTATATGCCCACACAGTGCTTTTCATCATGACAGTGATCATCTTAAAGTTTTTCCTTAAGAAAATGCAATGATAACCTCAATTTTAAAAAAAATCGCAGGTCTTGTTTAGTCAGGTATTAACAAAATAAATATACAAAATTATATTATTTTATATAGTTATGATAAAATGACATTCAGAAAAATGAAAATATACATTTACCTTGGATACATATACAAGGGAAAATAACATGTATACAAGTACTAAATATTGTGGCATATTTTATACTATACATTGTATTTCTACTTCATCTATGACATGATAGACACACCTATGAGCATTAATGGTATAAATGAAGAATACACTTACTTTCCCAGTGCTGTCTACTCCCAGGATGTGGTCTTCTATCACCTCACAGTCACACCTACTAGTTGAATGTATGAAAGTGCCCTTGAAGACTTGTTGCACTGCATCCATGGCAGCTGAGCAGTAGTAGAATCAGCAGCAGTAGGAGGATAGCTCCAGGTTCTGCAGCACACAGTAGTCTAATGCCTAAGAGCCTTGCTGTATCAGCACTGATATAAGGAGGAGGCGGAGCTCCCTGCACTGCACCAATGACTTCTCTAGTTTCATAGCTGACACTGATTTATCCTCCTTCCTCACAAATGGATGTCAGTCACCTGCAAACATTAGGCTTCACAATGTTTGCTCCATATATAGTTTCACTTCAGGAACCTGCTGCACAATAGTCTACATCCTTCTCTTCTCTCAGGAAGCTGTTCTTACCTGTCTGTAAAGATATAATAGCTATAAAGCCTGTTGTCAGGTATATTTATCTGTACATCTAAAGGGAAAGGTCATGTAAAATAGCTGTACTGAAGTGTAATAAAACCAGATGCCTCTGAAGTTCAAAGAGCAGAAATTGCATTTTACTTAGACTACTGTAAATGACAGGATTGGCCACGAGTATTGCTCTCAGTAGCACACGTGGTGCAGAACAGTAGTACCAGCCACATGTAATATGGAGGCCCATACTACAGCTTTCGCCATTGGACCAAGGAGTTTCATCTTATTCCCCGGATTGCTTGATGTGTTCCCAAGGTGGTGGTTTCAGCATGTTCTTCACAGTTTTTGTTCACAGAAATTCACCATGATGGCTACCAGAGGGACTGTCATTCATTTCATTGCCCCCTGTTGTCCCAACAATCCCGAGTGTGCTTCTGTAAGTCCGGGCCAGCAGGTAACAAGGATCCGCGACTAGGAGACAGACGCACACTGGCAGGTATATAACACAATTTACTTATGGAAAATGGGAAGGAATCAACAAAATAAAACTAAGTTACATATAACAGTATGAGGATAACGCACGCTATAAACTGGCCCTAGCTGTCCCTGAGATACTTGTACGGTACCGGGTTTATACAGTCTCTCTCAGCTCTCTGTGGTGCTCCCTCGATGCAGGCCTGTCCAGGAACTCAGCAGACTCTGTCTTGCTTCTGTCTTGGGTGAAGGTCTGAACAAAGTCCAAGGCACAGTCCGGCTTTAGTCTCCAGAACAATCTCCACAACACTGCCGCTTTCTCCAGTCAATCTCTGCAGTGCTTCAGGCCTTCTACTATGGCCTACAGCAGCAATGGCCTCTCACAGGTCCTCACAGCACACACTCTGGGCCCACACCACGCTGCTCACGTCACTTCCTCTGGACCGCACCATTTACCAAACAGAACAGGGTGATTATTGTCTCACAGTAGTACAGTCCCAGGCTATATTTCTTCACACCAGTAGATGGCAGCAAAACACCACTGTTAAGACAATAGGGGCTACTACTGACTGCTACATACCCCCCCAAGTCGAATGTTGGCAGTCCCTGACAACAATAGCCCCATCAACACATTTCTGTAATCGCAATGTTGTGATGTAACGATGGACCGCTGGCCAAACAAACTCATTCTGGGCATAACAGTGCCAGGCTTGGATCACGTTGCTGGAGCCCAATCCATTCTTGGTGGGATGGGCCCAGGAAGGGAGCTACTTGAGTTCCCAGTATTTCGCTCTGTCGAGCAGTCACCACCTTCTGGGAAAACTGGGTGAAATCAGGTACCTCTGTTGATTCTAATTCTTGATCTATGTCCCCGACCGGTGGTTGGGTGGTGACTCGGGACAATGCATCGGCATTCTGATTCTCATTTTTGGAGCGATATTTCACACTGTAGCGGTACTTAGAAAGTCGGGCCATCCACCGTTGCTCCAGGGCACCTAGCTTTGCATTATCCAAATGTGCCAGTGGATTGTTGTCTGTCAACACTTGTACTTCTGCCCCGGTGAGGTACCCCGCAAACTTCTCAGTCATTGCCCACACAAGGGCTAATAACTCCAAGCGGAAGGAGCTGTAATTAGCAGGGTTTCTTTCAGAGTCTCGTAATGACCGGCTGCCATATGCGATCACTCTTTCTTCTCCATTCTGGATTTGGGAGAGTACTGCCCCAAGACCATATTGGCTGGCGTCTGTATAAAGCTGAAAGGGTAGATGGTAATCAGCATATGCCAGAATTGGAGGGTTGGTCAAAGCATCTTTCAGAGTTTGAAATGCTCTCTCTTGTTCGATACCCCAAGGCACGCATTGAGCCTTCGGACCCCTAGCGGTATTCCTCAATAGCGCATTCAGTGGTTCAGCTTTGTGTGCAAAGTCTTTCACAAACCGCCTGTAATATCCAGCAAGCCCTAAGAAGGCACGGACCTCTCGTAGGGTGGTAGGAGTGGGCCAGTCTCGCACAGCCGCAATCTTCTCACTGGATGGCTGCACTCCACGTCCTGATATTCGATGTCCCAAATATTCAATTTCTTCCTGTAACAGGCGACACTTACTGGGCTTCAACTTCAAACCGTGCTCTCTCAGTCTCCTAAAAACCTGCCCCAGCTTCTGAAGATGATCTTCGAATGTAGCGGAATAGACAATGATGTCATCAAGGTAAATCAGAGTGAATTCGAAATTGAAATCGCCCAGACATTTCTCCATGAGCCGTTGGAATGTACCCGGGGCATTGGTCAGACCAAAAGGCATACGGTTGAACTCATATAGACCCATTGGGAGGATGAAAGCCGTCTTCCCTTTGTCTTTCTCACTCATGGGGACCTGCCAGTAGCCACTTGCTAAATCCAGGGACGAGAAGTAACGGGCCTTGCCTAAGGCCGTAAGCGATTCTTCAATACGGGGGAGCGGGTAAGAGTCACGTACAGTGCAGGAGTTCAGTCTACGATAATCCACGCAGAACCTTAAAGATCCGTCCTTCTTTTTGACTAACACCACTGGTGCAGCCCAAGGGCTTTAACTCTCTCTAACAACTCCATTCTCCAGCATTGAATTCAGCAGATCTTTCACTTCTTGGTACTGTTGGGGTGGTATCTGCCGATATCTCTCTCGGATGGGAGCCGCATCTCCAGTGGGTATTTCGTGATAGATTCCCTGTGCACAGCCAAAGTCATTCTCATGTCGTGCAAATGAGGCCTTGTGTTCTCCTAGCAACTGGTCTATCTTTCTGACTTGATCAGTGGTGAATCGGGAAACATTTAACTTCATCCGTTCCCGCAGCAACCGCCCTTCTTCATGGGAGACAATGAGCCCTTCTGCTTCTGTGGACACGGTCACTGACCATTCCCCCTTCCCGGACGGGGTCAGTTCTAAAGGTGTCGCCTTTCGTATTTCAGCTGGGACAGCATAGACCTTGGCAAGGAGGCTACCTGGAGTCAGATCTAAACTCTGGTTATGGGTATTGACACACCGCACCAACACTCTCCCCTGGGTTACCACAGACAAGGAGCGAGCCACAAGCACATTAGTGCACCCGCTCTGGTTAGATAATGGGTCAATCATGACAGAGAGGCCTTCTAATTTCCGGGTGGTGCCCAGTGGGAGCGATATAATAGTCTCTCTTTCAGCTGGTAGTGTTATCTTGGTGTGATGAGGAACAGTAATACAGCCCACGGGCTGTTCTCCACTGGTGGCTCTCTGTAGTCCACACATCCTTATTAATCGCTGTAAGGCAGCCCGAGTGGGTTGGTGAGCAGTAGCTTCTCTCCAATAATTATGCCCATCTCTAGCAAACAGCAGGTGGTCCATGTCCTTCAGAATATTCATCCCTAAAATTACGGGGATCTGTTTATCATAGCCCTCCTGGACTACGATAATACCTCTTCTGCCTAAGTCTCGGCCGCATGTGTTCACGTCCATCCAGACTACTCTGCATACCGGGACAGGTAGGTTATTGGCTGCCACCACACTCACAAACATCTCAGGGTCATACTGGGCAGACTGTTGGAAGTACCGTTCATAACATTCTCTTCCCATAGTGGTAACCTGTGATCCCGTATCTATCATTCCAGTAACAAGAACATCATTCATCTTGACCTGCAATACTGGGCTTGCTGCAATCAGTGTATCATCAGGGCTCTTAACTTCCTTCACTCTTTTATTCCCTTCTAACGCATGCCCCGCTGCGCTGGAACCTTCTAGTTTAAAGGCGGCTGTCTTGGGAACTTGTCTGGGCATTTTGCAGCGACATGTCCCAGTCTTCCACACACCCAGCACTGGATCTCTCGCCGAGGTGGTCGTCTCTCTGGGCCCCCTCGGTAGACCCAACGTTCTCGGTCCTGTTCTGGGCCCCCTCGGTAGGCCCCTGACACTCCACTCTCAGGTACTTTATTCACTCTTCCTCCTTCATAGCCTCTCTTGGCCTGCTGTGCATAATCTTCGCAGCGCTTTGTTAGGTATTCTACTTGTACCTGTAGTTTCTGAATAATGGACTCCAGGTCTCTGGCTTTTCCTATAGCTGCTGCTTCAGCCCCTTGACTTAGTGTGACACTCTGTCTCACCTGTGGCTCTGTCACTTTACTATTCGCACGGTAAATTGCCTCCACCCGTATGTCACTGAAGGTAGATTGTGGCCGTCTCCTTATCTCATCTTGCATTGCCTCTGCTATGATCTTGTCACGTATTCCTATGACAAACTGGTCTCGGAGAGTACGGTCATAGTCGGCTATAGCGTTGGTTCCCCCTTTTTCCCTAACGTCATTGAGTAGTTCTTGTAGGGCATTGGCATACTGAGGGAGAGTTTCAGTTTCTGACTGGGTTCGCTGAAAGAACCTGACCTTTAGGGAACCTAATGATGCTGTCTCTCCATAAATGGTCTCTAACAAAGTCACTACTTCATCAAATGTCTTTTTCTCATTAGCTGGTTGTAGCCTGACAGTCGTCTTGGCGTCCCCTGTCAGCGTCAGTGTGGCTAACTGTACTATCACATCTGGTGCAATGTCATATATCTGCTGCAAGCCTCGTATCTGATCTGCCCATTCAGCTACCGTCATATTACATCCATTAAATTTTGTCACTTGGCTCATCACTGAGCCCGGTGGCACCATTCTCCTTTCTGGTAAAACAGCTACATTGGGACTATCAGCTGGGGCGCCTGAGCTTGACCCGGCAGAGGTTCCCTCTTCCCTGTCCGACATGTCTCCTGAGCTACGGATCCTGCCGACTACGCCAAAATGTAAGTCCGGGCCAGCAGGTAACAAGGATCCACGACTAGGAGACAGACGCACACTGGCAGGTATATAACACAATTTACTTATGGAAAATGGGAAGGAATCAACAAAATAAAACTAAGTTACATATAACAGTATGAGGATAACGCACGCTATAAACTGGCCCTAGCTGTCCCTGAGATACTTGTACGGTACCGGGTTTATACAGTCTCTCAGCTCTCTGTGGTGCTCCCTCGATGCAGGCCTGTCCAGGAACTCAGCAGACTCTGTCTTGCTTCTGTCTTGGGTGAAGGTCTGAACAAAGTCCAAGGCACAGTCCGGCTTTAGTCTCCAGAACAATCTCCACAACACTGCCGCTTTCTCCAGTCAATCTCTGCAGTGCTTCAGGCCTTCTACTATGGCCTACAGCAGCAATGGCCTCTCACAGGTCCTCACAGCACACACTCTGGGCCCACACCACGCTGCTCACGTCACTTCCTCTGGACCGCACCATTTACCAAACAGAACAGGGTGATTATTGTCTCACAGTAGTACAGTCCCAGGCTATATTTCTTCACACCAGTAGATGGCAGCAAAACACCACTGTTAAGACAATAGGGGCTACTACTGACTGCTACACTTCCTTAAAAAGAGAAGCAATGATTGGTAAAAGATATTGAACACTGATTTTAGGAAAACTGATAAATTGCACCTCATATTGCAATCAAAACTGTAAGGGTGTGTTCACACTACCGCCGCTGTCCACCCAGGGGTTTCCTATTCATTGGAATAGGTGTTTAAAACCAACCACTGGTGTCTGTATGCGGCCTCTCCACCTGGAAATCAGACACAACGTCCTGCATGTACGAATTTGTGTCCGAGGAAAAAAACTGTTTCAAGGTGGAGAGGCTGAACATGGACACCAGCAGTTAGCTTTAAACACCTATTCTAATGAATGGGTTTTACAGTTGACGGCCAGCAAGCCGTCCCCTGTCCAGTTTCCCGGGGGTTTAGGACGGTAGTGTGAACAACCCCTAAGAAATGATTACTCACCTAGCCATGCTGTAGCTTTGAGATAATAATGTCCCTTGCCTGTGTATTATGTTACATCCTTTGTTTCAGTCTTGTTCCTGATTGCTACTCTTGACCCTGGGCTTCAACTGGGCTTTGTCACTGGATTCCTGTTTTGTTTCACCATTGGGTTTATAGATTGTACACTCCTGCCTTCTGGCAACCTGACAACCCATTGCTGCATTCCTGACAAGGACATTCTATACCTTTCATGGGTTAACGTTAAAGAACCCTGCACCCCAAAATAGCCAGCACTCACCAATCTGAGTATAAAGTTCTATGGTGAAAAACAGAACAGTACAATAAAAAGTTGTTTTTCTATACGTGTCCAGTGATATTAGCTATACATGCACCTGGTTGTAAGGCAACTGGATGTAGCAACAGCACTCCCCCATTACCCCATTTGTAATAACAAAACAGAACAGCTAAGGGTGGGTTTACACCTGCTCTCGGTCTCTGCTTTCAGGTTTCCGTCTTCTGCCAGAGAGAAAGTGGACAGGAGATGGAAACCCGGCGGTCAGTTTTCAAACCCATTCACTTAAATGGGTTTGCAAAGTGACCGCCCGTGAGTGTCTTCTGCCTCTCCACGGTGAAACAGTTTTTTTTAACCGGACACAAAATTCTCTATGTCCGACTTTGTGTCCGGTTAAAAAAAAAAAAACGGTTTCGCCACGGAGAGGCAGAAGACGCACACAAGCAGTCACTTTGCGAACCCATTCAAGTGAATGGGTTTGAAAACTGACCGCCGGGTTTCCGTCTCCTGTCCAGTTTCTCTCAGCAGAAGATGGAGACCCGAAAGCGGAGACCGGGCGCAGGTGTGAACCCGCCCGTAGCCCCATTTCTCATCCACGAGACAAATATCGAAGTGACTAAGGTTTTCTTCAAGATTGTCTGGCACATTGAGTAAGTTTCACTTCCGTTTAAGTACATGATTCATTTCTATTCATAAAGACTTGCTCCTTAAGAAGCTGTGTGATGATAAATTGCTTAGTGTGAAGCTACAGGCATGTCACTCCACGCATTGCTGTATACCTATATTTTCTATGTAATATCTTACTGTAATCAAACACATTGCTTTCTATCTAGTTAGAATATCCCTTTCTAAAGTAATTTCTGCTCCAAATTGACCAAATAAAGGGTTGTCCAGGAATAAAGGTCTGCTTTGTTTTTTACAAATATAGTGCCACTCTTGAACATGGGCAATGTCTGGTATTGCAGTTCATCCACATTCAAGTGACAAATGAAGGATGCAGGCTTATGTGCTCAGCTTTTTCTTTATTTTCAGTACTACAGTTTTACAAACATAAAGTATCTTATACCCTTTAAATTTTAACTTTTTTAAAATTGTATTTCTTTTCTTTATTTTTCTGTTATGTTTGATATGTGTAGCGTACTGGCATATCAAGAGCCAAAGCCAATCTCATATCTAATGTCAATTTTGCAGAAGAATCAAGTGCCACATATATAATGTGCTTGAAGCTGTGAATACAGTGATAGTTGATAGAACATTTGGAACATTTTGATCTTTATCCATGTTTAGCTTATACAGGTACTATGGCACTATCTACACTGTGTGAAATTTTTAGGTAGGTGTGAAATGCTGCAAGGTAAGAGTGCAGTTGGAAATAGCGAATACACAGTGAATACATGTTCACATAGTTTGAGAGAATTCGGCATGGAGATTATTCCACACATTTTAGAGAACTAGCCACAGATCTTCTGTTGTTATAGGCTTGCCTAAATTCTTCCTGTCTCCCCATGTTCACCCAGAGAGGCTCAATGTTGAAATTTGGGCTTTGTGGGGGCCATATCATCACTTGCATTTCACTCCTCCAAAGGGTGTTCACTCAAATATTGATGTGATTTAGATTCCTTTTTTTTTATTCACTCAATTTTGTTAATCATTAAAACTTCAAAGCATTCTTATTTTGCAATATTTTTTCTACAACTGTCTAAAACTTTTCACAATACTTTATATGCTAGGAAAGTTTGTGAGTTTGGATGTTTGTGTGTTTGGATGTTTGGATGTTTGTTCCTCAATCACGCAAAACCCGCTCCACCAATTTGGCTGAAATTTTCCACAAACATAGTTACTACACTGGATTGCGCAATAGGCTACTTTTCATCACAATAGCGCACATACGTTTTTCCCAGGACCCCCACAAAACCCAAACTCACATCACTATCTCTGCAATCTCACACTTTGGACCATAGCAAGCCACAAAATTCATATTACCCTCTACAGCAGAGGTCAGCAACCCCTGGCACACGTGCCAAGAGTGGCACTCCTGCCATATTTCACTGGCATGCCAGCAGCACAGGACCTGCAAGAGTTAAATGAAGTCCAAGTCTCTTCAGTGCTCTGCTAGAGCTGAGGCATAAGGACACTCCCCTTTGAGAGAGGTGCAGGAAACCCAGGGGGTGGAGCTTAATCGCTCAGGTCTGTGCCTGCTATAGTGGTCTGCATCCTGCAAAGATTCCCCGAGGAGGAAAGGAAGCTGCTAGCAAAGTGAAAGTAACAAGCACACAGGTACATAGGATTACTATTATCATTAATGTAAGGCATTTGGGGTTATTAGTTTAGTGTTAGTAACTCCATGTGCCTCACATTAATAGGAATAAACCCCATCATGTCCCTCATATTAAACCCTGTGTGCCTCACATTAATAGGAATAAACCCCATCATGTCCCTCATATTAACCCCTGTGTGCCTCATATAAAGGTTACTAATATGTGAGACATATGGAGCTACTAATAAAAGACCTCAATAATGAAGATACTTAATTATTACCTCCAAGTCTCTCACATATCAGTAACTCTTACACAAGGGTTAATGTGAGGGACATGATGGGGTTAATTGCTATTAATAAGAGGCACATGGAGTTACTAAACTGTCATGCACAGGGCCAGACTTTATGTTGCTTGCTCAAGAGTATCCTGTGCCCAAAACTTACATGTACTGGCGGAAAATATCAAATCATACCATGTCGTATATCGAAGTATATTCACTTGAAATACATCTGTCCCAAAGACACTATGTACAGTTTCTCAGGACACCGTATAGCAGCTGAAATACAAATTAACTTCAACACAAAAGTCTCATGTATTCTCAGAATTACAGCAAAAATAAGATACAAAGTTACATTTCATATCCCATACCTCATACACAGTACGAAAACCTTAACAGCTAGTTTATTCATAAAAAACAGAATAATAACTAGAGCAATTTAGTCATATTGACTATACAGATGACTAAATTAATTATTTAGCCTGCAAGAATGACAGTTATAAGCTGGGATCACACAAGCGCTCTATTCAATGTTTCTGTCCCCGAAACCGCTTAAAAAATGCTGAAAAAATGCTTTTCTCTTTCATTTTTTGCCCTATCCGGGCAGAAACCCAGTGAATTCCATTATAGTCTATGGTGTCCGTGGGTTCCACAGGTAACCGCTTTTTTTAAACGGATTGTGTTTTGTTTTGGGGGTCCCCAAGCCAACTTCCAGAACAGAAACCCAAAACCAGTTTTTAAAGAGGACCTTTCAACTCCTGGGGCACATGCAGTTTTACATAATGCTAGAAAGCCAACACTATGCTGAATTCGTCTACTGCGCTGTACTGTGAGTGCCTCCCTTCCCTCTCCTCACAGTGCTCGTCCATAGATGAGTACTGGGGGGGGGGGGGAGGCGTTCCTCACCGCTCAGCGTCATTGCTGGGCGGTAAGGAACGCCCCCTCTCACAGTACAGAGCAATAGTCAGAAACGCCCTTCTTACAGCGAGCCGGGCCCCGCTGTTAGGAGTATTTAGGTTCTTTAATTTCTAATTTTCTTACCTGGGGAGATTTTGGCTGCGCAGTGTCTGGGGTGGCATCCTGGTGCTGCGGGGTTGTCCTGTCGTGAGTATTGGTGCACACCTTCTGACTTGCACGTGCGCACTGATGGTAGGCAGCTTTATCTCCTGGTTGATTAGTCTGTCCTCCCATTTGCACCTGGGAGGAGTGGTCTCTACTCTGTATTTAAACCCATGCCTCCCATGGTTCTGTGCTGAGTGTCGCTTTTACAGAGCTAGGCCTTAGCAGGAGGAGTAGGTGGTGTTCTGGGATAGAGGAAGTTCCATGGTTGATTTTTGGGAGGTTTGGGTGAACGAGTTGGTTTGTGTGTTTTCCCTTCTGTGTTCACCAATCCTCCCTCTGTGTATAATTGACTGTGTGAGTGAATTGCCTTATCCTTTGATTTCTACTCAGTTTCCCTGTGTTTGTTTCCTAGTGTACGGTTCCTTCCCATATTGGTTTGGGGGAATCCTTTCCCACATTTTTCCTGTGTGCTGCTTGTGTTGTTAGTCAGTGCACACCCTTGTCAGTCCCTGTCAGTAGCAGCTTCACTTGTTCGTTAGGGGTGACCCCCTTTAGTCTCCAGTCCCTAGAGGTCTTATAGGGCATTCCTTCTCCCACTTCCCTCTAGGCCTACGGAATCAGTGAGAGAGGAGCTGTCGGGGTCAGGCTTAGCCTGAGTACAGCCGACCCACACCCGTGAGGCAGGGACCGGGATAGCTAGTGGGAGTAGTGCAGGGCGAGATTCCCTACTGCTATCCCTTAGCCCCGTTGCAGCTACCTGGACTGACATAACAGTACACTCAGCCGGTAAAAAAAAAAAAAAAAAAAAAAAAGGTTCGTTTGCATTATGACGGACCTGAAACAGTTGTACCAGGCGGTGCAGCAGATCTCCACTGAGATGGAGGGGATCAAGCTACGAATGGATGCCATCCAAGCTTCTGGCGTATCTCAAGTACAGCAGTTGGCTCAACACACAGCCTCTCAGGTGGAGGGCATACAGAGGCAGGTGAGTAGCGCCCCTGTGGGTCGGCCTCTGGAGCCAAAAGTCAGCTTACCTGAACCCTTCCGAGGTAAGAGGTCAGATTTTTTCCGATTTCAAAAGGACTGTCTTTTGTATTTCCGGCTACGGCCGTTTTCCTCCGGTTCTGAGGTACAGAGAGTTGGGATTATTATTACTTTATTGAGAGATGATCCCCTCATCTGGGCACATTCGTTACCAGCCGACTCAGCTTGCTTACTAACTGTAGAGGCGTTTTTCTCCACAATGGGGTTACTGTATGACGACCCAGACAGGGTACGCACGGCTGAGTATAACCTACGACGTGTGGTGCAAGGAGATCACGCTATAGAGAAATATTGCACAGAGTTTCGTAGGTGGGCAGCAGAAGTACATTGGAATGACCCCGCTCTACTTAGTCAGTTTGAGACAGGGCTCTCGGACCAGGTTAAAGACCATCTAGTTTCTCACCCTGTTCTGGGAGATCTAGATGAGGCCATGCAGCTGGCAATTAGAGTTGGACGGCGCCTCCGGGAGCGTGGAGACAAGAGTCCTGGGGGGCTTAGCCCTCCTCAATTCTCTGTTATTAGAGAGGACCCGGGGGACCAACCCATGCAGATTGGGGCCACTGTGCGAAGTGCAAGACCCAAGAGTGAAGGGTCCCGCACAGTACGCTGTTTTGTGTGTGGAGGGATGGGACATGTAGCAAGGGTATGCCCCTCCAGAGAATGGTTCGCCAAGGAGAGTAATAACCCCAGGTCTATTGAGGGTAAAGGGAGAAAACCTACTAAGGAGGGAGGTGTGCATATTTCCTGTACTCAGACTGCCGGGTTGACCCTTGAAGGATGGGTAAATGGGCAGAAGTGCCGGATTTTGGTTGATTGTGGTTCGGCAGTCAACCTTATTGACTCAGAGTTTTGTGAGCAATTAAGGGTGAGTCCTTTGGTCTTGGAGTCTCAGATACCGGTGTGGGCTATTGATAAGACCCCTCTACAGCAAGCTGTCATCTCCAAACAGGTGGAGGGTTTGGAGTTTATTGTGGGTGGCCACAGGGAAGAGATTGACTTGTTCTTGTTGTCTAAGTTACCAGCACAAGTAGTTTTGGGGTGGCCCTGGCTGAAGCAGCATAACCCTATTTTCAACTGGGAGACCGAGTCAGTAGTTTCTTGGGGGCAGGGGTGTAATGGTCGATGTCTGCCCATATCCGTTATGTCTTTGTCTATAGACAATTTGCCTCAAGAAATATGTGAGTTCAGGGAGGTCTTTGAGTAAAGGGCAGCCAAGACATTACCACCACATCGCACCTATGATTGCTCGATTAAATTTATACCTAATGCAGTGTTACCCAAGACAAGGTTGTACAATCTCACTATTCCGGAGAGGGAGGCGCTCAAAGAGTATATTGAGGGGAGTCTAGAGGTGGGGCATATTCGCCCATCTAAGTCCCCAGTAGCAGTGGGGTTTTTTTTTGTAAAGAAGAAAGATGGAGGGTTGCGCCCTTGTTTGGATTTTAGGGAGATTAACAAAATCACGGTGCGGAATCCCTATCCCATTCCGTTGATCTCGGATCTATTCAGCCAGATTACGGGAGCCCGCTGGTTTAGTAAAATAGATTTACGTGGGGCGTATAACTTGCTGAGAATCAAGAAGGGGGATGAGTGGAAAACAGCGTTTAACACACCCCTAGGACACTTTGAGAATCTTGTGATGCCTTTCGGTCTAACCAATGCGCCTGCGTTTTTTCAGAATTTTATTAATGATGTACTAAGTGCCGTCATAGGGAGGGGGGTTGTGGTCTATCTGGACGATATACTCATTTACACCCCGGATTTGGAGGCTCATTGGGAGTGAGAGAGAGAGGTTTTAGATCTCCTGAGGGTTAACCAATTAAGTGCTAAGCTGGAGAAATGTGTGTTCGCGGTCAATAAATTATGTTTCCTTGGCTATATCCTATCGGACAAGGGGTTCGAGATGGACCCTGAGAAGGTCAGGGCAGTCTTGGAGTGGCCGCGACCCGAGAACCTAAAGGCGGTCCAACGGTTCTTGGGGTTCTCCAACTATTATCGCCAGTTTATCAAGGGATTTTCTGAGGTTGTGAAACCTATCTCGGACTTGACTAAGAAGGGGGCTGACTGTGCTAAGTGGTCGCCAGAGGCGCTAGCTGCGTTTGAAGAACTGAAAAAGCGATTCTCGTCCGCTCCCATTTTGAGACAGCCGGATGAGAGGTTGGCCTTCCAAGTGGAGGTGGATGCCTCCTCGGTGGGGGTGGGAGCAGTACTTTCTCAGGAGTTCGAGGAGGGTACGCATCCCTGTGCCTTCTTTTCTAAGAAATTCTCTGCCTCTGAACGGAATTATGACATCGGAGATAGGGAACTACTAGCAATAAAACTAGCGTTCGAACATTGGCGTCATTTCCTGGAGGGGGCCAGAAGGCCAGTCCAGGTATTTACTGACCACAAGAATTTGATTTATCTTGGGTCGGCGAAGAGATTAAATGCACGGCAGGCCAGATGGGCTCTATTTTTTGCGCGGTTCCATTTTAACGTGACTTATGTGCCGGGTTCAAAGAATGTTAAGGCTGATGCTTTATCCCGGTATATGTCGACTGAGGAGGAACGAGAGGCGCCTGCCACTATTCTTGGGGATGGAGTGGTGGTAGCAGTATTGGGCGCGAAATTGGAGAAGGCCTTGATCGAAGCGCAACACGCTGCACCTTCCAAGATACCTAGAAACAAGCTTTTTGTCCCAACTACTCTCCGACAAAGTCTCCTGAGGGAGTGTCATGAGTCGGTTCTTGCTGGTCACCCGGGGGTTTCAGAGACCATGAGATTGGTGTCTAGGAATTTTTGGTGGCCAGGGTGGAGTAAGGAGGTCTTGCAGTTTGTTCAAAATTGTTCGGTCTGTGCAAGAGCCAAGGCGTCGCATACCCGTCCCCACGGTCTTCTACATCCATTGGAACCTCCTAAGGCACCTTGGACTCATCTGTCTATGGATTTCATCACGGGCCTTCCGGTGTCTAAGGGTTTCACGGTCATTTGGGTAGTCGTTGACCGCTTCACGAAAATGTGCCATTTGATCCCGTTTTCCAGGCTGCCATGTGCCAAGACACTATCTGAGGCGTTTATTAAAGAGATTGTAAGGTTGCATGGTCTTCCTGAGGAGATCGTTTCGGACAGGGGACCGCAATTTGTGGCTAAATTCTGGCGGGCTTTTTGCAGCAGGTTGGGAGTTACACTGTCGTTTTCCTCCGGGTTTCACCCAGAGTCTAACGGACAAACAGAGAGGAAGAATCAGGATGTGGAACAGTTTTTGAGGTGTTTTGTTCGAGAGAACCAGAATAATTGGGCTGCCTTTCTCCCCCTGGCAGAATTTTCCCTAAACAACCACGATTCCAACGCCACAGGTACCACACCTTTTTTTTGCTCCGGTGGTAGACATCCTGTTTTCGGAGTATTTTCTTCCATTTCTTCCCCAGTTCCGGAGGAGGAGCTATTTTCTAAAAAGCTGCAAGGGGTATGGTCCTGTATCCGAGAGAATCTGGTGCGGGCGTCGCACCAGGCTAAGGTCCAGGCGGATAGGAAGAGAGGAGAGTTGCAGTTCTTCCCTGGTGAGATGGTTTGGTTGTCCACCAAGAATATCAGGTTGAAGGTTCCTAGCAAGAAGCTGGGTCCCAGATTTGTGGGTCCTTTTAAGATCATCAAGATGGTAAATGAAGTGGCGGCGCAGCTGCAACTACCTAAAAGGTGGAAGATAAACCGGGTCTTCCATGTCTCCTTGTTAAAGAAGGCCAAGAAGGGAACGTCTCCAGTTAAGGTTCCACCAGTTTCTGAGTCCGGGGAGTATGAGATATCCCGAGTTCTGGATAGCAAATATGTTCGGGGGAAGCTATGGTATCTGGTGGCATGGAAGGGATACGGTCCTGAGGATAATTCTTGGGTACTGGAGTCGGATGTGTCAGCTCCCAGACTCGTGGAGAAATTCCACAAGGAGTTCCCGAAGAAGGATGCTCCTAGAGAATCCGGAGTCTTCTCCTTGAGGGGAGGATCCTGTTAGGAGTATTTAGGTTCTTTAATTTCTATTTTTCTTACCTGGGGAGTTTTTGGCTGCGCAGTGTCTGGGGTGGCATCCTGGCGCTGCGGGGTTGTCCTGTCGTGAGTATTGGTGCACACCTTCTGACTTGCACGTGCGCACTGATGGTAGGCAGCTTTATCTCCTGGTTGATTAGTCTGTCCTCCCATTTGCACCTGGGAGGAGTGGTCTCTACTCTGTATTTAAACCCATGCCTCCCATGGTTCTGTGCTGAGTGTCGCTTTTACAGAGCTAGGCCTTAGCAGGAGGAGTAGGTGGTGTTCTGGGATAGAGGAAGTTCCGTGGTTGATTTTTGGGAGGTTTGGGTGAACGAGTTGGTTTGTGTGTTTTCCCTTCTGTGTTCACCAATCCTCCCTCTGTGTATAATTGACTGTGTGAGTGAATTGCCTTATCCTTTGATTTCTACTCAGTTTCCCTGTGTTTGTTTCCTAGTGTATGGTTCCTTCCCATATTGGTTTGGGGGAATCCTTTCCCACATTTTTCCTGTGTGCTGCTTGTGTTGTTAGTCAGTGCACACCCTTGTCAGTCCCTGTCAGTAGCAGCTTCACTTGTTCGTTAGGGGTGACCCCCTTTAGTCTCCAGTCCCTAGAGGTCTTATAGGGCATTCCTTCTCCCACTTCCCTCTAGGCCTACGGAATCAGTGAGAGAGGAGCTGTCGGGGTCAGGCTTAGCCTGAGTACAGCCGACCCACACCCGTGAGGCAGGGACCGGGATAGCTAGTGGGAGTAGTGCAGGGCGAGATTCCCTACTGCTATCCCTTAGCCCCGTTGCAGCTACCTGGACTGACATAACACCCGCGGCCCGGCCCTAACAAAATGGTCCCGGTCAGCCTCGGCATAGACAGAGCCTCTGGGGGCCCCCCGGCACTTGCCTGTCACGATTCCAGCTCATCGGCGTCCGTCCGCCGATGAGCTGGAATACATACGGGATTAAAGCAGGAGCTGTGAGCTCAGCTCCTGCTTTAAAGCTCCGGCCCGGCTTGCGTGTGTAGGCGCGATGACGTCATCACATCACGCTTACACACGCAAGCCGGGCCGCAGCTAAGCAGGAGATGAGGTCACAGCTCCTGCATCGCATATGTGACTGGAGAGAGGAGCGTCGGGGGAACGATGGAAGGTGAGCGATGGAAGGTGAGTGTAAGTGTTTGTTTGTATTAAATATTAAGGTGGAACATAATGAAGGGGGCCCATGAAACTGGGGGGCAAATGAAGGGGAGGGGGGGAACGGCATGACACTGGGGAAGATGAAGGGGGTGGGGAGAGAATGGCATGAAACTGGGGACAAAGATGGAGGGGGCCCAAAGAAACTGGGGGGCAAATGAAGGGGAGGGGGGAACAGCATGACACTGGGACAGATGGAGGGGGGGAGAACAGCATGACACTGGGGCAGATGGAGGGGGGGAGAACAGCATGACACTGGGGCAGATGGAGGGGGGGAGAACAGCATGACACTGGGGCAGATGGAGGGGGGGAGAACAGCATGACACTGGGGCAGATGAAGGGGGGGAGAACGGCATGACACTGGGGCAGATGGAGGGGGGAGAACGGCATGACACTGGGGAAGATGAAGGGGGTGGGGAGAGAATGGCATGAAACTGGGGACAAAGATGGAGGGGGCCCAAAGAAACTGGGGGGCAAATGAAGGGGAGGGGGGAACAGCATGACACTGGGACAGATGGAGAGGGGGAGAACAGCATGACACTGGGGCAGATGGAGGGGGGGAGAACAGCATGACACTGGGGCAGATGGAGGGGGGGAGAACAGCATGACACTGGGGCAGATGGAGGGGGGGAGAACAGCATGACACTGGGGCAGATGGAGGGGGGGAGAACAGCATGACACTGGGGCAGATGGAGGGGGGGAGAACAGCATGACACTGGGGCAGATGAAGGGGGGGAGAACGGCATGACACTGGGGCAGATGGAGGGGGGGAGAACGGCATGACACTGGGGAAGATGAAGGGGGTGGGGAGAGAATGGCATGAAACTGGGGACAAAGATGGAGGGGGCCCAAAGAAACTGGGGGGCAAATGAAGGGGAGGGGGGAACAGCATGACACTGGGACAGATGGAGGGGGGGAGAACAGCATGACACTGGGGCAGATGGAGGGGGGAGAACAGCATGACACTGGGGCAGATGGAGGGGGGGAGAACAGCATGACACTGGGGCAGATGGAGGGGGGGAGAACGGCATGACACTGGGGCAGATGAAGGGGGGGAGAACGGCATGACACTGGGGCAGATGGAGGGGGAGAACGGCATGACACTGGGGCAGATGGAGGGGGGAGAACGGCATGACACTGGGGCACATGGAGGGGGGAGAACGGCATGACACTGGGGCACATGGAGGGGGGAGAACGGCATGACACTGGGGCAGATGGAGGGGGGAGAACGTCATGACACTGGGGCAGATGGGTGGGGGAGAACGGCATGACACTGGGGCAGATGAAGGAGGGAGAACGGCATGACACTGGGGCAGATGGAGGGGGAGAACAGCATGACAGTGGGGCAGATGAAGGGGGGAGAATAGCATGACACTGGGGTGGATGGAGGGGGGAGAACAGCATGACACTGGGGCAGATGAAGGGGCAAGAATGGCATGACACTGAGGCAGATGAAGGGGGGGATGGCATGACACTGGGGCAGAGACGGGTGGGACATGAAACTGTGGGCAGAATAAGGGGGAGAATGGCATGAAACTGAGGACAGAGATAGAGGGGGGGACATGAAACTAGGGGTAGATGAAGGGTGTATATGAAAATGGGGAGAGATGGAGGGGGGACATATAATTTAACTGTAGGAGGATTATACTGTGTGGAATCACATGAAAAATTAATGAGAATGGGCGGAGTCAACATAAAAGTGGGCGGGGCCTAATTTGCTGCGACGCGCTGCGCGTAGGGCCCCGCCAAAGTCAATTGCCCAGGGCCCCGCAAACCCTGGATCCGCCACTGGTGAAGAACTATGGTACCGGCACCTATAGCTCTTCACCGGGGGCATAGAACGAGTGTGTATAGTGCACTGAATTCAGCACCTGTCGGCTTTCTAGTGGTTCATTACTCCGCATGTGCCCAGGAGGTGAAAGGTCCGCTTTAAAAAAAAAAAGCCCTGTGGTCCTAGGACCACATGTAGAGAATTATTTATGAAATGAGTGGAAATTCTGACCAGTCAGATTTCAGCTGTGTTACAAACAGAAGCATGTTGCAGGTACTAATTTAGGGTTAAGATGATTGGGGCTAACAGGATGTATAGGCAACATACTGTGGCTAGCATCTAGCAGAAAGAAAACTGAGGAGAGATGCTCAGAATTGCAAGGACACCAAACAAATCTGGTCATATGACTCAGGTAGTTGATCTCTTGGGAGCTGCTTCACATTTTATATTCAATAATTTGCATACATGGCAGTCTAGACTTGTTTACTCATAGTAGTCTCATAGTAAGCTACAAAGTGCACTCACCTCTAAAAAAAAATAACCCTAGCAATGAAGTATTGGTTACACTAGCATATGCTTTGTCCATGTGGTCTTTTTCTACGAATTACACAGCATTAATGTCAGTTTTTCTGATATGTCAGGAGATGTTAAGAATACGTTGGTTTGATATTTTCCATGAAATTCTTTGCAACTTGTAAAGCAAATAGCTATCAAATGTAGGCTGAAGCAAAAGGGGATGAAAGTCTCATATTCTTCACCTTCTCCAATATATGTTATGCTTGCTTTAAGATGCAGATGTTTCAAACATGCACCCATTAGAATACATAGAGATTCTGCAATTTAATGGGGTGATCCAAGACTTCTGACTTTTCCCTAATCTAAGTCAAATCATCAATATCAGGCAAAAGTGAGAATTTCTTTTTTAAGGGTTGTGGCCTTTAAAGGGGCACTATCAGCAAAATCATGCTGATAGAGCCCCACATATGCGTGCATAGCCTTTAAAAAGGCTATTCAGGCACTGTAAAAGTTATATTAAACTACCCCCCCATTTTAAAATAATAACCTAAAAAAGAATGTGCTCTACTTACGGATCGTGCACGCTGGGCGGGCATTCAGGGTGTGTCTTCATCTTCTTCCCCGCCTCTTCTTCCTCTGAAGTCCTCCGGTCCCGTCCTCCTCCGGCGCTCGCTCGCGGACACTGATATTAAAAAACGGCCTGGGCACATGTGCAGTAGCATGCGGCTTCTACTACAGCTACTGCGCATGCGCCCAGGCTATCACTGTCCGTTCGCGAGCGCTGGAGGAAGACGGGACCGGAGGATATCGGAGGAAGAAGAGGCGGGGAAGAAGATGAAGACACACCCTGAATGCCCGCCCAGCGTGCACGTTCGGTAAGTAGAGCACATTCTTTTTTAGGTTATTATTTTAAAACTGGGGGGTAGTTTAATATAACTTTACCGGTGCCTGAATAGCCTTTTTAAAGGCTGTGCACGCATATGTGGGGCTCTAGCAGCATGATTTTGCTGATAGAGCCCCTTTAAAAAAAAAAAAAAAGGGCACAGTTCCATTTATCCAGATCCCATATAATATTAATCTTTTTAATAATTTAATAAGAAAAAATTGCTAAAGCTTTATCTTAATATGTTTTTTTTTTCCATTAGGTATGGTTTTTGTCACATACAAAGGTCCCTCCACACAGTACAATGTCCCATAGCAGTCCCTCCACACATTATAATTTCATACCCTCCACACAGTATAATGATTCACAGTGGCCCCACCACACAGTGTAATGTCCCATAGTGGCCCCTCCACACAGTATTATATCATATAGTATCCCTTCCACAAAGTATAATGTCCCCTAGTGGCCCTTCCACAGTATAATGTCATATAAAAGGACTCCACATAGTATAATGTCACACAGTGGCACCTCAATATAGTATAGTGTACTATAATGTAATGCCCATACTGGCACATGCACAGGGTACAATGTCCCACAGCGGACAGTATAATGTCCCATAGCGGCCACTGCACACAGTATAACGTCGTATAGTGGCACCTGCACACAGTATAATGTTCAATAGTGGCCCCTGAACACAGTATAATGTCCCATAGAAGCCCTTCCGTAAAGTATAATGTGCCATAGCCAGGGCCGCCATCAGGAATTTTGGGGCCCCATACAGCCTAAGCGAGCGTTGTTAGCAGGCAGAGAGCAGATAGGGAGAAGACCTGCTCTCTGCTAAACGTGAGGGGCGGCCGCTGGAGCAGCGCTGCGTCCACAGGGCCACCCCAATCCACCGCTCGCTTCCCGTGCTGGGCTGCCGAGAGGGTGACGCTAAGACAGTCCAGGACAGCTTGCCCTGGACTGGCTTAGGTCAGCAAAAATGCCGCCCTCCCCCGGGGCCCCGTCATAGCACCGCCCGAAGCGGTCGCTTCAGGTCGTCTCATGGGAGGTGCGGCGCTGCCTAAGGTCCGCTATTTACGCCACTGGAACTGTACAATACTATTGCAGCTTGGTAGAAGAATAAACCTCCTACTGATACTAATAGAGGCTATAGCTCAATCAGTAGGGTAACAGATTTGTATGCTCTGTTCAAATTGCAGTAGATATCTAATGAAAAGAAATGAATATAGTTAAACTTTATCCCCTTCCTGTTGTAATCATTTTTCAATTGTCGTTTTTGACTCCCTGCCTTCCAAATCCCATAACTTTTTTTATTTTTCCATTTACAGGACCCATATGAGGGCTTAATGTTTGTGTGACAAATTGTAATTTGTAACAGTACAATTTAATATTCCATATGATGTACTGCAAGCATTGCATGGCAACTGGCAAGCAAATCCTTTTGCTTGTGCAGGTACCTGTGGCAGGAACACACTAAAAGTTCTGAGGATCTTTTAGATTCCAATTAGCTTTTCACTCATCAGATTATAGATCAGAAGCTGTGCATTTAGAACAGAGAATCTGTTGCTGTAGGGGAGCCCTGACCCAATATCTGCCTCTGCTTGGCAGACACTGTGCATTAGGAACTGAAAATGGTGGGTGATTGATTTGGGCATCACTAACCCCCCCAGTATCATGTACCAATTCCAAAGCAGTTGTTCTCAGCCATGGCACATATCCCCCGAGACTGCTTGGCGTACTTCCTGGGGTACATGTACCACAGGTTGAGAACCACTGGCATAGACCATTTTTCTTGGTGGCAGGTTATTCTTGCAGGTTTTCTTATTCAAGTTACTACATGCTCACCCTATGGGTAATTGGCATAGAGGTAATATTAGCTGTGCTCTATAAAGTTGTTCTGGTTGATGATTTATAAAGATATAGTTACTAAAACTTCACCCCATCAGTCTCTGTAAAGCCAGAGGATTAAGGGAAGCAGGCTTTTTTAAAGGAACTGTAGCAGAGGAAAACAAGGAATCAAGATAACAAGCAATATATACAGAAGATTCTCTACATTATTCAATACTCAGTACTTTGCAGGAGAACATCTTTAGGGCCCCTTTACACGGAGTTACACTCCGTGTATTCTTTACATTTAAGGGCCCCTTCAAACGGAATTACGCTCCGTGTATTCTGTACATTTTACACATGTAAAAATACACGTGTAAAATGTAGTTAGCCATTGAGTTCAATGGCATGTTCAATGGCATATAACACGCGAAAAAAGACACGCGTTATACGAACATGCCATTGAACTCAATGGATAACTACATTTTACACGTGTATTTTTACACGTGTAAGGGTAAGTTCACACGATGTAACATGCCGCGTGATGTGGCACGTATACGGCGTGTGAGACTTTGCGCGCCGTAAAAGCTCCCATACGATCCAGGCTCCCACTGAAATCAATGGGAGCTTTTACGGCGCGCAAAGTCTCACACGCTGTATATGTGCCACATCACACAGCACGTTACTCCATGTGAATGGACCCTTAAAATGTACAGAATACACGGAGCGTAACTCCGTGTGAAGGGGCCCTCAAAGGATTTGCTTTTCCATTCCTGTCCATGACTTGTATCTGATATTGTGATTCAGGCCTATTCACTTGAATAGGGATTAGAGATGAGCGAGTACTATTCAAAACGGCCATTTCGAATACCACGCACACATAGGAATGAATGGAAGCGGACGGCACGCAGACTTTGCCGGCGGCTGGCCGCTTAACCCCCTGCGTGCCGGCTGCATTCATTCATTCCTATGGGTGCCAGCTATTCGAAACGGGAGTTTCAAATAGTACTCGCTCATCTCTGATAGGGATGATCTGCAATGCCAAATGCAGTCCGAGGATCCAAGTGGATCCATTATTGGAATGGCAGCCTCATAGTACACAACTCAAAAATTTCAACTTCCAGCATAAATGGGTTAAGAAAAAACAAAAACAGAGCCTTTGAAACCCCTTAGTGACCAGTCTGTTTTGGATCTTAATAACCAAACCTTTTCTTGAGTTTTTCCATTTTCACAAAAACTACAACTTCTTTATTTTTCTATCAGTGTGCTTGTATGAGAGCTTACTTTATGCAGGACAAGCTGTAGTGTTCAATGGCACCACATGGGCTTACATATATCTCATTCATCTGAGCCTGAAGAATGAGCACCTCGCTTCTTTTTTCCAGGAGCCGGAAGAAATGGCTCCCAGAAAAAAACTCCTGAGCGGCTCCCATTGATTTCAATGGTCAGGATTTTGATTGGTCAGGATTCAATGGTCAGGATTCACAGCCATACACGCGAGCGCAGCGGACGGCTCACGAACACTTCCCATTCGCTTCAATGGGAGCGCTCGTAACGCCGTCCGCTGCGCTCGCGTGTACGGCTGTGAATGAGTATTTTTACAAGCCTGGCGTAACTCCATGTGCATGCAGCCTAAGGCTAAAACCCAAGAAACTGCAGATGTTGTTGTTACAGATTTTGCTGCCATTTTTCGAGGCAAAACCAGGAAACAGGGAATGTATTGCCTACATTATGGAAAGTGTATAAGAAGATTAACATTTGCTTGCTCCCCTTCCCAAATCATTGAACTGTTAGGGTGCTACCACAAGGTGCTCTGGGCTGCGTGCATTTACTGCAAAATACATAAAAATTTTTGCATAAAATTCTGATTCAAAGTAGACCAGCTAAAAGGTGATATAAACTTAGGCTAAACAGACTAACACCAAATGTATCATCCAGCAATGGCCACTGTAATAAATCTAGAACATTTTCAGACTGCTTGTCTAAGTTTAGACTAGTTATTACTAAATCTGGGGCACTGTGGTTGTAAAGGCTGTTGGGAGATCTGAAGGCTTTAATTGTGAAAGAAGCTATGGATCTATGTATTTGTACCATATTAGTAAACCAATGTTTTCACAAATGCAATGCACACAGTCCTACGGCTTGGAAAAATAGGCCTAAGACGGTGGCCAGTCTCTCAGGCCATTCCCCATTTCTAGTCCCAGCTCTGCTCTGGTCACAGTTTCCCCTGGTCATGGTGGCACTCCCTAGTGTCTGACCCCTGTCTGATCATCGGGATGCTCTTGACCTGCTGTCTTCAGCCCTCAGCAATGATGTCACAGATATGGGTTTCGTCGGCTTCTTTATACATCGTGATGCTGCCCTGACCCACGTGACATCTGTGACATCATTAAAGAGGCCCAAAAGACAGCAGGAAGTCACACTGGAGGTCATGAGAGGTGAGTAACACTGTTTTTTTATGTATCATCATTTCCCTCAGGCCGCCGATTGTTATACTCCAGGATCTAAAGAGACCCCAGTATATAATAATAGCAATTTCAATTCAGACGTATTTGGTCCTAATGGAACCACCAGGTGAGCCTTGTGAGATCCATCTTGCAAGGTTCCCCTGGTGGATTTGTTCTCCTTCTGCCCTCTAGGGGGCATCGTGCATTCCATATCATGTCACTGACAGTAAGTAGTGCCTGTTACCTGCTGGGGTTACTCCAGCAGGTAACGGCCTATTTAAAAAAAAAAAAAAAGCAGCAGGGCCCACAGAGCCCCCTCAGGTTCTAGGCCCATCTGTTGCAGTGGTTGTTACACCACTGGCCTGTGCTACTCTTAGTCCCAAAAATAGTAGTCTGGATACTGCTTTATAGAGATTGCTGTCATCACTGAGCAGTGGCCATGTTTTCCAAAAAATATATTCCCTCCTTCCTTTCTTAGGGTTTTTCTCTTCTGCAAGCTCCCACAAGAGGGGCAGCCTGCTGTAGGGATTAACTGCAATGACCTTGTCAGAACTCCAGCTTTATGGTTCTTTCAATTCCAACAAACTCTGCCCAGACTTTGGCCACCACAAGTTTTACCCTTGTTCTCTTTCCTTTTGAAAAGAATGTAGTCAGGTGGATTAGCAGAACTTTACAGTGAATTGAGGACTATGAACCACAGTCACCTTTAGCACTGTTTGCTCTGCAAGCTGAGCACTTTTTTTGTGCATTTTCACATAACTGAGGTAATAAACGAACGGTCATATGCTTGTCTTGTTATCAAGAAAGAAACATCTGCTTAAGATGACTGCTGTCTATTAACTTTTGACTTCAGAGGTTTTTGTTTTTATTGAAGATCTGTGTATAACAGATAGATAGGTCAAAGTATGGTTTACTAAAGCCTGCAGTCAGTAGTAGAGTTACATCCCTGGAGCACAGTAGGGCATGCCTGATTTGTCAAGAGACCCCAGCCTTTTGAGAAATCGGGCACTTGCCTGAGCGCCAGAATAGAGATCAATACAGGCGTATATTTCCTGTGTGACTTGAGTTATAATAAAGATGTTGGGCCGAGGCATCTCCACCTTGGCCCACCCTGCTTTGCCCACATGTAATGAAAGAGGCGAGCAAGGTGCAGAATGGGGAATGCCAGATAAGAGACGAGTATGAAGGCACCGCGCTGACTCCTGAGTTTCGATAATATATGTAGCTTTATTGTAATCAGTAAAAACACACGACGCTATAACAGCATTTCGGGGTTTTTCTCCTTTTTCAAGTGGGATACAAACAAACCAAAGGTCCCTATGTGATAAAAACAAAATAATAACAAAACCAGATTTGTCAATCTGGTGTTACATAAATAAATGATTAAAAGAAAAAGAAAAATACATAACAATGTTTGGCTCCATCAATTACCAGGTATTGCAATACAAAAAAATGACATAGATCATGCGCTATGTTATTGATAATGAGTGAATCGCACACAGCAATAAGATAGTGATACATAACATATATTTGCTAATTTGTTGCAAGAAAGGGGCTTGTGCCAAATGTGCCCCATATTATCACAATGTATGCCTGTAAACCATTGCAGCTATAATGATAATTTAACCCTAATGTCCGGCATCTTTGACTTCACCCATTTAGTGAACAACACACAGTTACATACCTCCCAACTTTCAAAGTACAGAAAGAGGGACAAAATATGCGGCGCCCATAGCGCACCATGGCAAATTTAGCTCCTGCAGCTTCTAAATTGACTCCTCCCATTTCAATCCATTTCTCTTTATGCTCCCCACAAAATAACCCTAATATTATATGCCCCCACATTATAATGTTCTCCTAAAATTGACCCCACAGTATAAAGTCTCTCTCCTGATGCACCCACAGTTTAATGTTCCCATCCAGCTGCCCCCACTATTTAATGTCTCTCTTCAGCTGCCCCAGGTTAAACTGGGGACAACTAGAGGGGGACATTAACCTGTAGAGTTAGCTGGTAAGGGACATTAAATTGGGGCAAACAATGGGGGACAATAAAATGTGAGGGCAGCTGGAGGGGGACATTAAAGTGTGGGGTTAGTTGGTGGGGTACATTAATTTAGGGGCAACCAGAGGTGGACATTAAGCTGGGGGCAACTAGAGGGGGACATTAATGTCCTCTTTCAACTGCCCCAGTTTAATGTCCTCCTCCAGTTACCATTAGTTTAATGTACCCCTCTAGTTACCCCCAGTTTAATGTCCCCTTCCAGCTGCCCCACGGTTTAATGCCCCCTCCAGTTGCCCCAATTTAATGTCCCCCACCAGCTAACTCTACAGTTTAATATCCTCCTCCAGTTACCCCCATTTTAATGTTCTCCCCTAGCTACCCCCTGGCTTTAATGTCCCCCTCTAGTCTCCCCCAGTTTAAGGACCCCTGCCCTCCATCAGATGCCAGTAGAACCCAAAAGCTCCTGTCTCTCGTTACCCATGGCACCCCAGGGACTCCTATCCCACCCTCCCCCAGCCTCCTCCAACATACAGTCCCATGTAGATCCATCACTTCCCCCAGCCTCTCCGGATGCAGATGACTTGAATCCGGGAGGTACCTCCTGCCGACTGGGACTGCGGGGCATGACCCTGAATCCGGGAATGTTCCACAGAATCCGAGACGGTTAGGAAGTATGCAGTTACGTATGATTTAAAAATGTCAGTATTTTCTTAAAAATCAATCAAATTAATGACTTTCACTTTTCAAATTTATCTCTAGTTGATAGCCTTCTTCAGTGCTTCTTATCATTATTATAACTTATTATTATAACTTATTAACAAGGCAGCTGATCTTTCATCATGTGACTGATGGCCCATATTACTCACTAAACAGCACATCCTATCATGTGCATCCTGCTACAGCACATGCTATGATCACCGGACTGCTTTTTAAATAAAATAAAAAAATTATATTCTATTTTTTAAACTTTGAAAGATTTATTTATTGCTTATATATCCCTTGCAATATCCAACAGCCTGTTTCTACTTCTACCTTCCAACGTCTGTACAGGTTCAATTTACAAAACTACATAATGCACTAGAAGATGCTCCATAATTATTATTTAATGGACAATACCAGTATTTACTATGACAGACATGTCAGGTGAGTTGACTGATTCCCTAATACTTATGTATTCTCTGTGTTACGCTGGGTTCACACCTGCGTTTGGGGTCTCCGTTCTATGGTTTCCATCTTCTGCATGCCACTTAGGTACTTAGGTTTCCGTTTCCTGCCTAAAACACAGGCAGGATACGGAAACCTGCAGGAGACTTTCTCACCCATTCATTTGAATGGGTGAGAAAGCTGTCCGGCCGTGCGCGGCGGTGAGCGTTTTGCGCTCTCCGCCGCGAAACCGGATTTTTTTATCCGGACACAGAGTACTGCATGTCCGACTCTGTGTCCGGATTATAAAACCCGGTTTCGCGGCGGAGAGCGCAAAACGCTCACCGCCGTGCACGGCCGGACAGCTTTCTCACCCATTCAAATGAATGGGTGAGAAAGTCTCCTGCAGGTTTCCGTATCCTGCCTGTGTTTTAGGCAGGAAACGGAAACCTAAGTACGGAGACCGGGTCGCAGATGTGAACGAGCCCTGAGTCTGATCAGTGCTATAGTCACCTGTATATTCTGCAGTTTGATGATGAAACTAATACTATGTGGTCACTATGTGACGGTACTTTTGCAACTTACATAGTGATAGTATACACCTATCTTTAAGATCAAGCAAAGTAAAACTTTCCTCAGTGTGCACTGGAGATTGAGGAGGCAATATTGTATGTGAGCTGGTAAGGTTGGTGTGCCATTGCTGCTTTTTATTCTTATTCCAGAGCTAGTTGTCATCCTCTAGGGATAACTTACTTTCATGGGAAAAAAATCTCTTCTACTTACATGCCTAATATATACTCTGGAGACATTATAACCATGGTCAGGATTATACTCATGCACGTACAGTACACGTAATAGTTTCATAGAAAATATTATTATGAATGTGACATTGCTGAATTATCCTGAACATTATAGTGTTACTATAGTAAAACAATTTGATCAGATATAGCTATAGGAGACATAGGTGTTGCAATCTCTACCTGGCCCTGGAGTCTGAAAGTTATAACATACAAGCAAACCAGCAAGAACACACAAATTTTGCCTAGGAATCCAAGAGCTTTGAGTTCCAAATCTAAATACAGTTAGTGAAACTATAGTATTTGATTTGCTGTACATAGTAATAAAAATCTAGTGACTATTCACTTCAGCACAGAGCAGAATGTTCCAACTAGGGTTGCTTTAGCCTTAGGTCAAATACATAGCTCCCAACCGTCCCGCATCCTGCGGGACAGTCCTGATTTTAGACTGCTGTCCCGTGGTCCCACATGGCTTACCGCATGTCCCGCTTTGTCCCTGAAGTGTTTTACTTATTGACAGACTTTCCCCGGATCACCATCCACTCTTATAAAAGGTAAAAGGTTGTAACTGGGATAAGAGCAGGTAGTGATAGGGGGGAAAGTTTGACTCCTGTATTCAGAAGGACCTCTCAGACATCAGATGGTCACATGACTAGGTAGGCGTGTCTTTGTATCCTGTGCAGTCCAGGAAGAGATGGAGAGATGTGTGGTCTAAGGTACTGGTGGAAGGGGGGGGGGATGCGTGATGCAGGGTGGACTTTGTGTGTGGGTAGATGTGGGGTGCAAGGTTGACTGTGGGTGTGGGGAGAGATGTGGGGTGCATGGGTGTACTGTGGGGGGATGTGGGGTGGATGGGTGTACTGTGTGGGGGAGATGTAGGGTGCATGAGTGTACTGTGGAGGGATGTGAGGTGCAAGGATGACTGTGTGTGGGGGAGAGATGTGGGATGCAGGGTGTACTGTAGGGTGCAGGGTGTACTGTGGGGGGATGTGGGGTGCAAGGTTGACTGTGGGTGTGGGGGAGATGTGGGGTGCAGGGTGTACCCAATGAGAAATGGATGTGAATGGGCGGAGTCAAAGTAGAAGTGGGTGGAGCTAAATTTGCTACAGCCTGCCCTCATTTTGTCCCTCTTTTTGTCCTTTAAAAGTTGGGAGGTATGAAAATAGTGCATCTGCACAAGGTCCTGTAATAATGGAGTCCCTCAATTTACCAGTATCAAGCAAGACAGTTCTGCATTTTGGCTGCTGTCCCGCTGTGTTGGGCAGCAAGTACTAATTTCATCTCTGTGTCCTTAGGACACAGATAAAGTTGAATATCAGTCAGGCTTCAGGTGGATGATGTCTGTGGCAGGGACACGCTATGAGAGCTGAGTCGGGGACATCATACAGCCAGAGTCTGCAGGCATCTCTGTCGGAGCAGAGGAGAATAACTTTTTTTTTTATATGTATGCAATTTAGTGCATGGTCACTAAGGGGGCATTATGTGGCTATTTGAAGGTACATTAAATTCTGAGTGGGGTGTCCACTTCCAAAACCTTTGAACATGGCCTACTAATGTACTGAAAAGGCCAGGATTACAACATAAGCACTAGGCTTCAAAACCAAGTGATACATTCATGATCACTACATAAACATAAAACCATTAAAAAAACAATAAACAGCAACAAGGTGAATTACTCCTTTTTACATTCCTCACTTTTACTTTTTGAAAAGTACACTTTGCACGTGAGCCACATTTAATCTTGAACGGGAGTCTATCACCTCACCCAAGTATATTCAACTACCACCACCGTATTAAAGAGCACACTGCAGTCATAAACATCATACCTTTGTTATCTATGTTACTTTTGTCAATATGGAGAAAATCTATTTTGAAGCCTTAATGAGGACCTTTCACCATTTGGGGCACATTTGTTTTTATACACCGCTAGAAAGCCAACAGTGTGCTGAATTTGGCGTACTATCGGCTTTTACATTCTGTGCCACCGGTGAAGAGCTATCAGACCCCTACTACCACCCTGTGCAGTAAGAGTTGATCCTCCCACTGCTGCACCTACTTGAGCAGTAAATGCAGTGTTCCCAGGGAGTTGAAGGGTTACCCCCAGTGCACCATTGGCCTTAACTCCATAGGGGAAGCAGTGCAATACACTGCTGACAAATAGAAACTGTATCGGAAAAAATTTACATGTTCTATCTTTGTCGATTTTTGATGACAGAAAAATAGACATGAGAATAGACCCATAGACGCTCAAGAGTTTTATAGCAGCCATTATTCAGTCATGTAAATAAGCCCCTTAAACAGACCCATACATCTTTTGCCTTAAACAGGTTTTCCAGAACCATGAAATGTAAGACCTATCCTTACAATAGTGTACAGCCCTTTTATACGTCTTAAAACATACATCAAAGTGCTATGACTAAGGAACATGTAGTTGTGAAGCAGGTTATCAAACCAGCTCAAAGCTCAGTGTAAGCTGTTATCAGAATCTTATAAGGCTATAAATGTTTTGTGCTTTCACAATTTTTACCAATATTTTTTAGATTATATGTGATATAATCTAAATAAATAGTCAAGTTACTGTGTGTATATTAGCATATTACCTTGTGTTAATAACACACTTTATATCACACTGCCACCTAGTGTGCAACATGCAAAAATGCAACTAACATTACATTACTGGCATTATGTTCCCTACAATGTACTGTGAATGGTTATATATTGATTTCCTGGTAACAGAATCTCTTTCATAAACACATAATGAAAAATGTTGCAGTTTCATAATATACTTTACATACTTTATACTTTGTATATTTTATAGTAGTTTACCCTACCTTGTTGACACCTGTAATGACAAGTAGTTATATATTATATACCAATGGTACTTGGTGCAATACTCAAGACAGGATTTATGAATTAAACAGAAAGCTGTGTTTATGAGCAATCCTACTGGCTAGTAAATGCTCCATTCTTTAGAAAAAAAAATGTTACTATAAGTCTGCAAATGAGTCTCAAGTACAAAGGGACATGCCAGGTCCTAATCTGAATACAGGCTCCTTGGAGGCTCTAACATGCCCTCATTGTACTTGACCCTCATTCGCATATTTTTTAAAAATTCTAAAGCTGAATGGCTGCAGCAGGCACTGTTTGCGGGTATTAACCCTCCATGATGCCATTTTTGAACGCCATCCCCCGGAACAAGATCCAGGACTGGGAATCCATTCACCTGACAGCCAGGATCCTATTTAAAGGGATTCTACCATTAAACTTCCTTTTTTCTAATGAACACGTCGGAATAGCCTTAAGAAAGGCTATTCGTCTCCTACCTTTAGACGTGGTCTCCGTCGCGCCGTTCCGTAGACATACCGGTTTTAACCGGTACACAAAAGAGCTCTCTGCAGCAATGAGGGCGGGCCCCAGCGCTGAAAGGCCGATGAGCGCATCCCCATTGCTGCCCGAGAGCTCTTTCCTGCGCTGCCTCCTTCTTCTGCAGCAACTCCGCCTCTTCTGGCTTCTCTTGCTCTAGTAGTTCGTTACAGGAGCATAGAGAGGCCACCCCAAAATGGCCGCTGGCCAGCTCCTGTATTGAACTGCAAGAGCGGCCACCCCAAAATGGCCGGCGGCCGGCTCCTGTATTGAACTGTAAGAGTGGCTACCCAAAAATGGCCGCCGGCTGGCGCCCATTTTTGGGTAGCCGCTCTTGCAGTTCAATACAGGAGTCGGACGGCGGCCATTTTGGGGTGGCCTCTCTATGCTCCTGTATAGAACTACAAGAGCAAGAGAAGCCAGAAGAGGCGGAGTTGCTGCAGAAGAAGGAGGTCGGCGCAGGAAAGAGCTCTCGGGCAGCAATGGGGATGCGCTCATCGGCCTTTCAGCGCTGGGGCCCGCCCTCATGGCTGCAGAGAGCTCATTTGCATACCGGTTACAACCGATATTTCTATGGAATGGCGCGGCGGAGACCACGTCTAAAGGTAGGAGACGAATAGCCTTTCTTAAGGCTATTCCGACGTGGTAATTAGAAAAAAAAAGTAGTTTAATGGTAGAATCCCTTTAAAGCTCCCAGGCTTGTCTGGCACTAGCTTCTATTACAGGCTGCATGAAGCTGATAGAAGTGCAATATTTTGCAAAAATGTAAATACATTGTGATGCATAAGCATTGCAATGTATTGTATTAGTTATTAGACCCCATGGGGTCAAGACCCCTATGGGGGTCTAATAATTACACTAAAGTTTAAAAAAAATCTTAAAAAAAAAAAATCAAATCACTCCCCTTTCCCTAAAACAACTAAGATAAACCTGTCTCCGAAAATGCCAGTCTATCAACTTACAATAATATTTTTCCCATACAGTGAACACTGTGCTGTGGCAGGAAAAAAAAAAGTCAAAAGAGAATAAAATTTGGATAAAAAGTGATCACAGTTACAGTCTTTCCCCAAATTAGTATACAGTACATAAAGAGTGCATCTAACCCCACAAAAAAAAAAAAAAAAAAAAAAAAGATACCTTATGTATCACTATGGGTATGTTCACATGGAGTTTATTGCAGGCAGATTTTGACGCGGCCTACCATTCATTTCAATGGGAGACCCTTGCTTTTGTTCCCGCTAGCAATTTTTTTCAGCTAGGGGGAAAAAGAAGTGACATACCCTACCTTTCCGCTGAGTCAGCCGTGTCGTCCGTGGCTTGAGACACATTCCTGATTAGGCCCATTCATTCGGGCTTAATCAAGAGCGAGATGCTGCAACGGAATACCGATGGACTACTTGCGTTTTCGCAACATGGGGTCTAAGCCTAAGGAAGTCTCATACTAAGGAAGTCTTTGACCAGAACCCAGCATATAAATTTAGCCCCACAGCCAGATTGTTAGGTTAATGTCACCAGGTTCAGTGTTTTCTCCTTGTGAATCCGTTCTTCTATTGCTGAGATATTGCCATTTATGCCCATATGCAAATGAGATCTTTGGAGTAATGACATTGCGCTTATTGCTCCAAAGAACTTAAATGTAAAAGGATAAGAGACACAATGAGTATGCACTGTTTAATTAAAGTGACCTAACCTATCTATCTGAGCAGCGGGGTTGATATTCTGGGATCTGGTGATAGACAGACAGGCCTCACTCCATTTACTGTCCATGTCATCTTATAACAAGGCAGTAAGACTCCAAAAGGAGTGAGCCTCTGCAGCCCTAAACATTAAGTACACTTCACATTACTAGCAACAGACTAGTGAGCCAAAGCATACTGCTCGGATAACATGGGTCTATATGGTTTAACAGCAGGATCAACATTGGCTGGAGGTGTTCCTGGGCCCCTTGTCTACTCTACCTATGATTGACAAGAATAAAGTATGTTTACCCAGATCACTATGACATCTGGCTGTGTCAACTTACATTAACAAAAATATCATACACAGCCGTGTGACAGACGTTTTTTTAGCAGCTGTTAAAAAACATAGGGGCACATTACTTTCAATGTCTGTGAATGGGGGCTAGTCACATGACTGATATTTTTATGGTTGGTGACCAGGGGCGCATCTTTCATGAGGCGACCTGAGGCAATGGCAGCATTTCAACTCTGAAGAACTATGTTCAGCGTCTTGGCATTCTTTGACTTCAACTACAGTGCACCCTGGAGGTGACCACAGAGCCGACCTGGTCAGTAGTGCGGATGGATAAGTAGAAATTATCAGCTGCTACCTATTGCAATAATACAATAAGTAGTGGCCGATTAAAAAAAGAAATGCTGTTCCCACAATCATATATGTATCTAGTGTGGCACCATGAAAACCAGGTTCATATACTTTGGGGGAGCCAATAAAAAATATACTGTGGGGGAAGGGGCAAAAAGAGGTGCCATATAATGTGGGGTGAGAAAAAAAGGGGGTCATATTTTGTGTAACATTAATGTGGGAGTCATATACTGTCGGGTGAGCAAAAAGGGGGGGCCATATACTGTGAAAGGCTAAAAAAGGTGATAATTTATTGTGTAGGGCAAAAAAGTGGGGTCATATACTGCAGAACAGACAAAAAAGTGGGTCATATACTGAGTGGGGACCAAAAAAAAAGGTGGCTGTGTACCATGTGAGGGAAAAATTTTAGGACCTTTTGATCTGAAAATGGAGGGCCTACAATTTTAATTAGGGGGCACACAACCAAAAATAGCTGGGTATAGCATCTTTTTTGGGGAGGTAAGGGGTGACTTTCTATAGTTTGTCTCAAGTAGCAGAGAGGCTAGGTTCACTCCTGTCAGTGACAGCAAAATACAGGTCATGCTCTATTTTTGTCTGTTTTCACACATTCCGCCATACAATGTAATGTAAGATCTGTGAAAACCGCCGTTCCTCAGGTACAATTTTTCATGGCCATTTTGCACCATGGTCATGTGAATGTAGGCTAAGTCTACTTGTAAATAAAGGGGTATTCAGTGCTGTGACCACTTTACTGTTTTTTCCTTAGCCAACTTCATTCATGAAACGCTCTCATCCCTTGGCATCTGAGACACGACCCTTTCCTGGATCTCCTCATACCTTACCAACTGCATATTTAGCGTCTCCCACTCACATACCACCTCCTCGCCACGCACTCTTTCTGTAGGTGTTCCCCAAGGCTCTGTCCTAGGACCCCTTCTGTTTTCCATCTACACCCTCGGCCTTGGCCAACTCATAGAATCTCATGGTTTTCACTCAAATTTATCTCTCTGGACCAGACATTACCTCTCTGTTATCCAGAGTTACAAAATGTCTAACGGCCATAGCCTCCTTTCTCTCCTCCCACTTTCTCAAACTCAACATGGAGAAAACAGAGTTCACTATCTTCATCCCACCTTGTACGGCTCCTCTACCTGACCCATCTATCATAGTTAATAAAACCACGCTTACCCCTGTCCCACGGGTCCATTGCCTTGGGATAACCTTGGACACCTATCCTTCTAGTCCCACATCCAAACCCTCAACACCTCGTGTCGCCTCCGCTCCTTCCTCATACCCGAAACTACAAAGATGCTAGTCCATGCCCTCAATCTGCCATTTAGATTATTGTAATGCCCTTCTCCCTGGTCTTCCAGCTAATACTCTTGCCCCCCTCCAGTCCATCTTAAACTGTGCTGCTCGTTTAATACTCCTCCCTCAGCTCTTCATTGGCTGCTCCCCTCTGCCAATCCCTTCACTGGTTACCCATTGCCCAGCAAATAGAGTTAAACTTACTAACACGAACATACAAAGCCATCCACAACCTGTCCCCTCCATATATTTCTGACCTAATCTCCCGCTACCTGCCCACACGTAACCTCCGACCCTCCAAAGACCTCCTACTGTGCCCTGCTCTTATCTGCTCTTCACACAACCGTCTCCAAGATTTCTCCCGTGCATCCCCCATACTCTGAAGTTATTACCAAGACACATAAGACTGATCCCCACAATCACAGGCTTCAAGAAGGCCCTGAAGACTCACCTATTCAGGAAGGCCTACAACCTCCAATATCACTATCACCACACCACCATCTGTACAGTCTCCCCCCTCTCCCTCTGTCTCTATGCCCCCTTCCCTCATAGACTGTAAGCCCTTGCGGGCAGGGCCCTCTATCCCACTGTCCAGTCGGTCATTGTTAGTATTATATTTGTTTGTATACTTTGTGTACTGTATGTAAACCCTCAAATGTAAAGCACCATGGAATTAATGGTGCTATATAAATAAACAATAATAATAATAATACTGTTCATATCCATATCCATATAATACTGTTATCCACTCCCCTCACGGATTGTAGGTGTGTGAGTGATTGATTTATCAGGATTCTGCATATATTACATGGGCCTGCCTGCACCAAACCATGGCTCCACCTGGCCTTTTTTCAGTGATATGTTGTTACTGTATTTAGCAGCATAATCTACAGTAAAATAAAGGTATACTAATTAGAGATGAGCGAGTACTGTTCGGATCAGCCGATCCAAACAGCACGCTCCATAGAAATGAATGGATGCACCTGGTACTTCCGCTTTGACGGCGGCCGGCCGCTTAACCCCCGCGTGCCGGCTACGTCCATTCATTTCTATGCGAGCGTGCTGTTCGGATCGGCTGATCCGAACAGTACTTGCTCATCTCTAATACTAATATCACCTAATGTTCCAGATGTATTCTTTCCTTGTGTAAGACTCTCTACAGTCCTCTCTCCACTATCTAATTGACAATAACTGTGCATTATAAAACGGTTCCTATTTATGTTATTTTTCCATTTTCAATTATTCAGCATCTTTATCACGCAGAGCACAATTTTTTTTTTACTCTTTTCAAGCACATACTCCAAACACAAAGAGCAATTCAGGATATGATTAATAGAAACCCTACTCTCTGGCCAGTCTAGACAGAAAAGCACTCTTAATTTGTTCTTGCACTGAGAATCTTTTGTACGTCAAAATACATACAAGACTTCTAATTATACCGCCAGCTTTCAGCCGTGACGGGAACATGCCAAAATTAGAGCATTTCAAGGATTTAGGGGATTAATTGGTCTCTAATTAACTGCCATTGATTTGAAAGGAATATACATATGCTGCGTGGAAACGTGGAAGACTAATGCAACAGTAAAATGGAAAATGGACCAGCTGTCTTCCTGTTCAGAGAACTACTGTATACAGGTAGATGTGCAGTTCACATGAGGACAATATACCAGCACTGTTCTGCAACTTAAGTCATTTTTGCCTGACGTTACTAGCTGCTATATACATCCTGAAAGCTCATTGTGTGCATTTCCAGGTCTTAGATGACTTTTAAGTTCTTCCTGTAAAAATGGAATATAAGCATATATATTGGAAAGGAAGTATTACAATTCGTCCATTTACATCATCTTTGTGTGACATATTTTCTTGGCGTGGCCCAGTGATTTACTGATAATGAGTGATATGAATCATATGAATACTAGTCACATAATAAAATCCATTTATATTTCTTATATACATTAGCCACACTATGACTAGAATACTGTCAGTACACAAATTAAGGCTCCTCACACTCAGTGCTTTTATTACTTAAAGGGGTTGTCTGGGCAGACATTTTATTATTTAAATAGTCCGGAGGAGGTGAAAAGAAAAATCATACTCACCTGTCCCGGATGCCTCCCAACGCGGTCTGGTCCTGTTGGTCTCCTGTTGTCTCCTGGTGGAAGTCCCTGCCGCATGTTACAACTGAGGTCAATCAGCAGTTACAGCAGAAGGGACCCAGGACTGGTTAGGAATTTCACTTCAAGAGGAGCGGACTATGCTGGGAGGACACCGGAGTATGATTTTTTTCAATTTTTTTTTCACCTCTCCCAGCCTGTTTAAAAAATATTTTTTTTTTCCTCGACAACCACTTTAAGGCAACATTCACATCTGTGTTGGAGTCTCAATAGGAGACTCTGCCACAGATTCAGTCGAAAATCGGCATAGAGAAAAGTCCTGCATGGTTTCAGTACAAAAAGAGCAGAAACCCAACGGACTCCATTATAGTCTAGCCTAGTATAGGTTCATATTTGCGCCGGGATCTCTGTTGTTACATTCACCAACCCACTAGTTAAGATGATATTCTCACATTTCACATTGCAAAAAAAACAATCCAAAGAAATATTATATAATCATATATCAGTAAACATCACCTTAAAGTAACTTCCTAAAAATTATCCCAGTGCACTGATCTCTGGCATCCTCATCCTTCTAATGCCTCATGAGGGTCAATATACATACACAAGGACTTTGTCTTAGGCTAGGTTCACATCTACATACTGTGATTCAGTCCCCCATTTTGCTTGAAAAATACGGAGAGAAAAATCCTTGCAGCATTCCTCGAACGGAAACATGGCAGACCCCATTATAGTGTCCGCTTTTTAAGCGGATTGGATTTCCATTTTTCGGGTCCCCAAGCGGCGCTGAACAGCAGAAACCCCACTGCAGGTGTGAAACTAGCGTCAAGTGAGACTACATCAACTGCAATTTATGATTTAACGTTTCCAAGGTGTGCAATGTCCAAACCTTAATCCATATGTTTGTTAGAACACCAAAAAATTCTCAGACCTATAAGGTGGTGGGCATAGCTATTGGGCTGCAGAAAAATGAACTCCAGAATAGCCAACCAGTTCTGAAGGACCTCTACGTCACCATTGGGAGTGTGCCAGCTGCCATCACAAAGGTATCGGCCTCATTGTTGTGCTGATTGGTGAAAGGGAGCATGCCCGCTATACGAATCTAATAGCTATATGGTTTCTATGGACACTCTTATTTTGTTTACAGGCACAGTAGATGTGTATGCCCACTAGAGCAGTGGCCCCAACCTTTTTTGTACAACTATCTTGTAAGCTAATTTTCCTGCAGCCCAGGAGGACGGAGGCATAGTTTGGGAGGTGTGTGGGGTTGGGGAAGGTGAAAAAAAAACAACCCATACTCACAAAACGGTTTCTCACAGAGTGGTCCGGTCATGTTGCTTCAGTGTGTTTTCTTCCAGTGGAAATACCCTCTGCACTATGACATTCCATGTCTTCTCCTTGGAGTCAGCGGTCACATGCAGTGGGGACTTCCACTAGAAAAAAAAACACCGGAGCAGCAGGACTGAATCACGTTGGGAGACACCAGATCGTGAATATGTTTGTTTGGTTTTTTTCCACCTTCCCCGGCCTCATATTAATAAAGTGGTTAGCCTGGATAACCCCTTTAATAAAATATAGGTAGGGCAGCAGGGGCCATTACTTAGTTAGAGGCCATAACTGCACTTTATTAAGGGAGCTCTCTTCATATCCAATGGATGTGAAAAGAGCTCCCTTTCTGTGTCTGTCTATACATAATGATGTGGGAGGGGGACCCACCTCATACTCTGCATGGGGTCTGTCCTCAGCCCACCCATAACATATTCCCTTCACTGGCTATTTTTATTAAATGTTATTAAAAAAAAAAAAAAAAATTACCTCTCAGCTAAAAATTACTTATACGTGGCCTGTCTGGGTGTCACCATCATGCTTTCCTGCACAGGCCTGGCACACCAGTGTTCACGTTAGTCAAAATCTTTGAGGGGCAGAAACAGAGCAAGAATCATTGCACTGATTGGCTGAGGCTCAGCCAATCAGTGCTCAGTTTTATTCCACCACTTACGCAGGGGAGCAGAGAAGAAATGATATGTACTATGAGTTGCACTAAACTGAAAGACAGGTCCTGGAGCAGTGCGGCAATACACACAGCATGCCAGCATTGGCCCACAGTTGCTAAGTGTTCGCAGAAGCGCAGAACCCATATGCTGGTATAGGTAGGTCACACTGTACTGATCCTCTGTCCTATGCAGCTTGTATGATACCGGGGTTTGTTGGTACAACTCCCAGCATGCCCTTAGGGCCTAAGCCTTAGTCAGAATTGTAGCAGTCAGCCGTTTGCCATTAGTCCCACTTAGGTTTACCTGCAGTACTATGTGTGATGTTGTTCTAAGTATGTTCTGTATGTTATTTGCGGCTTACTTATTTTGTTTTGTCTGCCTAGCAACAGTGAGGTAGTAATGGAGGAGGAGTTGAGCTTAGGGGGAGGAGTTACTATACAAAGAGCCAGGGTGGAAGCATGGAATAAAGTGTTCTGATCTATAAAAGTAACTATAGCATAGTGGACTTATTCCAGAAGATCTGCATCCTCACTACAACACTACACTATGTACAGTGTTGGCCAAAAGTATTGGCACCCCTGCAATTCTGTCAGATAATACTCATTTTCTTCCAGAAAATGATTGCAATCACAAATTCTTTGGTATTATTATCTTCATTTGATTTGTCTTCAATGGAAAACCACAAAAATAATTGTCAAAAAGCCAAATTGGATATAATTCCACACCAAACATAAAAAATGGGGTGGACAAAAGTATTGGCACTGTTTGAAAAATCATGTGATGTTTCTCTTATTTGTGTAATTAACAGCACCTGTTACTTACCTGAGGCACCTAACAGGTGGTGGCAATAACTAAATCACACTTGCAGCCAGTTGAAATGGATTAAAGTTGACTCAACCTCTGTCCTGTGTCCTTGTGTGTACCACATTGAGCATGGAGAAAAGAAAGAAGACCAAAGAACTGTCTGAGGACTTGAGAAGCAAAATTGTGAGGAAGCATGAGCAATCTGAAGACTACAAGTCCATCTCCAAAAACCTGAATGTTCCTGTGTCTACCGTGCGCAGTGTCATCAAGAAGTTTAAAGCCCATGGCACTGTGGCTAACCTCCCTAGATGTGGACGGAAAAGAAAAATTGACAAGAGATTGTGCGGATGGTGGATAAAGAACCTTGACTAACATCCAAACAAGTTCCAGCTGCCCTGCAGTCCGAGGGTACAACAGTGTCACCCCGTACTATCCGTCGGCATCTGAATGAAAAGGGACTGTATGGTAGGATACCCAGGAAGACCCCACTTCTTACCCAGAGACATAAAAAAGCAAGGCTGGAGTTTGCCAAAACTTACCTGAGAAAGCCAAAAACGTTTTGGAAGAATGTTCTCTGGTCAGATGAGATAAAAGTAGAGCTTTTTGGGAAAAGGCATCAACATAGAGTTTAAAGGAAAAAAAGAGGCCTTCAAAGAAAAGAACACGGTCCCTACAGTCACACATGGCAGAGGTTCCCTGATGTTTTGGGGTTGCTTTGCTGCCTCTGGCACTGGACTGCTTGACCGTGTGCATGGCATTATGAAGTCTGAAGACTACCAACACATTGTGCAGCATAATGTAGGGCCCAGTGTGAAAAAGCTGGGTCTCCCTCAGAGGTCATGGGTCTTCCAGCAGGACAATGTCCCTTAAACACACTTCAAAAAGCACTAGAAAATGGTTTGAGAGAAAGCACTGGAGACTTCTAAAGTGGCCAGCAATGAGTCCAGACTAGAGATGAGCGAGTACTGTTCGGATCAGCCGATCCGAACAGCACGCTCCATAGAAATGAATGGATGCACCTGGTACTTCCGCTTTGACGTCGGCCAGCCGCTTAACTCCCCGCGTGCCAGCTACGTCCATTCACTTCTATGCGAGCGTGCTGTTCAGATCGGCTGATCCGAACAGTACTCGCTCATCTCTAGTCCAGACCTGAATCCCATAGAACACCTGTGGAGAGATCTCAAAATGGCAGTTTGGAGAAGGCACCCTTCACATCTCAGGGACCTGGAGCAGTTTGCCAAAGAAGAATGGTCTAAAATTCCAGCAGAGCATTGTAAGAAACTCATTGATAGTTACCAAAATGATTAGGGGAATGGGTGGACTGGAGTACAACGATAGATTAACAAACTTGGGGTTATTCAGTTTAGAGAAAAGACGTCTACGGGGAGATCTAATAACAATGTACAAATACATGAAGGGACAATACAAAGAACTTTCTATTTTTACTCCTAGGCCAGTGACAGTGACAAGAGGACATCCTCTACGTCTGGAGGAGAGAAGGTTTCACCAGAAACATAGAAGGGGATTCTTCACAGTAAGAACAACGAGGCTCTGGAACTCTCTGCCCCGGGAAGTGGTGATGGCGGATTCACTGAACAAGTTCAAAGTGGGCCTGGATGCCTTTCTTGAAGAGAAAAATATAATGGGTTATGGTCTCTAGATTTTAAGGACACGTTGATCCAGGGTTTTATACTGACTGCCAGATTTGGAGTCGGGAAGGAATTTTTCCCCCTGAAATAGGGCAATTGGCACGAGCCTCATGGGTTTTTTTGCCTTCCCCTGGATCAACACTGTAGGGGATTGTAGGGTTATAGGTTGGACTTGATGGACTCATGTCTTTATCCAACCTCATCTACTATGTAACTATGTACCGGAAGCGGTTGTTCGCAGTTATTTTGTCTAAAGGTTTTGCTAAGGCTGAGGGTGTCAATACTTTTGTCCAGCCCATTTTTGGAGTTTTGTGTAAAATGATCAATGATTTGACTTTTTTTTTCATTCTCTTTTGTGTTTTTTCATTGCAAGCAAAATAAATGAAGATATTAATACCAAAGAGTTTGTGCTTGCAATCATATTCTGGAAGAAAATGAGTATTATCTGACAGAATTGCAGGGGTGCCAATACTTTTGGCCAACACTGTATAGGTAAACCTGCACTGGATGAGTGCTGGGAAAAAAATGAGCACTGACTGGCTGAGACTCAGCAGCTCTGGCGATTAATGCCATGATTGTTCTTGCATTGTGCTGCATTGACTCTGCGATCACAGGTAAACCTAAGGCTGAGTTCACAGAGTTTTTTGGTCAGGAAATTGGTCAGGAATCCACCTCAAACTCAGCCTTCAAAAAAAGCCTCCCAATAGAGATCTATTGGGAGGCCTTTTTTTGAGGCGGACTCCTGTCCAAATTCCTGAACAAAAAACTCTGTGTGAAGGAGGACTTCTGGCAAAGCTAGCTGATCCATGCCGCCTGCCCTTACATCCCCAATGACCGGACTGGTGGCTCAGTATCAAGTGGCCTGGTACTGGGCTGTGTCTTGGCCATTGGGGAGCTCTGTACTAGAGCATAGCAGATAACCGGACAATTTGGAGTTAATTGTCATGTAGCCCAGCTCTGCTCAGCCTGAGAGACTGTGAACTGGAGCCTGGGGAATTGCTAGAGTATTAAAAGATACAGGGCTTGGGCATCAATGCATATGTACAGCATTATCTATGCCTTGTCCTAAACCCCTGCACCAAGGCAACTGTACAAAGGAAAAACACTTACCTCTTCCAGTGACGTCTCCTCTGATTTACTTACTTCCCCAGTCAGGCAAGACCACTGTTAACAGCTCTTCCAGCCATGACTACTCTTTGCAGAGTTTGCCCTCAGATACTATAGGTTCCTCACTCTTACATCATCCCCTCCGTCCAGGTGCTCGAAGATGCTAGCATCGAACAAACAGTTCCCCTTACCATAATTAGCATTGCATATAATGGCATCATTTGTTGTGTCCAACAAATAGTGCCCCTGTCAGTAACAATGGTCCCAGCAGTGTGGCCAGGCAGCAGGGAAAGCATGTTAGATACTTGACTGTATGGAGCACTAGTAAGACCACATCCAAAATACTTCATCTTCATCTCCTTTGCAAATAATAATAATACAACGGTATGCACTCCTCTAGGTTACAGTAACTACAGTGTAGCATGCATTACTTACTCTACTCATGACAAGATTGTCATTGATAAAGTCCCCATAGTGGACCGAAACATTCAATTAACTGTGCCATCTGTATTACTAACCTGTTAATCTCTTTCATATTGCTACAATCATTATTTGTTCATGATTTTCTAATAAGTTATCATTGAAGAAGGAGTGAGGAGTGCTGTGGATTTTGCATTGTTCAGATCTCCTGTGTTACTGGAGGATGTGACTCATTTATGATGAAACATACTGTCCCTCAAGGACTGTGCTCCAGCAGTGACATCTACACCAACTCATAGCTGGCATAGATTTCAGGCAACATCTCAGTTTCCTGGAGTAAATGATAACAAAAAACATAGCCAGCGGTCTGCCCATCACACATCCCCTTTCAGAAAAAAAGCGGCACAAAAGAGAAAAAAATGGTTTTTTTTGTGCTAAACCCTGATTTGTGCAAAGAATGGGGCTCTCTCATGCCCTGTAGACCGAAAACTAATGCACCCCCTGCTAGTCATAATGCTAAAAATTATGCTCCCCCAACACCTGTCCCAAAGAGTAATAATACATCTCCAGCCTGCATTCATTCTTAATAATGCCCCAATAGGTATGATGGTGTCATACTGTATTCCCATTAGTAATAATGTCGCCAACAGAAATAATGAGGGAGACAGAGACAGAAATACAGAGAGAGAGAAATACCTCACTCCCATTCTGTACTGCCATCTTAATGAGGTGAAGGCCAAAGATTTGTTCCAGGGTTTGGTCTGAGCTGTTGCTGGCCAGCTCAGGCAGCACAATAATATAGTTGCACAGCTGATCTGATCCCTCAAAAGGCTACAGGTCTAAATTGACTGTGGCACATGGAGTAAAAAATGGTGCAGAGATAAAAAAGTAAATAAAAGTTCTAAATCACCTCCTGTTCCTAGAATACATATAAAAGTAGAAAATTACTATGAAACACATACACATTAGGTATCCCTGTGTCTGAAAGTGCCCGGTCTACTGAATATAGGATCTGCAGAGCTCCTGGTCCGTCGAGAAGGGGTTAATAGGAGCACTGCAGATACCCTATATTCAGCCAGGCTGAATTCCAAGTGGGGGAAAAAAAAACCCAGTCCTCAAGCTCAGGGAAGGGGCAGACAGACAACCAAAACACCCCCTCCCCTTCCCCAGCACCCAGCATCTACTGCACCCAAAAACTCCAACCATTTTAATTTTTGAAATTTTCCAGTAGCTGCTGCATTTTCCCCCCTCGGCTTATACTCGAGTCAATAAGTTTTCCCAGTTTTTTGTGGTAAACTTAGGGGCCTCGGCTTATATTTGGGTCGGCTTATACTCGAGTATATACGGTAATCCTTAAAGCTTGCCTCCATGCATCAGGTCGTTACACAGGTTGGTGAAGTGCGGCATCAGTGTGTCCCTAAATTTCCTATAGTAAGACAGTGGCAATCCATCCGAGCCTGGACTTTTGCCCAACGGAAAGGTTTGTAACGTCTTCTGGATTTCAGCTAGCGGGATAGGGCCTGTCAAGTAGCTGGCATCTTTTGGGGAGATCTGTGGTAAGTTGAGGGAGTTCAGGAAAGTCTTGATCTTTTCACGCCGGGCCTGTCTCTCAGGCTCTGTTGAGGTCTCTGTCAAATTATAAAGTCCTGAATAAAAGTCCCGGAAAGCTTCTGCTATGTCCGGTGTTGAGTTGAGAAGTCTGCCAGAGGCATTTTTGATTGCCGGAATATGGGACTTCGCTTTTGCCTTTTTAATCAGATGCTATATCAGTCTCGAACCCTTGTCCCCATGTGCAAACAGTTTAAATTTGTAGAACAATTGATGTTTAGTCGCTTGTCCGTGAAGTATGCGCTTCAGTTTCTCTCTCAACGCAGTCAGCTCGTCTTGTTTGGCAGAAGAAGCTTGTCTTTTGTGCAGCCACTCAATACTAGATATTTGGGCTAACAGAGAGCTTTCTTGGCTGCAGAATCTTTTGCTATCAATAGACCTCGAACATAGGATTTATGTGCTTCACAGACTGTGCTGAGAGTAACCTCAGGCGTTAGATTAAGGAGAAAAAATTCCTTCAACTTTCTTTCTACGTCCTTCAACGACTTCCGGATCCTCTAGTAGGTGTTCATTCATTATCCATTACCATTGCCTTGGAGTGATTTCCTGAAAAGTTATAATAGCAGATACCGGGGCATGATCCGAGATACTAATACACGCAATGTCGGCGCTCACCACCCAGGGTGCAAGTTGAGAACAGCAAAAAACATAATCTAGCCTCTGGTACGATGAGTGTTTTGGAGAGAAGTGAGAGAAGTCTTTGGTCGAGGGGTGTAGGAGTCGCCAAGTGTCGAGAAGGTGTAAATCCTGTAAGGCATCATGAAGTCTACTAAGGGCTTTTTGAGAGATGGCCGACTTGCTGGAGGAAGAGTCCAAAATGGGGTTCAGGGTAGTGTTCAAGTCGTCACCTAAGATAATATCACCCACTGCGAAGAGGCGAAGATTTTTAAGGGCTGCCTTCAGCTAGGAGATTTGGGAATGGTTCGGGGCATATAAATTTGCAATAGTAACCTTCCTGGAAGCCAAGGTACCTTTTATGAAGAGGAGGCGACCGTCCGCGTCAGAATGCTGCTGTTCACAAACAAAAGGGACTGAGCCCCAAATTGCTATCGCCACTCCTTTGGAAGTCAAGGCGGGATGCGAGTTGAAGAACCACTGCGAGAATTGGGATTTAGGCATGATTGGTTGCTGTGACACCTTAAAGTGGGTCTCCTGAAGCATTAATATCTCCAATTTTAAGCCCTTAACTATGCGGACATTAAAGGAGGTGAATTTAATTGTGGCCATGTCTCCGTGGGGTAGAGCTGATCCAGGGACAAAAGTTGGGACTCCCACTGCCTGCTGTGCGCAATTGAGAGTTATTAAGAGAAATCAAAAGCACTTCAGAGCTGAGCAGGAAGCAAGAATAGTGATTAAGAACAACAAAATGGTAGGCGAACAATCAAATCAATAACTCTTATGGGTACAGTAAAGAAGGACTGTCAGGAGGTGTCGTGGCAGAATAGAATAGGTCACCACGAAACCCCAGCGGTGATATAACTCTTTCAGATTAAAAAAAATGGTGGGGGGATAACAATTTGGTAGTATGGAAGAGTGAGGAGAGAAGTCCAAGACATGTAAAACAAACTGTCACAGGCTTGACCCCACACCCCTCCCTCACCACAAAAGAAAACAAAGAAATACTCACATACTATGAAGAGCATCGTATAGAACTACTTGCTGACTGTATGGGCAACAAATTGAGCAAGTCTTGTAAGGGATGAGGTGTAACCAGAGTTACAGCCAAAAAGGGGGGTAGATCGGGCAGACCACATCACCAGACCCAGGGAAGTCACAGGGCTATTTAAACTATGAAGAATTATGGCAAAGTAGGTCATTATAGATAAACAATACCAACTTAGAGTAGAATAACAGCTAGATACATATATCACAACTAAAAAGCAAAAAACAGGGATAATGCGGATCTAAATCAATATAAGTGTTAGCCAAGTGAAACTTTGAGCAAACGAACAAAGTCCATTTGTCAGCATAAAGGCACAGCAACTCACTGTTAATGGTGTAGACCAGGGGTGGGCAATTAATTTTCCCATGGGGCCACATAAGAAATTGAAACTATGCTAGATGGCCGTGCCATGGCAAATTTAGCTCCACCCACTTCTACGTTGACCCCGCCCATTCCCAATCATCTTTCCATGTGCCCCCACACAGTATAATCCTCCTACAGTCACCCGTACATTATATGTCCCCACATTATAATGTTCCCTTCCAACTGCCCCACAGTATTAGCTCCCTCTCCTGGTGCCCTAGTATAAACTGGTGGAAACTAGAGGGGACAAAAAACTGGAGCAGCTGGAGGGGAACATTAACAGTGGGGGTAGTTGGAGGGGGGCAATAAATTGACAGCTGGAGCGGGACATGAAACTGGGGGCAACTAGAGGGGGACATTAAAGTCGGGAAGCAGACATTAAACCGTAGGGGTAGCTGGAGGGTGACATTAAACTGGGGGCAACTAGAGGCAGACAGGTCCCCCTACAGCTTCCTCCACGGTTTAATGTCCCCCCAGTCTGTGCCCTCTTCATCTACCCCCAGTTTCATGTCCCCCCCCCCTCCATTTCTCCCTCAGTTTCATATCCCCCTTTATTTTCCCCATTTCATGTCCCCCCTCCATCTCTCCCCCAGTTTCATGTCCCCCCTCCATCTGCCATCTCTGCCCTAGTATAACATTCCCCTTCCATTTTTTCCCCCTAGGTTGCTGAGACACACACACACACATACACATATAGACAGACACATATAGACAGACACACACACATATATATAGACAGACAGACATAGACAGACAGACATAGACAGACACACATATAGACAGACACACATATATAGACACACATATAGACACACACACATATAGACAGACACACATATAGACACACACACATATAGACAGACACACACACACACACATATAGACAGACACACATATAGACAGACACACACACACACACATATATATATATATAGACAGACACATAGACAGACACACACACATATAGATACACACACTCACTCACTCCCCCCTGCAGCTCACCTTACATCTCTCAGTACTTTATGACACGCTCCACATCTCCATCTTCGGCCGGCACTAAGACACGCCCCCTAGACACGCCTCCCTAGTCAAAGCTGTGTGGGCCGGACTGAATCAGTCAGAGGGCCGGATGTGGCCCGGGGGCCGGACTTTGCCCAGGTCTGGTGTAGACAATGGTCTTAAATCAGTCTTGTTGTAGTTGGCGGAGTTGCAATTTCTTTCCTTTTGGCGACTTATGTCTCAAAGAAGGTGGTTTCAAGCACAGATCAGGTAGTTCCGGAAAATCTGGGAGATCTGGAGTAGAGGACCAGGATGGAATGTCCATTGGTTCGATGCGCAAAAATCTCCACAGCGCTGGAAGGTCATGAGGTGTATGGACAGCCAATCTTCTGCCATTGTAGTTAACAGCAAGACCAAATGGATAAAGCCACGTGTATTGGATACTTTTCGACCTCAGAAATTCCAGAAGGGGGCGCAACGTGCGTTGTTTGGCCAAGATCGATGGAGCCAAGTCCTGATATATGGAGACCTCCTCCTCCCCCAACTGAATAGATGGGCGATTTCTAGCTGCCGCAGAGATAGCCGCTGCATCAGTGTATGCCAAAAGTCCACAGATCCAATCTCTAGGTGGTTCACCTTGCTGGGGTTTGGGCCTTAGAGCTCTATGAATGCGTTCAATACGGATGGATGCGGCTCGGTCTGGGCCAATTAGTTCTGTAAAGAGATCAGCAGCCATTTTCGGTAGTGCCTCAGAGGTACAAGACTCAGAGAGTCCTTTAATCCTGAAGTTCTTGCGGCGACTGCGGTTCTCCTGGTCCTCAATAAGGGTAAGAGAGCGATCAATATAGCCCTTGTGCAGGGCCAACTGGGCGCAGTGAGGTCAGTATGAGATTTAATTGAGGGGTAGGCACTTTTTAGGGTAGAAACTCGGCTATCCATATGCTGAAGTTCCGCTCCAATATCTGCAAGCTGCTGGAGGACCGGGTCTAAAGCCGCTGACAGGGCCTGTTGAAGAAATGTCCTTGAGAAAGTGCTATCCTCCAGTCGGTCTTGGTCGACATTGCTTTCTGCATTCAAGTCATCGCCAGTATCAGGTTCCCTGTTATGACCGAGTGCCATTTTCAGCGATCTCGCGGGAGATTGTGTGCTTTTCTTTCTGAGATATTTTTGCAAATCACCTTGGTGTTTAGCTGGTTTAGGGGTACCAGCGAGGTCTGTGCCTTTGTCTTTATTCGGTTTAACCATCTTAACAGATGCAATATAAGTGAGGGAGAGGAACAGGGCCAAGACTATGGCATCTAGCAAACGAGGAACATCAGTCCAAACATTCATATAACAAAAACGTTGGTGAGTAAGCAACCAGGTACAGGAGAAGGAGAAAGCCTCAAAGGCAGTGTTCAGATGTGACAGTCTTAGTGACCAGGTTAATCAGTTGCCCTCTGTTAGGTAGAGTTCCAGGGATAATTGTGCTGTGGGTTCCTTAGTACAGCAGAGGGGGGACAGTACTTCAGTAGAAAATGCAGGTCTTCCAATCCCTGCTATATCTAACAATAGGTATCTTCTAGAACATTAGCCTCCTTCTACAATAGATGGTAGGGGTCTAATATATCTCTTCCAGGAGGAGTAACAGAGGGTTCAATGAGAACAGTCCAGTTAAGCACTTCTTTCTGCCCTGCAGATTGATGAAACAGTCACTTCTTAGCAGAGTGAGGATGAGTGGGGAGGAAAACGTCAAAGGGTTAACTTCAAAGGGTTAACTGGGGAGGAATGGTGAAGTCCAAAAACCTGGTGTGTACTGCTGTAGCTGCCTGCTGTTAATCTGATATCTCCAAGGTGCAGATAAGATAAGTAATCCTACCTCTTTCCAAGCTACCACCAGGGAGACGCTGTTGCAGGGAGGTGGTCCCAAACCCTTATTTTTCCTACATGTTACACAGCCCTGTACTCCATACACAGTAACATTCAGTGAGAGGCAGAAACAGCTCTCAATACAGAAGCAAGAAAAAGAGTGAAAAAAAAGCAGGATTTCACAGAAAGGATCCAAAATATGTTAATAAAGCATATTACAAAATTTACTTATGGCAATCATACTGCCACAAAAGTTGTCTGAAAGTTTAGTTACACTTTAAGGAAATGGGAGATGATGTAAAACTGAAATTAGGCTTATCTCTAAAAAAAAAAGCTAAAAAGATAGTCATAAACTTTACAATTCCTTGAATAGAAATGTGTTCATTTCCATCCACAAAGAGTATAATAAAACCAATAAAACATCACTGAATGAACTATGGAAAAAAGAAATTGTGGATGGTAACTTCCCAAATGATGAAAGACATATCGTAATAATGAAATAAGGACTATTCATAAACAGACCCGGTTTCCTGTTTGCTACATTGGTTAACGTCATGTACGTACATTGTGCAGTCCTGTTAGACATCACATGTTGATAATGGTACTTTATGTCACTAAATCATCATTTCTCAATCTTTCAGCAAAACAGCCTGCACACCGGCTATCAGGGAACCCTGCAGCCGCAGACAGCTCCATGATGTCATCTCCTTCCTTTTAATATTTTGATTTGCTGTACAATTTCCTTTTCTCCTTGAGGTACAAGACCTAATCAGCAACATTGTATATCAAGACCTTCTGTTAGACGTAGTTTTACAGATACTGTTCTCATGGCAGAAGCCAAGTGCTATCTCTCTCCACCCTATGCACAAGGAAACAGTGGCTGGCTCTTGACATTTCATTTCCCAGCTACTGGCCTGCATGCATGTGCAGTTACAAGTCAATCAACTCAATACAATCCGTTCCATAGAGACTACCATTTCTGGGTTTTTCCATTTAATATTTCATTTGTTACGAGCTATTGATCCTCTTTGTTCTGCATATAGAGTGGAAAACATAAGGGTACCAAAAGCAAGGAAATGGTTTACATCACAACGCCATGTCATAAATGGTAACAAAGTATTGTAGGATCAAGAAGATTTGTGTGGAATGTTTCGATCAGAACTATGAACGTCCTCAGGCTTGATCCACTGGTGATGCAGTGGAGTATGTAGAGGGCTGCTACATGGAATTTTAAGCATGCTGGTTTTTAAGTCAGATCTTTCTGTAAGAAATCCAGATTACAGAGGCATTTTGAGAGCTAGATAAAATCCACTTGTTTTTTTGAAAAGGCTAAAAAGAATCTCCACACTAAGAAATATTTTGGTTTGACTTAACAGCAATATACAAACCAGCGTATCAACAAGCTCCTGTTAAAGGGATGCTATCATTAAAATTGTATTTTTTCTGCCTACCATGTCAGAATAGCCTTAAGAAATACTGTTCTTCTCCTACCTTTAGATGTCTTCTCTGGGCTGCCGTTCGGTAGAAATCCTTGTTTTCGTCAGTATGCAAATTAGCAACTCTCAAACAGCACTGGGGGCACCCCCAATGCTGTGAGAAAACTCTCCAGCACCGCCTCCATCTTTGTCTGGAACGGCCTCTGTTCACGTCTTCTTCCTACGCTGGGTTCAAACTGTGCATGCCCGCCGGCCACAAGAAAATGGCTGCTTACACTTACTGTGTAAGCGGCCGTTTTCTTGTGGCCGGCAGGCATGCGCAGTTGGCTTTGCCCGAGGCCTAGAAGTTTGAAACCAGCTCCGGAAGAGGAAGCAAAGAGAGGCCGTTTCAGACGAAGATTAAGGTGGCACTGGAGATTTGTCTCGCAGCATTGGGCCCGCCCCCAGTGCTGTGAGAGAACTCATTTGCATGCTGACGAAAACTGGGATTTCTACCGAACGGCGGCCCAGAGAAGACATCTAAAGGTAGGAGAATAACCTTTTTTAAGGCTATTCCTACGTGGTAGGCAGAAAAAAATACAATTTTAATGATAGAATCCCTTTAAGCAAAAGTCAATGCTCAATTTTCACGCCACTAGTTGAAGGGTCTAAAACTTGTCCCTGGGACAACTGGTTCAGAGGTAAAGGCATAGACCAATAACTTCTCCTGGACAGCTGAAGAAGTCTCAGAAGAAAGCTGTTTGGGCCATAATAAAGCAGTAAGAATTACTTTGGCTTTTTTCTCTCCTTTTGACAAAGATCTGCAGATCAGAAGAGAGAAAACATATACAGAAGATCTTTTCTCCAGATCTGGCCCAGGGCATCCATTCCCCATGGGGTTCTACTTTTTGGAAAGGGAAAAGAACTGTGGTAGCTGATGATTCTTTTCGCTGGTAAATAGATCCAGGCAGAAGATTCCCATATCCGTGGGAGAGATGAAAATATTCCTGGGATAAACATCCATTCACCCTTGTCGAGAGCAAAGACGTACAAAGCCTGATGTGGTCAGAAAATAGAAAGTAAGATGTAACTTTTATTTATAAGCTAATAAAAGTAGACTCCAAAAAGTAATAAAGAACAAATCAGGCCCTGATAAATTATATGTCACTCAGTTTAAAGCCAAGGAGTGACGCAAGATATTTAATTATTCTCTTACGCTAGGTTCAAACCTGCGTTCTTCTTTCCGTTCTGTGCTTTCCGTCTTCTGCATGCCAGAAGATGGAAAGCACAGACCGGGTCCGGCCGTGAGCGTTTTATGCTCTCCGCCGCGAAACCGGATTTTTTTATCCGGACACAGAGTACTGCATGTCCGACTCTGTGTCCGGATTATAAAACCCGGTTTCGCGGCGGAGAGCGCAAAACGCTCACGGCCGGACATCTCTCTCACCCATTCAAATGAATGGGTGAGAGAGACTCCTGACGGTTTCCGTCTCCTGCCTCTGTTTTAGGCAGGAAACGGAAATCTGCAGTACGGAGAGGGCGACGCAGATGTGAACGAGCCCTTATATCCCCTTAAAGTTCAGGAAAGATAGAAAGTGTTATCGCTAACTCCTGAAAGTACCAAATCCCTCAACACATTTCACCTTTAATAAAGTACATCACGAGGGTGAATATAATGTAGCATAGGGTAGGGTAGGTGGATATAGAAGTTTCCACAAAACTTGTGCATCAATAAGCTCCCACACAAGTAACCTGCTCTGCCCTAATAAAAGCCATAGGAGTTTGTTCAGATAGAGAACAAAAACCCCATATAACAGAGTGGAGAAATAATGCAGTAAAAAATACAGTTCCCAGTTACTCCGACAGAATGAGCGGACACCAAGTGCTGTGGCTGGATTTATATTTTATACCCCAAGGCTACATCCCAGAACAAATATATATATATATATATATATATATATATATATATATATATATATATATATATCCATCCCCAAGGCTACATCCCAGAACAATAGTCAATAGAGATAGAGAGCAGCAGAGGTACCAGACTCCCTATCCCAGACCTTATCAGCCAAGTTCAATTAAATCGACTGATAAGTGGAAGAGCAGGAGATAAGAGCTCAGAAATACCAGAGCTCTCACCTCCCCTATCTGAGGAGCTTGTTACTTGTCTGTGGCAGAGATATACACAGGTCAGAGCTGCTCCCAGCACTCAGCGCCCTCCCGCCCCCCAGCAGATAAGCTCAGCACCAGGCCCGTGGTCATAGAAACGCAGTGTAAACAATGAAATGAATAAATTAAGATAGCGGCCAAACAAAGCAGTTTTGATAAAGCAATGTATTTAGGAAAAGTCTTAAATCCATATAAATTAGCGGCATAGACAGGATCCTTGTGATGGGATAACCCCTTTAAAGAATACTTAACATTCAGAGGGACATGGACCTTCCTATCAAGCAGGACTATTTCTTTCCCCAAACAGAGATTAGAAAGCTCTGAAGAGTTCTTAAGTTAGTCTGGGCCCATAGAACAGCAGAAATGGTTGATGTCTTAGACCCTAACTACTTTATTATTGCTCAAATCAAGACCAGGTTCGAACAGCAGAATTTTAAAGCTTTGGCAACTAGAAATCTGCAGTTTTCCTGGAAAGAAGGATGTAATGTGATGAGTCTAAAGAGTGTCTTCTGACTGAATAATGCCAGGCTAGAAATGGTCTGGTGGATGATCTGGAGATAGGACAATAATAGGTGCTCTGTCTGAACTGCCACTAGAAAGTGGTCCACATACGGTGTTATCCGAATTTCCTTCAGAAAAACAAAAGCTCTCACCTTTGTCTTCTGAGATAAGATATCATGCTGCAGCAATTTAACCAATTGCAGAAGTTTGGGTGAACTGTGCTACATCTGTATGCTGTATCCTTAAAAGGAAAAATTTAAGGACCTACCAAACTCTACCACAAGGGGTCACTGTACACTTATGACAAACTATAATGCCAACAAAGGACATCTACGTTAATAAGAAATACAACTGGTGTAGTTACAAAACTGATTTAAGGCCCCACATTTAAAGGGCTGCCGCAAAAAAAAGGACTGCCGGAAATACCGCAGGAACTATGCATCACAGTTTTTCCCTCAGCACTTTTCACAGAAAGTCCACAGAAGTTTCTTCTGAAGACTTTCTGCTTCAATTATACCGATAGGGAAACCACTGGTGTTTTCGTAGGTATAATTGACATGCTGTGATTTCCAAAACTGCAGTGGTTTTGGAAGTCATAGCGTGTCCATTGCTCATACTTCCCTGCAATGTATGTTTGGGATTTGCTAGAACTGTAGGATTGTAAAACACATCTTCGTTTTTTTCAATGGAGTTTACGCCACAGGCAAACTGCAGCATTTACGCCAAGTAGGGTTCTGGTCTTAATCAAATTTTTTGTCAATCACACGTAGGAATAGCCTTAAGAAAGGCTATTCTTTGTCTAGCTTTAGATGTCTTCTTCGCGCCGCCGTTCGGTAGAAGTCCCAGTTTTCATCAGTATACAAATGAGTTCTCTGGCAGGATTGGGGACACCCCCAGTGCTGTTTGAGTTCTGGGGCCTGCCCCCAGTGCTGTGAGAGAAATCCATAGCATATCGACAAAAAACGGGATTTCTAAAGGTAGGAGAAGAATAACCTTTCTTAAGGCTATTCCTACGTGTGATCGACAAAAAAAAAATTGATTTTAATGCTAGAATCCCTTTAAGTTGCTCTTTAAAAACAAAAAAATGGTCAAAGGCATTAACCTGCATGTACAAACTTTTCAAGTGTACTTCAACATGCTTCAAATTCTAAGTGGAAATAGATATCTTGAAAGGCCTTTCTAAAAGAAGCCCCCATAAATCACCCCATTCTCAAAACTGCATTCAATTCACAGAATATTAGCTATTGGGATTTTGGAGGGGAGATTTTGCTAGAACCTGTTTCAGGCACCATGTTGCATTTGCAACACCCAAGAAGTGCCAGAATGGTGGAAATCCCCCTAAAATGACCCCATTTTGAAAACTAGACCCCTTAAGGAGTATAGTGAGCACTCAGACCCTACAGGCCTTATACTTAATTTTTTTTACCATTGAGATGTGGAAATGAAAAATTACTTATACAATATAATACACTGGCAAAGTAAAATAAACACAGTACTGCACAAAATCTAGTGTAGTATAGCAAGGACCAATAAAGTGACCAAAGATGGATGAGTAGATGTAAGCTCACCTTTTTATACAATATAATGTCACTTTAGCCTCAAATTTTTCATCTTCACAAGGGGTTAACGGACAAATTGGACACCACATTTTGCTACCGAATTAGCGCTAATTACCTTTGGGAGGGCAGACTTTGCTGGAATTTTAAGACACCATATCCCATTTGCAAAGCTCCCAAGGTGCCAAAGCAGTGGAAACTCCCAAAATAAGACCTCATTTAGTAAACTAGACCCTTGAAGAACTTCTCAAGTGGTATAGTGAGTAGTTGAACCTTTCATGTGTTAAGCCGAACTGGGCTGTGCAAATGGAAAGTGACAATTTTTTCTATAAAATGTTCCTTTAACCACGATTTTTGTGGATGTAAACTGATGTATGGGCACACAAGTGACAGAACAGTTTTTGGAAAGCAGAATTTGTTGCAATAGTTTTCGTAAACCATGACTCATATGCAGAGCCCCCAAGGTGTCAGAACAATGAAAACTCCCAACATATGACCCCTATACTCCTCAAGAAGTTTACCAAGGGCTATAATGAGCATTTGGACCCCACAGGTGATTCACAGAATTGAGGAGTAAATTTGGAACTTAACATATATTCCAATAAAATGTTGCTTTAAAACTATTTTTTTCATTTCCACAAGGGTTAGGTCAGAATTCCCATAAATAGTTTTCAGGCACCATGTCCCATTTGCAGGGCTCCTAAAGAACCAGAACAGTGAAAACACCAAATAAAGACCTCAGTTTGAAAACTAGACGCTATAACATTTTTTATTAAGGAATACAGTGAACATTTGGACCCCATATGTATTAAATTCATTAATTTTCCAGAAATTAATGCACAACAAGCAATCCTTCATGTACAGGCCAGGTTTTTCGGGGCAGGGGTCACACTGATACATGGCCGCTTTCCTTATTCACTTTTGTAACAGACTTTTCTTGGGGTCTTTCCTTTGTTTCCAGTTTGTGGGACTTCACTGGGAAAGTGTTGCCCTGATACAATTTGGGCATCTCCAGTTCCAGAAGTACTGGGGCCTGACCCTTTCTGGTACCTAAATATCAAGGTCTTGATAAATTCCTCCTGAAACTGAAGGAAAGTTGCTTTTACTGCCTGCACATTGTGGCATTACAAAAGCGTTATACATTGCCACCAGCACAATGTGCATGGCCAGCTTTTTGTACCAAACTTTTTTTTTTTTTTCTTCATGGCAAAAAGCAGCAATAGGACTTGGTCAGATAGATCAACCCCATCCATGTCCTAGGGAGGCCTCTCTGATTTCTGCACACTGTCCCACAAGCTAGTTACTCTGGAACTGAGGCACCTAAAGAGTGGGACGCTGGTGTAGATTTTATCCACATACAGGTGATAACCCTGGTGCAGCAAAATCCACACTATTCTTCCAGTAACTCCTAGTCAAAGCTTAATACTTTTGCCCCTTCGAAATGGGGCATTTTCCTCCTCTTGCTCACTGGCGATATCAGTGTGAGAGGCCAATAAGGCATACACCTCTTCTGCTGAATATATTCTTTAGGAAAGTGTGTGCATGTTTGTTGAGTTTATGTACTGAATCTTTATCTATTGAATCGTTATTGAAAATGTGGGGTGTATAATATGCTTCTACATGTGTATATTTGTACAAAAAAATAAATAAAATATACCGTATATACTCGAGTATAAAGAGTACAAAAACTGTGCTGAAAAATTCGGCTTATACTCGAGTATAGAGAGAGAACTATGATAGATTTACTTATATATAAGCCCCTATCCTAGAAGCTACCCAAAATTTTCCTATAGAACTTTTTTATAATTATATATTTAATATTATATTTATTTTCTAATTAAGGCTGGGTTCACGCTACCATCGTATGCTATGGAGCCTGGTCGTAGCTAGTTACGTCCTTGCTACCATCACACTTTAGAATGGGTGGAGCAGGAGAGCAGCCACCTTGGGGTCCATTCACACAGACTGAAAATGGTGAGGAATTTGGTGTGGAATTTCAACGCTGAAAAAAAAAAGTCCAAAACTAGAAAAATAGCTACAGCCCTCATCCAAAGTGACATACAATTATATAAAAATAGGTAAAAGACCATGTGCACTCACTCTGTCCGTTTGCTGGTTGCCGTGAATCGTGGAACCTCTAGACCGGTGCCAGGAAATCTCTCTTGACTGAGATGAGGTCAAATGGAAGAAAATTTGAAGAAAATCCAGCACTGCAGTCAGGTATCCGTATAAAATAAAACTTTTATTGACTCGTAGTTACTACATTAAAAAAATCTGTGTATGCCATGAGTAAGGGTCTATCCCAAAACGCGTAGGCTTCTGCTACTCCTGTTGCTGCACACAGATTTTTTAATGTAGTAACTACGAGTCAATAAAAGTTAAGTTTTATTTTATACGGATACCTGACTGCAGTGCTGGATTTTCTTCAAATTTGCTGAAAAAAAAGCCTCCCATTGACTTCAATGGGTTCCTTTTTTTTTGTTCAGTGCTGAAATTCTACACCAAATTCCTCACCATTTTCCTCCGTGTGAATGGACCCTTATAACCCACCATGAACAGAATGAATATGTTTTGCTCATTAGAAAGGACTTTTTGGATTATTTAAAAAAATATTTTTTTTTTGCTTTCCTTTTTACATGGAAAATATTTTTTATTTTATTTTTTTTTTCAATTTTCCATGATTATTATTTACATTTTTTCATTTAATTCTAAAAATCTTGCAATTCCCACTCTTGCCACAAAGCCTAAAATCGTTTATGACTTTCTGTCTCCTTCAGATGGACTATGGGCCATAGACACAATGGAGCAGAGCATATTACCTTTTATGGTAAAGTTCTCCAGGCATGTTCTGCACAGAGAGGGTAATAGATAAGCTATTGCAACTGGTGGATTCTTGTGTCCTATCTACATATACATGACAGCTGTGATAATCTGTGTGAGATAATAAGTGAGATGGCTGCTGCAAGGAATTCTCTGACAAAAGACAGGAATTAAGAAAATAGGTCATTTCCTAGCAGCACTTTCCCTTTAAGCATTCTAAGAGACTGGGATACTGTAACACATGCTACACTTTAACCTCTTAAGGATATCGGTTTTTTTTTTTTTTTTTTCCTTTTTTTGGGGGGGGGGGGTTTAACTTGGAAAGAAAAAAAAAAAAAACATGCGCCAACACCAGATTTCAACGACTGCTGCTATACCCAATTTGTATAATTTTATGTAATAATAAAACAGATCATTCTGGAGTAAACATAAGTTTTAAATTGCTTCCACTTATTTCACTTTGAGGCGAGAAAATACATTTTTAAAGCATTATTTACATGTAATAATAAATATAAATGCTTTATACCTGTAGTAGAGGTAATTACAGATGCATCAAAACATAGTTTGTAAAGTTTTTATGTTTGGCCATGTTAATACAATAAAACACTTTAGAAAAAAAAAAATTTGATTTACATTTATATAATATATATTCCCCCCCCCGAATTAGTTTAAATGGACACAGCAATACATACCAAATGATATGTAAATATTTTTGCTTTTTGATATGAGAGAGTTGGAGTACACAGGGAAAATAAGTGTTGGGAATCCTTTAGCTACTGAGGTAACTATTGAATGTGCCATCTATGGGGTTAATCTGCTGTTCGTTGAATGGTATGGACTTGGCACCTGCTACCTGACTTCCCATGCAGTAAAATAGAACAGTACAGTACAACTAAAACTGTACACATTCCACATAGGCAATAATGTTTCATGGTCCTCATAGGGGTTTTCTGTAATGTCAGCTGCCAGTCTTTGCAACTTTTTGACATGGTTTGCGGTTTATGACCTTATCAAGTTCCTCATCGTCTTCACTAGACTCTAAATCTACATGGAAATCCAAGTCGTCTTCTAAATCACAAGCACCGTCACCATTTTCAGAATGTCCAGGTGTGTCCATCTGTTCTTTTGCAATTCTGCAATGAAGACAGACAAAAAAAAAAAAAAAAAAAAAAAAAAACATGTTCAGTTAATATGTTGCATTCCTCCATCCTGTCTTATCAGATACAGGCCAGATACCAATGAAACAATGTGTAAACAATGGGAGAAATAACTAACAAAACAGACAAATGAAGCAATGTATTTAGGAAAACTCTTGAATTTACATAAGCTAATAGTATAGATGGGATGCTTGCAATGGGAATACCCCTTTAAGCAAATTTTTGTTTTTGAAATGTAGGCTATAAATTCGTCAAGAGTTATTAATCACCTTATAAAGTGATGACATATTGTTAGAAAAAGCATCTGATCTCTGGGACCTCCACCATTCATGGAAGTGAAGAGGATGCTGTATTGGCTTTTAAGTTTTTTCAGTACAGTGGTGCTACTGGTCACCCAGCTGCCCAGAGAAGTGCGGCTGGCCTTAGTGCCACCTGTGCAGGGGACAACACATATACAGGGACACAGCGAAAGGTGTGGGGGGGGGGGAAGAATCACATATAGTGCTATAGCCTTCATGAGACAACCCTTACATCATGCACTAAATAGTAAAGCAAATAATGTATATTCAGGACACTCAGATTTGATTGTCTTTCCAACAGGGGGCACTAATGATATGGCAAAGAATATCAAAGCGCATAATATGAAATAAAGGTGAACAAATGGAGATTATGTAACGCTAGTAGACTTTGGCTCCGATTAAGTCTCACTTTTCTAAAGATGTTCAGTTATGTTTTAGTCAGTACAATGTTAGCCTTGTTTGCATTATTTTTGTTTGCTCAACAAAACATGTGAAAAAGAAGCTGCTATGCATGAACTGCTATTATTTGGCAAACAGCAATACCACACAGTGGACATCTCAATAGAGCCTCACCTACTATACAAGAATTCTGCTGTGGTTACATTTCTCAATGCTCCTAAAAGGAATCTGTCACCAGAACAGTCCCTATAGAACTCGAAGCATAGTCAGAAAGCTAGGGTTCACAGGAATAAAACACTTTTTCTGCTTTCTGATATATTAGCTTTTTTCTGATATGTGAATGAGTTGTTTGCTGCAATGAGGACATCAGTATATTGCAGTCATTGCACAAAATAGTTATAAGAGCTACATCCCTCCCTGCCCTACTATGGATGAAATGTACACTGCCTGGCCCTGTCACCTATAGCAGGTAGGTAGCTCTTCGGTGAGATGACAACAATGGTGGCACACTTGTTGCATCAAATCATTAGCATATCAGGAAAAAAAGTGAATATCACAATGCTGGAGGCACTGACCACGAGGTACAATACAAGGCGTTTTATTCTGCTATCAAACTGTACTTCTAGTTCAATAGGGACTGTTCTGGTTACAACATCTAGTCACTTTTTTCTTTAAAGAAGTTTTTGATGTGTTATTACCCAGGAAAGTCATATTCAGCATGTATTGTATACATTGAATATGGATGATATTAAATGAAGAAGCTTCTGAGCCGTTCTCCATACAATTTATATATAAGTGTGTGGCTCTTTACAGTATAGAAGCGCTTGTGGTTCTGTAGTTCTGCTACTGCCAGTGCTCATGGCCCTGTTACCTTATACCTTCCTGGAACATCTCAGCCAGTTACTTAGAGAGCTCACCAGAAAGGTAACAGTGCGGCTATCAGTGATGCAGCGCTGGTGTAACACTTACTCTTTGTTCATTTCTAGCCACTACTTACGGCAGAACAAGGTCTTCTTTTTTTCCACACTTGGCACAAAGTTCCAGCTGAAGCGCACACGGCTTGCATATGATATGATAAGCCTCCTTCACCGTCTTCTGCAGACATTTCACACTGAACACAAAACAGGGACACAGTAATGTAAAGAGTACAATACCTAAATTACTCACAAAATACTGGCACATAGCAAGCTAAAAAGCAAACCTTAAATTGTTGAGGGAAAAGGAACTAGTCGTAGAAAAGGGCCATAAAATATACTCATGCAACCAGAACACCATATATCAACTCATATACTTTCTCTGAGCCCAAGTGACTATTACAGGGGCTCTGCTGCTGATGCTCCGATCTGTACAAACAGCAGCAGTGGAGCAGAGCCACTCAAGTGACCAAGAGTACAGCATTGGTAGAGATGTCAGAAGAGGCTGAACACAGCGATTTCTGATACTGCGAACAAAGAACTGGGCGCTGGAGGACCTGTATGTGTGTGTGTATATACACACACTTATGATAACTTATTATAAGCAATTTATTTATTTTATTTTATTTTTTTTAAAAAAGGTCTGTTAGTGCTTTTAATGGGTTAATAAGTGCACCCAAATACTTTTAGCATTGTTTTCAGTGATTTCTGTGTTTCTCTGGGAGCTCCTGGCTCTCATTTGCATATCTTTACATGTTGTAGCTTCCTGTGCTTCTAGCCTACAATTACTATAATGCTTTGCTCCCTCCCTCCCTCTCCCTAGCTAGCCTGCCCACTACTACCCTGTTTCCCCGAAAATAAGACAGTTTCTTATATTAAATTATCTAACGAAATATATTCTTATTTTCGGGGGATGTCTTATGCAGCGGCTGGAGCGGGGAACAATCGGCAGTCATGCTGATGCTTCCTTAGCGGAGCGCATGACTGCCGGTTGTATGTGATCCAGAAGGTGAAGGGGGGGAGGGGTCTTATTTTTGGGGAAACAGGGTAACCATTCCCAAATAGATGACGCAGCCCCTCCCCACCATCATACTTACCTGTCTTCATGTCTTCTCCTCTTCTTGATGTCTGCCTAGACCAGAGGAGATGCTGGCTCTGCACTGCAGGCTTCCCATGCTGTCTGGAGCCGGGCCAGAAGCTATGGCTCAGCTCCGGACCAGAAGCAAGAGAAGCTGGTTAAGTATGGTGAGCAGGCTTCCAGGGCACTATTGTGCATGTGTGGGGAGCCAGCACACAAAGAAAGAAGAGGAGGCGGACTTTCTTGGATGATGCAGCAGCTCAGGTCCAGAGGAAATGGTAAGTCTAATGAGGCTAGGGAGGGGGAGCGCGAGGCCTTTACACTAACATAACGGGTCAAGATGTGGCTTATACCGGTGACCCGTTACAGCGGAAAGGTAAAAAATGTAATATATTAGTGAAAAACTACAGAAGACAGTAAAAAAAAGATACATTAGAAAGTTGGCGGGGGGATTCACGGAGGACTTTGTTATAAATTGTTTATCCTGGATAGCCCCTTTAAGTTCTATATCATCAAGTTACTTGACAGAGGAAATATTTAAAAATAGGTGTAAAAAGGGGAGTATGTGCTGAGAGTGTCCCCCATGTACTCAGATAAGGTTGCATTGATCTTCTAAAGTGGTTCTATAGCAGCAGTAACTGTTTTTAGCTTAGCATACCGCCATGTTCATTTGCATAAACTGCATTCACATAGCTCCATCATAATAATCACATTAAAGAGTATGAAGAAGGATGAGCCAGTGCTAGCAATATCTATATTAGGTTCATCAGATAAATTATAGAAACAATTGTCCTCGTCTCCCACTGTTAAATTCATAGAAGACAAGACTAAAGTAAAAATAGGAGCGTTAGAAATAATTGCTTAATATTAAAGATTTAAAAGGCCAATACTTTGATTCATAATCTCACAGTGCCAGATGACAGTCTTATTACAGAACACACTGAATAATAGGAAAATCTCTGAATGTGTGAACATAATTTTGTGATTCCTCGGTCATTGTCTATACTGTAAACTATCCTGATTTGTGACAGTTCTCACTCTGACCACTAACCTTTATGTAGAGATCACTTTTCAGCAGTCATTTCATTATCACAGAATTACAATGAAATGTAACTTATAGATCTGGCATTTGCAATAGGTGATGGTTACAGTTTTCCCCTCCCCAATCCTGCAAAATCACCTCTACAAAGGACAGAGAGTATGCATAGAAGACTAAAGCACAGAAGTCAATGAACATCTCCAGTCTAGAGGTTTTCATTGTCCACGTGGTTGCTCTAAAACACATCTCTTAATGGTGGTAACAAGAGTCTGTCACCAGATCAGTCATTATTGAACAGTGGGAAGACTCCAATGTCCACTCATGCAATATGGTTGTTACCCATAATCATGTACAGAAAAAAAAATAAAAAATTAGAGAGAGAGCGAGAGAGAGAGAGAGAGAGATATGTATAGATATAGATAGATATATAGAGACACATCATCATTATTATTATTATTATTATTATATAATAACACAATGTCAAAAAAAAAAAATCTAAATCACAGAGGGTGTGTAGCCATTCTCCTATTCAAATATGGTTCACAGATTGGAATGGTCAAACTAAAAAAAAACAACAAAAAAAAAAACAACTTAGTGTTTATTAATACTCATACTAATTAATACTCAGCCACCCCAATGATAGGATTTATTGACCTGCATACTCTGTTATTGGTCAATCCCCCAGTATCGAACCTTCCACACCAAGAGGAAAACCATGAAGCACTATTTGTCAGTGTCAGATCCTTTCCATGGGGGCTAGTGCATATCTCACATTGGTTCAGTGATTATTCTTTGCCTCACACTCACGTGTGTGACATTGGACTGTGACGAGATGGTTCAGTGTCAGTGACTTTCCCAGTCAGTGACTATCTTACGTAATCCCACATTCCTACCCCTAGGAAGCCTCAATAATCTGTGAGATAAAAGAAACCGTTCAATGACATAGCCACTACTATGTCCAAATACTTGGACCCCAATTCTAGCTTTATATTCTAAATACAAGACGAGACATAGATACCACTGTGTAGGAGTCTACCCCACACCCTCTCAAAACAAATACTTTAGATGGTAGTTTAGAGAGGACACTGGAAGCCTCTATATATGATCAGCTGCAATCGCCACTAAGCTAGTCTCAGCTGTAAGATGTATAAACCGCTGAGAATAAACTATAGTAAACCTGATTAAGCAGCCCCATATGTGAAACCCACTGACATGTACAGGTAGCACCGAGTTAGTAGTCTAAGCCTTAAAAGAACAGACCCTACGCGTTTCTATAGTTAATAGTCACCAGGGGTCTGACGTAAATCAGCAATACACATTCGGAGTATGTACTATAGTATGTCCACATTGAAGGCAGCGGCACACTGCTCGGAGATGGATCGCCGGCTCTAATGACGTGCTGCGCTGCCAAACTCCTCAGTCTGTTCAGCAGCCAATTGTGGGTGAGAATCCAGATGCTCACTCGTTACCGTGATAACATGGGACGCTACAGCCGTGCATCCCATATATACAAAAAGCTGTGTTTAATCCCCACATCAGAGGACTATAGTAAAGGCAGTGAGAATTTCATATATACAAAATGTCTATACAGCACAGAATTAGGAATTTCTGGATATGCAGGTATAAATATATACATAAACAGATAAAGCAGGTCTCATCCCAGACTGGTTAATATCAGGTACTAATGCAATAATGCAGGTTATCCTCACCTCCCCCCATTTCAATTATTTTACAAGGAGGGGTAATATAATTCCATTACTGATCTATAATATGAAATGGCAAGCAATGGATCAATCCCCAATGCACAGGGATAGATCCATAAATTGATAGAGCCAAATGTTAGCCAATATCCCCAGGTACTGTATAGACAAACAAACAAAAAAAAAGACACATGATGTTGATTCATACCAGCATATGAAATGATAAAGCCACCCAAGGGTTCTAGTCAGTCGGTACTAGAATCACCTATTAAAGGAAAAATAAAACCACGTAATGTATAATAATGCGGGGCATATAATCTTATATGAAGATACACCAAATATTCATAACAGCAACCTCTATCCTATCAATAGCCTATACAACCAGTATCTCATGAATCTACATACCCACAAAGTCCAAACATTCATAAAACGTCTCCAGTAATTTGTACTAGGGGATGATAGAGATAAATACCAAGGCGTATTTCATTGTGAACACAACTACAACCACCAAGCATAAAAAAAAAAAAATACTGCATAAGGGTGCATTCACACGGAGTAAAATGGAGTTTATTTTGGAGTGTAGTTCTACACGTGTAAAAAAAAATTTACGCGCGTATTTTGGAGCTTTTTTTTACACGTGGAGTTTCCGGAGCGTTTTTTTGGAGCGTTTACGCGTGTAGAAAAACACGCTTCCGTAAACGCTCCAAAAAACGCTCCGTAAACGCCACGTGTAAAAAAACGCTCCAAAATACACACGTAAATTTTTTACACGTGTAAAATTACACTCCAAAATACACTCCATTTTACTCCGTGTGAATGCACCCTAAATGTGATATATTCATTTCTCCAGATTGGGTGGGAGGAATTAAATGAAGGACATAAAATACGGTATATGCCATCATTTAAGCCGTTCGAATGGGCAGAGCTCGTTCGGAATATCCACTGGGCTGCTTTCTTTAATATTAGATGGTCCCAATCTCCTTTAAAATATAATATTTTTGCCTACACAACCCCTTTAAGTACTGTAGATGACAGGCTTTCTGTGTCATAATCTATAAAACATGTAAAGGAAGTCTACCTCATCAGTATTATAAAACCCAAACGATAAGGTTCGTTTCTTCTCGAAAGTTATTTTTTCTTCTTTCTTAATGGAACTGATATGGCAGTGGCAGGCTTACTCACCTGAAATGGAATGAAGACATTCCTAGATATGTTTGTAAAGTCACAATGAGTCATTGTGCTAACAGTGTCTAAGAGACTACACCCAATCTACTCACAATTTAGAGTTTCTCTACCAGACCAGAAGAACCCCTTAGCCTTCACAAACATTGTTGCACATTTTCAGCATTCCCATTTCTTTTCCAAGTATAACTGACCACAAAGCAAGCAACACTTGCCATTTGCGGGGCGCCATTTTTTCATTTGGAAACACTGTATGGTAAATATAATCAATGTTCCCAGAGAAAAGGTGTGCAAATCACGACTTTCAAGGTAGCTCTCTCTAGATGGCATTAGAGACAACCTATTGTATGTATATCCATTTGTCATGTTCACAAAAATGCATATCTCTGCCAATCAATTGTGAATGGGCACTTTAGACTCAGCGGACTTTCTATTCCTACTATATCTATACGAAAACCCCCAGCATTTCCATAGGTATAATTGACATGCTGCAATTTACAAATATGCAAGCTCCCCCCCACCCCCCCTTGTAATCTGTGCATGGTATTAACTAGAGATGAGCGAACACTAAAATGTTCGAGGTTCGAAATTCGATTCGAACAGCCGCTCACTGTTCGAGTGTTCGAATGGGTTTCGAACCCCATTATAGTCTATGGGGAACATAAACTCGTTAAGGGGGAAACCCAAATTCGTGTCTGGAGGGTCACCAAGTCCACTATGACACCCCAGGAAATGATACCAACACCCTGGAATGACACTGGGACAGCAGGGGAAGCATGTCTGGGGGCATAAAAGTCACTTTATTTCATGGAAATCCCTGTCAGTTTGCGATTTTCGCAAGCTAACTTTTCCCCATAGAAATGCATTGGCCAGTGCTGATTGGCCAGAGTACGGAACTCGACCAATCAGCGCTGGCCAATGCATTCTATTAGCCCGATGAAGTAGAGCTGAATGTGTGTGCTAAGCACACACATTCAGCACTGCTTCATCAAGCCAATACAATGCATTAGCCAGTGCTGATTGGCCAGAGTACGGAATTCGGCCAATCAGCGCTGGCCAATGCATTCTATTAGCCCGATGAAGTAGAGCTGAATGTGTGTGCTAAGCACACACATTCAGCACTGCTTCATCAAGCCAATACAATGCATTAGCCAGTGCTGATTGGCCAGAGTACGGAATTCGGCCAATCAGCGCTGGCTCTGCTGGAGGAGGCGGAGTCTAAGATCGCTCCACACCAGTCTCCATTCAGGTCCGACCTTAGACTCCGCCTCCTCCGGCAGAGCCAGCGCTGATTGGCCGAAGGCTGGCCAATGCATTCCTATGCGAATGCAGACTTAGCAGTGCTGAGTCAGTTTTGCTCAACTACACATCTGATGCACACTCGGCACTGCTACATCAGATGTAGCAATCTGATGTAGCAGAGCCGAGGGTGCACTAGAACCCCTGTGCAAACTCAGTTCACGCTAATAGAATGCATTGGCCAGCGCTGATTGGCCAATGCATTCTATTAGCCCGATGAAGTAGAGCTGAATGTGTGTGCTAAGCACACACATTCAGCACTGCTTCATCAAGCCAATACAATGCATTAGCCAGTGCTGATTGGCCAGAGTACGGAATTCGGCCAATCAGCGCTGGCCAATGCATTCTATTAGCCCGATGAAGTAGAGCTGAATGTGTGTGCTAAGCACACACATTCAGCACTGCTTCATCAAGCCAATACAATGCATTAGCCAGTGCTGATTGGCCAGAGTACGGAATTCGGCCAATCAGCGCTGGCTCTGCTGGAGGAGGCGGAGTCTAAGATCGCTCCACACCAGTCTCCATTCAGGTCCGACCTTAGACTCCGCCTCCTCCGGCAGAGCCAGCGCTGATTGGCCGAAGGCTGGCCAATGCATTCCTATGCGAATGCAGACTTAGCAGTGCTGAGTCAGTTTTGCTCAACTACACATCTGATGCACACTCGGCACTGCTACATCAGATGTAGCAATCTGATGTAGCAGAGCCGAGGGTGCACTAGAACCCCTGTGCAAACTCAGTTCACGCTAATAGAATGCATTGGCCAGCGCTGATTGGCCAATGCATTCTATTAGCCCGATGAAGTAGAGCTGAATGTGTGTGCTAAGCACACACATTCAGCACTGCTTCATCACGCCAATACAATGCATTAGCCAGTGCTGATTGGCCAGAGTACGGAATTCGGCCAATCAGCGCTGGCTCTGCTGGAGGAGGCGGAGTCTAAGATCGCTCCACACCAGTCTCCATTCAGGTCCGACCTTAGACTCCGCCTCCTCCAGCAGAGCCAGCGCTGATTGGCCGAATTCCGTACTCTGGCCAATCAGCGCTGGCTCTGCTGGAGGAGGCGGAGTCTAAGGTCGGACCTGAATGGAGACTGGTGTGGAGCGATCTTAGACTCCGCCTCCTCCAGCAGAGCCAGCGCTGATTGGCCGAATTCCGTACTCTGGCCAATCAGCACTGGCTAATGCATTGTATTGGCGTGATGAAGCAGTGCTGAATGTGTGTGCTTAGCACACACATTCAGCTCTACTTCATCGGGCTAATAGAATGCATTGGCCAATCAGCGCTGGCCAATGCATTCTATTAGCGTGAACTGAGTTTGCACAGGGGTTCTAGTGCACCCTCGGCTCTGCTACATCAGATTGCTACATCTGATGTAGCAGTGCCGAGTGTGCATCAGATGTGTAGTTGAGCAAAACTGACTCAGCACTGCTAAGTCTCTGCATTCGCATAGGAATGCATTGGCCAGCCTTCGGCCAATCAGCGCTGGCTCTGCCGGAGGAGGCGGAGTCTAAGGTCGGACCTGAATGGAGACTGGTGTGGAGCGATCTTAGACTCCGCCTCCTCCAGCAGAGCCAGCGCTGATTGGTCGAGTTCCGTACTCTGGCCAATCAGCGCTGGCCAATGCATTCTATTAGCCCGATGAAGTAGAGCTGAATGTGTGTGCTTAGCACACACATTCAGCTCTACTTCATCAGGCTAATAGAATACATTGGCCAATCAGCGCTGGCCAATGCATTCTATTAGCTTGATGAAGCAGAGTGTGCACAAGGGTTCAAGCGCACCCTCGGCTCTGATGTAGCAGAGCTGAGGGTGCACAAGGGTTCAAGTGCACCCTCGGCTCTCCTACATCAGAGCCGAGGGTGCGCTTGAACCCTTGTGCAGCCTCGGCTCTGCTACATCAGAGCCGAGGGTGCGCTTGAACCCTTGTGCACACTCTGCTTCATCAAGCTAATAGAATGCATTGGCCAGCACTGATTGGCCAGAGTACGGAATTTGGCCAATCAGCGCTGGCCAATGCATCCCTATGGGAAAAAGTTTATCTCACAAAAATCACAATTACACACCCGATAGAGCCCCAAAAAGTTATTTTTAATAACATTCCCCCCTAAATAAAGGTTATCCCTAGCTATCCCTGCCTGTACAGCTATCCCTGTCTCATAGTCACAAAGTTCACATTCTCATATGACCCGGATTTGAAATCCACTATTCGTCTAAAATGGAGGTCACCTGATTTCGGCAGCCAATGACTTTTTCCAATTTTTTTCAATGCCCCCAGTGTCGTAGTTCCTGTCCCACCTCCCCTGCGCTGTTATTGGTGCAAAAAAGGCGCCAGGGAAGGTGGGAGGGGAATCGAATTTTGGCGCACTTTACCACGTGGTGTTCGATTCGATTCGAACATGGCGAACACCCTGATATCCGATCGAACATGTGTTCGATAGAACACTGTTCGCTCATCTCTAGTATTAACCAGAATCCCATCAACTTCACAGGTACTGTAATGCACTAATTTTTGCCACAGCATTTCTGCCGTGGCCAAATTGCGTCATTTATGCTACTACATTTGGTTGTGATAGAAAGCTTCTAGAAATTTTGATCACATTAGTAGGTTTCAATGCATATTCTGCAGGGTTCTGTTCGTTTTCGCCCACCAGAATTTTAGATTTTCGTTTTTGACTCCGCCTTCCAAACCCCATTACATTTTTATTTTTCCGTTTTCGAGTCATGTGAGGGCCTAATGTTTTTGGCGGGACAAATTGTTCTTCATAATGGAACCATTTATTATTGTAAAATTTACTGGGAAGCTGGAAAAAAAATAAAATTCAGAATGGGGTAGAATCTGAGAAATTGCATTTGTGCAACTTTCTTACGGGCTTCGTTTATATGGCATTCAATCTGCAGCCAAAATAACATGTCAACTGTATTCTAAGTTTCAGTGCAATTTTGGGGATACCAAGTATATATAGGTTGTTTACATTTTAACAACAAAAAAAATTGCAAAAAAATGTTATTTCAAAAAGTTGCCATATTCTGACACTTATAACTTTTATATTTTTCTGTATGGGAGTGCATAGGGCGCCTTGTTTTGCAGGCCCAAATGTACTTTTTAGGTATACCGTTTTTGTTGAATATCTATTGCTTTGATGACTTATTCAAATTTTTATCAGAGGCGAAACTGCGAAAAAAATCCCCCCCCCCCCCCCCAAAAAAAAAAGGTTGTTCTGCACTTTTGGAGTTTTTTTTTCCTGCTATGGTGTTTACAATACTAGAAAAATACCCTAGTGGTCTTGAATCCTAGGGGTTCCGATCACTAATGCAATACATTACAGTGCTAAAGCATTGCAAAATACTGACAGTGCCGACGATCCCTGGATCTCGTTCTGTATGCCGAACAATCCCAATATGGCCGGGCACTGACCGCAAGCATTAGCACTGGGTCTCTCTACTGTATAATACAGAAGAGACCCAGTCGCTATGGCAGCCACTATATTTAAACACCCAACATCTGCTGTACTATTACGCCAAATGTCCAGAAGGGGTTAAAATGAGTTATAAGGCTCATATTTTTACTAATTTTTTTTAATATGTACTATTGATGGCTTTGTTATTTTTATGAGCCCCTTGGCAGCACTAATACATAACCCCTATAAAGGTGTCTCCAGGATATAATAGAGATGACCTATACTAAATCATCAATATCAGTTCAGTGAGAGTCCAAAACCAGCACCCCATGAAACAGCAGTTTTTAGCAGTTGATACAAAGAATGGAGCAGAACCAGAATGGAGCAAGGTCAGAGTACTACTGATCAGTCCCTGCCACACACGACCAGCAGCCCCAGGAAAGCACATGGGATGTCACAGGTGACATTTGTGAGTGATGTCCCTATTCCTTTATTAGGCCGCTGACTGGCCTCAGTGGTCACCTGCAGCAGAGAATTGCACCAAAACAAGACTGGAGCAACAAGCCTGCAACGCGGTGGGAGAAACTGGAGGTCCAGGGACAGGAGAGCAAGGTTTTCTTCACCTTGCTCAGCTTCATATCACAAAAACAGGTTATCCTGGAAAACGGAAGATTCTGTGGACAAGCACTATATTTGCCAAGTCACCCCTGGACCAGAACATATGGAGCTAGTGCATATGAAGGAGTAAGAACATTCAAGATAAAGAATGTCTGTATGTAAAGTGGCAACAGATGTAATCCTTCTTTGTAGAATATAACTAACAAAGCGCCTTTATGGTGATCATCATTTGGTCTAGTGCTCAGACTGCTGGTGTCCTCACTTAAAGTGAAACATTGACTGGTTATGTATTATTTCCCATTTCTAACCAAACGATTGTACTATAACTGTCCGACCAGCAATGAGAAACAGCCCATAATAATAAGGGAGAGCAACATCAGCCCTAGAACGGAGTATGACTACGCTGGGTTCAGAACTTTACGCTCTAGTAGCCTTAAGGAAGTGGTCATGAACATTTATTAGACCATCAAGTATAATGTAAAACCATTGTGGAACAACCAAACATTGGAATATTTTATCATTCTCGCCTCATATTTATGACCAGCTTGACTATAACTATTTATACAGGGAACTTAAAACACAAACTTGGGATCAAGGACAAAAGCTTGTTGTCTCCAGAAATCAATATCCTGTAATGAAACTACTTCTGGACTGATCATTCAAAGAAGATGATCATATTGCATAACAAATGTTATTAAAATAACCTTGAGGTGGACTTGCATGATTAACAGTGGATTATGTGTTACATAGAGGCATGGGCACTCATCTTCCAGTTATTTAATACTCAAACTCAACAGTAATATAACAAGAAGGTGAACTAATCCTGCATATGCAAGTGCTTACTGTCCTCCATTGACTTCAATAAAGGAGGGGGGGGGGGGGGGTTCTGTTCTGATGACAACGAGCAGGATAGGTCCTGCACAATAGACACCTGAACAGATCGTCGGGCCTCTCCATTGACAGCATGCACACTCGGTCATGTGCATGAAGCTATAGGGCTAGTTCACACGGGGGGTGGTGGGGCGGATTTTGGCACAGAGAGTGACACGGCGAGCCGCATTACTCTCGGGTCAAACTCCGCCTGCCACGACTGTCGCCGTCGTGGCTTCCCCCTCCAGAATCGGCTCAAATGAATGGGCCGACCCCTGAGGTTGCTGCCACGGAATCTGCTTGAAGAAAGGGCATCTCGCTTCTTTTTTCCGCTTACGGCAACATGCCGCTAGCGGAAAAAGGAACGCTAGCGGTCTCCATAGACCACCATTGTGAAGGGGCGGATTATGACGTGGATTACGCGCCATAATCCGCCCCCCTCTGTGCCCCTGTGAACGGGCCCTTAGCCTGCATTCAGGCGACAAAGGTACAAAACGTCCACTGTTCACAGTTATGGCCAGGTTCACATCCGCGCCCCGGTCTCCGTTATGCAGGCTTCAGTTTCCTGCCCAAAACTAGGCAAGAGACGGAAACCTGCAGTCATTTGAATGGGTTTGGAAAGTGTCCACCCGTGAGCGCCCGTTTTATGCTCTCCGTGGCGAAACCGTTTTTTGTTTTTTAACCAGACTGGCATTGAAAATAATGCTGCCATCTAATGTCCATTGGGTAAAGTGGGTTATGGGTGGAGAAAGTCTAATTTTTACTTTTTTTTTTCTGTAAAAACCACTTAGGTGCTGTAGCATTGACCGCACCATATAAGGGATTAAATATGCTCTCTTCTTGATAATGGGACGGTCAACTCATGAATAAAAGTCCATGGTACCCCCTCCTCCACATATGTAGTTGGGATGCAGATATGATCTTGGTCTTGTTTTAAAGCCAAGATACTTAGCTCTAGCCCTCTAGCCCCTAGTTAGAGCCGTTTAAGTGACTATCTCTGCAGTCTTCCTGGACTCATCCTGCTGGGGATGAATTGTAATGTGCTCAAACCCTAAGCAAGACACATTCAGAACTATGGGAAGGAGAACGGGTGTTGTCCCATAAATACTACCATAATAAATTTTGTAGAAATCTTAGTGATGACAGTCTTACCATAAACATTTCCTTATTGTGGGCTGATTATTTTCTTGTTCAGGGACATAACCCAGACACATTAACTCAAGCCTGGGTTTCTGATAAGTACCTGATCATAAACATATATAATTCGGTTTTTAGTGTAGCCCTCCATGACAGCACCACAGGAGGTTGTATCTAACCCCTATTAGGAACAGAGAAAAAGCACAAGAGGTTAAATAGCCTTTCCCTACCTGACTCTTCAATGTATTCCAGAGGACCACTATTAGTATATCCCAAACTAAATATAATCTAGATAAAGAGGAGGGAAATCAGGGTCTGTCACAGAGGGCTACACCAGTAAGTACTAATTCTATTTTCTCAAATGCCCTCCATGACAGCACCACAAGAGGATTGCCACAACTATTTTGAGGGAGGGATTACTGTATTGCAGTCTATGGCAATCGTTCCTATGTAAGCAGGCAGGCTTCAGTAGTTACAATACTATGGCAGGGCTGGGAGCCTTCAGAAGGCTGCCATGGTAATGGGACGCTTCCTGCGACCGCGCCGCCTCGTTGCTGAAGATTAAATATTAAAAAAGTGAACGTAACTACTCATATATGGTTCAATACCCATGATAAGAGCCATTTCTGATCACGAGCAATGCTGCCAGGTCCCTGCTGAATGAAACAGCACAGACCCGGCAGCTAGTGCGGCGGCTCTGTTTCAGAGCGGCCAGCATATTTAGTCACATGCAAAAGGATGTAATTGTACATCCAGGTGCGCATAAGAGTTAGTGGTTTTAAGTTTATATTTATCATGTATGCCCATCTTGGGTTTTTTTTTACCATAAAAAGACAGGGTAGAGTCAGAAGCTGCTCAGAAGCCAACAACAGAAGAACCAGGGGGCATCATAAACAGAAGAGAGGCGGAGTTGAGGGGAAGACGAAGTTGTGCTCTGAGCACAGGGGGAACACCATTTGTCGTCTCTGAGCATTATTTGCATACATTTATAAAACTACACCATTCAAAAACAACAGGGAAGAGAAAACAAATAAAGGTAGGAGTAGAACAGCTTTTATAAAGGCTATTCCAACGTGGGGTCAGTAAAAAATCCGTTACTGCAATGATAGACTCCCTTTAATTATCTGTACTCACCAAAAATGCCTTTTAATTGTCTACAAATTTAAATAACCTTAGAGTCCTGAGAAACCCTTAAACCGAGTCATGTTGAATTAGTTAAGACAATGCGCCTATGAATATAACATAAATGGTACTCTTACTCAAAGGTAAAACAAACTGGCCTTGCAGGTGTATTTCCCTTTTTAGGATATGTTTCATGTTACATCACAGCCTCTTTGAATGATGGATCTCTTTCAAGAATGATTTTCTATGCTATGCAAATGTTCCAGGCACGCGCTTTATGCAAGAAGTTTCAGATTTCAGATAAAAGCTTTATTGTTTTCCAGCTCATTCAGGTTTTCCCTAAAGGCATTAGCAGGAAGCTTGCAGAGGCTGTGTAAATTCCCTTGCTGTGGAATGGCAGCAGCAAGGAAGCACATTACTGTCACTTACCACTTTTTAGGCTGAGACAGTGGCTTGTACTTGTTGAATTTCACTCGCCATTCCAGCACATCTTTACAGTGTTGACATACTCCATCATGTTGTTTGGAGTTTATCTTCTAAAAGGCAAAAGTGAGAACGTAAATACAGTATACTTAACAATTGTCTAAAAATATTGTTCCTTTTAGCTGTAATCATATATAGTCCAATGGTCACCATTTACTAAACTGGACAAGCAAACATTGGACACTCCACTGCACACAAAGTAACAAATAATGCAAAGGAAATAGATGACCTGCCAATCTCCTGTATCCATCTCTAGGTCAGGAATACAAACAGCTGATGAGGTATTGCCTTCTAGATTCAATAAAATTAAGCATTTTCAGTTTGAAGAGATGAACGAGTACTATTCGAAACAGTAGATAGGAATGAATGGGAGTGGCGGGTGCACAGGGGGTTAAGCAGCAGGACGCCGGCCCCGGCTGCGTCCATTCATTCCTTTGGGAGCGTGCTATTCGAAACTACTCGCTCATCTCTATAATCATAAGCAGTAGAACAATGTGCTGCTAAAAAATTGTTGCATGTTAAGAAAAATCTGTATTCCCAACCCAGAAACGAAATAGTAAAGCCTAGAGCAGTGGCCAAACTGCAACCCAAAACCCATTAATTTTTTGCAAAGTGTCCACACGGCAATTTAACCTTAATACTTTGCGGATCCACAACTGGGTACAGTGATGGAGCCACAATATACCCCCTATCCCCCAAACGGAATTCCAAACGCAAGTGCAAAGCGCTGTTCTGTAAAAACACACGGACCCATAGACTATAACGGGGTCCGTGGGCTTACCGCCAGATCTCCTCAGGGATCATGCAGACAGGAAAGTAGTTCCCAATCTACTTTCCTGTCCGCATGATTCGTGCGGGTAGCGCGCGGCAAGCACACGGATCCCATTATAGTCTATGGGGTCTGTGTGCTTTTACAGCCCAGCACTTGTAATTGCGTTTGTATTCCGTTCGGGGCGTCTCCATGCAGACTCTTCCTGGACGGAATACAAAAGCAGATGTGAACCGACCCTAAGACACTGACAGTGTTCAGGTGTATGTACATTTTTACTGGTTCTAATATATTTACCATTTTTGAGTAGAAAACCCCCCAAAACACCACCACGTGTAAGTAAATGCGCAAGTAAAACATGCTTATTTAATAGAACTCTAAGTCTTTCACTGCACCATTCTCTCATAAAAAGTACAGTATTTGATAAGAACAAAACCAATGTACATCTTGTTATAAGATACAAACGTCAGAGAGGAAGCGATAAGTACATGGTTATAGATCAGCAGCCTCATAGAGGGAGGAAGATCAATTCAGTTAATTATCCAAACCTATTATGCAAGCAACATCCCTATTGTCATAGTCACTGATATCATTATGCAAGGAGTGGACAGCTGGGTAAGTCATGTAAGAAGAGGGTGGGCGGTGGATGAATCAAGACACATCAAAAGGTCACATACAGAGTATTCCAATACTATGCAGTTAAAATGCAAACGCTTAAGGCGTAGTCACTCGTGACTTTTTTTTTTTTTTTTTACTGTGATTTCTGTAAAAAAAAACAGCCATGATTCTGAAAATACAAAAAATAAATAAAGTACCGGTAAGTATAGCCTTAGAAAAATGGAAAAGAAATGGTTTCTATAAAGTTCCACAGTTCTTACAGCAAGAAATCATTCCTAAAGTGTGAGACTGGTTATACAAAATGCCTTGTTAAAAGGAGTTAACCCTAAGGACAATCCCTTGTGAGGCAAGTTCCCCAACAACTAGGATCACTAGAAATTCAGCAGGTGAACCCTCAGCAATGAGCTATACACAGTGTTTTGCAGGCAGATTTTGATGCGGAATCCGCCTGAAAAAACACTTCCCATTCATTTCAATGGAAGTCACTAGCAGTTTTTTTCCTCTAGTGCTTGGCCTATCTTCAGGCGAATTCCACCTGGAAAAACCCATTGAAGTCAATGGGAGGTGGACAAAACGCAATGCGTTTTTTGGTGCGGTTTTGGAAAAAAAAAATGCATCAAAAACTGCTAGCACTTTTTTTTAAAGAGAAGTTTCCAGATCCATACAGTGTGCTGATTAAAAAAAAAAAAAAAAGTGCCGAAAACCACATCATGTAAAAACTGCATCAAAAAAAGTTTCCTAATTCCTGAATCAGATTTTTGGAGCTTGCAAAAAACTCCATTTGAACATACTCTAATATGTATAGGAACAAGCAGAAAGTGTACAATATTTCTGTTGTGCCTCATAGGCATTATGCACAAAGTTATGACTAGGCTTTCCTACACCCAAGGGGGCAATCCTGCAAGATTTCTCTGCAAAAGACTTAGTTAAAGAATATTTTTCTACACTACGCACCACCTTTCAAAGAACTGTCTGTCCCAGAGAACTACTTTTTGTAAGAACTACATCAGAGAATTTAGACAATAAGGGGGAGTCTGATGATCAGAAAACACTTCAAAACAGAAGACTGTGGAGGGTCTGTCCAATCCTTTGAAATTAATGGAAACCATAGGAGCTGTTGGGGACATTCACATCACAATTCATCTGTTTTAGGTCCTATAATTTTCACACCTACCATCATCTATTAACAAATTGTGAGATGGCACATTATGCTGATTTCCATAAATATTCTAAAAACATGACAGACCCTCCACAGGTCTGAGCTTTGACCCAAGAAGTGTTTTGATAATCAGATTCCCATCTGCTGTCTAAATTGTGTGCTGTGTTCTAATATCCCCATCTCATACCAGGTCCTGGCAAACATCAGGGTATGAAGAGCCCTAACTATGGGGAATTTACTATTCCAAGATTGGTCCTTGAAATAAATGCATAAACATAAATGTCATCATCCAAAAGTGCTCCATCACAAATCCCCAACTCATAAATCCACTTGAGTTCTGGTTAAGAATGTAAGGGTCCCCTCTCCTGCATAAAGGGGGTACATTATTAATTATTCTGAAACATAGCTGACACGATGCTTACAAGCAATAACATCTTTGGTAATGGAAAATCTGTCTTACCCTTTCTGCTAGTTTTATGGTCAGTGAGTCTGATACAACATTTATTAATAATTTCCCCATGGGTCTAGCTAAGTTTTCCTTGGACTATTGCAACCTGGCAATCTGTACAGCACACGCTTAGGGTGAGTTCACACTGAGTATACGCCAGCTTATTCTGAGCGTAAAACACATTCAGAATCAGCGGCGTATAAAGCAGCTCCCATTCATTTCTATGGGAGCCGGCATACGAGCGCTCCCCATAGAAATGAATGGGCTGCTTTATTCACTACGAGCACTCCCATTGAAGTGAATGGAAAACGCCCACATGTACAACTCATGTACACGCGGGCACTTTCCATTCACTTCAATGGGAGTGCTCGTAGTGAATAAAGCAGCCCATTCATTTCTATGGGGAGCGCTTGTATGCCGGCTCCCATTGAAATGAATGGGAACTGCTTTATACGCCGCCGATTCTGAATGTGTTTTACGCTCAGAATAAGCTGGCGTATACTCAGTGTGAACTCACCCTTACTCTGTGAATACTATCTGAGGTGACTACGAAGCAGTAGCTTGGCCTTTCGTACTATCTGCTTGGAAAAAATGGTGGTCCAGCACTGAAAGGCATCATACGGAGCTAGTGCATCTTGTACATTTACCATGGATGGTCATCATATCCTTTCTACTAGAGACAGTTTTTTGCACAAGTAAAGATTTTTACAAAAAAAATTGTGACTTTTTGAGTTTTGCACACACAGTTTAGGGGTGAAAACTTTTTTTTATTTTTTTTGCATGGACACAAAATGCTGCATGTCCAACTTTGTGTCTGTGCAAAAAAAACAAAACAAACCAATTTCACGGCAGAGAGGCTGCGTACGGACACCAACGGTTTGCTTTAGCAGTTTGCGCACTCAAAAAGATCCGCCGCAAAATTATGCGCTGTATACGATCGTAACTCCCATTGATTTCAATGGGATCTTTTTGAGCGCGCAAACTGCTGACATGCATATACGTGCCAGATTGCGCGCCACTTTACACCGTGTGAACTCCCCCTTAAAAACCCATTGAAATGAATGCTTTTTAAACGGATTACCAGCAAGCTCCCCCTATGCAGTTTCTCTGGGGATTAGGACGGAAACCCAGAGGGTGGACAGGGCCGCAAGTGTGAACTGGGCCCTAAAGCAAAATCTAGAACTAGGCTCCCACTTCTCAAGCACTATCTGTAATAGCGATGTCTTCTTATGCTGTTCAGGACATTTGGGCCTCCAGAGCCCAGTAGTGAATTACCTCTGCAACCCCTTACACCCCTGGTGGGAACTTCACAGCCTGTTTTCTATTTAAAGGAAGTTAGATAGGTTAAATAGATTACAGCCTGTTCATCGGCATAAAAACAAAACACAAGACTGTAAATAGCGTTCAAAAGAGGTAAGTTACATCACTACATGCAACATGTATGAGGAAATGCCTTCAGACCTGGAGCTATAGAATACATAGTGGTGATCATAGAGCAGACATTTTACTACAGTTCCTATCTCTAACCCCATAGACCTCCATTAAGGACTCCCCTGCCGAGCTCACCTTGGTTTTTGCGCTGCTGTCATACTTGTCGTTCTTATATACGGTCACATTGCGGTGTTTCTGAGGCCTCGAGCGTTGCACGTTTCCCCTCTGAGAACTCATGTTGGAGAAATTGACCCACTGAGGCACCCGTGCTCACTGTTCTCATAATAGACTCAGCTACAGGTCTGTTGCTTATGCGAGAACGCCCTGCTATTGGACTAAATCCCTGCCAATCAAGCTGACGACAGAGCCCGCCTCTCGATACTCAAACCTTCTCTAGAGAAGCGTCACATGCCAGGCGTTATGTGATTGGACAGCACGGCAGGCCGCCTCTTACCTCATTGGCAGGACTTTCATCATCCCGCCTTTGAATTAATGTTCTGACGTCGGCTTTTTTCTCACGTTCTAATTGGCTATGGTAGGCGCTAGTGCCCCGCCCACTAATAATAGCAGAGGCAGCAGCAGCGCCTGGGGACTCCTCCCCGCACTCCCCCCCGGGTCACTCGGTGGTGAGTCTTGGTGCTAGCAGTGCTGAGTCCCGTCTAGTACACTGCGGCAGCGCCTGTACGGGAGAACAGCGGGGGTCACTGTCCTGAACCGGGAAGGTGAAGACGTCTCACACTAGCTGTCACCTTTACGGACGTCACCGCACAGCTAGTGCCTTGTGGACCTGTGCTGCTGGCGGGACGCTTGTACTGCTGCATGTCCGCGACAGAGCGCCAGCTATCCGGGGTATGACGCATAGCGACGGGCTAGGAGGGAGACAGCACTGACGTCATTGTGTGTGAGTGGAGTGACGTCACGCAGAGACCCCCGCAGTGTACTGTAGGCCAAGGAGCCGTGATCGTATCAGCTGCTGTCACCGCAATTCCAGGTCAGTACTGTGGTGCAGTGGTCTGGACACCTAGTGGTAGTCTTAGCTATGCCTCCCTCCCACGGGGTATTGTGGGGCCCCCTCCCCAGCACCTAAGGATCGGCCACCAAGCCTGCTGTAAATCCCCCCTTCCATATAAGTAGTATATGGCGATGGCAGGAAATCTAGGGGAATCCTAATCGGGCTAGTCTTCCTGTGACAGCCCCTTTCTGCTCTCAATGGAGTCATGTGCTGCCATGTTTTGTAATGCTGTCATGTGAAACTTGTCTGTAAACTTTGTACAAGGATTTTATTACTTTGTAGGGTCATGAACCCAGAAGTCTATGAATGCAATTGCTCCCTGTTATCAGCCTGCCTGCACTGAGCCATACTAAGATCAGATGAGGGAAAATGTCTGCCCCATCTGATTGAGTATCCTGCTATATTCTCCTACATTTCTGGCTACTCTTCCTTTATGCTATGGATCATGAATAGTACCACGTTAGTTATTTCTCTGTTACAATTGCACCTTTCCACAGTGGTCTACATAATATAACAGAGCATGGGTTACCTATCAATCACCTGGGACCTGTACTTGCTGCAGCAGAGGGCTGTCAGTGCCTCACAGCCTTGTGGTCTGAGCCAAGTCTGATGGTGGAATATATTGGGTTATTCGAGGTAGAGGGTATATGGCACCTATAAATTGAGCTGGTCCTGCCAGGCACAATAGGATGTATTGTGACCCCCGGGCAGCTGTAATGCAGAAAGGTCAGTTTCCCTTCTGCAGCAATACAGCAAGAAGAGTGTATTTGTTTCCAGCCATCAGCCTGTGCCTTGATACCAGTATCCCTGATTTACTCCTTTGTATTTCCCCTCCCCCCACGTTCCCCTCCATGGCTAACCCTGGGAATGATTTGTAGAGAGAAGTCTCACCAGAGTGGCCTTTGTCATGTAAAGTATGAGTTCTTTTCCCTGGGACGGGCAGCATTCTGGTTCGGATACAGCACTGTTACTCCAGGATTTGTGAATGTCAAGTGCAGAAGAATATAGTAGGGCTTTACAGAAATTGGGTTACCTTCATGTGACCAATGGCACCTTGCCAGTCAAGCTCTGCACTTGTCTTTGAGGTTGTTTTAGGTCATGCCAATTTCTACTCGACAAACTGTCGTCTTAACCCCTTCATACCTCAATAGGGCCTTTCTTCATTCCAGCACAGGGTTAGTGTGAGATTACAGGAAACAATGTATGGATTAGCTCAGATTAAAATCCCTTGTTTTCTTCCCAGCATCTTGCAAACAGCTCTGAAATATCACAGCACCCACCCCTCCCCCCATGGTGCTGCTGCTGTGTCTGGTATTAGTATCCATGGATTGGGAGGAGGGGGCGGATGTGGTGTAGGTGGTAGGCACAGGCTGATCCACCCTCCCATGTCTGGAGCACATCTTGTAGGACATGCACTACAATTATAGGACAGCGGCTGGAATTCTTGAGGTCACATGACTGTATACAGCTGAACATGTGAAGCAATTTACATGGGCCAAGCTTTTCATGTTACTCACGGCTTTGTAGTATGTCTAGAAATCTCATTAATGGTTTATATGATGGCATCCTTGACCAGCAATGCATAGGATTGGGTAGTCTGAAGACATATTGTACTTCTGAAGGTGTTCTATGGCGTCCTATAAAAAGGAATCCTTGGGTCAGTGGCTGTGTAGATGACACATCACTGAAGATGCTGGAATCCTCCTTTAACACTGGCATATAGGTGTACCTGGCATAGGTCACTGTCACTTTACCACACACACACATTTTAGAAGGAATTTACAAGATGTAATTTATTGGCTTCTATCCCTATACCTGATATTGGCTAATAACTGAAGTATCAGCCTGGCGCCATTCCTTTCAATACAATCATGGCAGCAAACATTAACCTTACCTTTCATATAAGCTAGATCCCTGACGTAAGTGATCCTCGGTAATGGGACACTGTCTGATAGTGGTATTTCCCCTGGGGAAAACAGGTGCAGCCTTTAATACGTACAGCGAGACTCTATTTACCTGAGTCATATGTGAGCTGTAAAGCAATGTGAATACACAGCAATGATTCAACCACTTTCTTCCTGTTCTACTTTCTCTTGGACTGTATTCACATGTGGTGCACTATGGGTGGATTCACACTGCTGCCAGGAGCCAGGAACTTTCCTATGTCAAACTCATCCATAGGCCCCTTTTACCTAAGGCCAGAAGTGCTCTCTGTCTTTTTGGGCTGGTACGCATACATTTATGGAAGTCTCCTTTATACTCCATACAGGGGTAATCCTTTTTTTTTTTTTTTTCCCCTTCCCTCCCCCCTTCCCTTTACGGATGTCTAGAAATGTTTTTATAGTGCCACTTAGAAAAGTTTGTTGTCTAACTGGCTCCTCCAGTGTGTGGTATTCTGTCCTTCTGCTTAATGCACATATTACTTGCAGTGTTCCTTCCACATTCTTGAATTCCTACAATAGACCTGCTGCAGTGTTGTATTTAGGCTTTAGTTTCACACAGATAAGGATCTGTCACGCAGTGCACCCACCGATCAGCTGGAAGAGAGTATGACCTTCAGGCAAGCAGTGCTGCTTCACCTCTACTTGGTATTGCAGCTCAGTCTCATTCGAGTGGGACTGAGCTGCAGCATGGCCTTGTGACCAGTGGATGTAATGTAACTGACCTGAGAAAAGAAATTGGTGATTGAGCTCCATGGCCTCTCTGAACAGTTGCTTTTTAGGGATGCAAGGAGTCGGATACTCAACCCATGTTACGGAATCAAAGTTTTTTTTGTTGCGGATTTTGCTAGTTTTTGGGGGGGTTTTTAGCAGAATGGAGGAGTATAAGAACTTCCTATATATTTCCAATTCCTTTTGTAGCCATTCTTGGCTTTGGCTCAAAAAACCACAGCCAAATCTGCAACCAAAAAAAATCTATTTTTCTGCAACGTGGGACCTCAGACTCAAAATGGGATTATCCAATGTAAGATTGTTGCCATTAATTCCAGGGTGAACTACATATAAAATTTTACGTGTTGAGTGTCAGTCTCCGTGTGGCTAACTGGCAGATGTCCCTGCCCATAAGGACGGAGTCAGTTTGCTAGCCTTGTTTTTCTATGGTTCCATACACATGACCATGTCTTTTCACGGTGCAATGTTTGGGGCAGTGAACAAAACTCAGGACCGGTCTCTTTTGCAGTGTGTGCGCTCACTGGCCTCAATGAATGGGACTGCAGAAGCACAGTTGTTGCACATGGATGACACCATTGTCTCCTGTGCTGTTCACTGACGACCCGACGACAAGGATGCGTTCTACATGTTGCTAAAGGCTTATTCGCATGTTGGTGTTTTGGTTTGTAGAGATGAGTGAATATGCTCTATCGAATACCTCTGAGGCATAGCTCCCGGCGCCAGGGAGGTGGGAGGGGCAGTAAAAATTTGCTGCCCCGGGAGCTAATGCGTCGGAGGTATTCGATCGAGCATATTCGCTCATCTCTATTGGTTAATAATTGTGTGCAAAAAACAGTGAAGATAACTCCTACATAAGGTATAATGGAAAGGTTTGCACTGGTTTAACTTCCACACTGATGCAATTCAGTGATGAAACACTGTCCTTGTGAATAAGGACTAAAAAGACAACTGTAGGTGAGAGTAAAAACTGCTGAAATAGTATTGTGGTGGCAACAATGTTATAGATTTTAGCAGAGGACGCATAATTCCTGTACAGGTGTCAAATCTTTCCATGCATAAAAGTCTCAGCCCTTCAACATGTAAACTGTTCACATACAGTGGAGACCCAGTGCAAATGTCTGAGAAGACATCTAAAGGTAGGAGAAGAATAGCCTTTAAGGCTGTTACTACGTGTTAGGGAGGAAAAAATGGGATTCCAATGACTGGGTCCCTTTTAAAGTATTAAAACATGACAACGAAGTGAATTTGGCATTGCTATGACCATATGGACTCAAAGAATGTTATGGTGAACACCTTAAAAATTAAATCCTAAATTTGCTAGTTATACATGGAAGACATTTATAGTAATGGTTTCACTGCTTAAATAGGACCTTTCACCAATTCAGATTCTTAGCATTTATGAATAGGCGCCTCCCCACTGATTTCAGCACACTTAGAATTTTTCCTCTAGGCCCCACCATTCCAAACAATAGGTTCAGTCAAATTTGGTCCAGAAATAGAGAACTGCATGCTGAGCTTGGAAAAGTGCCTCCTCCCGTATGTATTTTAATATGGATTCTTGAAATAAAGTTTGGATTTTTTACAATATACTTCTAATGGGGAGTGCCCAGTTTTCTGTTTCTGGACTGCACTTGGAATTTTTTTTTGCTTACTGTGAGCACCATCAGGGAACTGTATGAAGTTTACCCCTTATCCTCTACAATATTGCCTGCATATATTCAGTAGTGCCACCCCACTCTTTGCATTAATCAGTCAGATTTGGTGCCTGTTTTAAGCTCTGTAGTGTCAGAAGGGAAATGTCAGGCAGGGGATGTATTTCAGAGACCGTATCAGAGTTCAGAATCGCACCCTTTGCCTGCTCTTGCTGACACCATTCTCCTGACTGTAGAACCTTAATAGAGTGTGATGCACCAATTCCAACAAAACTTATTGTATGTTGTTGGGGACTACAGGAAAAAACTCCAAATGTGCAGGAATTGGTGGAACGGCGCCTTTTAAATGATGCAGAGTTGACTTATTACACATATGGCTGAATTAATTTGTCTGTAAATGCTATTCACATAAGATAAATAATCCTTTAATAGTCCCACAGTGGGGAAATTTCAGAATGTTACAGCAGCAGAGTAATACAGATACAGGATAATACACAGTTATATATTACAGACAGACACACATATGCTGAGAAGAGAAGATATACTAGGAGTCCATAGCAGCTAAGGAACAGAAGAAGAAAGAAGGAAGACGTCATAATCATTAGTTTTCTGTGCGGAGAGATCTTCGCTTGGGCTGATGTAAATTATACAGCCTGCTCGCAGTTGGAAGGAAGGACTGATATTTTGACAGTCCGTTGCAGGTCCTTCACTTTATTTTCTCAGATCTCTGTGTGTGGGGTCTGGGAAAACTGCCGCCCCATAGATGCATGACATCAGTGAAAAACGTACGTTTTGTACTCTGGTCATGTGAATGCAGGCTTACTATCTAGGATGCACCTAAATAGTAAGCCACATCTTGTCTCAGCTCCTATGCCTATTTTAGACAGTGGTTTTCAGAGAGGTAGAAATCTACACCTGCGATAGGGATGCCCCAGTCTAACTCATGCCAGAAAACTAGTGCGGGTTATCTTATATTTTATCTGACAGTTCCTGACTGGTATAGATCTGCATACAGGTGCCTTGGCCTCTTGGTAATTCTGGTGCATCTTGCACCTGCCACTGGAATAGACTGACTGGTGAAATAATTCAGTCTTGATAAGTTTTATCCTCCCCTTTGTTGTCAGATGTTTGAGTTTTTTTGCAGGTTTTTTTTTCCCTTGAAGTCTGAATGGCTTTCATTGTCAATGGAAATAATTGCATGTCACTCTAAGAATGTGCCCACCACATATCTAAACTCTGGACCCTGGCATCTTGACTGAAGACTTTTTTTTTTTTTTTTTTTTGGGGGGGGGGGGGACATATCGCTGAGCTTGGCTGCCATGTAACTGATCGGGGTTTTCTGTTTAATTTGCACTTCATCCATTGTTTATATAGTACCATTATTTCCATGGTGATTTAGGGTATGTTCACACAGTTTTTTGACATGGAATCCGCCTTAAAATTCACCTGCAAAAATACCTCCCCTTCATTTCAATGGAAGCTGCTCGCAGTTTTTTTTCCGCTAGTTTTTTTTTTTTGTTTTTTTTCCCATCAGCTAGTGGGAAAAAATGTGACATGCTCATCTTCAGGCAGATTCCATGGCTGAGTCAGCTGCAAGGTCTGCATCTCGAGACTCCCTCTTGTTTGGGCCCATTCATCTGGGATGCTGCGACCGGATGCCAATGCAGTGCATCAACATCCCATAGCGGCTAGCTGCGCGAAAAAGCCACATGGTGGAAAAGGTTTTGGCAGTGTGAACTAACTCTTACATTTCAGGGTTTACATACGGTACATAAAATATACATACAAATATGCTATCAGTGACCAACTGGCACAGTGGTGTAGAGGGCTCTGCCTGCAAGGGCTTAATCCATCAGTATGGTGTGTAATTCTGAGATTGTCTCCCACTTGCCTGTAAGGGATACTCCGATAATGCTGCACCATAAAATGCAGGGTGTTGTGACTGCCATTCACATTACTAAGGTTTACTTGCCTCATCCCAGTAAGGCACTAAATGTCTGCAGAAGTGTTACTGAGCCCTGTCTAAGCATTTATTTGGAGAGCCTGGTACAATGCAGAGTTGGCATTCATTGATCTGCTGCTTGGTAAAGTACATTGTGCTACAGATACATCCAGCTTTGGGTGTTGGGTACGTTCTTTGCACGGGGCATTGTTTGGTGCCGTTTTGTGACTCGGGTGCACACCTACCTGCTAGAGTTTTATTCGCCTGTATCTTTGATCTGTCTTGGATGAATGTCCTTTGAAGTTTGTTAGGCAATTTCCTGCCCTCACATGCAAAGTAGTGACAAGGGCAAAAAACTGCTGAGCCAGTTCCCTGCTATAGACATAGCAAGCAGCAGCTTTTATAGTTGTTGTAGTCATTGTATGAAGGATTTTGAAACTTTCTGATATGACTTTCAGACCACTTGAGAATCTGACAATTGATGCATGTGAGCACCTAAATGTGTATTAAAGGGGCTCTATCAGAAAAATCATGCTGATAGAGCCCCACATGTGTGAATAGCCTTTAAAAAGGCTATTCAGGCACCGTAAATGTTATATTAAACTACCCCCCCCCCCCCAGTTTTAAAATACCCTAAAAAAAGAATGTTATCTACTTGCGCATCGTGCACGCTGGGCGGGCATTCAGGGTGTGCCATCTTCTTCATCCACGCCTCTTCTTCCTGCGATGTCCTCGGGTCCAGTCTTCCTCTGGTGCTCGCGAACGGACATTGATTTTAAAAATTGGCCTGGGCACATGCAAAGTAGCATGCGGCTTCTACTACGGCTACTGCGCATGCGCTCAGGCCATTTTTTTAATCAATGTCAGTTCGCGAGCGCCGGAGGAGGACTGGACCCGAGGACATCACCAGCCAATGTTGTGTAGATCCAAAGTGCCTGGTAAAGAGAGCACGTCCTGTGGCAGTAAAGGGGGAATGTGCAGAGAGGGTTGGCTTGGGGAGCAAGCTAACTGCAGCCATATTTAGATTAGAAAATGTGATCAGCCTGCCTGAAGAGCTGTCTTTAGGATGCACTTGAATATGTAGAAGTTGGGAGTTAAAGGGGTTGTCCCATCACAAGGATCCTATCTATACTGCTTGTTATTGTGAATGTAAGACTTAAATACATTACTGGCTTCATGCAGGGCAGGAGCATAGCGATGTTGCAGGCATCTGTGCCGGCGTCTAACCGTCCCCGGCATCCGTCTCTCTATTACAGCGGATGCCGGGTCTGTATTCACATATGCAAAGCCAGCGGCGAGATGCCGCTGGCCCTGCGTGCACGCTCATAGAGAGTGAGACCAGTCTAGCCTTCACTATGCGAATACAGACCCGGCATTCGCTGTAATAGAGACAGGTGGATGCCGGGTCTGTATTCGCATTGTGAAGGCTAGACTGGTCTATGAGCGCGCACGCAGGGCCAGTGGCATCTCGCCGCTGGCTTTGCATATGTTACCCCGCCCACCAATGACGCAACAAAGCAGGAAGACAGAAGATTTTACAGCAACGAAGACTGGTGAGTATGCGATGTGGGAATACCCCTTAAGCCCTTGCAGATGACCGTGTGAAATGTCAGTGCTATTTGGGTTTTTCTCAATGGCGCACTGACCCATTCATTTCTATGGGCCCATACACGACTGTGAATTAGACTCTCGTGTGTGGGCAGACAGTTTAGGCCACAAAATGTAACAGGTCCTTTTTCTGCCTGATTTTGTGGCCCTCTTTCCGCGGCTGCTATTTATTGAATTAATGGGGCCATGGAAGCACAGGTGTTAGATGGATGCTGCTTGTGCCCCAACCTTGCCTTTCGTTCACAGCCGGTGGTAAGCACACGGTCGTAAGCAACCGCCTTTCAACTTATTGTCTGGGGTAAAGCATTCCAGAGAAGTGGTGCAATGTGGGAGAAGACATGGAGGTAGTGATAGAGGAAAGTGTGAGTTGAGTGGTACAGAGATGAAGTTGAAAATGTATGGAGTTGCAGCACCATGGAGAGCCCTGTAGATAAAGGTGATTTACGCTGTATTCTTTAGGGAATAGGCAACCAGTGCAGTGTTTAGACCAATAGATGAGCCTGGCCACTGCATTCAGAATAGTTTGTAGAGGGATGAGGTTAGTGAGTGGTAGACAGATTATAAGGAGTTACACTAGTCAAGTCTAGAGTGGATCAGGGAGACAAGAGTATTTGAGTTTTTAATGAAAAGAAAAGGGCAGATTTTGATGATTGTGGTGCAGATAATACAAGAGTGCGAGTGATTGCGTATAGGGGGTAAAAGAGGTCTGAGTCAAATATAACCCCTAGACAGTGGGCATGTTCATTTGGTGATATCGTGAACAATGGAAATGTCAGGGATAGGTTGTTTTATAGATGGTGGAAACTCCATTAGTTCAGTCTTTTGAAAGATGTTTTAGATGCAAGATTCTAGAGACAGCAGAGCAAGTGTCACTGGTATTCTGTGGTAATGCAGGGTTATGTGATGGGAGAACAAATCTGGTGATGGTTGATCCAATGAGGGTAGTATAGAGTGAGAAGGATGAACCCAGCACTAAGCCCTGAGGAGCCTCAACAGGAAGGGCAAGAGACTACAGCCAGCAAATGATAGTGTTCTGAGAAGTAGAGGAATCCAAATCTAGGTATTTAGTGCATCAGATTTTTCATGAGATGTATGGCAGGATGTGCTACTCCATACTAAAATTAAAGAAATATGTGTGTGTGTATATATATATATATATATATATATATATATATATATATATATATATATATATATATATATATAAAACTGCATCTAGTTCTTCAGCAAAAAAAGCACTGTGTAAACTCCGCCTTAGCCTGGAATCAGGTGACTGAGTTTCAGCCATGAAACTTGGTCAGTGTAAGTTCTGGATTTTCTTCTCTGAAAAATGAGGCCAGGAAAGGGTCTCCTAGCAATAGTTATCTATGATGCTAGGAGTCCCTGCCTCCAAACAGGCTTTCCCATAGTGGTTACAGTATTGGACAGTATATTGCTGGGAGGCAGGAAGCAATACTAGTATAGATGAATATATACTAGGAGTCGTTTTCATTGAACACTGTGCAGGCATGGAAATCCAGCAAACATATGGGCATAGTTTATGGGGTAAGCCTGGTTGTGTAAATCTAGGCTAACTGAAATGCATGTTTGTTTGTTTTTTTCCTTTATCTGCAGGAATAAGAACATGCATTACGATGTTACCTGTTTAGTAACCTATAGCTTTTCTATTTAATGACCATTATCATATGTGGTTCGGGGGATATTGTCACTCCTTAGGGAGAGACCACCATATAGGTGTGTGGAGACTTGTTAAGCCTTTAGCACTCCACTTTGCAAGGAACTATGGGAAGAATATGCAAATCTGCCTTCCATGATGTAATTAGGAAGACAGTTGCTGCCTCATTGTTGCAAACCAATAGAGGGCGCTCACTGGAATGTGCAAGCCTGTCTTAAGACAGGATTCCAGTGAAATAACCCAATAATGGCTGCTCCCTTTAGCCTCATGCCCGACCTTCCAAGAGGCCTTTGTTTAGCAATGACGCTGGGATTATTACCAGGTTATAGTCTCTCAATCGAGGACAGCTGTTTCGATCTGGTTGGATCTCATCAGCCCGATGTAGAGAGGACTATAACCTGGTAGAGGTGAGAGGCTTAGACAGGGTTCGGGGGATATTGTCACTCCTTAGGGAGAGACCACCATATAGGTGTGTGGAGACTTGTTAAGCCTTTAGCACTCCACTTTGCAAGGAACTATGGGAAGAATATGCAAATCCGCCTTCCATGATGTAATTAGGAAGACAGTTGCTGCCTCATTGTTGCAAACCAATAGAGGGCGCATACATGTGAAATGCAGAGTAAGCAGTATGAAGTGTTGCTGCCTTTGAAAACTGCAACGTGTGCGTTTATGTATATATATGCATGTGTATGTATGTGCGTATATATATGTGTGTGTGTGTGTATATATATATATATATATATATATATATATAATTTTATAGTAAACCCAGCATTGCACCACTTTTAATCTATTCCCTGCTAACAGAGGTAAAACTCTGAGCTCATGCCTCTGAAAGGGAGTCTGTCACCAGGAGCCATCTAGCTGCAGTGTATAGGGACCTCCTTATGATGAGCGCAATCATGCCTTTGGCTAGTTCAGTAGATGTAATGTTACAAAAAGCTGTTTCTATAAATTTGCAAATGAGTCTGAACTGCATTGGCGGTGTGCAAAGCCATTGGAGACAAAGATTTTATTAGGCTATGTAAAAGTATGATGGTGCTCAGCATCGCAGATATCTATCCAGTCCCTCTATGCCAGTTTTCTGATGTAGATGGATGTAGTGCCTGTTTGGCTCTTTCTTGTGCCACACATGTGCCAGAAACCCCTTTTGTGTGATTTGGTCGCCATATTGTGCGAATGTGGGCATGCTACCGTGTTTCCCCGAAAATAAAACAGTGTCTATTAAATTTTGGTCCTAAAGATATGTCTTATTTTCAGGGGATGTCTTATTTTATTTTTGTGTGCTGCTGCCACGACTGCACTACACTGAGATGTGCTTGCTCTGCAAAGACTGTATGAAGAAAACCATTGTAGCCAGCTGAATGCTGTGTGCGGTGCTCCGTGTGTACATGAAAGCCGCTGCTGCCTTTGCTGAGATACCGTACGTTGTATCCACTGTTCCTGCTGCTGTGGGATGAGCTTACAGCAGCAGGAACAGTGTATACAACGTATCGCAGCGGCGTCAATGTTTTTCTTCATACAATCTTTGCACAGAAGGATTGATTATTGGGGGGATGTCTTTCGGGGGGTGCCTTATATTAGACAATTCAACAAAATCTGTCTTGCTTTTGGCTGATGACTTATTTTCGGGGAAACAGGGTAGTTCGGGGAAGTCTTGGCTTAACATGGCATAACTCCTGCCACTTTTCTGGTGCGAGTTAAATGGAAATGTATGCCTGATATCTCCATTCTGATGTATGAGCATTCCACTGATTTAGGAAGAGGACATAACCTCTTCCTAAATCAGCAGTGTCCTGTGCCTGTGGGGGCCTTTATTAAGACTGGTGTGCAAGAAACCAGTTTGATATTTAATTTCCTGCTGACCAACTCCCTTCAATAAGTTTTCAGCTTCTCAGATGGTCAGATTGGCAGAACTAACATTTTATGGCAGCAGGGGTGTAGAAATCGGCCACTATTTGCACACATTATGTGCAACAACCAATATGAAACTTGTCGACCTGAAGTTTTGCCACAACCCAACCCCTTTCCCATTTATCGTGCATAGAGCAAAATTTGCAGTGTTTGCTGTACAGTGAGGACGTACTGTCTGTGTGCATACTTTACTTTTCTGATCAACACAGTCCACTACTTTAGTCTACCATCCTGTGATAAACCCATACAATATAGTGTGCATTATTATTCAAAACTGAGACTATGCAGATTAAGGCATGCTACTGGAAGTCTGCCATGCCGCTGTACAGGTTTGATCATAGTGTGAACAGAGCCATAGACTGGGAGAAGTTTCTGCCAACAAATATACTGTAGAAGTAGCTACTCTTGTCAGTTTGCCAGTTTAATGTAATACCCATCAATAAAATGGGCAGTCACAATGCCAGTAAATCCACCTTGTTTGAATGTAAAACCAGACATTAACTACTGCAAACATGACACACCTAAAATGTCGTCTTACAAGTCGTATGATTTCTTGGTGGTGCTAAGGTGATGACTTTCACGCCACAATTCATAGCATCAGTATCACACCATCTACTTTCACTATGGAACCGGCTTTGTCAGAGTTAAAAATAACATGGTTTTACCACGCATTTTATCTGTTCTTGAGTATCATCGACAATCTCTGGCTGAATGCTCGGTTTAAGTTCCTCAGTCAAATTTGCTTCATATTGTGACACTTATCATGCAGGGGCTCTATAGAGTCCATCTTATGGCAGTCTTTGTACATTATGGCAGGGTTTGCTCAATATGGTGAATACTTGAAGGCTGGTTTCACACTAAGTCGGACACTTCCCCTCTGAGACACCCAGGGCTGTGGAGTAGGTATTGTGTAATTCATTAGATGTATAGCTTATTGCAAACGTCTGTCAGAATTCATTCACTAACCAGTTTCCTGAATTAGAGGCAGGGTTGTAGAGGTGTCATTTGGAAAAAATAAATGATTATATGGTTATTTTATACAATTTTAATAGAGTAAAATGAGACATTTAGTTCTGACTGGCCATGGCTGTCGGCCATTTTTGAAGCAGTCTGATTTGGGCAGTGGAAAGCCTTTGGTTTTGCCACCTGAGTCCACAGCCTTACAGTAGTGTAGTTACTTCAGTCTGGCTCGCACAGCCATGTTCAGAGTTGGTTTGGCCTACCGACTCTTCAGCCCTGCTTACTACAGCAGGGAGACTGCAATGTTTAAAAGACTCTTGCTAAATCTGGTGTACATTAGCTTGGCCGGCGGCTACTCATGTCTACTTGTAAAATGTTGCAAAGTAATTGCAGGAACCTTGATGCCACAGGGCTTTATATAGTCCAATACCTTGTGGATAAGAAGCTGCCAGGTACTTCTAGTACAGTTATCCCAGTAGTGGGGAATTGGGCAGGGATCCAGTCATGTAACAGTCAGCTGTAGTGTTTGTATAGCTATGGCCATTATCATTCTTCTCATGTATAACATATGGGAAGTGTCCAGCGCCAGCTTGGCAAGGCTTGCCCGACTCTTACATTTTGCTGCTGACTTGATTAGACTTCAGATCTGTTGCTTTTACCAAGGTTTCCCCAGTGTGCGGAGAAGAATGCTGTCTTTAAGACGTGTTTGTTATCCAACCAAGGTATTTTCTATTTTTACGTCTGTATCCTGTGGTATTTGTCTGTGCAATGTATCAAATACAAATAATAAAAACTGAATCCTTTGTGGTCATGGTAACAGGTTGTCTGCTGAGTCAGGCCCACCCCTCATATTAACTATGGCAGAGAACAAAGCTAGATTCATAGATTTCTGCCTTGTTAATTCCCCATAGCTCCGAGGTAACACGTTGCTGCCATTCTAAGGAGAATATCCTCTAAATGCTGTAACCTTCACTTGTCTGGCTGTTTTTTTTTATCCCAGAATAATTTTATATCTAAGCGGCAACATGCTCGGAAAACAGAATTCTTAGAGGTTGTCCCATTATGGATACTTATCCACAGGATTGAGGATAAGTCTCACCCTCATAGGGGGTCTGACTGCTAGGTCCCCCAGTGATGAGGCAGCCCCATAGCAGTACAGAAACACTGGGTCGTGCAAGCGCATTGGTGCCTCAGATTATGGAGAAATCCTATGTTCTCATTAAGGGTAAGGACACGTGGGACTAAAACGCTGTGGAAAATCTGCAGCGTTACCGTGTATAGTACAGGATAGTGATGCCACAAAGAGGTGGGTAATCCTTGTATTGTAAATCATTATGAAGTAAGGAGTTTGGGTTTTCAGGAACATATTTGTTCATGTACACGTGGACGTGAGGTATTATCAGTTCTGGCAGACTTGTTGACTGTTCACATGTATGGAATGAGTCTTCATCACAGAAATATGTTCCATTTGCACATAATCTGTAACTCTGACTCAATATAATGTATACATCTATGCAACTACTACTCCAGTATGGGGGTGTTTTTTGGGGTTTTTTTTTTTTTTGTAACTGGTTTTCCGGTGGCCTCCTGGCCAAGTGCAAGATTTCCAACTTTACAAGGAAGAGCTCTCTAAGGGCTAGTTCACACATAAAAACTGCCTGGCTTATTTTGATCCAGAGAAAAAAACTTCCTAATTAGGAAGTGGTTTTTTGACCTTGATGCGTTTTTTGGAGTTTTCTGGAGCAGTGTTTGGTAAAAACTGCTTCAGAAAATGTCAGGCAGTTTTCCCCTCCGCTAAAGTGAATGGACCATAAAAAAAATAAATTGCATTTTCGGTTGCGTTTTTTGCATACCGCCTGAAGAAAGCTCATGTCGCTGCTTTTTTTCTGCTAGCAGCAAAAAACTGCTAGCAGAAAAATGAAAGCTAGCAGTCTCCATAGACCACCATTGTATGGAGGCAGATTTTGAGGTAAAATCTGCCTCATTTCCCCCATGTGAACTAGCCCTAAAAGATCACCACTCTAAGACCACCCCTTTACTCTGACCAGATCTTCAGTTCCACCTTATGTTATGCATATGTTGGCTAACTTCATTGATATGTGGCCTTCTGTCAAGACCTTCTCGAAGTTTTTGGGGTCTCCTTAGGGTTTACTGTCTAACTTACAGAAATGTAATTCTATATTTAATATGAATGTATTTTACAAGGTTTGAGTTTGATTTTCTAACAGTAATGGTGTGTTTAAGAGACTTTGGAATCTACTTTAACAAATTTTGGATCTTTTCTGTGAAGTCTTGCATCTCCTTATCCCTTCTGTATTAAGCTGTTCTCTGCCTCTCACTGGTTATCTGTGTATGGCTATATCTGGAAATACACCTCTGATGTTTGTAGTGACCACACACACACACACACACCTTCTCTACGTTTTACACAGTCCTAAACTCCATACATAGTCAAGTCAGAAATGGCTCTTAATACAGAAACAAGGTTAAGAATAGAGATGCAGGATTTCAAACAAAGGTGAGAAAGATCTGTTACAGAATATTACATTATATTTGACGTGCATACTAGCAGAAGATCAAAAGTTGTCTGAAAGTTTAGTACACCTCATCATTTTGTATTGTTTGACACTTTGTAACTGCTCTTGTTCTCTTCATTGGCTAATGTTCAGTTCAGGTCTGTTCCACGCTATGCTTGAAAAATGTGGACAGAAGTGCAAGCTGTAATTTACTCTATTTTTTGCGCAGAAACCACACGGACCCCATTATAGTCTATGGAGTCTGTGGGTTTCCTAAGGTAAGCCCTTTTTATGTGGATTAGGTTTCCATTCGGGGGGGTCCCCAAGCGGGCCCTCCGAACGGAAACTCGAACACAGATGTGAACCAGGCCTCAAACATGATCTTGGATGAGAGAATCCCCTCTATTGTACCATTTCAGAATTCTCTAATAGTCTATAACTGGGTTTCTATATTAAACCTCTGCTTTACATGAGTCATTCAGTCTAGCTGTGCTGTCAATTAATTTTAATTAAAGAAATGTGATGTAGAAAGCTTGGTAACGTGATCTATTGCCCCAGAGCGGACATGCCAGGTCTATAATGTACAGTGTGTACTCGGATGTAAATGTTTAGTATAGGCTGCTTGGCATTGTGAAACACTTGGCTAAATCATTAACTTGAACATCTTTTTTTTGTTTTCTACAGATTCCAAGATGAATAATCTCTCCTTTAGTGAGCTGTGCTGCCTCTTCTGCTGTCCCCCTTGTCCAGGGAAGATTGCCTCCAAGCTTGCCTTTTTACCCCCTGATCCAACATACACCCTCATATGTGACGAGAGTGGCAGTCGCTGGACTCTTCATCTATCAGAACGAGCTGACTGGCAATATTCTGCACGGGAAAAGGATGCTATAGAGTGCTTCATGACTAGAACCAGCCGGGGGAACCGCATTGCCTGCATGTTTGTACGGTGCTCTCCCAGTGCTAAGTACACACTACTGTTTTCTCATGGAAATGCTGTAGATCTTGGTCAGATGAGCAGCTTTTACATAGGACTGGGCTCTCGGATTAATTGTAATATATTTTCTTATGATTATTCTGGGTATGGGTCAAGTTCTGGGAAACCAACAGAAAAAAATTTATATGCTGACATTGATGCTGCTTGGATTGCTCTTAGAACGAGGTAAGTGATATCTACAGATGCTTATGATACTATTCTATTACGAATGTCTTATCTAATCACTGCTTGACTGTTTTTACACTCTATTAACCCCTTCCCGCCGATGGCACTTTTTGACTTCCTGACCAAGCTCGATTTTTCAAAACTGACGTGTCACTTTATGTGGCAATAACTTTGGAACGCTTTAACTTACCAAAGTGATTTTAAGATTGTTTTTTCGTAACACATTGTACTTCATGTTAGTGGTAAATTTTGGTTGATATGTTTTGTGTTTAATTATAAAAAAAATTGGAAATTTGGTGGAAATTTTGAAAAATATGCATTTTATAAAGTTTGAAATGATGTACATTACATACAGATAGTCAGACCGCCAACATTATATCATAAATCTCATGTTCCAGATCTCTGCTTTATGTCGGCATCAAACTTTAGTCACCCTTTTAATTTTTACGGACATTATAAGATTTACAAGTGAAACAACAATATTCAAAATTTTCAAGAAATTTCCAAAACCCATTTTTTAAAGGGCCTAATCCAGTTATGAAGGGGTTTTGAAAGACCCTTGTATTAAAGCCCCCCATAAATCACCCCATTTTCAAAACTGCACCCCTTAAATAAGCCAAAACAACATATACCTAGTAATTTAACCCTATAAGTGCTTAACAGGAATTAATACAAAATGGAGGTGAAATTTTCAAATTTGAATTTATTTTACTAATATTTTCGTTTAGCCCTAGAATTTGCACATTCACAAGGGGTTAAAGGAGAAAACGCATCCCACAATTTGTTAGGCAAGTTCTCCCGACTACCATAGTACCCCACTTGTGGGTGTAAACTAATATATGGACGCACAGCGAGACGCAGGAGGGAAGGCGCGCCAAAGAGCTTTTAGAGGGCAGATCTGGCTGGGATCAGTTTCAGGAACCATGTCTCATTTACAAAGCCCTTGAGGAGTCAAAACAGTGGAAACCTCTAGAAAGTGACCCCATTTTGAAAACCGCACCCCTCAAAGTATTTATCAAGTGATGTAGTGAGCATTAGTAACCCCGAAGTGAATGTGTAAGCTGTGCGGAGTAAATTGGGTACACCAAATCCCATTCTATTTTCCCACCAGCTCCTATGACGCGGACGGGGAAGAGGGGCATTCTGGGGGGTCAGCGCTGGTGTATGCTCTCTCATAAGCTCTAAATATGGGGTGTGCCCTGAAAACGCTCGCACCGCTTACACATTTCCTTCTAGTCGCAGCCACTTATGTCCTAATGATTTGGCGACTTTTGGGGTTTTTGTCTTCACATTGTACAAGGTAGATTTTTATTTTTATTTTCTGGCAATGTGGCCATATGAGGGCTTGGTGTTTGCGGTATTAGATGTACTTTTCAATGCCACCATTTTGGGGCGTGTAACTTATTGACTACATTTTATTAACTCTTTCTGGGTGGGATGTAAAAGGAAACATCAATTCTGGCATTGCTTTTTAGCATTTTTTTTTTCCCGTGCAGCGTACAGCATAAGTAACGTGTTACCTTTATTCTGCGGGTCGGTACGGTTATGGCGATACCTCATTTATATGATTTTTTTAATGCGTTGCTATTTGTGCAGAATAGAATTCAATTCAGGGAAAAAAATCTATTGTTTTTGCATCGCCATCTTCTGAAAGGCATAACGTTTTTATTTTTCGCTAGACAGAGCTGGTTGAGGGCTCATTTTTTGCGGGAAGACCTCTTTTTATTGGTACCATTTTGGTTTTCATCTGACCATTTGATTACTTTTTATTGAACATTTTGTAAGGGAAAGGTGGTGAATAATCATTATTTTGTGCGGTTTTCTACGTTTTTTTTTAATGACATTCGCCGTTCGGGTTAAATAATGTTTTAATTTTATTGTTCAGGTTATTACGGACGCGGCGATACCAAATATGTAATGTTTTTTCTATTTTTCTTTATTTTACATAATAAAACATTTTATATGGGGGGAAAAAGGGATTTTTGGGGCTTTATTTATTTATAATTTATTTTAAACTTATTTAAACTTTTTTATTGACTTTTTTTTTCCACTTTTTTTTTTCTGTCCCCATGGGGGATTGAAGCAGTGATCGGCTGATCACTGCTTCAATAGATATACGCTGCAATACACGTGTTACACGTGTATTGCAGAGTATAGGAAGCTGTCAGCCTGTGTAGACGCACAGGCTGACAGCTTCATTTACGGCAGGATCTGCCAGGAGCGAGGACGGGGTAAGTGATGGGGCAGACCCGGGGTCACTGATCAGACCCCGGGCTGCCCCCTACGAACACCGGCACCCCCCGAAACCGGTGCGGGGGGTGCCGATCGGCACCATATGATGTTGTAACCCCGGAGGTGCCGGTGGTCATGTTGATCACCGGCATCTCAGGGGTTAACACCCGCGATCGGACCCGGTTCCGACCGCGGGTGTTACGGGGCATTGTCAGCCGTGTATTACGGCTGTCACCTGCTGTGCATGGTGCGCACACAGTTTCTGTGTGCGCACCATGCATCCGCAGTAATAGTACGGCGGTTTGCGGGAAGCCCTTCCCTGCAGCGCCGTACTATTACGGCGAATGTCGGGAAGGGGTTAATGATCAATGAACTGGTCGTTGGTGGATTTTTTTTTTCCCCATTTGACATTAACTTCCACGTTGACTGCACAAGTATTGACCAACCAGAGTTGTCATGAAGTACTGTAATGTGTTGGGCTAGCGCTGGGTGACTAGTGGAATTAACATTGAACACTTCAAAATTCAGTCTATTTAACTGCTGGCAGAAGTGCTGCTGCAAACGGGGCCATAACCCTAGCTCCTCCCAAATGTATGCACACTACTACTACTATTAATATATTTTATTTATATAGCGCCAGCATATTCTGCAGCACTGTACAATTTATTTATTTTTTTTTTTTTTTAGGGTTCAAATAAAAAAGATCCATTGCAAAGAGTCAATTCACACAATGGGAATGAGGGCCCTGCTCACAAGAGCTTACAATTTATGAGGTGTAGAGGGGGTGACACAGGAGGTAGCATTGCTTATAGAGGGGGGCAGACAATTTTGCAATAGAGGTTACTTTCATTACACAAACAAAACTGTATGAGCTGTCACCAGTCGTGTCCTTCAACGTGCAGATGGTGCCTGTACATATAAGGTTAACCTGAAACAGCATAATATCTTGTGGGGTAATGTGGGAGCATGAACAGAGGAGTGTTTGTTTTTAGGGATGCCAATTATGGAACGGAAGGGTTTACATTAGGAATTGTGATAGGCCTGTCTGAAAAGATGTATCTTTAGTTTGCGCTACTAGCCCCAGCCCCACACCATGCTGGCACTGAATGAGATATCATACTTAAAGGGATTCCGTCATTAGAATCCAGTTTTTAACTAAACCCAAGTCGGAATAGCCTTGAGAGGCTATTCTTCCCCTACCTTTAGAATTCTTCTCCATGCCACCGTTCGGTAGATATCCTGATTTTTGTCATTTTGATAGTCCCCATTGGGGCTCTCCTTCCCTGGTGCTCAAACAGCACTGGTGGTGTCCTGTGCTGCTTGCTAACTCACCAGCGCCGCCCTCAATCTTCTCCTGCGTCACCACACGTCTTCATCCAAATGTGCCAACTGTGCATGTTTGTCGGCCATTTTCTTGTGGCCTCTCCTGTTCGGCCTCAAGAAAATGAGTAGTTTGCGGTTTTGGATGAAGACGTGCAGTGAAGATAGGCAGCTCTGGTGAGTTTTCAAGCAGCACAGGGGACGCTGTGCGTCCCCTGTGGAATCCATGAAAACGGATTGTACTCTGTATACTGGGCACTGAGTAAGCTCTTGGCTACAGTGCTTAGGTACAGTTTGAAGTCTGAGACCACCCCTACCTTATTTTTTCATTGAGGAACACTGCTACTGTTTTTCTCCCTGCAGTTCTGGCTTTTTAGATTTCTGTTAGTCTCACCCAAAGGTTTGTTTGGACAGTCCACTTCCAGTGCAGCAAAGGCAAATAATTTGTAAAGCATTCTACTAAGGACTTTGTACAGTGGCCTGTAACTGTTACAAGCTTTCATGGAACACTTGTTTGGGCAGTTCTTGGTTTGTGTAAATGACTCGCAGTCAGCCAGTAAAAAAGCATATACTTGTTTTTCAGCGTATTTAATCTATGCCAGTCTTAAAAAAACATAACGCAACAGGCTTCCAAGACTGGTTATCAGCAATAATAAAAACTCTTAATGGGGCAAACCAGCGCATTCCGCCATACACAGCATTCACTCACCTCTGGCATCTTATTGCCCTGAAAACAAAGGGTCCAACTGCCTAATCCTTCTTCCCTCAATATATGGGGAGAGTTCAGTCCAGCCTACCAAGATTGTCAGGCTGTCTACTTGCATCTAATGTCTAGTCGCCTTTACCTGAAAGATTTGGGTCTTTATAGACAACTGTTCATAAATGATTAGTACAAGTTAATGATATCTTAACTTTTTCTTTGCTTTTCAAGCAGTTACTTTCTCAAAGTTTGTCTATGAAGAGAGGGTAGAAGAAACTAAAATTGTTGTTGCTCTATGCTAAACTAGTTGAACACTGCCGGGTTGTAGAGAGGCCTGTAAGTGAACAGAATGAGGCAATAAATCCATTTAACCAGCTGGCAGTTTCCCACTACTCTCCGACCCCCACCCTCCATAGAACTGTGTGAGGCTCAATATGGAGACAGATATATAGTAAACACATTGAAGATAAGGAGCAAAACTGCTTAGAAAGTGGAGAAAGAAACGTAAGCTATACTACCAAGCTTCTTAGAAGTCAAATTCACTGTTCATTTATGAAAAGTTTAAGTCAAAAACAATTGGGTACTTTAAATTTATTTTTTTTTGTGCTCTACAGTAGTCTCCATTGCTAAACATTAGCCAGCACAAAAATACGTATGAGACTATTTACAAGGTCTTGGATTTCTCAATTCATTAGTCTACATTACTCATATCCATTATGCATATAAGATGACTTCTTGCTACATGAGCAGAATTTGTCTCCTTTCTGGCTACGCTTTGTGTGTCAGGTTATACATGTCTTAGCTTGGCTGTATGACATTAAAGTAACAATAGCTAGGTGAGGCATTTCCGCTGTGGTGGCAATCCAAGCAGGCGAGTCATGTAGTGTATGGAATGGTAATGGTCGTAAATAACAAGAATGGCTTTGTAATGCCACGCTCTCATTGTCTTCTGTGACAAAGGAATTCTTCTATTGTTTTTGTCTTCATAATATTTTTAAGATGGGTTTAGACAGATGTTGGCACATATTTATCATTGGAGCAAGTGCTGGCTGGCCACTGACTATTGTTTGGTGTAAGGAATAACCATGTAGTGAGTGATCTGAGGCAATTTTCTATATATATCTATTGTAGATATAGCAATCATTTCAAATTTGCGGACTTGCTGCTGTTCACGGTAGGTCTCCTCTTGTCACGGAGTCTGCCTGTATGATTGGGGTTTTTCTCTGTAGCCATTTTTGGCTTTGGCTCAAAAAAAACTGCAGCAAAATCTGCAACAAAAGAGGCGGTTTCCGCAATATGGAGCCTTGGCCTTAAAATGCCATTGCAAAGGCTACAGCTACTCTTTACTTTTCCTAGTCTATAAAAAAAGAAACTCAAAGTAAAAAATTTATGTAGCCCTATGTATTACCAAAAATACGCAAAAATTATTTCAAACAAACAAAATTGTAATTTCAATACCACATGTACTAAACATGAAAAGGAGTCTTGAACCAGGGAAATTAGCCCAGTCTTGAACTAGTTAACATCACATCTAATAAATCCCAACTAGCAAGTACATTTTAAAAAGGGAGAAAAAACCCTCTGCTCACGGCAATGCTCCTAAAACAAATTAAACTCTGATAATTGTCTTTGGCACTACAAGTAGGTCATAGTAAGATGCACTGATACCGGTGAGATGGGAGCGGGAAGTCCTTGCGTGCTCGGTGCTTTAATTAGATTGCATCTGTCACACCTCGTGTATTACAAGTGTCTAAATGTAGGCAGGGTTATAGCAGTTCTGGCATGTGTGGATAGGACTACGTAACATCCTTGAATGGATTCTGAACTTAAGTGTTGAAACCAAACCAGAGCTGTGATACTGCAGGTGAATAAAAGATCGTGACCACAAGGGAAGTGCAACTGTGCACGTGGTACAATGTGGGAGACTGCCGGCGATGAGTTAATGAAGACAGGCATTATCACTATCAAAGGGTGTACTTACTATGAGGCGTTGCACCCTATGCCAGACCATGCTTCTAGACAAAAATGTGGTATAAATGATAAATTTGACTGGTCTTGTGGCCTTGCCCCCTTTTTAGGAAAAGTGGTAATTACTGGCTAAACATTGCAATATTTTTATTTTTTTACCAAAAACCTTTTGCGGAGAAAACTTGCTCCTTTTCATGCCTTTGTATCTAGAAAACTGGCATACAAGACATTCATAAATCTGCCCTATTGTATGTAAAAGCTGTGGACACCTTTTGTGCAAGACAAATCTCGCCCACATGCCAAGCCTAAAACTCACAAAACAGTGGGTGTGGCCCCCAACAGTGTCAGATTTGCAGATTTTGCTCTCGGGTATTTAACAGTAGTTATGTGTTCAAAGAGCCTTTTCACTCATATATTTGTTGAATTATTGCAAGTTTTATACAAAGTATATGGGTAAAACCCCAAAATGCCGGTATATAACTGAATTTTTAATACATGTAACAACTGCAGTGTGCTTGAGAAATTTAATTTACCTTGCCAGGCCTGGAAAACTCTCCAAACTTTCCACTGTGGAAAAACCTACCAATGGCTGGATTTTTGTGGACAAAGTGGTAGTGTAGTGTCTTGTTTAAACCCTCAAACCCCAGTAGACTTCAGACTACTCTGCCTCCAATAAATGTGTACTAAAGCTGACCTACATTACACTTCAGAAAGTAGTTTCTGAACAGTGCCTTATCGGCAAGTTTCCAGATCACTTAATGATCATGTGGCATAGGCGGGTAACCATGAGTTGGTATACATGTCATTGTGCAGACAGACCACTCTACACTCTAAATACATGTTTGGCATAGCCACAGGTAATGTCTGCTAATTGTCAGAGGCAGCACGTGCAACATGCATAACATAAATGTAACCTGAACTGCAGCAGATTATGGAAATGGTGTCCTGGTACTCTGCCATTTCCTACAACATGCATGTATAGTCTGTAGGTTATGGTACTGTTCAGTGTGCCTGCTCTGAATGCTTATGCAGGGCATGCAGATGAATATTTTATTGCTGGTCAGCATACTTAAAGGTAGTGTATAAGCAGGAAAATAAGTATTGGACTAATGACAGAAGCTGAGCTGCTTCCACACTTACTAAAGAGGTTGTGTGTATGTTATGCAACTCCATATTCATGAAAATCTGCATTTTATTAGGAAAATTATCTGTAAAGGGGCTTTATTCTGCTCTAGATAACGGCCCCTAAGTGACTCTAAGCTCACCAGGTGCTAACAGAGGTAGTGGGGTTGCTCGAGGGGTGTGTGTGGGGGTAATCTATGATTCTTGGTCAGCTATATACAGTGTAACTGGGAAGGGGGTGGATATAGTTCAATAAGCAGTTTTATAAAGTCCTAGCAGCTACATTTTAAGTAATCTGCTGTATCATTAATGTATCAATTTACTTGACTATGTACTTTTATTTCATTCTAAGGTATGGCATTCGTCCAGAACATGTGATTATATATGGCCAGAGCATAGGAACTGTCCCGTCTGTGGATCTTGCTGCTCGGTATGAAAGTGCTGCTGTGATTCTTCACTCTCCTCTGACCTCTGGAATGAGGGTAGCCTTCCCAGACACAAAGAAAACCTATTGTTTTGATGCATTCCCCAAGTAAGCCATTTTGTTCTGTTTATTGCTTAATGTTAATTATGCTTTACATTTACCTTGTTTGCAATTGGTCTGCAAGTGACCACTTACCCGAATGGATGGTTTCTGTGAAGGTGCTGCTGCCATTAGACAGTTACCAGCAATGTTTGGAACAAATGGCTCCCCAGGTTGCCAAGACTATATACACTTGACTCTATATTCAGTGAAAATACTATTAAACTTTATAACTAATAGAATAGGTCCGCTTGTCTATAGATGTAATTTTTGCTATGTAGAATAATATTTAGATCAATGGATCTCAGTAGGCAGACAAGCATTATATTCTGCAGTTTATGCTCAATCTCCTGAGATTTCCAGCAATCTCACTCCATATCATATCTCTTTAATGAAGGAGGGGGTTTTGTGTGTTGGTAAATGTCCACTTATTCATAGCTGTCTGGTTTTAAACAGACTGGACCCCCACTGATCAGATACAGGGGTCTTGTGCCCCCACCCTCCTTCTTGAATAAAGTAGTAGCTGTCCATGCATACTTGTTTACCACCTAAAATCTATGGGGCTAGCAAAGATGACCAAATACAGAGTGAGGCTAAGGCCCCATGGGACGTCACGCAACAAAGCGTTGAGGGGAAAAAATGCGTCTGGAACGCATCGTGTTTTTTCCCGCAGCACTTTAAACAGAAAGTTTGCGGAGTTTTCATCTGCAGATTGTAATAAGAAAAAAAATCAGTGGCACTACTGACGTGATTGCACCAAATCAATCAAGGATTATTTCAACAGCATCTATAGGGGGACATTCACACCGGAATAGTGGAGCAGGGATTAATTGAGCCTTATGTAAGGAGGTGCTCCACTCCCAGAAAAAACATATAAAAGTTGTGCTGTACATAGAAAAGGGGTAGGGAGGGCACTCACCAAGGCCAGGTATCCTTAAATCATGGTTTCTTTATTCATAACGACATAAAACATCAGGAGAGAGAAATTGCAGCTGGACAACAGCTGTTTTGCGCATTTCGCGCTCTCAAGCCATCTGCGGATCCGCAGATGGCTTGAGTGCGAAACTTCTGTTGCCCACTCTTGCTGTCCAGCTGCAATTTCTCTCTTCTGATGTTTTATCTAGTTATGAATAAAGAAACCACGTTTTAAGGATACCTGGCCTTGGAGAGTTCTCTTCCCAATTTTTATTTTTTTCCTCTGCAGACTTTTTCTATGGGGGAAACCGCTGGTGTTTCTGTAGATATAATTGACATGCTGCGATTTCCAAAACACTGGTTTTAGCAATCGTGGAGTGTCCACGCAGTGGTTACTACTGCAATGTTGGCATGGGATTTGCTTGATTTTCATCCACTTTGCCTGTACTGTAAAACACCGCAATTTTTCCCATGGTGTTTCTGCTGCAGGCAAATCACTGTGTGTGAGGCCCTGGCCTAAAGATCTAATGGAGCAGCAGTGGACATGGATGATTGGCGTGCCTTTTGAACTCTGTTCAGGCCTTGAGCAAAGTGCATTACAGCTTAACCTGAGCAGGATACTTTCAGGAAGAGTTCAGAGTGAGAAGTCACTGTAAAGATCATGTCTGTAGCCATCCCTGATGCTGAGGAATCACTGGTTAAAGTGAAGCTGTGAGTGTATGCTTCTTCACTTTAACCAGTGTGGAATGAGGAGATAAACTGGGAGGAGATGCCATGGACTTTTCTTCAGGATATCATACATCCTCCATTATCAATAAGAAAGCATACATGACATTTAAACAGTTATATTCCATGGCCAATAGTGACCAGAGCACCATAGTATTTCTATAGAAAACTTTTCACCCCTTAATGAAAGAAAATTAAAGAAAAACAAAACTGGAATTACCACATCAATAAAATTCCCTAAAATGTTAATGGTACATGAGTGCCATAAGCCTTTAAAATTCATCTCTCCTCTCTATACAATACAAATATTAATAAAAACAGTCTTATGTACTCTGATAATACAAGGCCTTGTAAAGCTTCAACGAAATAAGATTTAGTTCTGAAAGCTGGAACACTAAGAGGGATAAGTTGTTACTGGTTTAAGGCTAAAATGCATTAGATAACAATAATTAAAATGTGCACAAGGCACCAGTTATGTGCCAGCTATGTGTTTGTTTTAGCCACAGATTCAGAATCTGCAATAAGTGACAATTTATTAAATTTTAATGTGACTAATTGGTTAGAGGACTTTTTTTTTTTTATGTAGGTTTTTTCTTCTCCCCCCTTCTAGCTAGTTTGCGCAGACAGTGAAGTTTGGCATCTGATATGCTAGTTGTATTGTCAGATGGGCAGTGTCAGGCAGGAAAGGGGATGACTTGAAGCTGCTGCCACTGTCATCTCGGAATCGCACCCCTTGACTGTTCCTGCCTGACTCCATCCACCAGACAGTACAAAGTTTTAATAAAAAAAAAAGTGCCAAAAACAATGGAGCAGCGCCTATTAAATGATGCAGAGAGCGGGACTTGGCAGAGGTGGTGAAAGGTCCTCTTTAAAGGGCCACCTTGTTGATCACTTGTAAGGACTCTCCAGTGTTAAGGAAAGTTGTATGATGTTTGACAAATATGTGAATTATTGGATTCACATCCATTTTTTTTTCTTTCTTTAATGCATTTCTGTTCATGAGGCATTATGTTCATTCTGTATTCCTAAAGAAATACATTTTCTTTCTTGCAGCATTGACAAAATTTCCAAAATCACGTCCCCAGTACTGATAATCCACGGCACAGAAGATGAAGTCATTGACTTTTCACATGGCCTAGCCCTGTTTGAGCGTTGCCAGAGGCCGGTGGAACCACTCTGGGTGGAAGGAGCTGGACACAATGATGTGGAACTCTATGGACAATACCTTGAGCGATTAAAACAGTTTGTCACGCAAGAGCTTGTAAATTTGTAGAGTACTACTTTGTAAAGAGAATTTCCCCCCTATGGCAATGGAAGGTTTGCATCAAGTTTCATGCAATGCTTTGCAGCTGTCCCAGGCCACCAAAGGGTTTAACAGACATGTTTCTAGTTTCATTTGCTGGACTGTGAGCCATAGTTTCTTGTTTTGAACCTGATGGTCTGTTTGCAAAATATATTGGTTGCCTTAACAGATGTACAGGTAATGTGATGTACGGGATGCCCATTGAGGATGCTTTCTGCAATATTCTAATTACTTATAACCTCAGATCAAGTGACCACATTGAATAGAAATTTTCTCTATTCTAGGGCTGTTGGAAACTTTTATAAAACACTGGGCCCATTGGCTATAATGGATACAAAATGAGCCAGCGGGCAGTAGTCCACCATTGCCATGATCATTGCAGTAAATGGCCCTGACTGGGCATCCCCTGTATTGCCAGTAATGAAGGTTTTTATACCAGTATTAGAATGTGGAATGTGCAGTCAGGCTTCTGTACTTTACTAGGCCATTTTATATATACAACTTTAGATTGCTGTCTCTTCCACATCACTAAGAGTCCTTGAAGTTTCAGCTCATGTTAACAAAATGGACTGATCGTCCTTGAATATCCCTCAATCATGTTCACAGGATCAGTGCTTGGCCATATAAACCTAGTCTTCGAAATGCCTGTTTGTAAAATACTGCACATATCACTCAAGTAGAATTATTGTTGCCCCTTCCAGATGGAATGAGCACTGCAACCCTGTATCCGCTGGTCTGTTCTGCACTGATCTGACCTGTATGGTTATCGATTTCAACCACTTCATGCATGGAGTTCATGACCACTAATACAATGCCTGACTTTACTTGAGGAGACAAGACTGTTGTATAGGGAACATCCATTTACAATAGCCTGATTGCACTTTTTAATGTCATGTGCAGACTATGAAGTAACCCAGACCATGTACTCTTCATTACATTGACAATACTGCTGGTGAAGTCTTCATTATTTTTCTACATGTCTTAATCAAGTGTGATATTGGTGGTCTTGGCCGAGATGGTTTGATCCCTTTAATGGCAGAATACTGGTGGAGATAATGGCAGAACGGAGTCTCTCGCCTGTTGCTGCGCAACCGGTCCTTGAAATGTAGACTTGGCTTACTTAGCCGAGATCTCTAAATGAAGTTAGTGAGGGTTTCAGAAATTCTTTGGACATACTGGGCTGGAATCCATAAACTCCAAAGTGGGCCCCTTTCGTTAATTGAATTAGATCTGCCAATTTTTTTTTCTTAACAGTAGCACGCATGAAACTTTAAAAAATAATAAAATGTGTGCGCTAGTTGTCTAAACCCCTATACTCGGAAACCTTCCAAACACAAATGTGAATTCTACCACAGTTGGTTTTCTTGCAGTAGTTTACAAAGTATGGCTCAGACCTCTCTGCACTGACAACCAATTCTGGATTTATAGTAAATGCGGATAAATGGCATGGCACTTGTCACAAACTCTTCTGATACCACTGACCATTAACCAGTTAATGCACTTGCTGGAATACGTTCAGATCATGAAAGCGGAAGGCTGATTTTGTAGACTTTACTGACAACTCTAACCACACTTTGTAATAGATTTTGCAAAGAAATTGCATTGTTCAATAAATTATACAAGCGGTGTTTATATTTTTTTTTCTTTCATATCAATTTACAAAGCAATGTTTGACTTTTTATATTGACAGATTAATGTTTTTTCTCATTAAATTGCCTGTCCTTAATTTTGAGTTTGCTTAAAGTGTCAACAATGAATGCAACTACAGTACAATGTAATGATATCTAGTACAGTTTGTGAATGGATAATACACTGTGGATACATATAAAGGCCTTATTTAGTGTAGTAATTCTTGTGGCTGTCTGGGATTGTATACAGTTTAATCATGTATTATACAGAAATGCATTGGTTTAGATGTTACCCAGTAAAATCTATAATGACTCTGTTTCAGTTGTGTTTCTAAGAATCGCTGTATGCGGACTACTAATGAGACATTTGGTATGAAGTGTAAATTGTTCTAAGTTTGCCTATATCCTACAGATCTTAATGGCGGGTTGTTGCCCAGGTATACTTGTATAGGTGTAGTAACATGGCAATGAAGATTCAATAAAGGGAGGATGAGAGAAAAGGTGTGGGTTTACCTATTGCAGTGCAAATGTAGAACTCTTGCAGATTTTTAGAATAGTTCAAAGAAATGTTATATTTCTACAACTGAAAATCTGTTCCATACATCTGAATAGGTTATTGCATCCCCCTTCAAATTAGTCTGTAAGCAAAATGTACTGGTAAAGCTCTAACCTTGGGATAGGTCATATTGGAAAAGCTGTGTGGTCTGGGTCTGACACTCAGGTCTCCTGTGGATAAGATCCTAATGTTAGTCGCAGGGCTTGACCGCAGCTCATTCTTCAAGTGAATGGGCTAAGATGTGACCCCCCCCCCCCCCCCCAAGCACAGATTATGCACAAATGTCCGCTGCTTTGCTTGAGAAGTTCATCTGATTGGCAAGGGGACCGAATGTCTAACCCCTGCCAAACTTTAATTGACGACCCAAGTCCTGGAAAACCCCTTTTTAAGGGTATACTTAGTGGTTGTTTTTTTTGTTTTGTTTTTTTTCCCTCTTCAGATGTCACATGGCAGCATTCATTTCACTGCCACTGAATGGGGGCCATTCTCATGATCATTATTTTGAGGGTCCACGAACTGTCAATGTCTTATTTTTGGCAGTTGTCATGGATCACTCCAATCACTGAAATATATGGTGGATTTGTGAAAATGGATGCTCCTCGATTGCAAGAAGGCTGTGAAAAAAGTTTTTTGTGGCCTGTCTGCATCAAGCCTAACCCTATGCATTACTGGCACAAAAATTGAAAGCTAAGCACAGTGCTGTACATTGCACTCTAATTTTGATGTTGCCATTTGATGACTGCATGTGAAGCATATGGTTTTAAAGGGGCACGTGTCAGCTTGACAGGTTGCTTTAAGACGAGGTAAGGATCTTTCCCAGATAACACCCTGACCCACCCATTTCTATCAGCCCATGCACATGAATCTATTCCTGTCTGGTTTTGCGACCATGCTCGCTGGTGTCAATGAAGTAGGCTACAGAAGCATGGCCAGTGCATGGGCCTTAACTGGCTATCGAGGTGAAACAGAAGTTGCTTGTTTCAAAATTGATGAAGGAAAACAATAACCTGATGCACAACTTTTCTGTTGATCTTCATACAGTTATTGGTGGAACATCTTTGTGTAATGGGATTACTTTAACCAAATAATGCAAGGTGGCTATAGTCAAATGTACACTGGTATCCATAACCCTGGGGAAAAATATTAGCAGGTGTGCACTACAAAAAGAATATATGAAGGACAAATGCTACAATGTGTTGGCACCAGTTTTTGGTTTTAAAATCCACGTTGAAATACCTGACATGGATTAGAGATTGAGTTACTATCGGTGTACTTGGACCAAAGGTGAGGGTTTTTTTTTTTTGAGCAAGAAATATTCCTTCTGTAATGCTTCACTTTTTGCAACACGTACTGTGAAGTGATTTTTCACCAATGCTGAACTGCCAATTACAACTACTGTAGATGCAAAGTTGCTCCAGTCTGGAAGAGAAGGTGTGGATATTTGCATAGAGATCCCTGCTCTGATATGCATTTTCCTGTATGCGACAAAACTGGAAGACATTAATGGTTATAACTTTGTATCCATATACTAGAATCCCAACTTACACATATTGCACTGTTCTTATGATGAGCTTTTATTGGGTAGCACCAGGTATAATAGCCTAGGGACACTTCATAGTAATTTGAGTTTGGGTGTGCTGGTCATAGAAATACTGAGATATTGCTTTATACATTCAAAAATCTGCCTCAGGGCTCGTTCACATCTGCGCCCGGTTTCCGGTTCCTGCACAAAACAGGGCAGGAGGTGGAAACCTGCAGGACTTTCATACCCATTCATTTGAATGGGTTTGAAAGCTGTCCGGCCGTGAGTGGTGGTGAGTGTCTTATGCTCTCCGTCACGAAACCATTTCTTAATCGGACACAGTCGGACATGCAGTACTGTGTCCAATTTAAAAAAAAAAATAAACTTTCGCGGCGGAGAGCATAAAACGCTCACAACCGGACCCGTTCTGAAAGGTTTCTGTCTTCTGCATGCAGAAGATGGAAACCACAGAATGGAGATCGAACGCTAGTGTGAACCTAACGTCAGTATTTCTGTCAATTCATTATTTTTACTCTTCTGTCTGTAGACAGGTCAGCTTAATATCCAGGGCATACAGATCACTGATAAAAGTACAGTGGAACCTCGACATACGAGCTGCTCCCCATACGAGTAATCCAAGTAACGGGCCTCGATGCGAGCAAAATTTCTGTTCGACACGAGCTCAAATTCGGGATACGAGCCAGTGTGTCCGCTGCTAATGTCCGTGCAAAATCTTGTGCGGACATTAGTATCGGACTCTAGCTGTCGGACACAGACTCTAGTGTGAACGCTCCCTTTGTCCTGTGCAGACAACTCGTCCTTCCTCCCCCTCGCTCATACTTCCTCCCCCTCGCTCCGTTAGCCACACTTGTCTTTTGCCAATGTAAGATTACAGTACTGTACTGTGTACATTTAATTAAAAATGTGTTTGTTTTTTTTTCAGCATTTTGGCTAATTTTTGGACTTTTTAGAGGGCCGGAACCAATTAGATTTATTTACATTATTTTCTATGGGAAAACTCAGTTCGCTATACGAGTAGCTCGACTTACGAGCTCGGGTCTGGAATGGATTAAACTCGTATGTCGAGGTACCACTGTATAATGTCTTGTGCCAGTGAACGTGGCCTAAAAGATGCGCTTTAATGACAGCTGAGCTGGCTAACCATTTAAAGGAGAGTTCACATCTACAATCTATTTTCTGGTCTGTAATGCTAGGTTCACACCTATGTTCAGGTTTATTTGGAAGCCTAATCCGCTTTAAAGAAGAAAAAAAAAAATTAAAGGAAGCCATAGACTATTTGGGCGGCAATCCAGCGGACCTCATTGAAGGGTGAAAAATGCAGAGAAAGGTGCTGCTTTTAGGACTTTACTCTGAATTTTTAAAGTGGAATGTGGAACGGAATCCCCCATTGTAGAGCAGGCACAGGTGTGGGCCTAGCCTTATAGGAGCAGTAACAGGAAGCACAAATGCCAAAGGGCCCTGGGTGCTCATTTTTGTACCGGTCTTTTATCTGGATGTAAAGGTTCTACATATTCATCCGCAATAGAAATTTCTAATGAAACCACTAAAGGAGTAGCTGTTGGGTGACGGATATCTAAATGTACATTGAGATCCCTATATGGGGCTCACAATCTACATAAAAAATATATATATATATATATATACCGTTTAAGCCGAGGCCCCTAATTTTACCACAAAAAACTGGGAAAACTTATTGACTCGAGTATTGAGTATTGAGCCGAGGGGCGGAAATGCAGCTGCTGCTGGAAAATTTCAAAAATGAAAATGGAGTTTTTGGGTCCTGGTTGATGGGGAAGGGGAGGGGGTGTTTTGGTTGTCTGTCTGCCCCTTCCCTGAGCTTGAGGACTGAGTTTTGTTTTTTTTCCCCCACTTGGAATTCAGCCTGGCTGAATATAGGGTATCTGCAGTGCTGCTATTAACCCCTTCCCGACGGAAGAGGAGCACTGCAGATACCCTATATTCAGTAGACTGGGCACTGTCAGACACAGGGATACCTAATGTGTTTGTGTTTCACTGTCATTTTCTACTTTTATATGTATTCTAGGGAAAGGAGTGATTTAGAACCTTTACTTACTTTTTTTTTTTTTTTTTTTTTTAATAAAGCTTTTTATTCACTTTTTATGGGAGATTCAATACATTACTATTGCGGCTGGTCATATATATATTTTTTTTTCTTGAGTCGAGTATAAGCTGAGGGGCTTTTTCAGCACAAAAACTGGGCTGAAAAATTTGGCTTATACTCGAGTATAATGTAAGCTACTTTCATCCCCAATTGCATGTTCATGAGGCCTGACAGTTCTGCTCTCCTTTCAAATCTTTCATGATTTGCTAATTTGCTCAAAACTCCCTGATCTTTCCCCAAGTTTTGCAGCAGCCCTGCATTTCATGGCTTCCAGTTGATATATACTTGCATTCTCTTTAGGTAGTGTTGTGTAGTTTCTACAGATACAAATGTTAATAGTACAGGATATGGATGACTACAGAACTCTGCACAGATGGTCATGACTGTCAACTGAATTCTGCTATAGCAACTGCAGTGTTTCAGTTATTCTCAAACTTCGTTGCGTAACAAACTGCTTCCTGATTTCATGATGGTTTCACAAATTCCTTTTTAGCTGGCTTTGAATGCATAAATCAGCCGAGCCAATATTTTAGATCTACTGCAACTTTGCGCAACAGCAATATGTCTATTAAATTAATAACAGTTTTCATGATTAAAGGAAAAAAACTAAAGGCAGGAACTGTGCTAAATAAATTTAATTTCATAATCTATATTTGCTTATTAAATACTCTGGTCTCTGTTTTATAGCCTTATAGTGTTGATATGCCGTACAATTTCATGTGATCAATGCAGCTAGTCCCTGGCTGCAGCGTTCATGTGCATTGCAGTAAAGTATGTCATCACTGCAGTACAAATAAGCAAAGGCCAATGGAGACTTCCTAAAGAATAGGATATATTTTTCTCATTTAGAATTGGAGAAAAATATATTTAAGCTTATAGTCTGGGTATTTTAGGGCACAAAGATACCTAATGTGTATCACCGTAAATTTTCTGCTTTCATGGGTGTTCTTGGGGAAAGGGGATTATTTCAATTTTTAATTTATATATATTATCTATTAGCCCATATAGGAGTCTTTCTACAATGCTAATGCATTGTGAAATACCAAGTTAATGCCAGACAAGCCTAGTTGTCATGACAATGGATTGCGGTCCTCAATTCTACTTCTGGTTGTCGGCGATCTTCCCCCAAAATGGTACCTCGGTATGCTTTGACTAAGGTGTGGGGTCTTTGTTGTATAATACAGCCATATTTGAATACCTAACATCCTCCATACTATTAAAGCTGATGTCTGGAAGGGGTTAATAGATGTTGGTTTTATGAATGCTGGAATTTTTTTTCCCTAGCCCCCACTGTTACTGAGATCAATGCTGTGAGTTTTGGTGCCTGATATGCTATTTAGACTGTGTACTGTCAGGAGGGTGGAGTCAGGCAGGAGCAGATAAGGGGTGTGATTCTGAGCTCTGACAATGGCTGCCTCCTGATTGGAGCTCTGAATCACACCCCTGTCTGACACTGCCCTACTGACATTACAGAGCTTAAATAACACATCAGGCATCAAAAGTCCAACTGTTCTGGAATCAGTGGAGCATCGGCTATAGACTGATAGTGGTAAAAGGCTCTATTTAAAGGGGCTCTATCAACAAAAATATGCTGATAGAGCCCCACATATGTGTGCGTAGCCTTTAAAGAGGCTATTCAGGCACCGTAAAAGTTATATTAAACTACCCCCCCCCCCCCGATTTAAAATAATAACCTAAAAAAAGAATGTGATCTACTTACCGAACGTGCACGCTGGGCGGGCATTCAGGGTCTCTCTTCATCTTCATCCATGCCTCTTCTTCCTCCGATGTCCTCAGGTCCCGTCTTCCAACGGTGCTCGCGAACAGACGTTGATTAAAAAAAAAATAGCCTGGGCGCATGCGCAGTAGCCATAGTAGAAGCCGCATGCTACTGCGCATGCGCCCAGGCCATTTTTTTTTTTTTTTTATATCTGTGTCTGTTTGCGAGTGCCGGAGGAGGACGGGGAGAACGCCGGAGGAAGAAGAGGCGTGGACGAAGATGAAGACACACCCTGGGTGCCCGCCCAGCGTGCACGATCCGAAAGTAGAGCACATTTTTTTTTAGGTTATTTTAAAACGGCGGGGGGTGGGGGTAGTTTAATATAACTTTACTGATAGAGCCCCTTTAAAGACTTAAAAATCACTATCTCTTACGTTAGAGACCACCTGCAAACCTTATATTTTTGAACCTTGATACTGGTTGATTAGTTCTCGATTTGCTATCACAATGATGATAAATAGTGTTCTGAATATTTTATACCGAGTAATAAACCTGAGCAAATAGAAATGATAAAAAGTTCCATTAGACACATCAAGACTGATTTACTAATCAAACTGAGTCAGATGCTGGCAGGCGCACGAGAGCCACCTTATTAAAGGGGTGTGACATGTCAACCAAGACGTGGCATATAAAGATCTCAAATTTATAAGCCACTGAAGATTTATTGTATCTAGCCTAATAAACTGAATTTAATACACTATTAATAAACTGTCCAACTGAGGCATGTTTTAAACAGAATAATCTGCCTTCTAGTCACTAAAAGCATACAGGACCTAGATACAAGGTAGTGATACAACAGCAGCATTCCTTTCTGTGTGACTTGCCACACAACCACAAACATGGATAACATATTGATTAAGACTAACCGGGAGTGCTGATGAAAATTTAATGAGGCCAATTACATTTCCTGTATGAAAATTGCATTCCAGATCCGTATCATACAGGTACTGACACATAGAAACGTCAACTATGAATTACAAGAATTACTACTACACAAATTATCATTTCTACTGTCTAGAAATTTGAAATAAAATTTTAAATTAGTACCTAACAAAGCACAGTCCCTCCCTGTAAATGTGTATTTGGTGCACTGCTGCCAGCTTTCCGGTACCGCTCCTGCAGATTCACAGGAGAGGGCAGAGAGACTATGACATGATTTAACCCACTTCTCCAGTGTCACAGAGAAACTAAAGGAGAGATACAGTATTTGCATGATGCAGCAAGATCTTGCTTTTTTTTTTTTTTTTTTTTTTTCTTCTTCTTTTTCTTCTTTCTTGATTTTGTTTGTTCTTTCTTCAAAAGATGTAAAACAAGGACAGTCAGTACTAGAAAGCAGTACATTAGGCAACCTTTATCTAGAGCAGTGGGGGGGATGTACATTGTGAGCTCTATGTGGGGCTCACAATCTACATTTTAGAAAAAAACAAAAAAAAACAAAAAAAAAACACTTTTCACAAGTTATATAGTTGGGTGTGCTGCCCTGCACATCCTTCCCCTTTAACATCTGGCCCCTGAATGTCACTCAGGTTGATCCCCTGGGTACTTTTCTGTTAGTTAAAGGAAAGTTGTTCTTGCAGACATTGACCTTTGCCAATTTAGATTTTCCAAATACATGGAATTCTTATCAAATCAGGTTCTAGACTGAAGTGGGAGCTGATGGAGGGAGCAATGCATTTGCTTACCCAGATTAGAGAGATTGAGGAGAGCTGTAAAGTGAATCTAACTCCTTATTTAAAACTGAACAATCTCTTTACATGATCAGCTAAGATCCCTATTTCTAAGCAAAGCCAAAGATACTCTGGCCAAGTGTCGCAAGGACTTCTAAGAATTCAGTAATAAACCAAGGAAGATATTAGCAAATGCTCCCAGACTTTAGCGATCCACCACATATGTCCCACACATAACCTCGAAACAGGGACCCAACATTACCTTCCTTACAGGAATCGCACATGTGATTCAAGACTACTGTACCACCCTCTATGAACTAGACCCGCAGCAACCTCCATCAATGTCAGACATTTTATCTCTATATATCTTCATCAAGTTGTTTGCAAAAATACTACCCAATCTCTTCTCCCCCTCATGTTGAAAGTTATATACCTTGACTAAGCAGGATTTATTCTAACAAGAGAAGCTGGGGACAACAGTACCAAGGCCCTTAATCTGATCCATTGGGCCAACCAGTACTCTTTGTTCTACTATAGTTGTCCTATATACAAACACGGAGAAGGACTTTGATAGAGTGGGTTGGTCGTTCCTCTTTGGCACACTGGAATATCTTGGTCTTGGACCCAGCATGCTACACTGGATCTGAGCTCTATACTCCACGCCAAAGGACTCAGAGTCAACAGCACATATCTGTGCCTGTCTCACATTCTGTCCTGTCTTCTCTGAGTTTGTCCTCACTTTGGAGCCACTCATGCCTAGGATCAGGAATATTGTGGACATTACAGGACTTACAATTGGGGCTTCTCAGTTAAGATTGCAGCATATGTTGATAACCTGCTATTTTTTTTCTCACCTCTACACATATTCCTATTCCTAGCCTTGTTGAGCAATTTGCAACATACCATACCCATATGCTGTATCCTTGCATGTTAGTGATCTTACGTGCCCTTATTATTCCAATGACTGCCACAAGTCAGTGAAATCCACTTTATGGAAAATCTGATTTATGCTAACTCAACCCAGTTTCAGAAGACATTCTTTGGATCACTTTCTCCACGTTCCCTTGCTACATTGATTTTGTCAGCTAGTCCCTGGAGTCAAGGCAGAAAAGACTGGGATGGGGTGCTCACCAGGACACACTTTTTTTCTTTGTTCTCTTTCTTCTTCTTTCTCTGCCTCTTCCACCCCTCTTCTCTTTACTCTCTTTCCACCTCTTCTACTCCTTTTCCTTTGTTCTCTACTTGATCCTCTTCTCTTCTTTACCCCATCCTTTTCCAGCATCCTTCCTCACCTTGGACCTTGTGTACATAGGTTACATTTCCCCCAAGGTTCATGCCCCCTAAGGTTTGATACTGGACCTCCAATATGTGTTCCCACTATCCACGACAGCATGTTCAGTTGGAAGATGATGCTGTCGCTGAAGAGTACTGGTTGAATTAATGGACTTTCTGGGAGCTCTGGCAGATGTCTGTTATACTTATTTGTCCTCCTATCTGTTATTTCCCCCCCCTTCCCTTTGTCTTGTTAATTGATACCCTCCTTTATCTCTTTTTTTTTTTTTTTTGTCTTCCCAAGTGCTTGTAATGCAAAATTGGTATGTTAGTATGTTCAAACTGCTTTACACCTCACCTATCTAGCATTGTCAGCAGTTCTGGATTCCTTTTACGTAAAATTGTTAGGTGTCTCCCTAAATACCAGAGCTTCTAGTTACAGAGTATCTGTACATAGGTGTGTGCTATAACAGGCAGAATTCTGTAAATTTTCTCCATTCTTGTTAGTTATGAATATACTTAGAATTAACACTTCAATTCCTGTTTTTGTTTCAGAAAATAAAAGCCATCCTGTCTCCAATCTCCATATGGTAAAGCTCTTCCTGACAGCTGCATCATACACTGTATAATACTGTATAATCTGCTTTCTTATATTATGAGATACATTTTACTCTGCTCTGAACACTCTTCTGTGTATTGAGCAAACTAATGAAGTACGGTTATTAGCCATATTATTTTGAGTGTTTATTAAGTGCTTGTTCACACTACAGCTCATCTATCTAATAAAATTGGAATAAATCCTAGCTGAGTAAATAAGGAAACCTTTTACAACATTAAGTGTCTCTTTCGTATAAAGATGATGAAATAGGGCTTTCCTATTACTATACCTCTGCATGCCTCTGATTCCATTTGGGGTTTGTTCCATTGAATGCAGTATGTATGAAAGTATTATACCCTACAACAATTGATTCCGGGAGAACATAACTCCTTATATTCTGCATCCCATAGAGCAGGGGTGGGCAATTAACTTTCCCATGGGGCGACATGAGAGATTGAAACGGTTCTAGAGGGCTATGTGCGACGTGGCAAATTTAGCTCCACCCACTTCTATGTTGACTCCGCCCATTCTCAATCATTTTTCCATGTGTCCCCACAAAGAATAATCCTCCTACAGTCACCCTAACATTATATACCCCCACATTATAATATTCCCTTCCAAATGTCCCACAGTATTAAGTTCCTCTCCTGGTGCCCCAGTATAAAATAGCAGAAACTAGAGGGGACATTAAACTGGGGCAGCTGGAAGGGAACATTAAACTGAGGGCAACTAGAGGCAAATATGTCCCCCTCCAGTTAACCCTCACGGTTTAATATGCTCCTCCAGCTGCCGTAGCTTAAAGTCCCCCCCTCCATCTGCCCCCTAGTTTAATGTCCTCCCTCCACCTACCTTCAGTTTAACTGCTCCCAGTTCCCTCCTCTTACTCACACATACTGTCTCTTCTCTCCTCCTCATCTTCCATCAGTCTCCATTCCAGGCAGCAGCTCTTTCTGTGTAACAGCAACCACACTGTCCCATGTGGCTCCGCTCACTAACGAGTCTTAGCCTTATCCTAGTGAACTAAAGGACCTGTGATGATGTCATTACAGGTCCTTTAGCCAACTTCCCATTCAGCATTTACTTTTATCCCACAAGCTATGCAGGCTGGACAGAACCAGTCAGAGGGCCGTATGTGGCCTGCAGGCCGTACATTGCCCAGGTCTTCCATAGAGCATGTATGGCAGCAGAGATTGTGTGGCTTAGTACTAAGATGGCCTTATTCTCTGAGTATCAGCTTCTAAGTACAGCTGATTGTTGGCGGTGGTTTGTCAGACCCCTGCCAATCTCATATGGATGAAATATCCTCAGTATTTCTAGTCTAAGCACTTCCCTACAGACCACTGCTAATGGCAGATCTGGTGGTAGAGTCCTAACCAATGTACAAGAGAAAAAAGTGACACACATCTCCAGTTAAAAAAAAAACAAAACAAGTTACTTATTGGCCTTGATTATGCAGAATATATCAGGCAACTTATGTAATTTAGGATAGGAAATTTAGAAGATTGATCTTCACATGGTGGCATGACCCAATTTTATATGAAGAAAATCAATAGTGACCACCAGCTTTTCAATGTGAGAATCCTGACAAACATATCATATCCCCATATCTCAGTTATCTAGTGCATCTGTGAGCGTGACAAACAAGAAACTACATTAGCTTTTAATAATCTGCCCAATGGCAGTTGCGGCTTGAAATGTCACTCAACTCCTTCTTCGTTCTAGTAAAATCCAGAGCGTGCGTGATATATTTGACTAGGCAAATGCTTAAGAGCTAGAACAGCAGAGCTACAGCTAGAGGCCCTGGTTACAATATTTACTATGCTTAATATATGTACTGTAGAGTTACATTCAGGAAGTGGAACATTTTTTGTTTTTAGCACTATTGCCTATTGTATTATTTAACAATGAAAAATCTATCAGAACTCTGTTTAGCCTGTGGTATGGAAAGTGGTTGGTGTTGTAATTCTATGAAGAGACAGGCTCTCATTGTTATGTTTGGCTTTGACAACTATCCAGGTAGCACCTGTTCTACGAACGTCAGTAGTGAGTATTGGTGTGTATTGAACAATGTATCAAACTGAAATGAAGATGGAATAAATAATAAAAATAACTGTGACAGATAGATAGATGATATCTATCTATTATAATTAAAATATAATCAGTGAAAAAGTACAAATATTAAAGGGGCTCTATCATTGGGAAAAGTCATTTTTAGGTAAGCACATCCTTGTATAGCCTTTAGAAAGTCTATTGTACACCTACCTTTTGTATGTAAATTGCCTCAGTGGTTTTTGAATGAGGCCGTTTTTATTCATATGCTAATTAGCCTCTCAGTGCACCCCGGAAGTCTCATTGTGCACCCTCTGTGCTATTCTCTCCTATGTATGTGTACAGCACAAGCTGCTGCTGATGATGACTTCCTGCTTCCTGTTTGCACACACAGATAGGAGAGAATAGTAAAGACAGTGCTGCTGGGAACTTCCTGTGCTGGCTGGAAGCTAATTAGCATATGAATAAAAACGGGCTCATTCAAAAACCACTGAGGTGATTTACATACAAAAGGTAGGTGTGGAATAGACTTTCTAAAGGCTATGCAAGGATGTGCTTAGTTAAAAATTACTTTTCCCAATGATAGAGCCCCTTTAAGTGTGGCTAATGTATGATCACAATAATGCGGTGTCAATATAGTCTAAGATGCATGTAGTGACAATAAACATGCAATAAAGTGTATATAAATACAATAAATAAATACATTAATATAAGTGCAAGTGAACCTAATAAAAATGTTGCTGCCGTTGAGTGACCTACATGGTGGGTGTGGGGTGGACCACTCCGCACATACCATGTTGTCTGGTTGATCATGTAATATTTATGGGGATTGGGTGCTATATCTGTAGTCCAAATCTAATTGGACACATAATAGCGTCTTTTTAGTGCTATTTGAATTATGCTGCATATTCTCTGCGGATCCCAGCGATATTTCAGTTATCTAGCGGCTTTATGCCGATATTCTACATCTATGCGGTCTTTCTATGCTTCTGCGCATGTCAGACAAACGCATTAAGCAGTTTGGGCCCTTGCCAGTCCCTCTCATGTATATTCTGGTTTCATATTGATACTGCACATGGCAGACATGTGCAATGGATTTTCACTGTTTCCAATTGATACTAGCACTCTAGACATGTGCAGTAGCGTTGTATACACGCTGGAAGCGCTGACATGTATTGCCTTGCTGTACCCTTCCATATATAATAAGTGGGATGTCTCCAATATTGTTTATTAGGTCACCTGCTCTTATATTAATATATTTATATCATGATATGTATTTTACTGATTATTATCCACTTTATTTCATGTTTCTTGTCACTACGTGCATCTTAGACTATAGTGACACAGCATTATTGTGATCATACACTATCTGCACTTTTAAGATTTGTACTTTTACACTGTATTTTTATTATGATCCATTACTTTGTCTGTTGTGCACCCTATAAAATGTACCCTAAGTCACTAAGAGTTTGCTTGAGAAGGTTCCAGTCTGTGAACCGAAACATTGCCTCTATCTATCTATCTATCTATCTATCTATCTATCTATCTATCTATCTATCTATCTACAGTGGGGCAAAAAAGTATTTAGTCAGTCACCAATAGTGCAAGTTCCACCACTTAAAAAGATGAGAGGCGTCTGTAATTTACATCATAGGTAGACCTCAACTATGAGAGACAAAATGAGAAAACAAATCCAGAAAATCACATTGTCTGATTTTGTAAGAATTTATTTTCAAATTATGGTGGAAAATAAGTATTTGGTCAGTAACAAAATTTCATCTCAATACTTTGTTATATATCCTTTGTTGGCAATGACAGAGGTCAAACGTTTTCTGTAAGTCTTCACAAGGTTGGCACACACTGTTGTTGGTATGTTGGCCCATTCCTCCATGCAGATCTCCTCTAGAGCAGTGATGTTTTGGGGCTGTCGCTTGGCAACACGGACTTTCAACTCCCTCCAAAGGTTTTCTATAGGGTTGAGATCTGGAGACTGGCTAGGCCACTCCAGGACCTTGAAATGCTTCTTACAAAGCCACTCCTTCGTTGCCCTGGCGGTGTGCTTTGGATCATTGTCATGTTGAAAGACCCAGCCACGTTTCATCTTCAATGCCCTTGCTGATGGAAGGAGGTTTGCACTCAAAATCTCACGATACATGGCCCCATTCATTCTTTCATGTACCCGGATCAGTCGTCCTGGCCCCTTTGCAGAGAAACAGCCCCAAAGCATGATGTTTCCACCCCCATGCTTTACAGTACGTATGGTGTTTGATGGATGCAACTTAGTATTCTTTTTCCTCCAAACACGAAAAGTTGTGTTTCTACCAAACAGTTCCAGTTTGGTTTCATCAGACCATAGGACATTCTTCCAATACTCTTCTGGATCATCCAAATGCTCTCTAGCAAACTTCAGACGGGCCCGGACATGTACTGGCTTAAGCAGTGGGACACGTCTGGCACTGCAGGATCTGAGTCCCTGGCGGCGTAGTGTGTTACTGATGGTAGGCTTTGTTACATTGGTCCCAGCTCTCTGCAGTTCATTCACTAGGTCCCCCCGCGTGGTTCTGGGATTTTTAATCACCGTTCTTGTGATCATTTTGACCCCACGGGGTGAGATTTTGCGTGGAGCCCCAGAGCGAGGGAGATTATCAGTGGTCTTGTATGTCTTCCATTTTCTAATTATTGCTCCCACAGTTGATTTATTCAATCCAAGCTGGTTGCCTATTGCAGATTCAGTCTTCCCAGCCTGGTGCAGGGCTACAATTTTGTTTCTGGTGTCCTTTGACAGCTCTTTGGTCTTCACCATAGTGGAGTTTGGAGTCTAACTGTCTGAGGGTGTGCACAGGTGTCTTTTTATACTGATAACAAGTTTAAACAGGTGCCATTACTACAGGTAATGAGTGGAGGAAAGAGGAGACTCTTAAAGAAGAAGTTACAGGTCTGTGAGAGCCAGAAATCTTGATTGTTTGTAGGTGACCAAATACTTATTTTCCACCATAATTTGAAAATAAATTCTTACAAAATCAGACAATGTGATTTTCTGGATTTGTTTTCTCATTTTGTCTCTCATAGTTGAGGTCTACCTATGATGTAAATTACAGACGCCTCTCATCTTTTTAAGTGGTGGAACTTGCACTATTGGTGACTGACTAAATACTTTTTTGCCCCACTGTATCTATCTATCTATCTATCTATCTATCTATCTATCTATCTATCTATCTATCTATCTATCTATCTATCTATCTATCTATCTCTTTTAGTAGTTACCTACACCTACAGTATACAAGAGTCACTTACTGTATGTTAAGACATAGGTATCATGCAAGATGCCTGAAATAGAAGACTCGTATCCATTTATTTACTTGGATGATATTAGGGCACACATTGCCTCTAGCAAAACGGGGCTTAAGATGGTTGAATAAGCAAAGCTGCTCACACTACTAGGATGATGTATTTTGATAGCCAATTCTCTTGCATGCCATAATTCATTAGAGCTGTAGAAATGTTAAGCGAAATTGAGCAGTGCATGTTTATTAAGTCATGTTATAATCTAGGACTGCTGATTATATAGTAATGCCATCCATTCTTTATGTTAGCAGGACTATTTCATGGAGGTTTCACCAGGGTATTCATAACTGCAAGGCAAAAGGCTTGTTCCGCATGAACATTCATAAGAGACCTGTTTCATTCCAGCATTGCTCTAAACTAGATTGCTGTGCCAAATATGGAAAGGTTATTGTATTATTTTTATAATGTAGGTAGGATTTGGGAACAAAGGTAATAATAACTAGAGAACTTCAGAAAACATAGCTTGTTGTATGTGAATAAGAGTTTTCTGGTAAATTTCCTAGTGTATATCTGGCAATAGAAATATAACAAAACTCCATAGCAGACATGTAACAATCAATATAATAATATTATAAATTTGCATATGGTCACAGTTGTAGATCGTTTTGCCTGAAAAAAAGGTAAGAAAAATAGACTTTTTTTTTTTTTTTTTTTTTAAATAGAGATCATACACAGATGCCATTGGATGCAGCTGTATAACTTTTTTTTAACATTAATCTGATGGATCTTTTAAAACAAAAGTATAACATGGCTACACAGTTGCTACCCTTTTTATCTTAAATTGTTGTTTCCATTTTTTTCCACTTTATGAATCTGTAATAGAGATGAGCGAACAGTGTTCTATCGAACTCATGTTCGATCGGATATTAGGCTGTTCGGCATGTTCGAATCGAATCGAACACCGCGTGGTAAAGTGCGCCATTACTCGATTCCCCTCCCACCTTCCCTGGCGCCTTTTTTGCTCCAATAACAGCGCAGGGTAGGTGGGACAGGAACTACGACACCGGTGACGTTGAAAAAAGTAGGCAAAACCCATTGGCTGCCGAAAACATGTGACCTCTAATTTAAAAGAACAGCGCCGCCCAGCTTCGCGTCATTCTGAGCTTGCAATTCACCGGGGACGGAGGTTTCCGTCCAGTTAGCTAGGGCTTAGATTCTGGGTAGGCAGGGACAGGCTAGGATAGGAAGGAGAAGACAACCAACAGCTCTTATAAGAGCTAAATTCCAGGGAGAAGCTTGTCAGTGTAACGTGGCACTGACGGGCTCAATCGCCGCAACCCAGCTTTCCGCGGATCCTGAATGGAATACACTGTCAGTGTATTCCCGTGTACCCGATATATACCCCCGATACCCGTTCCAACGGTGTGCCCCCCACCTTCACCCCAGAAATACCCTGCAAGTCCCCTAGCAATAGAATTGGGGCTATATACACCCACTATTTTTGCTACTGCCATATAGTGCCATTGTCTCACTGGGAATTCAAAGAATATATTGGGCTTACATATAACTTCAATTCCAGGGAGAAGCTTGTCAGTGTAACGTGGCACTGACGGGCTCAATCGCCGCAACCCAGCTTTCCCAGGATCCTGAATGGAACACACTGACAGTGTATTCCCGTATACCCCATATATACACCCCAAATCCCCGTTCCAACGGTGTGCCCCCCCACCTTCACCCCAGAAATACCCTGCAAGTCCCCTAGCAATAGAATTGGGGCTATATACACCCACTATTTTTGCTACTGCCATATAGTGCCATTGTCTCACTGGGAATTCAAAGAATATATTGGGCTTACATATAACTTCAATTCCAGGGAGAAGCTTGTCAGTGTAACGTGGCACTGACGGGCTCAATCGCCGCAACCCAGCTTTCCCAGGATCCTGAATGGAACACACTGACAGTGTATTCCCGTATACCCCATATATACACCCCAAATCCCCGTTCCAACGGTGTGCCCCCCCACCTTCACCTCAGAAATACCCTGCAAGTCCCCTAGCAATAGAATTGGGGCTATATACACCCACTATTTTTGCTACTGGTATATAGTGCCATTGTCTGACTGGGAATTCAAAGAATATATTGGGGTTACGTGCACCCACAATTTTTGCTACTGCTATACAGTGCCATTGTCTCACTGGGAATTCAAAGAATATATTGGGGTTATGTGCACCCACAATTTTTACTACTGGTATACAGTGCCATTGTCTGACTGGGAATTCAAAGAATATATGGGGGTTGCGTGCACCCACAATTTTTGCTACTGCTATACAGTGCCATTGTCTCACTGGGAATTCAAAGAATATATTGGGGTTATGTGCACCCACAATTTTTACTACTGGTATATAGTGCCATTGTCTGACTGGGAATTCAAAGAATATATGGGGGTTACGTGCACCCACAATTTTTGCTACTGCTATACAGTGCCATTGTCTCACTGGGAATTCAAAGAATATATTGGGGTTATGTGCACCCACAATTTTTGCTACTGCTATATAGTGCCAGTTTCTGACTGGTAATTCAAAGAATATATTGGGGTTATGTGCATCCACAATTTTTACTACTGGTATACAGTGCCATTGTCTGACTGGGAATTCAAAGAATATATGGGGGTTACGTGCACCCACAATTTTTGCTACTGCTATACAGTGCCATTGTCTCACTGGGAATTCAAAGAATATATTGGGGTTATGTGCACCCACAATTTTTACTACTGGTATATAGTGCCATTGTCTGACTGGGAATTCAAAGAATATATGGGGGTTACGTGCACCCACAATTTTTGCTACTGCTATACAGTGCCATTGTCTCACTGGGAATTCAAAGAATATATTGGGGTTATGTGCACCCACAATTTTTACTACTGGTATATAGTGCCATTGTCTGACTGGGAATTCAAAGAATATATTGGGGTTATGTGCACCCACAATTTTTACTACTGGTATATAGTGCCATTGTCTGACTGGGAATTCAAAGAATATATGGGGGTTACGTGCACCCACAATTTTTGCTACTGCTATACAGTGCCATTGTCTCACTGGGAATTCAAAGAATATATTGGGGTTATGTGCACCCACAATTTTTACTACTGGTATATAGTGCCATTGTCTGACTGGGAATTCAAAGAATATATTGGGGTTATGTGCACCCACAATTTTTACTACTGGTATATAGTACCATTGTCTGACTGGGAATTCAAAGAATATATGGGGGTTACGTGCACCCACAATTTTTGCTACTGCTATACAGTGCCATTGTCTCACTGGGAATTCAAAGAATATATTGGGGTTATGTGCACCCACAATTTTTACTACTGGTATATAGTGCCATTGTCTGACTGGGAATTCAAAGAATATATGGGGGTTACGTGCACCCACAATTTTTGCTACTGCTATACAGTGCCATTGTCTCACTGGGAATTCAAAGATTATATTGGGGTTATGTGCACCCACAATTTTTGCTACTGCTATATAGTGCCAGTTTCTGACTGGTAATTCAAAGAATATATTGGGGTTATGTGCACCCACAATTTTTACTACTGGTATACAGTGCCATTGTCTGACTGGGAATTCAAAGAATATATTGGGGTTATGTGCACCCACAATTTTTACTACTGGTATACAGTGCCATTGTCTGACTGGGAATTCAAAGAATATATGGGGGTTACGTGCACCCACAATTTTTGCTACTGGTAGATAGTGCCATTGTCTCACTGGGAATTCCACAAATAATTTGGGGATTCATTCACCCTACATCTCAGGCTCTTGCCATATTCACCCAGGTTGTCAGTGCTGCACCAGCTCGTTCCCAGACAGCTCGGCCCGAAAAACACGTTACCTATATAGAGGATTTGGACAATGAAGACAACATGTTCTAAATCTAATGTCTGCACCTTCTCCAGAATTAAAATAAAGGCAGCGTTTAACTTTCAAATAGCACTGCACAAAGGAAGAGCTTATCAGCTTGTCTCATGACATGCTACTGAAAAGTGTCATTTGTGTATCTTAATGTAAATATAGTTGTATAAGCTTTTTGGGTTTTAGGCACTGCCAAGTTATTTATTACCACCCGCTCCCTTATAATGATGATGACGCCAAAGTCACTGTGGGTGTTCAGAGCTCACAGCTTTGGTTGACATTTGTCTTGCTCTCTGTCGGTACCAGCTGTCTTTTTGGATACCGTAAAGTTATGTTGACTTTATTAACAGCTATAGAAGCTTTAGCCAGGTTGTGACAGTGTGTAACCCTAACAACACTAAGTGGGATAAACATTAATAGTCAGTCTATGTACGCTAAAAGTATCACTGAAGTAATTTTTTTTCCCTCTCCCCTAATATAAGAAAGGAACAGACATTAGACCTAGACCGGGGTTCGAGGCTTGTAAAAATCCAGTATTATTTGTTCTTCATGATGTGAAATATGTGTTGAAAAGCAACCCAAGATGAAGTCAGCCATGTGTGCCAGTGTGTTACTTGGCATGCCTTTGCTGGTCCCAACTGTAAGGGTCACTCTCCATTTCCTCCATTTTCCACTCCCCTTCACACCATTTGTGGTGAAGCAATGGGATGCACTGAAGTGCACCCTCTAGCCTCGTGTGGGACAGGGACATCAGATGCCACTCCAACCCCCTCGTCTTCCTCCGCCAGCCAACGGTGCGAAGATGAGAGGAGTGTTCTCTGAATGTTTTCTGCCTAGCAGAGGCTAGTTCTCACTTACGAAAATGGCCCCACTTTGACCTGTATATCAGGCACAATGGTGTAGGTTTCAAAGAAACATGGCACCAACAAGTTGGAAAACGTGGGCCATGCGTGGACCGTGTTTGAGTCTGGCAAGCTCCAGATCTGCTACCAGGTTCCAGCCATTATCACAGGCGCAAAAATGCCAGGCCCCAGGTGTAGCAGGGAAAAAAAAATGCCATCTCAGCCAGGATGGCATCCCTGACCTCGGAGGCACAGTTGTGCTGTCTGTCCCCCAAGCTGATGAGCTTCAGCACCGCCTGCTGACGTCTCCCCACACCAGTGTTTTAGCGTTTGCCGCTAGTAGCTGGGGTGGAGGTTGCAGCGTCGTAGGGTTTCAGTCTACTCCTGCCATGAATTTTGGCCTGGGAGAGGAGATAGGCCACCCCAGTTTGCACCCAGGGAACAGACTCCACCACATTCACCCTGCCTGTCATTAAAGATAAGCACTGCAGCATCCCTGACCACAGGCGCTTGTCCAAGTGTCGGTGGTCAAGTGGACCTTGCAGCAAAGCGCGGAACTAAGGGCCCACCTGATGTTGAGTGACACGTGCTGGTGCAAGGCGGGGACGCCACACCGGGAGAAGTTGAGACGGCTAGGGACGGCATAGTGAGGTGCCACAGTTGCCATCAGGTCCAGGAAGGCGGGAGTTTCAACAAGCCGGAATGCCAACCTCTCCTGGGCCAGCAGTTTAGCGATGTTGGCGTTCTAGGCTTGCGTGGGTGGGTGGTTAGCGGTGTATTTCTGCCGGCGCTCCAATGTCTGAGAGATGGTGGGTTGTTGTAAAGAAGCGCCTGATGGTGCCTTTGATGGTGCAGGAGAAGGAGATAAGACAGAAACAGGGGAGGATGAGGGAGAAGTCAACAAAGTGGCGGAGGCAGATGAAGTGATGTCCTGGCTCGTCCTCTGGAGTGCATCGCCAGCACTGTGAGCAGAGGCAGTGGCATGAACGGCGGGCGACGTTTGTCCTGCCGTTGCTGCCTGCCACTGATTCCATTGCTTGGATTCCAAATGACGGTGCATTGAAGTGGTGGACAGGTTGCTCTTCTCAGGGCCCCTACTCGATTTCGAGAGGCAAATTGTGTAGACGACACTATATCTGTCCTCGGCGCATTCCTTGAAAAAACTCTACACCTTCAAGAAACGTGCCCTCGATGGGGGAGTTTTTCTGGGCTGGGTACAAAAGGGAACATCTTCGGACATTCCGGGTCTGTCCTGGCTTCGGCAAAGCAGCTGACCTCTGCCTCTGGACATGTCTCTGCCTCTAGCTACCCTTTTTGGTGCTGCACCTGCCTCAACATCCACACTACTTTCCCAGCTTGACATCCGCCTTGTCCAGGTGGGGTCGGTGTCCTCGTCGTCCACCACCTCCTCTTCCAACTCCTGTCTCGCCTCCTCCTCCTGCACAATGCGCATGTCAACTGGCTGCCCTGACAGCAACTGCGTCTCATCGTCGTCGATGAGGGTGGGTTGCTGGTCATCCGCCACCAAATCGACCGGAGATGGAATGGAGGAGACTCTAGTGTTTGAGCATCTGGACACAGATACTCGTCTGTTAGGTCCGTGGAATCGCGAAATGGAGGGGCAGGTTGCGGTACAGTCAAAGGAAGGGAGAACAGCTCTGGGGAGCAGGGACAGTTGGGGTTATTGTTCTGGGAAGATTGGGAATTTTGGGTGGAAGGAGGACAAGACTGTTGGGTAAGAGGAGGTAGAGGCTGACTGGCTGGTGGACAATGTGCTTTAAGCGTTATCCGACAGCCATTGCAAGACCTGTTCCTGGTTCTCGGGCCTACTAATCTTTGTACCATTCAGCCTAGTTAATGTGGAACTTTTGTGCAAAGCGCAGAACTTAGGGCCCGCCTGATGTTAAGGGACACACGCTGGTACAAGGCTCAACTCACCCTAAGTGCCAAAAACACTGCTGGTGCAAGGCTCTACTCATGCCAAGGGCCTCAATCTCTGCTGGTAGCTCAGCTTAAGGTCCTGTAACTTTGTTTGGAAGGGCTCATGTTAAGGGCTAGAAAAGTGAATTTTGGAAGGTCTTACCACATCACACACACACACACACACACACTCAAAATGACAGTTAAGGGTGAGGGCTTTTGGAATTCCCATTGCCTATTCCATTTGTGGTTGTCATGGGGAACGTGATTTAAAGGGGTGGTTGTTACTGTTTGTTGAGCTTAAATTGGGGTTTGTGTCCATCCATTTGGGGAGTAAAGAAGGTTTCCAGGTATTTTCCCACTTTGATAAAGGTTTTTTTGAATGTGGAAAGTGTGTAGTTGTTAGGCAGTGATGTTGGGGTAATAGAGGGTCTTTGGTGTGTTAGATGCCCCCAGACATGCTTCCCCTGCTGTCCCAGTGTCATTCCAGAGGTGTTGGCATCATTTCCTGGGGTGTCATAGTGGACTTGGTGACCCTCCAGACACGGATTTGGGTTTCCCCTTAACGAGTATATGTTCCCCATAGACTATAATGGGGTTCGAAACCCGTTCGAACACACGAACATTGAGCGGCTGTTCGAATCGAATTTCGAACCTCGAACATTTTAGTGTTCGCTCATCTCTAATCTGTAACACTAGTGAGTATAAAAATTTTTGTACAGTATTTTGCGGACTATAGGATGCACCAGACCACAACCCAGATGCACCTAAGTTTTAGAGGAGGAAAATACGAAAAACAAATTATTGGGAGGAATCTGCTACTGGAGGGCCACAGTTTGTGCAACATTCTTGTATGCGGACAGAAGTGTTGTACAACCTGTGTGTCTCTGCAGCTGTTGCCAAACTACGGCTCCCATCATCCCAACCTGTCCAAGTGTGATAGAAGTTGTAGTTTTGCAACAAGTGCTGGGCCACTTTGAAAGGTGACCCTGCAGTAAAATTTGCCTATATTGATGTGGGACAGGCGCATCACGTAATTGAGGCACATATGGTGGCGTGTGCTTTCTTCTCCTAACATACCTGCACCAGCTGGCCCCAACACAGTACAATATGCTACCCACAGTGGCCCCCACACAATACAATATGTTTCCTATAGTGGCCCCCACACAGTACAATATGCTTCCCACAGTGGTCCCCACACAATACAATTTGTTTCCTATAGTGGCCCCCACACAGTACAATATGCTTCCCACAGTGGCCCCCACACACTATAATATGCTCCATGTGCTACTATTATACACTGGGATATTCTCAGACCCCTGTGTACAATCAGAAGACCAGGAGAAATGATTAAAAATAACAAACACTTATACTGACCTTTCCAGGACATCTTAGCTCCATCCGGTACTCTTCTGCATCTTCTTTGGGCCTCTTCTGCCTGTGACACATCCTAGACGTTACTGCTGGGGCCTGTTATTGGGCCTCCGCGGTCACGTGGGGTGCGATGATGTCATTACATGGGGCCCCAGCAGTGACATCTGGGTTATGTGACCTCAGTCACAGGCCTGGAAGAGCCCCAAAAAGGATCCAAGGGATCGTTGAAAGCCCAGGAGAGGTAAGTACTCAACTCCCCTAGGCAGACTATATGTATAGCAGTTGGGGAACCAGACTTTCCTCGATAGCTATCATGATGCTGCAGGGCACTGGCCTTCTCCAGCTGGCCGCGGGCCCCTTACCACTTCGGGTGGCTCTGCTCCGCTGTGCTGCTCCCCACTCACTACATTTGGACTATAAGATGCACCAGCATTTTCCTTTCAAAATTGGTGGAAAACAAGTGTGTCTTATATTCCGAAAAATATGGTAATTTATCTTACTGCTGAAACATTCAGAGCGCAAAATAATCCATATATAGCAGAAGTTGTTAACATCCCATATCTCATATTATATCCACCAATACAATATGCAATAATCTTCAGAGTCATTGTATCTTCTTTTTAATAGCTTGTTTCATTACAAGGCAACTAACACATGGTAGACTTCCATAGATAGAAAAATGTATGCTAAATTCGAGGAGACATCAAGTTTATATGGTAAGATGAATGTACCATACAGCAGAGGCTTCACAGTCCATTAAATTAAAGACAGGTAAACAGAGATCAATAATACCTTATTCTGACATTTAGCAGAAATCACAAGACATGGCTTTGTGTCACAGCGACCACAGGAGAATAAGGTTCATTAAGTCAATAGACAGCAATTTAGGTAAGTGTAATCATATCTAATAAAATAGGCCATCAGTAAAGAAGTCAAATCTCAGGTTAAAAATAAAACAAAACTAAACCCACCCTAATTACATATGTCCCTAAGATTACATACCTTACATAAATGTCAGCTGAACCAGGTATTGCCCTGTGTGTTGAGAGGGACCAGGATATAGAGACTGGTGGCAAACCCAGGAAGACTGGGTCTGTCGCAATGTCCATCTGAAAATCAGTGGAGGAAAAAGTCCTGCACGGAGTCTATTGGACTCCGTGTGTTGCTGCTATTTTAGTGTTCTGCTTATCCATTGGTCTGGTTCTTCGATAGACCAGAACAATGAAGTGACGATGCTAGTGTGAACCAAGCATCAGTCCTGTTAGAAATGAATTTGAATCAGCTTTTTCAGTCATGTTATGAATGTATCAAATGCAGTTGATTCATCCTACTAATATTATAAAGGTGAAAGTATGTGTTTGGATGCTTGTGAGTTTGCATGTTTGTTCCTCAATCACAGCCAAACGGCTGAATGGATTTTGGGGAAAACACACACACACACACACACACACACACACAAACACACACACACACCTCAGGAAGGAAGGATAGGCTACTATAAATGTGGGTCACTCACCCCAAATCGCCACCGTGACCCTCCAAAGAACCCTCCGGCATGGCTGTAGCAGCTCGCATTCTGCCAGTGCTGGTCTCCTCCTATTGGTGCATGGCAGGCTGTGGGCGGGCTCTGGAGCCAGGGCTGCGGCACCATAGGTTGGGGGCTGAAGGTGGGCGTGTCGATTCAGAAGGGACATAGTGAGCAAGATGGCGGCAGCCTTCATGGTTTCGACGCCACAGCTATCCCAGACCACCTACACATTTCATGGATGGCTAAGGAAGAGGCTGCTGCACCCAATACACCACATAACAAGTCAGTGCAGTGAGTACAGGGGGTTGGGGAGGGAGGGGGGGGTCCCTAGGTCGGTGTCCCTAGGTCGGTGTCCCCAGGGATCAACCACATTCCCCAGCTTCATGTCCCCCCCCCTAAATCGGCCCCAGTGTAGTTGGACTCACCTTGCCACGCTCCCCCGCCACTTTCTCCGCTCGCTCACTGCACGTAGGTGTCGGGCGGCTGGCTGCGTATGGCAGGTAGACTGCAATAGAAGTGCCGGTATTCTGCAATGCACTGCAGAATACCGGCGCCTCTATTGCAGTCTACCTGCCTAGGCTGCAATAGAAGCGAAAGGCTGACAGGCCAGGGAGGCAGCGCAAGGCTTCCGGCTGTCATAGCAACCTGACGCCAGCCCCCGCTCTGCCTCATATATGCCACACGCAGCCAGCCGCCCGACAACTATGTGCAGTGAGCGAGCGGAGAGAGCAGTGGGGGAGCGTGGCAAGGTGAGTCCAACTACACTGGGGCTGATGTAGGGGGGGGGGACATGAAGCTGGGAGCAGAGATGGGGGGTCAAGAAACTGGGGGCAGAGATGGGCAGACAAGAAACTGGGGGCAGAGATGGGGGGACAAGAAACTGGGGACAGAGATGGGGGGGAAAGAAACTGGGGGCAGATGAAGGGGGGACAAGAAACTGGGGGCAGAGATGGGGGGACAAGAAACTTGGGGCAGATGAAGGGGGGACAAGAAACGGGGCAGAGATGGGGGGACAAGAAACTGGGGGCTGATGAAGGGGGGACATGAAACTGGGGCAGAGATGGGGGACAAGAAACTTCGGCAGATGCAGGGGGGACATGAAACTGGGGCAGAGATGGAGGGACAAGAAACTGGGGGCAGAGATGGGGGGGGACAAGAAACTGGAGGCAGAGATGGGGGGGACAAGAAACTGGAGGCAGAGATGCGGGGACAAGAAATATAAGCGGTTCAGCGCCGCCGCCAACCCGCAGACGAAGTCGCGGGTAACTGCTAGTCACTTTATAATCTGTGGGGGTCTGACTTCTGAGACCCCTACCAATCCTGAGAGTAGAGGAGATTTCATGAATGATTGAGCACTGAGGTCCCTTCATAATCACTCCCTGCCCAGGGCCATGTCCTGATCAAGGACATGGAGCCAGCTATGGCTCCCATCACTGCAGCGTGGCCAAGAGCATCACTGTGCAGAGAAACACAGTGAAGGACTGCGCTTACTCAGCACTCTGGCTCATTCATTTTCTTCATTTGTGCCTTCTCTTTACGAAACTGTAAAATCCCTCTGAGAGGTTGTAAATATAATTTTCTTTAAGTATCCAGAGGTAAAGTTATCTGGATAATGGCGACCACCACTGAATTATGACTGGTATGTAAAATCAAAATAATATTGAGACCCCCACATCTGCATTGCATCTGGAGTGACATTAATCTGTTTCTGATGGACGTATTGGGTGGCACAGAAACAGATGGTATTTTTATACCAGTCATTTAACCATAGGAGGAAACAACTGGATCACTAAGATTTGATATATATATGTGTACAGGGATTGAATGTGAGAACTTATACTAAGCATAAAAATGAGAGTAATACAGTCTTCAATGTTGGTTCTAAGAATATTTACATTGTACGAGGACCCTTTGGTACAGTACGCTTGTCTGCCTGTGGGCTTGAATGAGTCATCCATGGCAATGCTGCAATTACATCATCAGCTGAGATACAGCTTTCCCCGAGCTGTCTGTTTTCAAGCAAGACGTCTGCTCCAATTGACATTTCAGCTGTCGGGATTCCCAGAAAGTTATTGATTCATGCATGAGTAATAGCTCATCAATGTGCTGACAAGATATATTAACTCTTTCAGAGCTGAAACAGAAAAATTACGTTACCTTTTGTCTTAATAAGCTTAGCATAAATGCTTACAATATACAGGGAACCTCTTTTTATTGTCAGTCCCTCAGAGAAAATCTGATTGCTGGGGCCTTATGCTGGGACCTTAAACATCAATTGCTAGCACTGGAGTAGTATTTACTTCTCCTGTAGGGGGTCACATATACTTCCAACATATTTCAGCAATAATGGAGCTGTCTGCCTTGAAAGCTCAATTTTGATCCTTTGGTGATCAAAGCGTGCCCCATTGTTGAGAAGCCCTGTGATGAACTGTAATCCACAGAGAAATGTGGCAGAATGTTTCAATATCACTTGTGTAATACAGACACACATTTAAAGAGGACCTTTAATGGTCTGGGGCACAGGCAGTTCTATATACTGCTGGAAAGCCGACAGTGCGCTGAATTCAGCGCACTGTCGGCTTTCCCGATGTGTGCCCCGAGTAAAGCAGTATTGGCCCCAGTACCGTAGCTCTTTACAGTCAGAAGGGCATTCCTGACAGTAAGTCAAGTACGTCCTTCTTCAAAGCAGTGCCTATCGTGCTGTACAGTGTGAGCAGGGAGGAATAACCCCTTATACTAATTAAATACCTACAATTCCGCCAAAAACAACCTACTTGCGATCCTTTGATGAATGGTCCGCTGCCTCCTTCCTGTCCAAACGCAGAACGTCTGCGTCTCAGTGTAGGAGGAGCGATGTTGTGACGTCTTCGCATCCACCTATGCAAAGAAGCAGACGTCTGTCTGTGTTCTGGTTGTCTTGTAAACCGCAGGCCACGGGTGCAGACACCGATCTAATTAAAAGTGAAAGATGTATTAATGGTGGCGTGGGCCCTTCAGAGTCAAAACTGGTCCAAAAATTATCCTCTTTTGGTAGCAATTTTGGGTTTATTATATTTGTAGAGTAGGATTCCCATCACCAGCAGTAAGCAGTACAGTTTAGAACATGCTAAATAAGTCAGAAAATGTGCAGCTGTGTAGAGTTAGTAGCAGTGACATCATGGGTAGAACAAGGTGCAGCACATAGCAGGCAAACAAAGCAGCATTTCAAAAGAAAGTTAGGAAACCTCTTGAATTTACATAAGCTAAAAGTTTAGATGGGATTCTTGGGATGGGAATATCCCTTTAACAAAACGTTTGAAAAGTAAGTGGTACTAATGAAAACAGCTACAGAAATGTCTTAGGGCTATGTATAAAAACAGCATGTTAGAGAGGCAAAGTCTCTCAAAAGCAAAGTTCATCAGAGGTTTACCAGTGAAAAACTGCATCTAAAAATTTGGGAACAATTTCAGAAAAGTTTTCCTCAATATAAAATTGCAAAGACTTTAACCCCTTAAGGACCAGGCCATTTTTTGGTTTCGCATTTTCGTTTTTCCCTCCTCACATTTCAAGAGCCATAACTTTTTCATTTTTCAGTTCACAGAGTCACATGATAGCTTATTGTTTGCGGGACAAATTGTACTTTGTAATGGCACCATTCAATATGCTGTGCAATGTACTGGGAAGCTGGAAAAAAATTCAGAATGAGGCGCAATTGGAGAAAAAATGCATTTGCGCCATTTTCTTATGGGTTTAATTTTTACAGCATTCACTGTTTGGTACAAATGACATGTTACCTGTGTTCTACGTGTCAGTACAAACGCGGTGATACCAAATTTATATAGTATTTGAAATTTTTTGATACTTTTAAAAAAATGATAAACTTTGCAAAATAGAAAAAAAAAATTGTGTCATCATGTTCTAACACCTGTAACTTTTTCATATTTCCATGTATGGAGCTGGTTGTGGTGTCTTTTTATGCGGGACAAGATGACGTTTCTATTGATACCATTTGGGGAAAGATCCGATGGTTTGATCACTTTTTATTCAATTTTTTATAGGAGGCAAAGTGTTGAAAAAAACGCTTTTTTGCTGTTTTTATTTTTTTTGCCGCTACGCCGTTCGCAGTACGGGATAAATGTTTTAATATTATAATAGTTCGGACATTTTGGAGCGCAGGGATACCTAATATGTTTATGTTTAATGTTCTTTAATTACTTTTATAGCTAATCTAGGGAAAGGGGGGTGATTTGAACTTTTATATTTTTTTAATTTTTTTAATACTTTTAAAAACTTTTTTTTTTCTTCTGTTACATTTATGATCAGACCCCTTAGGTACCTTGAAACCTAGGGAGTCTGATCGCTCATACTATTCACTGCAATACTACAGTATTGCAGTGAATAGGAAAATCGCAGCACTTCTATTAGACGATGCCTCTGGCATCGTCTAATAGATCTAGTGCAGAGACAAGCCTGGAAGCCTTCAATAGGCTTCCGGCTGTCATAGCAACCGATCACCGCCCTCTTGTGACGTTCAGGAGGGCGGCGATCGGCGAAACATGGCGGCGCCCATGCCGCCGGCGCCGTTTACACACTGCGGTCACGTTTGACCGCAGTGTGTAAAGGGTTAACAGCAGCGATCGGCTCGGGCACCGACCGCTGCTGTTAGTGGCAGGTCCTGGCTGTATTATACAGCCGGCATCTGCCGTGTATGGAGCGAGCTCAGCGTGTGAGCTCGCTCCATACATCCCCATGCGACCCATGACGTACAGTTACGTCAAGGGTCGCTAAGGGGTTAAATATTCCACCATCTACAGTACATAATATCATCAAAAGATTCAGACAATCTGGAGAAATCCATTTGTGCATGGGACAAGGATGTGGTCAATACTGGATGCCTGTGATATATGAGCCTTCAGACAGCATTGCGTTAAAGGGTATTCCATTCCTATATCAAATTTTCATACTGATGACCTAAAGTTTGATTTGACGCTGGAAAACCTCTTTAACCCCTTAAGGACCAGGCCATTTTTTGGTTTCGCATTTTCGTTTTTCCCTCCTCACATTTCAAGAGCCATAACTTTTTCATTTTTCAGTTCACAGAGTCACATGATAGCTTATTGTTTGCGGGACAAATTGTACTTTGTAATGGCACCATTCAATATGCTGTGCAATGTACTGGGAAGCTGGAAAAAAATTCAGAATGAGGCGCAATTGGAGAAAAAATGCATTTGCGCCATTTTCTTATGGGTTTAATTTTTACAGCATTCACTGTTTGGTACAAATGACATGTTACCTGTGTTCTACGTGTCAGTACAAACGCGGTGATACCAAATTTATATAGTATTTGAAATTTTTTGATACTTTTAAAAAAATGATAAACTTTGCAAAATAGAAAAAAAAATTTGTGTCATCATGTTCTAACACCTGTAACTTTTTCATATTTCCATGTATGGAGCTGGTTGTGGTGTCTTTTTATGCGGGACAAGATGACGTTTCTATTGATACCATTTGGGGAAAGATCCGATGGTTTGATCACTTTTTATTCAATTTTTTATAGGAGGCAAAGTGTTGAAAAAAACGCTTTTTGGCTGTTTTTATTTTTTTTGCCGCTACGCCGTTCGCAGTACGGGATAAATGTTTTAATATTCTAATAGTTCAGGCATTTTGGAGCGCAGGGATACCTAATATGTTTATGTTTAATGTTCTTTAATTACTTTTATAGCTGATCTAGGGAAAGGGGGGTGATTTGAACTTTTATATTTTTTTTATTTTTTTAATACTTTTAAAAACTTTTTTTTTTTTTCTTCTGTTACATTTATGATCAGACCCCTTAGGTACCTTGAAACCTAGGGAGTCTGATCGCTCATACTATTCACTGCAATACTACAGTATTGCAGTGAATAGGAAAATCGCAGCACTTCTATTAGACGATGCCTCTGGCATCGTCTAATAGATCTAGTGCAGAGACAAGCCTGGAAGCCTTCAATAGGCTTCCGGCTGTCATAGCAACCGAACACCGCCCTCTTGTGACGTTCAGGAGGGCGGCGATCGGCGAAACATGGCGGCGCCCATGCCGCCTGCGCTGTTTACACGCTGCGGTCGCGTTTGATCGCAGTGTGTAAAGGGTTAACAGCAGCGATCGGCTCGGGCACCGACCGCTGCTGTAAGTGGCAGGTCCTGGCTGTATTATACAGCCGGCATCTGCCGTGTATGGAGCGAGCTCAGCATGTGAGCTCGCTCCATACATCCCCATGCGACCCATGACGTACAGTTACGTCAAGGGTCGCTAAGGGCTTAAAACCAGGAATAAATTGGTCATGCAAATCACTACATGGGCTCAGGAATCATTGTTTATGAACACATTTCTCTGTGCAATCCACAAATGCAAGTTGAAACCATACAGTCCTATGAAAAAGTTTGGGCACCCCTATTAATCTTAATCATTTTTTGTTCTAAATATTTTGGTGTTTGCAACAGCCATTTCAGTTTGATATATCTAATAACTGATGGACACAGTAATATTTCAGGATTGAAATGAGGTTTATTGTACTAACAGAAAATGTGCAATATGCATTAAACCAAAATTTGACCGGTGCAAAAGTATGGGCACCCTTATCATTTTATTGATTTGAATTCCCCTAACTACTTTTTACTGACTTACTGAAGCACAAAATTGGTTTTGTAACCTCAGTGAGCTTTGAACTTCATAGCCAGATGTATCCAATCATAAGAAAAGGTATTTAAGGTGGCCAATTGCAAGTTGATCTCCTATTTGAATCTCCTCTGAAGAGTGGCATCATGGGCTACTCAAAACAACTCTCAAATGATCTGAAAACAAAGATTGTTCAACATAGTTGTTCAGGGGAAGGATACAAAAAGTTGTCTCAGAGATTTAACCTGTCAGTTTCCACTGTGAGGAACATAGTAAGGAAATGGAAGACCACAAGAACAGTTCTTGTTAAGCCCAGAAGTGGCAGGCCAAGAAAAATATCAGAAAGGCAGAGAAGAAGAATGGTGAGAACAGTCAAGGACAATCCACAGACCACCTCCAAAGAGCTGCAGCATCATCTTGCTGCAGATGGTGTCACTGTGCATCGGTCAACTATACAGCGCACTTTGCACAAATAGAAGCTGTATGGGAGAGTGATGAGAAAGAAGCCGTTTCTGCACGTGCGCCACAAATAGAGTTGCCTGAGGTATGAAAAAGCACATTTGGACAAGGCAGCTTCATTTTGGAAACAAAAATTGAGTTGTTTGGTTATAAAAAAAAGGCGTTATGCATGGCGTCCAAAAAGAAATAGCATTCCAAGAAAAACACATGCTACCCACTGTAAAATTTGGTGGAGGTTCCATCATGCTTTGGGGCTGTGTGGCCAATGCCGGCATCGGGAATCTTGTTAAAGTTGAGAGTCGCATGGATTCCACTCAGTATCAGCATATTCTTGAGAATAATGTTCAAGAATCAGTGACGAAGTTGAAGTTACACCGGGGATGGATATTTCAGCAAGACAATGATCCAAAACACCGCTCCAAATCCTCAGGCATTCATGCAGAGGAACAATTACAATGTTCTGGAATGGCCATCCCAGTCCCCAGACCTGAATATCATTGAACATCTGTGGGATGATTTGAAGCGGGCTGTCCATGCTCGGCGACCATCAAACTTAACTGAACTTGAATTGTTTGTCCAAAATACCTTTATCCAGGATCCAGGAACTGATTAAAAGCTACAGGAAGCGACTAGAGGCTGTTATCTTTGCAAAAGGAGGATCTACTAAATATTAATGTCACTTTTCTGTTGAGGTGCCCATACTTTTGCACCGGTCAAATTTTGGTTTAATGCATATTGCACATTTTCTGTTAGTACAATAAACCTCATTTCAATCCTGAAATATTACTGTGTCCATCAGTTATTAGATATATCAAACTGAAATGGCTGTTGCAAATACCAAAATATTTAGAACTAAAAATGATTAAGATTAATAGGGGTGCCCAAACTTTTTCATAGGACTGTATAATGCAAAGAAAAAAAAAAGAATATATCAACACAATCCAGAAACACAACTAACTTATCTGTGCCAAAGCTCATTTAAAATGGACTAAGGCAAAAATGGAAAACTGTTTTGTGGTCAGATAAATCAAAATTTTTCAATCCTTTATGGAAACCATGGAAGCCATGTCTTGTATACTCAAGAGGAGAGGGAACATTCAACTTATTATTAGTGCATAGTTCAAAAGCCTGCATCTCTAATGGTATGGGGCTACATTAGTACCATATAGCCTGGGCAGCTTACACATATTGATTGGCACTGCTGAGAGCTGTATATAAGTTAGGGTTTAGAACATATGCTCCCATCCAGACATCTCTTCCAGACAAAGTCTTGCATATTTTAGCAAGACGTGTCAACTTTGCAGTGGTATCAGAGGTGTAGCTATTGAAAGCGCAGAGTGGGCGGCAACCCTGGGCCCATTAACCTTGTAGGATCACTCTGGAGCTGCCACAAACACATAGATATTTCATATGTATCGGCGTCTCCAGCACACCCATATAGTTGAAATTCGAAGTAGAGCAGGAAAAACAGCTTCCTGCTCTACCACCTCTTATCTCTCAGACTGCACTTTCAGTGTATCATTCGCGGGCTCTGTTTCCTCCCCTCTTTCCCTTGCTGTTGGGGTTCCTCAGGGCTCGGTCCTCGGCCCCCTGCTCTTTTCTCTCTACACAGCCCCCATTGGACAAACCATCGCCAGATTTGGCTTCAGGTACCATCTTTATGCTGATGACACCCAATTATACACATCTTCCCGTGACATCACCCCTGCACTCATACAGAACACCAGTGACTGTCTCTCTGCTGTCTCTAATATCATGTCCTCGCTCTATCTGAAACTAAATCTCTCTAAGACTGAACTACTACTTTTTCCACCATCTAACAGATCTGTCCCTGATATATCCATTGTAGTCTCAGGCCTTATTATAACTCCTAGGAAGCATGCCCGATGCCTCGCGGTCATGTTTGACGCAGACCTTTCCTTCACCCCTCATATTGAATCACTCGCACGTTCATGTCACCTCCACCTCAAAAACATCTCCAGAATACGCCCTTTCCTTACCAGAGATACACTAAAGACACTTATTGTCTCTCTGATTCATTCTCGCCTTGACTACTGTAACTCCTTACTAATCGGTCTTCCCCTCACTAAACTCTCTCCTCTACAATCTATTCTGAATGCAGTGGCCAGGCTCATCTATCAGGCTAGACGCTACAGCGATGCCTCTGGTCTGTGCCGGTCGTTACATTGGCTGCCTATTCATTATAGAATAAAATATAAACTTATCACCCTCATCCACAAGGCTCTCCATAATGCCGCACCTCCCTACATTTCTTCCCTCATCTCTGTCTACCGCCCAACCCATGTTCTCCGCTCACTCAATGATCTAACACTTACATCCTCTATTATCAGAACCTCCCACGCTCGTATACAAGACTTCTCCCGAGCTGCACCACTTCTCTGGAATGCTCTACCCCGGACAATAAGATTAACTCCCAACTTCTACAGTTTCAAACGCAAACTAAGGGTGCATTCACACTGAGTAAACGCTAGCTTATTCTGAACGTAAAACACGTTCAGAATAAGCGGCGTCTAAAGCAGCTCCATTCATTTCTATGGGAGCGGGGATATGAGCGCTCCCCATAGAAATGAATGGGCTGCTTCTTTCACTCCGTGCAGTCCCATTGAAGTGAATGGGGAGTGCCGGCGTGTACGCTCCGGCATGAGCAGAGCTTTCCGTATACGCCGGCACTCCCCATTCACTTCAATGGGACTGCACGGAGTGAAAGAAGCAGCCCATTCATTTCTATGGGGAGCGCTCGTATCCCCGCTCCCATAGAAATGAATGGAGCTGCTTTAGACGCCGCTTATTCTGAACGTGTTTTACGTTCAGAATAAGCTAGCGTTTACTCAGTGTGAATTCACCCTAAAGACGCATCTTTTCAGACAAGCCTATCACAATTCCTAATGCACAAAATTGTCTGAACACTGTATAAGCAATGCCACCCCTGCTACCTCTTGTGTCACCCCCTCTACCTCATAGATTGTAAGCTCTTTTGAGCAGGGCCCTCAGTCCCATTGTGTGAAATGACGTTCTTTGTTATGTATGTCTGTATCTGAACCCTGTAAATTGTACAGTGCTGCGGAATATGTTGGCGCTATATAAATAAAATGTATTATTATTATACCACTCTGTAAACCTGGAGGCTGCAGGCCTGTAAGAGCTTGAGGCCTCCAGGTGTCCTCGCAACTGCTAAAGACATCAGCGTCCTGACCCAGGGCTATCAGTTACTGTCTGTTATAAGTCCGTTGCCCATAGACTTCAATGTTAAAAAAATAAAGGACACTTGCTGTCCTTTTTTTCAAATGGACACAAAAGTCCTGCATGTAGGATTTTTTGTCAGCTGGAAAAAAATGGACTTCTGATGGTTCGGTTGTAAACGGACACTAATGGACACAAGATAAAATCCCATTGAAATTAATGGAAATTTAACAGACTTCTGACAGTTCAGATAGTATCCGTTGCTAAAATCTTGTAATGAACAATAGCTACAGACACTGCTAATGGTCACCAACAGTAGTGTGAACGCCCCCTAAGACTCCCAGTTGTCCCGGACTGTGGGAGGGAATTTATGTAAATATGTTTTCATGGGAAAAGAATGGCTTTGGTTTTATATGACCCTACTTTGCTAAAGATTACTTTTGGTAAAAGCATTCAGTTTTGCTTGACTTTTGCAGTCCACCGTTTTAAAATCATGTCAGCAATGATATAAGACAAGTTTTAGAGTATTTTTTAGTTTTACACTCTGATGTCATTCACTCATTAGAAATACATTAGCTGTGGTATGATGAGATCAGAAACCTGGTGTGAACCGGAGAATGTTCATCCTTTGCTGCACATAATAAAACAATACTGAGTTCTGTTATCTTTCCCCTGCCCTTTGTCAGTACTAGGAATCTGCAGACTGACACTTTGTTTGTATTATAAGAAACCCCAGTTTAGACTGCATACTAAGCAAAACCCTAGGTAGGATACTTAATCAATGCTAGACCAAGTTTTCCCAGGCACTTAGAGTGGAGAATACTAAAGATATAAATCAATGGCTTTTGGAATGGAGAATAAAAGAACACAATATGATCTATAAGAAAACATCGTATTGCTGAGTATCTCTTCCTGGTACAATTTTTTTAAGTTCTGTCATGTTTAAGAACCGCTATAATATACACAATGTCCAATTCCTGGCCAGTGATGATCAAAACGATTCCCCAATTCACAATAAGAATTTGGCAATAAAATGGCCATCAGTTTCTCAGACTCCCATTTGCCTACTGTGCTTTGGTAATGTGCGACAACTCTCTGTTCTTGAATTTAATGGCTAAGAGTATGGGGAAGGATGTTTAGACTACTGAAGCACAGTGTGTATAGTGTAGACTGAAACACTCCTACTCTCCTACTCGTGGGCATTGTCTCAGACTACCAAAGCACAGTGGAGCAGATTTACTATGCCTTGTATGTTGGTTTTCTGACTTACAAGGCATAAAAAGTTAAAAAAAAAAAAAAAAAAAGTGCAAATCATCGTTTTGTGCAAAAAAATTGCACCTTTTATTTACTTCTACACTTCTTGAAATAGGGGCATGGTGAGGGCTGAGAGGGGGCAGGGCCCAGCAGATTTATAATCATTTGTGCCTGAAATCTGGCATAATAGATGTGGGAAATCTACGCTAGCTATGATCTCCAAGCACTTGACCCGGCTATAGGTGTGTGCCATTTATGAATAGGCGTATGTTCTTATAAATGAAGTGCACTCTCTGCTAACTCCAGGGTTATGAAGACTGGTGCCAATAGCGTCAATATCAGCCCCAGTGTCTATACAGTAGTGTAAGCAACTGGTGGCCATTTTACAGAAATGAAGAGGAGACTACAAATCAGAGGAACCACACCATCAAAATTAAAATTAGGACACCAGGTATTTTAACCTGGTTAAAAATTATTATGAATCTATTATAAAATTATTATTGTGAACAAGAGGGTTTAAAGGGATTCAACCACTAAAGCAACATTTTTTCTAATTACCACGTTGGAATAGCCTTAAGAAAGGCTATTTGTCTCTTACCTTTAGACGTGGTCTCCGTGGCGCCATCTTTGGGAGGCCGCTCTTGCTCTTGTAGTTCAATACAGAAGCGTACTGCGCAGGCGTCGGAAGTTGGACCGAGACGGAAGACAGAAGAGGCGGAGTTGCAACTGAAGATGGAGGCAGCGCTGGAAAGAGTTCTCGGGCAGCAGTGGGGATGCCCCCATCTCCATTTGAGCGCTGGGGTCTGCCCTCATTGCTGTGGAGAACTCATTTGCATACCGGTTAAAACCGGTATTTCTAAGGAGCGGCGCCGTGGAGACCACATCTAAAGGTAATAGACGAATAGCCTTTCTTACGGCTATTCCAACGTGGTAATTAGAAAAAAATGTTGCTTTAGTGGTAGAATCCCTTTAACACAGTTGTTTCGACTACTGTATAAACACTTTGGTACTCCTCAATGCCCTTTACTGGTCCATCCAAGTGCAGGGGAAGGGTCTCAGACTACTATGCACAACATGCTTCCTCTTAGCGGACCCTTCTATCACGAGCAAGAGCCATTTCATGCTGTATGACAATATATCCACTTTACAGATCTTGCAGGCACTTCCACTGTACCAGAAATCAACAGTAGGAGCCCGACAGATACATCCAGTCTCCTGCCATAGCTGCCTCAGGTGGATAACTCTGATCTCTTTTAGTTTAAAGGGGCTCTATCATTGGGAAAAGTCATTTTTAGATAAGCACATCCTTGCATAGCCTTTAGAAAGGCTATTCAACACCTACCTTTTGTATGTAAATTGCCTCAGCAGATTTAGAATAAGTCCGTTTTTCTCATATATTAATGAGCTTCCCCCGTGCAGTGGAAGTGTCTCTGTGCACTGTCTGCTCTATGTCTATGTACAGCAGAGGCTGCTGTGCTGATGACTCATCTCTGTTGTACATAGACATAGAGCAGACTGTGATCATTGACACTTCTGATGCACGGTGGAAACTAATTAAAAAAAAAACTGACTTATTCAAAATCTACTGAGGCAATTTACATACAAAAGGTAGGTGTGAAATAGCCTGTCTAAAGGCTATGCAAGAATGTGCTTATCTAAAAATGACTTTTCCCAATGATAGAGTCTCTTTAACTCCTTAGACGACATGGTCAGTAGGCATCTGTGACATCTAAGCAGTTAGACAGCATCTTGCCTACTGTTTTGCAAGTGCTCCAGGTTTTCTCTGGAACTGCTACCCTACTCAACCCTACCTCTTTGGATGCATTAGTCTGTAAGGTAAATCAGGCAAATCAGGGCCATCTCCAGTGCACTTGCTGGCTAATTTACATAACCAATAATATCTGCATTGCTTCATCAGATAGTTAAGAGAAAGATATGTTTCTGATCCCATATACTAGACTATTATTGACGTGATAGGTATTTCGGATCTGATAGACCCCCTTTATTATTCTTTCTGGAGATGTACGAATAAAGTCACAACTAGATGTTACCATTTCACTTTTCAAAGAGGAAAGTCCGAATGATCCATAGTTTGCAAATTGTTAAGAGTATCCTATGGACATTTTCATCAGTACAAACATAATTTATGTGCTGCCATTGTTGAAGGTAATTTATATCATGCTCTTACATGCAATGGTAATGTAAGTAATATAAGTGCCGGAAAAGCCACATATACACAGAGAATACATGTAAACAGGCTCTAAGGTTACATTCCCTGGTAATTGCACAAAATTTGCTCTTTGATGTCTCTGCTACTTGAATGCAGAACTATATGTCTATAAAGAGGGTTGAATGTCTGTGCATGAAAACTGCAACAAATACTCATGTGTGAGCCAACCCTGAAGCCTTTGAGATCACCACTGTATAAGGAATTTTGTCATGCAGTGTTGAATAAGATATTTTTATTCATGATGTGATATCCCATTGAAAAGCCGAATACCATGATTAAATCATACAGTAGCAATTTATGGGAAGACAGTCACTGGTCGTAGCAGAATGAAGACACATCTTGTCCTTTCTCCTAATGTACTCCGTAAGAGGTGATCTCATGAGCCGCACAAGACTAAAAAGTCTGTATGTCATAATATACAAACATAAGGCTTAGATAAATGCTGCCTTTGGTGCCAGGTAGACAATGAGGTCACTTCTATGCTAGATGTTAACTTGTCTCCTGGAATTATCAAAGCATAAAAGCTTCATAGATTGATTTACAGTACATTATCAACTAAGGCTTATATGTTTTATCTTTATATACTGTATATTGTACTTTAGACTTTATTTACATTAGTATCATAATTCTTTTTTTTATAGCTTTGACAGTGATGATTGTTTTTGTTTTTTTATTACAGTATTTAAAGCACAGAATAAATACTTTTATTTTGTAATAGTTTGGACATTTTAAGACATGGGACTACTAGTAAAATGGTTAAATGAGGTTTGAAACTGGACAACGTCTTTAGAACGATTGCCCAAGTTTGGCATATTGTTCATGCCATGTCAAGGGGGAACTCTGCCTCACCACACTCCCAGAGGACTCTCCTATGGCTGCATCCACGTCTTTCTCACCTTTATTCTCTGCTAGGGGCAATGCTGTAGATCAGGCATGTCAAACATGCGGCCCGCGGGTCGCATGCGGCCCTTCAGAGACTTTAGAGACAAAGTTTGAGACTTTTGTGCAGGCCGCAGATGTACAAAACTCACGATCAGCACTTCCGGCTCTTCATTCATTGGCCCATATCCCTGCATATGACCTGCTTACGTGATCAGCAGCCGACCAACTAGCTCAGTGTCAATCCATGACGTGTGTACTTTGGTCGGCTGCTGATCACGTAAGCAGGTCATATGCCGCCCCGGGGGGGGCGGCATTTTTTGACCTAAGCCAGTCCAGGACAGGACAGGCTTTTTGATGTCTGTCTGGCCCTTCCTTGGGCTTGAGGACTGTTTTTTTTCCCACCCAACTTGTAATTCTTTCACTTGGGGGTTAATTGGAGCATTACAGTATGTAGTGCTCCTATCCAATTGCAGGCACTCGGAGCAAGATTCAGGGCCTGCGTGCATTTTTTTTTTTTTAAACTCGTTTTATTGAAAAAGATGTAACAATGAAACAATACACTCAGGAGTACACATAATCAAAACATACAATATAAAATACAATGAAAAGGAAAAAAGTCTAAACAAACAAAGATCCACCACACCGCCATCCCGACCCAGGCTAAACCCACCCCGCCTACAAAAGACGGAACAGAGAGTAAAGCAGTCCAGACAAGGGGGAGTACAGCATCATCCGGTGGGTAACCATCTTACTATGTGAAGGCGCCTAGTGCTGAGCGCATCGAGGAGGCAGAGTGTTGGGTATTAGGAGAATCACACCATGCTCCCCACACCTCGGTGAATTTTTGGGGGCAGCCCCTACCTTTATATATAATCTGGTTAAATGGAAGAATAGAATTGACCAGCCTCCGCCATTGAGATACTGATGGGGGGCGCGGGGCCATCCACCGCAGGGCGATGGCCTTCCTGGCATAGAACAGACATTCCCGAAGAAAAATCCGGGTGTGATGCTGCCACAACTCCTCATCCAATACACCAAATAAACAAACTTCAGGGGAAAACGGGACAGGGCGATCGAGGACGTCTATCAGGAGATCAACCACCCCTCTCCAGAAGGTCTGCACAACTGAACAGGTCCACATCATGTGCCAGAAGTCCGCTCGAGGATGCGGACACCGAAGGCAGTTCGGGCCCGGCAATCGACCCATCTTGTAAAGACGGGCAGGGGTCAAGTAGCACTGATGCAAAATGAAAATTTGGATCAGCTTATTGTTAGCTGAGGGCGAAACATACAGGGGAGATTCCAAAATGTCCTGAAACGTCTCATCTGTTAGCTCAGGAATATTGGTGCGCCAGCGGGACAGGGCCGGGGCCTCGGTCAGGGACACTTTCGCGTGAATCAGATGCTCGTAAAGGACCGAAATCAGACCTCCTGGGCCCTGAGAGCGTAGCACACCAATCAGTGGATACACAGAAATAGCACTCGGCTGGGTAGGGAATATAGAGGAAAGGGCATGGCGTATTTGGAGGAATCGGAAGAATTGATGGCGGGGAATCTCATGGGATACCTGCAGAGAATCAAATGTGACGAAGACTCCCTGCACATATAAATCCGACAGAAAGGACACCCCATAACGAGACCAGGATTGAGCATCGGGCAACTTGTAAAGGTCGGGTAAGCTAGGATTATCCCACAGGGGGGTCTCCGCAGGTGTGTCAGAATAGGACGATACTGCCCGGGCCTGTTTCCAGACCCGCGCCGCCAAAGCATGTAAGGGTAAGAGCTTGCCTCTGAACAGCTGAGGGTGGTCCAACACCGGCCATAGGATACGCAATTCCAGGTGATGAGCCAAATGCGCCTCAGGGCCTCGTAGAGGCTCCGGGGAAAGCCAAGATTTGAGAAATCGAAGTTGGCTAGCTAAATAGTAGAGGAACAGGTCGGGAAGAGATGCACCACCAAGCTGTTTCGGTCTCTGGAGAGCAGACAATTTCAATTTGGATCTGGAATGGCCCCACACAAAGGATATCATTAGGGAGTCTAGCTGCTTAAAGAATCGGAGAGGCACAAGTACAGCTGAGTGGCTCAACACGTATAAGCACTTGGGCAAGACAATCATTTTAATTAAATTGATCCGACCCGCCACCGACAGAGGCAGCGCAGCCCATGTGTGAAACTTAATTCTAAAATGGGGAAGGAGTGGGAATACATTCAGATCTAGGAACCGTTTATGGTCTCTAGAGAGCACTATGCCAAGGTATTTGCAAGAGGAGACTACTGGCAGCCCACACATCACTCCCCCCTCCACTGCCGCTGAGGCACGACCAATACGCATATAAGAAGATTTGGCCCAGTTAGTGCGCAAACCTGAGTAATTGCCAAATATCTCTATTAGCTCCATGGCACGGGGCAATGATATAGAGGGTTGATTCAAAAAAAGGAGGAGGTCGTCGGCATAAAGCGCGACTCTTTCCTCTCGGGGACCAATAATTATTCCCTGATAAACAGGATCCCTCCGAAGAAGTATGGCCAGGGGCTCTATAGCTAAGGCAAACAGCAGCGGCGAAAGTGGACAGCCCTGTCGCGTGCCTCTACCCAATGAAAAATACGAGGACAGCGAACCATTAATGGATAGCGCTGCTCTGGGAGAGTGATACAAAAGGGATACCCAAGTAATGAAGCCATCACCAAATCCAAATCTACGCAAGGAACCCAAGAGGAAGGGCCATTCGACCGAGTCAAAGGCTTTGGTTGCGTCTAAGGAAGCAATCGCCCAATCCTCAGGAGAGACCGAACCAATCTGGGTCACCACCTGGACGCGCCGGAGATTATCAGATGTGGATTTTCCCGGCATAAATCCAGTTTGGTCCGGATGGATCAAATCAAGGACTACCGTATTAAGCCTATTGGCCAGCATTTTGGCCAAAAGCTTGTAATCAATATTCAACAGGCTAATAGGTCTATATGAGCCGCAATCCAGCGGGTCCTTGTCTGGTTTAAGCAGCAATATAATGGTAGCATCATAAAAGGACGCCGGGAGACTGCGGCCATCAAAGGCGGACTTAAAACATTCCAACAGCACGGGGAGAAGCATATCCCGATACTGGGAATACACCTCTACAGGAATGCCATCTGGGCCCGGAGATTTCCCCGTTGCCATGCCGGACAGCGCCTCCGTCAACTCCTCCAACGTGAAGGGGGAGTCCAAAAAAGCACGCTGTTCAGCAGATAAGGTGGGAAAGGGGATGGAGTCCAGGTAAACAGACAGCTCTTGATCACTAGCCCCAAGTTTGGAGCAATATAACTCACCATAATACTGGTGAAATCTATCACGGATGCCCTGGCTATTAGAAATAATGTCACCCGTGGCTGAACGCACACGGAGAATGGCAGGGGAGGCCGTATTCTGATGCACCAAATGGGCTAGCAAACTACTCGATTGATTACCCAGTTCAAAGAATCTCTGTTTATTAAAGAACATGGATCTACGTGCTTTGTCATGCAATACATGTAAATACTGTCTACCAGCATTTAGCCACTGGGATCTAGTCTCATCAGTTGGATTGGCAACATAGGCCGCCTCTAAGGAGGTACACTGAGTAGCTAAGCTAGTCTCCAGCTGTGAGGATTCCCTCTTAATGAAAGAAATAGAGGATTTAATACAGCCTCTGAGGTATGCCTTGGTGGTCTCCCAGAGAAGGGGTGGAGGGGCAGCCGGGGAGTTAACCTCCAGGAAAACTTGCAACTGATCGGGTATCCTATCGTTTGGCAAAAACAATTTGAGCCAGAAGGGGTGTATGCGGCTGCTCTGGTGTGTCCTAACAGTGTCCCCATGATTTAACGTAACTAGTAAAGGAGAGTGGTCTGAAACTGCCCTGGGTAAATAAGATGCCGACTGCAGGATAGAACACGTTTTAACATTCCCAAAGGCATAATCAATGCGGGACAGGGCATGTCTATGGGCTGAATGACAGGAGAAGACTCTAGAGTCGGGAGACAGCATCCTCCACAGGTCCCGCCATCCCAACTCCTGGACCAACCTGGCCATGGGAGTGGGACGGGAGGAGGGCGGAGGATCTGAGCCAGTATAAAACCGGTCCAGGGCACCATTCATCACTTTATTAAAGTCACCCAAACAAAGAACCACTGCCCCAGGAAATCTGGACACAAACTGGGCCGCTGTTTGAAGCACAGAAAGATCCGATGCAGGGGGCAAATACACACCCAGTATTACATACAAGGTCGAGTCAATCCATGCTTGAACATACACATATCGCCCCTCAGGATCCCTCTCTACCACACCCGGCTCCCACCTCAGGCTACGGTGCACCAAAACAGACACCCCCCTGGAGAAGGAAGTATGCATGGAGTGAGCCGCCCATTGAACCCATGGTTTCCGCAGCCAACCAGAGTTTTCCGACACCAGGTGGGTCTCCTGGAAACACAAAATATGGGGGTTAATCTGTCGGATTTGAGAAAAGATAGTGGAGCGTTTACGCGGGTTACCCATACCCCTCACATTCCAGGAGAGGATATTAAGGGACGCCATGACAATCTATTACCCAATAAGTACAGGATGGGGACATCAGGACACGAGGACAAGACAGCGTGTGGCAGATCAAAAAGTACATAAGAACATAAACAGAACACAACAGCGCACCCACAGGGGGTGCAACAGATCGAGCAAACAATCTTAGAATACTGGACATACCAGCATTGCGGCTACAAACAACGGGGGAGAAAGTGCACCCAATACCGATGTAGTTCTGGGCACTCTCTCAAGAAAATCAGCGCAGTAAAGCTAGACACAAACATGTAGCAGAGCCGAAAATACAGAGCCATAACAATTGGAGCATCCTAGGCACCTGGACCAAGCAAATCAGCAAAATGGTGAAACGTCCTCCCGTGCAGTGGAATCAAAAGGATACATAACAGATATGTCAAAGAGTTCGATGCAAAATAAGTCCAAAACACAAGGCCATACATACGATCCGGAAGGACCTCTCACCACCAGGACGCAGGGTCAACGTCGCGGAGATCCAGGAAGGAGGGATAACCAGTCCTCAGCATCCTTAGGTGAAGTAAAAAAAAAGGAGCGTTCACCGTGAACAACACGAAGCCGGGCCGGGTATACCATGGAATATTGGATAGCCTTCTCACGCAATCGTCTCTTGACCGCCACAAAGGATGCCCGGGTCTTCTGAAGAGCAGCCGAGAAATCAGGGAAGATCGCCACCGTGGCTCCATTGAACTTAAGTTCCCCGGCCTGGCGTGCAGCTCGCAAAGTAGCATCACGATCCGTACTGTTGATCAGTCGGGCCAGCAGAGGGCGTGGAGGTGCTCCGGGCGGAGGAGGTTTGGCGGGGACCCTATGGGCCCTCTCAACCGCAAAGATCGATGAAAACTGAGCGTCCGGAAAAGTATCACGCAGCCACTTTTCAACAAAGGAACGAGGGTCAGCGCCCTCTGCCCGCTCCGGAAGACCCAGGATACGAAGGTTGTTGCGACGCAGTCTGTTCTCCAAATCGTCCGCTCTTTGCGTCCAGAGGTTTGCCGCCCGCTCCAACTCCTGTATTTTGGCAGGGAGGGGCTGTAAAGAGTCCTCAGCCTGGGAAATGCGATCTTCCACCTCGCCCACTCTGCCCCGTAGAGTTTGAAAATCTTGGCGAAGCAGACCGAGGTCAATCTTAACCTCCTCAATTTTGCCAGTCAGGGAGGAAGTGCCGGCTTGGATCGCTTCCAGCAACTGGGCAGTCACTTGTTTCAGGGTGGGTTCAGTATCCTCCATGGAAGAGCCAGAAGGAGAGGCAGCAGGTGACACAGGGGCAGGGGGGGTGGCAGATCTAGCAAACCTCTGTAGACGGTCATTGGTAGAGGTGGACTGCGGGCGACTCATCTGGGAGAGTCTACTGCCGCCTTTTTTGCGTGCTGCGGAGGTAGGTATGGTGGCGGTTATACAGTACCAGCTCGCAAGGGCAAGTCACCGCGGGAAGTATAGGCAAACCCAGGCAGTCAATATAAAAAGAAGCGATAGTCCATTATAGGCTACCCAGTGGTCAGGAGGAACACCAGAAATAAAGAAGTAGCAGGATGGCTAGGCGAGCAGGAGATGGATGGGACACCAAGGTACCGCAGGTAGGGGCACAGGCGGGCAGCAGGCAGATCAAGCAGTCAATTAGCAGACCCCAACAGACTGACCGGAGGAGCTAGCTGAGGGTCACAAGGCAAGCAGGCTGGGAGACACCAGTGGAAGGGCAGCGGTACAAGTGCAGGCAGGGGGGCAGTGCAGAAGCTGGTTCCCAACACAGGCCGCACTCACCAGCCGACGTCAGGAGGCAGGATCCGACGGGTGAACCGAAGGCAGCCAGGGTCTCAGGGAGAGCAGGAGCCTGTTGTGCCTGTATGCAGGCAGGCTGGAAGACGTGCCACCGTAGGACCCGGACCGCGGCTGGAGGAATACGCTGCTCCGCCGCACCGGAAGTGGTGAAGATGGCCGACAGCCTCGTGGAGAGGTAGCAGGCCGCAAACCCCACAGACGCGTTGCCGGGAAGGAGCGCTGCCACGGAGGCCCCCGGACGGATGGTCCAGCACAGGAGGGAAGGAGCAGAAGTCAGGAGGTCCAGGGCACCAGGAATGCAGGATGGGAGCAGGATAATTAGGCCGGCTCGGGACGGAGCTCTATCTACTCGCGGCCGTCCAGCTCCATGCGCAAGCCACGCCCCCTGGCCTGCGTGCATTTTTATGGCAGCCAGGAGCCTTGTGAGGCTCCAGCCTGTCATTCTATACTTTCTATTGTAGGCTACTCTATGCAATAGAAATGCCGGATTTTTGCGATGCATGGTATTAGTGATCAGTCCCCTAGGCCCTAGCCATTAGCTGCTGTGTGCGGTCCTCGCAACAACCTCTTGTTACTCATGTGGCCCTCGGGGTACCCTGATGATGGCAGAGCTTAAATTTTTGGGACAGCTCCCTTCTACTTTGTCTAAGATTGGGGAGCATCTAGGGGTCCTTAGAAGCACCTTTTTGCTACTTTCAGTTGCGACAAGCCATTGCGATACAATTTGGTTCCCTGACTCCAAAGTTGGGCTTTACAGATCTGGAGGAACTCCTTAGGACCCCTCGAGGGAGTTCTTCCAAAATCCTTCATGCAGTTTTATATTCAATTACAACCTGCTGGTCCTGGGCTTATGGATGTTCTGGACCTAAGAGATGAGAAGTGGAGAAAGGTAGAGTTATTCTTTTCTGATACTGTGGTGAGCACCAGAGATTCAGTCTCTTTTTCTCCATTGCATTTATTTTATACTAGTCCGATTACACAAGATGGGTGTCTCTGCCTCTGATACTTGCTTCCACTCTCAGGCCAAGCTAGGCAAAACTGGGTGAGGTCATAATAAACTATTCCCCTTCTGGTTAACAGTAGTGACATTTCTCCACAAGTCTTTTTCACTTCCTCCAAATGTGTCTCTTGGATATTATGGATGTTGCAGTGTATCATATTTTTTTGCTTTGTATTGTTATAGTCTGGAACGTGACTGAGTAACCCTCCCTGGAGCAATGACTACATTTTCTATCGATTGTTACTGGAATAAGAAAGGTCCCTATAAATTTCATAATTTGTTATTTGGAGTGAAGGGAAGGGAGATCAGGGTACAGACCGATGCAAATGGATAGTGTATGTTGGTTGTGGGTATGGTGGCAGTTCATATCATATATTTACATACTGCTATGCATTTGTTTGTAGAGGTACTTCTAGGAATTGAAAAAAAAGATATATCACCAGCAATGTCCTCCTATAGTCACACCTCACATAGATGAGGCTTTCTTACCACACCATCTTAAATAATTCCAAAAACATTAATGGTGACACCAATTAGTTGCTTTATTGATATCAATAATACATAATATGCATCACCAAATCTTCACTAATATATATATATATATATATATATATATATATATATATATATTGTAGGGAATCGCTCAGATAGATGCTTGTAGCAGTGCAGGAAACAGGGACACAGACACTGGATTGCGCACAGGTTCAGGCTTTATTCACATGTAGCGCATACACTGCTTTTGCAAAGCCACAGGATAAAAAAAACAAAACCCTTCTCGGCTGAGAAACTAACTTAAACGTAAGGAAACTTTTCCCTGACTATACAGGGGCCCTCAACCAAAGCATCATAAGAAAATGCTGTTGGTATAGGGTCCCCAAATTTGGTAGTGGGTATCCTTTAGATGTCCTCACTAAACTCCCTCGGTCAGTTGTGAAGCTGTGGCTTTAAGGTTTTCATTTCGACCTGATAAGCCTCTGTATGTCTTGTCCAATTTGTACCTGAGGAGGCCTATTTAAGAATCTTGCCTCCTGACCCACCTCCCTGCAATTGTTTCCTGTTTGGCTTTTATGCTAGAGTCACACTTACGTTCGGGTTTGAGATCCTCCTCAAACGGAAATGTAATTCGTAAAAATGTAGTAACCTTTAGAAACCCATGTGACCCCCATAGGCTATAATGGGGTTCGCTGGGTTTTCTCCCGAAAAGAGCAGAAAATGCAGATAGAAAAGCACTGCGAGTCCCAGTACTTGCAAAGTGACCGACACCTTGGTCACAGTCACCTCCGCAGAAGGGAAAGCACCAGCGGCCATGAGCAGGATCCAGGACCGGTAAGTAAATAGGGCCCGTTACCTGCTGGGGTTACTCCAGCATATAACAGCCTATTAAAAAAAAGAAGAAATCTTCAGCGGCAGCGGCTTCCTAATGTCCCTGGCCCTTTGGTAGCTAGACATTCCTTCCAAAAGTTAGATGCCAGGTAGGTATGGAACTGCTTTAAATAAGCTGCCCAACTTTAGGATCAACATTTAATGGATTTTCATTGGATAAGAAGCCAAAAATCTGCACAGTCCCCATTTCAGTTTTAGAGTAAAGCTTCCATGAGAGAGAATTGCATTTTTCATTTAATTGCAGAATAGCACAGAATAGCCTATAAAATAGCTGGCAGTCAGAGGAAATATACAAAATGGATATCTTGAGCTTGAATGACATATTTACACTGTGTGTTTCTCTTCACTGAGCATTATACAGAAGCATCTACAAAATTTCAATTCCCTAGGAAAAACATATTTTAAGTAGATAAGACAAAACACTTTCTCAGACTGTCAGATTCCTACCATATTATACAGAAGCACTTTAGTTCTATGATTGAGGCGTTTTAGCTTCATAGCTGGAAACATTATGAAATAATTTCAGAATTTGTTTTTACCACTGCCATTGTATCTCAGCCCATAAGTGGCTCCACTGCCGAAGAAACACTCACCAAAGTACATAATCACATAATAGCTAGATGTAGATCTAACAGTAGATGTACTGGAGGCAGATTAAAACTGTAGCTCGTCCTTCCTTCTCCCCTTCCTTGTGCATACAAACATTTAAATCCGTTTGACTCCCCATTAAATGTAACATAACTTAACCCTTACGCTGCCAAGGGTCTCTGGAAATTTTGCACCTCCAGTAGCCAGAGCAATTTTCACAGTTTTGTGATGGATAAATCAAACCTAGATTGCAACATTAAAAAAGCATCTAACCCCCCCATACCGATATATTTTCTTAAAGTAGACACCTGCAGCATTGTCTCAATGCCACTTGGTACTGTATACGAACAGGCACCTTCATGCAATTTTGATTTAAAGTGAAAGTTTTATGAAAAAATGCAAATAAATGTATATTAGTTGTTAAAAGTGGAAACCAAATAATAAATTATATGCACCAAACCTCCTAAAAATAAGAGTTCAACATGTGCAGAGTTCATTCATATCACTATGGCCTGAACCCACATGCACGAGTCTTCAGAAAATTGCTAGAACTGGAAGGAACAAAAATCTGCTTTGAAGCTGGAAATGTTAAAAAAGTATCATCCTATAAAATGTATGGATTATACACCATGAAAAGTAAGTGAACCCCTAAACCCTATATATTTTTTGAAAGCAGACAACCTGAAGATTACATATGTCTCAATGGGTCATCAATAGCCACATCCACCTTCATGCAACTTTGTGACAAACACAAAACATTTTTTTGAAAAAATGCACTAAAATACATACTTGCACCTAAAACTCATGTTCAATCTCACATTCATATACAAAATACATTTAAAATAATGGCTTATGATGTATACAATGTGTATACTGTATATACTATATGTACTGCAAACATTAACTACAACAAGATCTCTGACTCCCAAAAACATAAATACTGAAGACAAGCAGGATTTTGCTGTTATTCACTAATATGTTAAAACTCTATACTGCACCTTACAAACTGTGACTATGACACTAAAATCTAACTTTTTTCATATTACACAGCATTCCATATATAAAAACACAACTTAATATTTCATATATACAGCCACCTTCATGCAACGTTGCGGCAAACAGAAATTGCAAGCAAAAATTACAAAAAAAAAAAAATCAAATTTGTCACTAAAGTGTGACTCAAGCAATACCTTTCTGCAAACAAAATGTACTTTCCAAAAAACTGCAAAATATGAGGAGTTCACATACCACACATGTACTGTATATATTTACAGGGGCAGGTGTTAAAGAATCGCCAAAATTGCAGAAATGCGCCAACCCATTTTGTGCATGCAAATTAAATAGGACTTTACATAAAAATATTATTTTCCATCCCCCTATAAAAATTTTAGCAATCTATATGTTCATTTCTAGTGATAATCGTTATTACTATTATTTTAGCATGTAACGGATATCGCTAGAGGCGTATTTTACTCTAGAAAGCTCAGGTATGGACAGGGATTGGGTTAAATGTAAAATGTATTCATGATTTTGTGTATATATTGTGTAAGTGTTTGGTGCGACTTTTTTTTTTCCGCGCTGCGACCTGGACAATGGTAAATGTTTGGGTGACAACGCCAATAAACTTCCTGGTTATGTTCAGGGGGTATTACATAAGAATACCCCACTAGTAAAGTTCAGGGGGAAATTATATTATACTTGTATGTGACAATCAGACCGCAAAAGTACAGTATGCGCTCTGATTGACAGGAGGGGAGAAATAGGGACTAAAGCCCCTTCTCTCACCATCCTGGGGTAACATACAGGTTGTGCACAGAGACAGAGAAAATGCTTCTCTGTCTCTGTGTCTCTTTGCACGCTGCAGCTGCTCCTCCTCCCCCCTTCCTGTTTCACTAATGCTTTCCGAGACAGGAGGGGGGACATTTTAAAGTCCTGTATCTCAGGATTCGTTTGGGCTACGAAGAAAATTTTAGATTCATTTCAAAGATAAGAATCTCATCTTTAAGTTCTTCATAATAGCCATTACAAATTTTTAGTGAATTGCTGTTAAAAACGCTGTTGAGAATTGAGATCTTCAATGAGATCTCAATCCCAAATAGCGTTTTCTACAGTGAATCGCTTTGGCACTGTAGGGGTTAACATGAAGACATTAGTATCATTTTAAAGATGAGATTCTCATCTTTAAATTGAATCTAAAATTATCTTCACAGTCCAAACAAGTCCAGAGATATGGACATTAGAAGTAAGCACGTAGTAGCTACATCCTCAGCTAGACAAGTGACACCCTGGGAGGAAGTAGAGCTACGTGCTTGGCAAGAAAAGGGTTAAACTGTCTTGACAGTAAGGCCAGATCATGTAATGTTACTGTATGGTACTGTATGTGTCATGGGTATGCCAGGGATAGCTCCCTTGTACATTCTAACAGTATCCACAGGGCTCCATTCACCTGCAAGAGGCCAAAAAAGTATCATTTCAGTCTTTGTTGGGCTGGTATAGTTTGGGTAGAGCACAAGAAATAGGTAAAACAAACAACAATAAATGAGAGGCCAATAATATATAACGAGCATGGGGAATGAAATCAGAATCTAAGAAAAGGCAACCTACTCTAAATAATATAAAACTATGAAAGTTTATTAGTGTCAGAGTAAAACATATAGATACAATTAACACTAAATACAGATATGCAAAAACAGATAAGGGGTACCATAATACCAATAGTACCAAGGGGGTATGTAGTGTAAAAATATATACTAGTGATGGATGGATAATAGACATAATGGTTACCATAAATACCATAGGGACCATAAAAAAATCTTACAACTTGGTAAAAGAACCATAGCATAGTGTTGACAAGGTAGAAGTCCACTACCCTACAGCAACACCTAAAGTAAATGCTATGTAACCTACCACACCGCCATGCAATCTGTCTGACACGTGTTTCGCCCATGCAAGTGGGCTTCGGCCAGGTACTATTGGTATTAAGAGGCCACTGTGGAGATCGCTGCCCGATACGTGTCCAGCTGTCACCAAATAAGAGGAAGATGAGACCCCACGGACTGTTATATCCCAAACCCCCCACCCCACCCCACCTCCCCATATTGCGGTCACCAACTAAGAGTAAGATGAGACTCCAAGGACTGTTATACCCCAAATCAACCCCCCCCCCCCGACTCCAACTCCCCCCCCCACACTTTACTAACTTTGGCAATGCCAAATATCTATTCAGACGTGTCAATAAAGCTTGTTTGATTTGATTTGTATTATGACCTCCATGGTCCCCCTAATCTGTTTTAGCTAGAGATGAGCGAACACTAAAATGTTCGAGGTTCGAAATTCGATTCGAACAGCCGCTCACTGTTCGAGTGTTCGAATGGGTTTCGAACCCCATTATAGTCTATGGGGAACATAAACTCGTTAAGGGGGAAACCCAAATTCGTGTCTGGAGGGTCACCAAGTCCACTATGACACCCCAGGAAATGATACCAACACCCTGGAATGACACTGGGACAGCAGGGGAAGCATGTCTGGGGGCATAAAAGTCACTTTATTTCATGGAAATCCCTGTCAGTTTGCGATTTTCGCAAGCTAACTTTTCCCCATAGAAATGCATTGGCCAGTGCTGATTGGCCAGAGTACGGAACTCGACCAATCAGCGCTGGCTCTGCTGGAGGAGGCGGAGTCTAAGATAGCTCCACACCAGTCTCCATTCAGGTCCGACCTTAGACTCCGCCTCCTCCGGCAGAGCCAGCGCTGATTGGCCGAAGGCTGGCCAATGCATTCCTATGCGAATGCAGACTTAGCAGTGCTGAGTCAGTTTTGCTCAACTACACATCTGATGCACACTCGGCACTGCTACATCAGATGTAGCAATCTGATGTAGCAGAGCCGAGGGTGCACTAGAACCCCTGTGCAAACTCAGTTCACGCTAATAGAATGCATTGGCCAGCGCTGATTGGCCAATGCATTCTATTAGCCCGATGAAGTAGAGCTGAATGTGTGTGCTAAGCACACACATTCAGCACTGCTTCATCAAGCCAATACAATGCATTAGCCAGTGCTGATTGGCCAGAGTACGGAATTCGGCCAATCAGCGCTGGCCAATGCATTCTATTAGCCCGATGAAGTAGAGCTGAATGTGTGTGCTAAGCACACACATTCAGCACTGCTTCATCAAGCCAATACAATGCATTAGCCAGTGCTGATTGGCCAGAGTACGGAATTCGGCCAATCAGCGCTGGCTCTGCTGGAGGAGGCGGAGTCTAAGGTCGCTCCACACCAGTCTCCATTCAGGTCCGACCTTAGACTCCGCCTCCTCCGGCAGAGCCAGCGCTGATTGGCCGAAGGCTGGCCAATGCATTCCTATGCGAATGCAGACTTAGCAGTGCTGAGTCAGTTTTGCTCAACTACACATCTGATGCACACTCGGCACTGCTACATCAGATGTAGCAATCTGATGTAGCAGAGCCGAGGGTGCACTAGAACCCCTGTGCAAACTCAGTTCACGCTAATAGAATGCATTGGCCAGCGCTGATTGGCCAATGCATTCTATTAGCCCGATGAAGTAGAGCTGAATGTGTGTGCTAAGCACACACATTCAGCACTGCTTCATCAAGCCAATACAATGCATTAGCCAGTGCTGATTGGCCAGAGTACGGAATTCGGCCAATCAGCGCTGGCCAATGCATTCTATTAGCCCGATGAAGTAGAGCTGAATGTGTGTGCTAAGCACACACATTCAGCACTGCTTCATCAAGCCAATACAATGCATTAGCCAGTGCTGATTGGCCAGAGTACGGAATTCGGCCAATCAGCGCTGGCTCTGCTGGAGGAGGCGGAGTCTAAGGTCGGACCTGAATGGAGACTGGTGTGGAGCGATCTTAGACTCCGCCTCCTCCAGCAGAGCCAGCGCTGATTGGCCGAATTCCGTACTCTGGCCAATCAGCACTGGCTAATGCATTGTATTGGCGTGATGAAGCAGTGCTGAATGTGTGTGCTTAGCACACACATTCAGCTCTACTTCATCGGGCTAATAGAATGCATTGGCCAGCGCTGATTGGCCGAATTCCGTACTCTGGCCAATCAGTGCTGGCCAATGCATTCTATTAGCTTGATGAAGCAGAGTGTGCACAAGGGTTCAAGCGCACCCTCGGCTCTGATGTAGCAGAGCCGAGGCTGCACAAGGGTTCAAGCGCACCCTCGGCTCTGATGTAGGAGAGCCGAGGGTGCACTTGAACCCTTGTGCAGCCTCGGCTCTGCTACATCAGAGCCGAGGGTGCGCTTGAACCCTTGTGCACACTCTGCTTCATCAAGCTAATAGAATGCATTGGCCAGCGCTGATTGGCCAATGTATTCTATTAGCCTGATGAAGTAGAGCTGAATGTGTGTGCTAAGCACACACATTCAGCTCTACTTCATCGGGCTAATAGAATGCATTGGCCAGCGCTGATTGGCCAGAGTACGGAACTCGACCAATGAGCGCTGGCTCTGCTGGAGGAGGCGGAGTCTAAGATCGCTCCACACCAGTCTCCATTCAGGTCCGACCTTAGACTCCGCCTCCTCCAGCAGAGCCAGCGCTGATTGGCCGAATTCCGTACTCTGGCCAATCAGCACTGGCTAATGCATTGTATTGGCTTGATGAAGCAGTGCTGAATGTGTGTGCTTAGCACACACATTCAGCTCTACTTCATCGGGCTAATAGAATGCATTGGCCAATCAGCGCTGGCCAATGCATTCTATTAGCGTGAACTGAGTTTGCACAGGGGTTCTAGTGCACCCTCGGCTCTGCTACATCAGATTGCTACATCTGATGTAGCAGTGCCGAGTGTGCATCAGATGTGTAGTTGAGCAAAACTGACTCAGCACTGCTAAGTCTCTGCATTCGCATAGGAATGCATTGGCCAGCCTTCGGCCAATCAGCGCTGGCTCTGCCGGAGGAGGCGGAGTCTAAGGTCGGACCTGAATGGAGACTGGTGTGGAGCGATCTTAGACTCCGCCTCCTCCAGCAGAGCCAGCGCTGATTGGTCGAGTTCCGTACTCTGGCCAATCAGCGCTGGCCAATGCATTCTATTAGCCCGATGAAGTAGAGCTGAATGTGTGTGCTTAGCACACACATTCAGCTCTACTTCATCAGGCTAATAGAATACATTGGCCAATCAGCGCTGGCCAATGCATTCTATTAGCTTGATGAAGCAGAGTGTGCACAAGGGTTCAAGCGCACCCTCGGCTCTGATGTAGCAGAGCTGAGGGTGCACAAGGGTTCAAGTGCACCCTCGGCTCTCCTACATCAGAGCCGAGGGTGCGCTTGAACCCTTGTGCAGCCTCGGCTCTGCTACATCAGAGCCGAGGGTGCGCTTGAACCCTTGTGCACACTCTGCTTCATCAAGCTAATAGAATGCATTGGCCAGCACTGATTGGCCAGAGTACGGAATTCGGCCAATCAGCGCTGGCCAATGCATCCCTATGGGAAAAAGTTTATCTCACAAAAATCACAATTACACACCCGATAGAGCCCCAAAAAGTTATTTTTAATAACATTCCCCCCTAAATAAAGGTTATCCCTAGCTATCCCTGCCTGTACAGCTATCCCTGTCTCATAGTCACAAAGTTCACATTCTCATATGACCCGGATTTGAAATCCACTATTCGTCTAAAATGGAGGTCACCTGATTTCGGCAGCCAATGACTTTTTCCAATTTTTTTCAATGCCCCCGGTGTCGTAGTTCCTGTCCCACCTCCCCTGCGCTGTTATTGGTGCAAAAAAGGCGCCAGGGAAGGTGGGAGGGGAATCGAATTTTGGCGCACTTTACCACGTGGTGTTCGATTCGATTCGAACATGGCGAACACCCTGATATCCGATCGAACATGTGTTCGATAGAACACTGTTCGCTCATCTCTAGTTTTAGCATATGTATGTTTCATGTTAATTGTATCTATATGTTTTTACTCTGATACTAATAAACTTTCATAGTTTTATAGTATTTAGAGTGTGGTTGCCTAGATTCACAAGAAATAGGTATAGAATAGTGTAAGAGAGTTAGTTATATGTTTATATGTCAGTTGATGGACTCTTTGATTATGGCTTTCTGGACCCCCAATGCAAAATCTGTATTGTCCATTATCTATGAATATTATGCTATTTATAGTTATGGTGGACCCTTACTTGGCATATCTGTGTGCCCCTTATACTGTAGCTATGACCCTCGACAACAATAATCAATAAAATTAGACAGTGCAGATGTGTAAGACAAGGGACACATTAAACAAGATGGGAGCAGTTCTGATTATTGGAAGAAACCCATTATCTGATTAGATGAGAAACCTATAGAAGTCATCTATTCAGTTTGTGCACTTCAGGGGTCTCACAGTACATGCACATTGTGATCTCTGATTCATTCTCTCCTTGACTACTGTAACTCCTTACTAATCGGTCTTCCCCTCACTAAACTCTCCCCTCTACAATCCATTCTGAATGCAGCGGCCAGGCTCATCTATCAGGCTAGACGCTACAGCGATGCCTCGGGTCTGTGCCGGTCACTACATTGGCTGCCTATTCATTATTGAATAATATATAAAGTTATCACTCTCATCCACGAGGCTCTCCATAATGCCGCACCTCCATACATTTCCTCCCTCATCTCTGTCTACCGCCCAACCCGTGCTCTCCGTTCACTCAATGACCTAACACTTACATCCTCTATTATCGGAACCTCCCACGCTCGTATACAAGACTTCTCCCCAGCTGCACCACTTCTCTGGAATGCTCTACCCCAGACAATCAGATTAACTCCCAATTTCTACAGCTTCAAACGCAAACTAAAGACACAGCTTTTCAGACAGGCCTATCACAATGTCTAATGTAAATCCTTAACCCTCCTCTGTCCCCGCTCCCACATTACCCCACATGAGATGATGTCAGGATAACTTTATCTGTCCAAGCTCCATCCACATGTTAAAGGACACGACTGTCGACGGCTCATAAAGTCTTATGTTTATGTAATGACAGTCACCTCTATTACAAAATTGCCTGACCTCTGTATAAGCAGTGCCGCCCCTGCTACCTCTTGTGTCACCCCCCTCTACCTCATAGATTGTAAGCTCTTGCGAGCAGGGCCCTCAGTCCCATTGTGTGAAACGACTTTCTTTGTAATGTATCTTTCTGTCTGTATTTGAACCCTACAAATTGTACAGCGCTGCGGAATATGTTGGCGCTATATAAATAAAATTTATTATTATTATTATCTTTATTATCCAATGGTATATTATCAATTCCATCCTTCACCTCTCCATCTCTCTGCATGCTGAAACTTCACTCTCATCTGTGGTAGTTTTATTTTATGGTATATACACTGCTCAAAAAAATGAAGGGAACCCTCAAATAACACATCCTAGATCTGAATTAATGAAATATTCTCATTGAATACTTTGTTCTGTACAAAGTTGAATGTGATGACAACAAAATCACATAAAAATCATCACTGGAAATCAAATTTATTAACCAATGGAGGCCTGGATTTGGAGTCCACCAAAATTAAAGTAGAAAAACACACTACAGGCTGATCCAACTTTGATGTAATGTCCTTAAAACATGTCAAAATAAGGCTCAGTAGTGTGTGTGGCCTCCACATGCCTGTATGACCTCCCTACAATGCCTGGGCATGTTCCTGATGAGGTTGCGGATGGTCTCCTGAGGGATCTCCTCCCAGACCTGGACTAAAGCATCTGCCAACTCCTGGACAGTCTGTGGTGCAACATGATACGCTGGAGTGTAATGTAAGTGTATTAATTTATTATTGCATGGTGTCGGCGTTTGCATTATTTCTTCTGGTGTTCTATAGCTGAAAATTACATGTTCAAATCTTTATATCTGTGCAAATGAGACAGGGAGGATACCAAAAAAATTGTTGTTATTACTACCAATGGATTGTAGTCTATGATTGTTCTTGGTTGACGGGTACTTGCCAGCTGGTAGCAGGTATGCAGATGGCAGATCTTTCAGGCAAGGTCACAGAATAGGATGATGAGAACCAGGCAGATAACAGCTCCAGAAGATTCTTATTAAGTTGGTGTTGTCTAACTTGAAGTGCAAAATCAAAGGTATCCTCCATTTTTTTTAACCTACTCCACATAAAGAATTGTTGACTTTATGAGTCAGATACCTAGGTTGTGACCCCAGGATATTTCCCAGTAGATAGTCAGCAGCACACAGCAGGGTAAGCTAGTCATAGGGCAAAATCAGATCAATAATCTGCGAGAAAATATCAGCTACAAATCTCAATACCAGATAGCTGGGTCATAAGTTCAGACTGAGGCTGGTACATGGATAGTCACAGAACACAGGAAGTCAAAACATTACAAACAGGAAACTAACCAGGAAACTTACCAGAGAATGATACTACGCACCGGAACTCTGGAGCTGATCTTTTTTTAAGCATCTTCACATTTCATATGCAACACTCACAGGGAGAGGAGGTTCAAGATGGCAGCGGTGATGAGAGTAGTAGACCCCAAGGTGGCTACTGTTCCTCTGCACCAAAACTTCCCTCAATTCACACCATTAACCCCTTTACCTGCTGGTTTTATTACTACATGATGCAATTCACGCATCTCTTTTCTCTACACAACATTAAGATTACAATCAAAAAAATCTTCTGATATGTTTTCCAAATCATGCTTAATCAGCTTAAAGAAATACCCACAAGTGGACTCAGCGACAAGGGGGGAAATGCTGTTGCAAGTCCCTGATGGCCTGCCTCTCTTATGGCGAATGAAAACATCTATCTATCTATCTATCTATCTATCTATCATCTATCTATCTCCTATCTATCTATCTCCTATCTATCTATCTATCTATCTATCTATCTATCTCCTATCTATCTATCTATCTATCTATCTATCTTCTATCTATCTATCTATCTATCTATCTATCTATCTCCTATCTATCTATCTATCTATCTATCTCATATCTATCTATCTATCTATCTATCTATCTATCTATCTCATATCTATCTATATCATATCCTATCTATCTAGCTATCTATCTATCTCCTATCTATCTATCTATCTATCTATCTATCTATCTTCTATCTATCTATCTATCTATCTATCTATCTTCTATCTATCTTCTATCTATCTATCTATCTATCTATCTATCTATCTATCTCCTATCTATCTATCTATCTCCTATCTATCTATCTATCTATCTATCTATCATCTATCTATCTATCTCCTATCTATCTATCTATCTATCTATCTATCTATCTATCTCCTATCTATCTATCTATCTATCTATCATCTATCTATCTATCTATCTATCTCCTATCTATCTATCTATCTATCTATCTATCTATCTATCTATCATCTATCTATCTATCTCCTATCTATCTATCTATCATCTATCTATCTATCTATCTATCTATCTATCTATCTATCTATCTCCTATCTATCTATCTATCTATCTATCTATCTATCTTCTATCTATCTATCTATCTATCTATCTATCTCCTATCTATCTATCTATCTATCTATCTATCTATCTATCTATCTCCTATCTATCTATCTATCTATCTCCTATCTATCTATCTATCTATCTATCTCCTATCTATCTATCTATCTATCTATCTATCTATCTACCTACCTATCTACCTATCTACCTATCTATCTATCTATCTATCTATCTATCTCCTATCTATCTATCTATCTATCTATCTATCTATCTATCATCTATCTATCTATCTCCTATCTATCTATCTATCTATCTATCTATCTATCTATCTATCTCCTATCTATCTATCTATCTATCTATCTATCTATCTATCATCTATCTATCTATCTATCTATCTATCTCCTATCTATCTATCTATCTATCTATCTATCTATCATCTATCTATCTATCTCCTATCTATCTATCTATCTATCATCTATCTATCTATCTATCTATCTATCTATCTCCTATCTATCTATCTATCTATCTTCTATCTATCTATCTATCTATCTATCTATCTATCTATCTATCTCCTATCTATCTATCTATCTATCTATCTCCTATCTATCTATCTATCTATCTATCTCCTATCTATCTATCTATCTATCTATCTATCTATCTATCTCTCTCCTATCTATCTATCTATCTATCTATCTATCTATCTATCTATCTACCTATCTACCTATCTATCTATCTATCTATCTATCTATCTATCTATCTATCTATCTTCTACATTAAGTGTCTTTTAAACAAAAGTTTATGGGCAATAATTCTATATCTTTTCTAATCCATATATTTTACCTTTGAGATTGCCTGCATTTGTTCTTGATGTTGGTACATTTTTCTTTCCATTTTATCGATGAGGTTCTGAAACCGAGGGAAGACCCCACCGTGTCTATAGGCTCTTTAGTTAAACAGATTTAAATCATGGCAATTATGCCACCAGTACACTCTATTGAAGCAGAAATCTTCCAGATGTCTTGGAAATTACTTTGTTCTTACTTCCTGTAACTCCTGCTCACACTAGAACCTAGATCTTATTCAAATTTTTTTCAAATGCCTCCAACTCAAAGTTACTTCCCTGCTTCCCAAAGGGAACAAAAATTTGAATATTATCAGGATAGGCTATATACCCAGGTTATCACAGCGTTTAGGGAGACAATTGCAACTGCTGGCAAGTGTCCTCTGCCCATTCCCAGGCCAACTCACTCAACCAGCACTCCACCTCCTCTGTCAGTGCCACAAGTGTCAAGAGAAGCAAAAGCAGCAGCAGCCAGGCCCTGTACAGTATCTGTAAGATGATGAACCAGAAATCAGCTTGCAGCACCAACCAGGGTCAGAACAGCTAACTGACATCCACCGGCTGCACCAGTACGTACAAAAGAACTTAGTGTGCACTTATAGTCCAGCAGATGACGCTAGGTTCACACCTGCGTTCTGGTCTCCGTTCTGTGGTTTCCTTCTTGTGGTTTCTACATGCAAGAAGACGGAAACCACAGACCAGGTCTGGCCGTGAGCGGTTGTGAGCGTTCTATGCTCTCCGCCGCGAAACCGTTTTTTTTAAAACCGGACACAGAGTACTGCATGTCCGACTCTGTGTCCGGATTTAAAAAAACGGTTTCGCGGCGGAGAGCATAAAACGCTCACCGCCGCTCACGGTCGAACAGCTTTCTCACCCATTCAAATGAATGGGTGAGAAAGAGTCCTGCAGGTTTCCGTCTCCTGCTCTGTTTTTTGCAGGAAACGGAAACCTGCAGAACGGAGACCGGGTGCAGATGTGAACGAGCCCTAACTCTGACACCATAAAATTTTGGGCCAATAAGTGTGGAAGAAACTGGCCCAGCTGATGTTCTGAAACCCATAACTTTTTTTATCTTTCCATCAATGGAGCTGTGTGATGGCTCTCTTTTTTTGTTGGGTCATATAAAATTTTCATTGTTTTTTTGGCTGCTGGGATAAACAAAAATGGTGATATTGGCTTTTTTTAAAAAAAAATTATGCTATTTATCATGCCAGTGAAATAGTGTAATAATATTATATGTTGAGTTGTTATGGATGTACACAACATATGTGTATGTTTTCTTTCATTATTATTTTTTAAAACCTGCAAAACATTTTATTGGGGATAATGGAGTTTATTTTTGGTCTGCTTAAAAAATATTTTATTAACTTTTTTCAAGCTTTCCTAGGTTACTTTAGCACTAGGAAGTTCAATCACCTGCCCAATACACTACAATACATGTGTATTGCGGTGTATTGTACCTATTACCAACTTGTAACTGGCATTCTATTAGGACATGCCTCTAGCAGGACCTATTAGAACGTTTATTATGGCAGTCACAGGCTATTGCAACCCATCAGCACCCTATGTTTGCATTGCAGGGGCCCTTTGGGAGTGCCAGTTACACTGACAAACGCCTAAGATGCTGTAGTCACTATTGACCACAGAGTCTTAAGGGAGCCACAGAATCTGTTGCAGCGGGAGCCTTGCTGTCAGTTACAGTTGGGCTCCCATAGTGATTGCATGGGGTCTGCTTCAAAGCCCCTGCAATAACCACCATGTACATGTACAGTACATGGGGATGTGGTAATTACCTGCATTTCCTGATGTACATGTATGTGAAAATGTGGGAAGGAGTTAAAGGAATACTAGCTATTAGAGATATTTTTGTCGGCAGCAGTATTATTCCTATTATTACTTTCTCTGGCATAGAATTCAGTTTAAAACGTATTTTTTTTTTATTTAGTGATGTTATCTATAGGTAGAGGTCGCTCTACACAATGGGAACTTGCTAATTTGTTCATGGGGCACATTGGGTCCAATTGTGCCGTGCAGTCCCCCTTTGCCAATAATATTATTTTTTAGAAGAGGTTTGTTGATGACCTTTTTTATTTGATCAGGCTACATAGCAGAAATGCAGGTATTTGTGGAATTTGTAACATAAATATAATATTACTTAAGGTATATCATTTATGTTGAACCATTCTTTGTCATATATAGACATAGAGATCTTAGGTTTTTTAATTACCTGACAACTCTATTACTACAAAAAATTTTTTTTTAAAGCCATAGATACAAATCTTTTGTACTATATCTTCTACACTGACAGAGAAATGTACCATATGGACAATATTTGTAAGAATAGTGCTTTGAATGGTGATTTTAAACGGCAGGCTGCCATCTTTTGTGGAAGGTATTTGGATTAAAAAAAATAACCTAAGGGGGTGATTAAAGATGCATATGTCAAAACAAAAGGAATCTCATAAAATGAGTGTTTACTCAATATGTCTAGACATACACATGATAAAGGGCAATTGGGTTCTAGAAGTGGCACCAGTGGTGATGATTATGATAATAGTGAAGGTAACTTTAATAAACATACCTTTGTGACATTACAAAATTAAAGATATTTTAAATAAGCATTGGATGATTTTACAAAGCAATCCTTTATTGAGAGATCTTTTTTACCTGACAGACCCTAGAGCATAGGTGAGCATTTTTATCATTAAGGTACATTTCAGTTGCGCATCATCATTTGTTATATATCTGATACAGTGGTTTTGCAATTTACAGTATATTGGACGTACTACACTTACCATACATATTAAAGGGATTCTACCATTAAAAGCTTTTTTTTTGTGTGGATAAGACGTCAGAATAGCCTTTAGAAAGGCTATTCGTCTCTTACCTTTTGACGTGATCTCCGCTGCTCCATTCCTTAGAAATACCGTTTTTTACCGGTATGCAAATGAGTTCTCTCGCAGCGATGGGGCAGGCCCCAGCGCTCAAACAGTGATGAGGGCGTCCCCACCGCTGCCAGAGAATTTTCTCCAGCGCCGCCTCCTTCTTCGTCCGCAGTGTCATCTTCAATGTCTTCTTCTGGCGCAGGCTCGTAACTTCTAGGTGTCAGGCCTTGAGCAGAGCAGACTGCGCAGGCGCACAGGCCATGGGAAAATGCCCGCTAACAATACTGTGCAAGCGGCCATTTTCCTGTGGCCTATACGCCTGCGCAGTCTGCTCTGCTCAAGGCCCAACACCTAGAAGTTACGAGCCTGCTCCGGAAGAAGACATTGAAAATGACGCTGTGGACGAAGAAGGAGGCGGCGCTGGAGACAATTCTCTGCAGCGGTGGGGACGCCCTCATCGCTATTTGAGTGCTGGGGCCTGCCCGCATCACTGCGAGAGAACTAATTTGCATACCGGTAAAAACTGGTATTTCTAAGGAATGGAGCAGCGGAGATCACGTCTAAAGGTAAGAGACGAATAGCCTTTCTAAAGGCTATTCCGACCTCTTATCCACAAAAAAAAAGGTTTTAATGGTAGAATCCCTTTAAGTTAAATAATCACTGCTACAATATAAAAAACAACATACTCAAACAGTACACTGAATTCTATGCCCCAGGTGAAGAGCTATCGGTGCCAGTACCGTAGCTCTTCACCGTCAGAAGGGCGTTCTTGACAGTCAGTCAGGAACACCCTTCCTCACAGCAGCGCCTATAGCGCTGTACTGTGAGAGTGGGAAGGAACACCCCCCCCCCAGTACTCGTCTATGGAGGGATATGTTCCTCCCTGCTCTCACAGTACAGTGCTATAGGCGTTGCTGTAAGGAGGGGCGCTCCTTACTGAATGTACTTGCAGTTTTCAGTTTAATCAGTGTGCAGGAGAACACACACAGCTGTAGGAGGAGGAAAAGGATTTCTTATTCTTCTGTCCCTGTCACCTCGAATGACTCCATGAGTACCATGGACTTTTCTTCATGATATCAGCCCCCAATTGTCAATCAGAGAGCCACATCCATAACAACCCCTAAAATTAAGTACTTTCAGTAATAATATAATAATAATAAATTTTATTTATATAGTGCCACCATATCCTGCAGCACTGTACAATTTGTAGGGTTCAAATACAGACAAAAAGATACATTACAAACACCATACATGAAAAAACCCATTTAAGTCAATGGGAGGCTTTTTTTTCAGCGCTGAATCTGAGGCGGATTCCAAACCACATTCTTCGCCATTTTCCACCGTGTTAGTGCACCCTTAAGGCTAAAATGTGTTACATCAACAAAGGGTTAAAATGCAGAGAAGGCACCAGGTTTACGTGGCAGCTAGATTTACATAAGCCATAAAATATGTAATGAAACAGTCATTTTTGGGAGGATTTTTGTAATGTGACTGTTAGGGGGTTAAAGGCTGACCTTCAGCTTAGCTACCATTCAGATAAATGTGATTTGGTCTGGAGTACCTGGTCTGATATTACACAGAGAACAGGACAGTCTACTTCTTATACCATTCTCAGTGTATTGGCTGCTAGTATGATCAAATATGTATTTGAAATTGGCCCATGTATGTCCAGTTTGTAAAATTTTATTATGGTCCAAAGTATGGGACTGTTGAATTATCCCCTATTTGATACTGTCAAAATCACTGCTTCGTTGTCATTTGAACTACCACTGATGTTATATTAACCCTGAGATAGTAATCTTGCTTCCTGTATGTAAAGATAAATATCTTCCTCCATTTTCCTAAATTGTTTTCCTGTAATTCTCTTCCGCCTTCTTTCTCTGTGCTGAGCATCTTTCATATTCCTTATCTATGATGTATAAACAGATATTGCAACTGCAGAAGTATTTCTCAGGATGCGGTATGGAAGGAAGGTGCAAGGTTAACTACCTCTGTGCCCTCATATATAGTTTATAACATACTGAAGCTTCGTCATCAAGGTGGCAGGAGCTGCAACAATATAAAAGAGTTAAAGGGAACCTGTCAGCAGTTTTATGCTGCCACAATTACGAACAACAGAAAATATCAACAGGATCCCTCACTACAAAGTACTATTTTATATTTCAAAAAGATGTTGGATTTAAGAAAAATCATAAGAGAAGACTTGAAATTGTCTAACACAAAGACATCCTTTGTTGCTCATTTTGAAGTACAGGGCTAGGCAGGGAGGTATGGATGATTTCAAATAACAGTTACAAACTCATTTTTCAACGAAGCTCAAATTGTATTTTTTCAATGTGTAGCTTGGATGTTGCCATTACAAAAATCAAAGAAAAACAAAAGAAAAAGGGAAATTAAAACATTGATTACGTACGAAAAATTACATCTGTTAAATGGCGTCCGTTTTTGTCCATATATTCCTGTATGAATCGTCTTCCGTAGTTGCTTTGCTGCAACTGGTGGACAGCCATCAGCTTATAGGGATGAAAACGCAGGTCCTGGTGTAAAATCTGGCAAACTGATCGGTCCGACATGCAAAGAGCACGAGCATGCCGTACGGCCGAACGTCGAGGGCTAGTTTCAACTGCTTGACGCACCATTTTGATGTTTTATGGGGTCCGTACCGTTCGGTCACCTCCTCATGCAGTTCCGGGTCTCAAAGAACCTGTTCGTTGAAAGTTATTCATCCACTTCATTATCGTGTCAAACTTCGGAACACGACCACGATGGCCAACGCTGAAATGAATCCGGAAACATCTCTGTGTTTGAATGACAGAACGGCCATTTCAATAAAGGTGTTGTACACGAACACACAATGCTCTATCGACCACGTCTCCATTGCTGCTAAAATGGCGGCTACTGACGAGCAGATACCCCCACTCTTTATCCACCAAGATTATCTCCACCTTGTGTGGCGCCCTGTTCAAATCATCCATACCTCCCTGTCTAACCCTGTTTTTTCATACTATGGGCAACAAAGACTTGTAAACTTAAAGGTGATGTCCAGGAATTGGAGCAACCTGTGTGGAGGCTGGGAGAAGTGTAAAATAAAAAATAAAACTCTGTTGTCCATCACCAGTATCCATTCAGTCTCACAATGTTGCCTGGATACCAGAAGTCCTCGACTTCACATGACCACTGAGGACTACTGGTATCCAGAAACATAATAACGTCTATAACATAACTGGTCAGAATACTAAAGTAAGTAACTAACTTAAATCTGTACATCCACCAAAGAAAAATAAATAGATAAAAAGGACACCCTTTCTATATGGAAGGCCTATTTCTCAGGGCTCGGCTAGATATAAAGTGAGCTATTATCCAGAAGCCTCTTACCTCGGCTAATACAAAGTGGCCTAACCAGTCAGTGTAATAGGCATGAAGTACAGTACATCACCCCTTTCTTCACTTATTGGGCTCTTGTCCTCCTCTCATTTCTCCTCTTGACTCACTCTGGGATTTCTTTGGAATCTGTTTTGATCTCAGAATGTATCAAAGTATCAGATGACATATAGCCGATAGAAATGTATAAGGAGGAGAGAGAGGAGGTGTCAAGTAAAAGAAAAGCAGAGATGCATGGCATACACATGCAAGCAGCACTTTCCTCTCCGCATGATTCGTGAGTTAAACAAACGGACCCCATTATAGTCTATTGAGTCCGTGTGGATTCTTAGCTAACCGCTTTTTAATGTGTTCAGTATTCTGTTGGGGGGGGGCAGATTCCCTAAATGGAATACCAAACGCAGATATGAACCAGGCCCAGTGGCGTAACTAGGAATGGCGGGGCTCCGTGGCGAACTTTTGACATGGCCCTCCCCCCCACCGACACCGAAGACCTCGACCGACCCCCCCTCGCATTCCTGCGCGCTCTATTATGCCCCATAGTGACCCCAGTACACAGTATTATTCCCCATAGTGACCCCAGTACACAGTATTATGCCCCATAGTGGCCCCTGCACACACTATTATGCCCCATAGTGGCCCCTGTACACAGTATTATGCCCCATAGTGGCCCCTGCACACACTATTATGCCCCATAGTGGTCCCAGTACACAGTATTATGCCTCATAGTGGCCCCTGCACACACTATTATGCCCCATAGTGGCCCCAGTACACAGTATTATGCACCACTGTGGACACCCATGAACAATTATTATATTCTGGGGTCTTTTCAGACCCCAGAGTATAATAATCGGAGACTGAGAGGAAATACCAACATAAAAACCATTGTCACTTACCTATCCCCGGCTCTGCTGCAGTCCTCGGTGGTGTCGGCCATCTTCAATGACGTCCGGAAGTCACATGACCCGGGACTCAGGCCCCAGTCATGTGACATCAGGGATGTCACACAACTAGCCCCGAAGCCTGTATGGAGTGCGGAGAGATACAGTAAGTAGCAGTGTTTTTATCCCTGCCAGTAAATAGGGCCCGTTACCAGCCTATTAAGAGAAAAAAATGCAGCGGTAGCGGCTGTCGTCAGGTCCTTAATGTCCCGGGCCTAAGCTGACTTAATATGTGACACTATGCATCAAAAAATGTGTGTAAATTTTGTGGGAAACTTACTGTATACTGGGTCATTACACTGGCAATCTACACAGCATACTGCACTATTGTATTAGATTTTTCTTTTTTTTTTTTTACTTACAAAAGCCGCTAAATGTACATCCAATTCACATATGAACACAAATTTGGCCAGGTTCACACAGCTGTAACAATAAGGTAATCTGTTTTCTGTATTAATCCCATTGTAATACTTCTACGCAGGAGGTTGACAACATTTTTGCATGGCATAACAAGTACCTAATACTTGATTTTTCTTTAAATCAACATATGTACCAAAAAGGTTTGCATCAGATTTTCAATTCCTTGTTAATTCATCATAATTTAAGCAGGTAAAAGGTCTGGAGTTGATTCCAGGTGTGGTATTTGCATTTGGAAGCTGTTGCTGTAAACCAACAACATGCAGTCAAAGGAGCTCTCAATGGAAGTGAAACAGAGCATCATTAGGCTGAAAAAAAAAAAGAAATTCATCAGAGAGATGAAAATGTGGAAATGTTAGAAGTGGCCAAGTCAACAATTTGGCACATTCTGGTAAAAGAAAGAGTGCACTGGTAAGCTCGGAACATAATAAGGCTTGGACATCCACAGTGATGACAAACCCCTTCCCAACATATGGACATGAAGAACACTCTCCCGAATGTAAGTGTATCAGTACATAAAGTGAAGTCTTCATGAGCATAAATACAGAGGGTTCACCACAAGGTGCAAATCTTTAATCAGCCTCAAAAATAAAAAAGCCAGATTAGTCTTTGCCAAAGAACATCTAAAGAAGCCAGCACAGTTCTGGAACAGCATTATATGGACAGATGAAACTAAGACTGATGGGAAGAATGAAGTATGGCGAAGGCCTGGAATGGCTCCGGATCCAAAGCACAGCATTTCCTCTGTAAAACATGGTGCAGGTAGTGTGATGGCCTGGCCATGCATGGCTTCCAAAGGCACCAGGTCACTAGCGTTTATTGATGATGTGACAGAAGCAGCCGCATGAATATAGGGATATACTTTCTGCTTAGGTTCAACCAAAAGGTTGATTGGTACCACGCTTCACAGTACAGATGGACAGTGAACCAAAACATACTGCGAAAGCATCCTATGAGATTTTTAAGGCAAAGAAGTGGAATATTATGCAATGGCTCAATCAATCACCCGATCAAGCATGCCATTCACTTACTTAAGACAAATCTTAAGGCAGAAAGATCCACAAACAAACAACACCTGAAGACAGCTGCAGTAAAGAGCTGGCAAAGCATCCCAAGGAAAGAAACCAAGCGTTTGGTGGTGTCTATGGGTTTTAGACTTTAGGCAGTCACTGCTTACAAAAGGATTCTCTAAAAAGTATTAAAAATGAACATTTTATTTATGGTAACGTTAATTTGTTCAAATACTTTTGAGATTTGAAATGAGGCTTTGTAGAAAAATGGTTGCCGTTCCTAAACATCTCACAGGATATGGGGCAGCACAGTGACTTAATGGTTAGCTCAGTGGTGCTGAGATTTTAATCCAGTCAAGAACAATATGTGCATGGAGTTTATGTTCTCTCTGTGTTTGTGTAGGTTTTATGCTACACTCCAAAGACATATTGATAGGGAATATCGATTGTGAGCCCTATGTGGTACAGTGTTGACAATATCTGTAAAGCACTGTGGAATATAATGACGCTGTGTAAGATTAATTGATATTTTAGTTCAGCCCCTTGAATTTAACCTTAACACTTCTACACTTCAATTGCATCCCATTTGTTTTCATTTAAATCCAAAGTGGTGAAATGCAAAGCCTAAATCATGGAGATTGCGTCAATGTCCAAATATTTCTAAATCTAACTGTATGCTCCATACTACAAGCATGAAGATCGAAGGAATCAGAATCATCAGACATAATTCCTGGTTATTAGCTGCATCAATTGTGGTTAGTGACATTATATTTGTAATATATTCTATAACATACTAAACATTCTTGTAAAAAGAAATCTCATATTAGCTAGAGTAAAATAATGGGAAGACACTTGTAGTTTTATAACTAAATAAAAAGATATAAGAGTTACATCACCATCTAGTGGAAGTTTGTGGAATTCCTAGACAATTTACAACTCAGTTGAACACATGTTCAAGTGAACAAGAACCAGCCTGTTCCTGTATTCCCCAATATAAACCCCTACAGATGTTTCTGTAGGTTTAGGGGGCCTTTACACTACCGCTGTTAATGTCCGTTGCTGTCTTCCATCATAGGATGACAACAACTGACATTAAATTGTGTCCTTTCCCATTGACTCTAATGTAAACAACATGAAGGAAATTAGTTTCCTTTTTGTTTGTTTACCTTTGTAAAGGAAGATAAAATCTTGCATGCACAACTTCATCAAAAAGTACTTTATCAAAAAGTAGTTACAAAAGTAAACTGAGTTTGGCTAAAAAAAAAAAGCAGCAAAATCTTCAACAAAAACTCTTAGTTTCTGCAATGTGAGGTCTTAGCCTCACTGTCAGAAAGGAGAAAATGATCCATTTAATGACAAAAAGTTAGTTGATCAGCGTTTAGTCTCAGAGAAATCTGTGAAGGGGGCTGTGGCACAAAAAAGGGCTCGATTACTGTGTGGGGAGAACTGACAGTGGATGAGAATGATGGGGAGCTTGTGTGTACAGATATGTGAATAAACCTTCATAGTAGTCTGGCCCAAGAAAGATATGAAAATAAATGGATAGTAGCAGAGGGCCAATAGGGGGAGGTTACACAGGGATGTCCAAGTTCAGTTTTTGCACAAGGTCTAGTGACAGACCCTATTTCCTATGAAATCTGCAACATATTTAGCATCTATTTAAAGAGGGTGTTTCATCACCTCCGCCAAGTCCAATTCTTTGCGTCATTTAATAGGCGTCACTCCACTGATTCTGACACAGTTGGAATGTTATCTCTAGGCCTTACTTTTCCTGAGCAATATGTACAGTTAGATTCTGTACTGTCAGAAGGCAAGGGCTGTGATTCTGATACTGTGAAAGTCTGATTGAAACTCTGAATCCCTTACCTGCTCCTGCCTGACATTGCCTACCTGACAGCAGAGAGACTGTGTAGAATATCAAGTGTCAAAACTAACGGCATTGGTTGCTCAGGAATGGTGGGCAGGGCCATTTTAATGCAATGCGGGGGCCCTGTGCAAACTTTTTGAAAATGAGCCCCCCAATGGCCCCCCTTAAATTAGTTTTCCCAGCTCCCTCGGCCACCAATATTAAGTTAAATTATAAAAAACACATAAACATAGAATACTCACCGAACCTCGTTCCCACAGACCTGCAGGCTCCGGCTGTAATGTCTGTGGATCGGCGCTTCCTTGCTGCACACAACATCATCCAAAGACTCTGTTCTCCTCTATGATATTCAACCTCTATCTGTGTTATAAGGACACATATAGAGTTGAAATCACTGCCTGCGCAAGGAACAGTGGGACAGCACCCAAAATGTGAGACTGTTCTGTTCGATTTGGGGTGGTAGAGGGGGCCCTCATAACCATCTAAGGCTCTATTCACACAGAGTAACGCCAGGCGTCATTTGTGTGTAATTTGTGTGTCTTTTACGGCCGTCATAAAACGTTTACATAGAGTTCTATAGGAAAAGACATCCGTAATTTACGGCCGTCATTACAATGACGGCCGTAAATGACGGCCATCTTTTCCTATAGAACTCTATGTAAACGTTTTATGACGGCCGTAAAAGACACACAAATTACACACAAATGACGCCTGGCGTTACTCTGTGTGAATGGAGCCTAATAGTATGTGGCATCCACCCCCTCATATATTGTATGTGTGTTAGTTAATGTTTCATTAATATTTTGCTCCTGTGCTCTTTTTATCATATTATGCAATCGGGGTTTGCGTGCTAGCATCCTGCATAGCCATGTATCATCTGGTATTGGGTAAGTGTGGCCTTTTTCTGTGCCACCTACTAAGAAAGCGGATGGGGCAAAGCGAACAGAGGTGAGACCTTCATGGACCAATATATTAAAGATTATTAATTTTTCTAGTGTTTTTAGTTTTAATTTCTGATGTATTCTTCTTCCAGTATGTGCCAGTATTCTTCAAAGGGTCTCGTAAAGGAGTTTTCCCTTCTAAGCAGCAGTGTACCATTCCAATCATTTCAATGGGAGTGCTAGAGATAGCCAACCACTTCTCCATTCAGAATTACAAACAAATGTTCCCCATTCTCCTGATTAGTTGGTGCCTAAGCAGTCAGAACCCCACTAATGTGTAAGTGATCCACTATTATATGGAAAGGGGATAATTTGCTTTCATGGAAAATTCCTTTAAAAACTGTGGAACATCTGATGCCAGCCAAGCTCAGATAAAGGCCTCATGAACATTATCGGATGCATTATCGGATGCAGTGTCAGTGTGCTAGATTTTTTTTATGGTTAGCAGACTGCCTCATTCCTTTCTATGGCCCCATACACAGGGGCTTAGCCATAGAGGTATAGAGATAGCAATCACTACTGAGCCCTGGAGCCTCAGCACATCTTAAGAGGGGGCCCTATAACATAGTTTGTATTGGGGACCACCAGCTTTAAGTTTTAACCCTCTGCCCATACACAGAGGCACAGGCAGCATTCAGTTGTCATCCATTTTCCCTTCATTTGTTTAATCATGGCCAGGCTACATGCTCATGTATAAAACACTGGTCTTAATGAATGGGCCATATTGTTCTTATGGTCCAAGGTCAGGAAGGAGGATTAGGGAGGGGGGATATAAAATGTGTGTCTCCAGGAAAATATATGAATATGTATATTTAGAGAGAGAGAGGCTTTTTCAGTCTAGTCATACATTAGAGAGACAGTAATTTTCTGAATCACTTGCCAGTCCAATTGGCCTCTGAAGGTTTTTCTGTTGGCCAATAAAGCCATAAGTTAAACGAACAACAATTGGCAGATCAATCTGGGCCTTGCTTTGTGGCTTTTGCTTCTAGTATGCCAAACTACATCTGACAACGACCAAAAATATTAAACACAGCAAATTGTTTTTTTTCCCACAAAAATATACATTTGGGGCTTCAAATAAAATCTGTAACGTATGACCTGACAGATGCACATTTGCTAGTTTTGGCTGTATTAGTATATTGCTATATGTGCAAAAGCATAGCTCAATGTATTGATCTGCTGTTTGTCAAGGGCAGTCACTTACAGCAATGAGGATAGTATTGTACAGTGTTGGCCAAAAGTATTGGCACCCCTGCAATTCTGTCAGATAATACTCCTTTTCTTCCAGAAAATGATTGCAAGCACAAACTCTTTGGTATTAATATCTTCATTTATTTTGCTTGCAATGAGAAAACACAAAAGAGAATGAAAAAAAAAGTCAAATCATTGATCATTTTACACAAAACTCCAAAAATGGGCCGGACAAAAGTATTGGCACCCTCAGCCTAATACTTGGTAGCACAACCTTTAGACAAAATAACTGCGAACAACCGCTTCCATCAATGAGTTTCTTACAATGCTCTGCTGGAATTTTAGACCATTCTTCTTTGGCAAACTGCTCAGGTCCCTGAGATATGAAGGGTGCCTTCTCCAAACTGCCATTCTGAGATCTCTCCACAGGTGTTCTATGGGATTCAGGTCTGGACTCATTGCTGGCCACTTTACAAGTCTCCAGTGCTTTCTCTCAAACCATTTTCTAGTGCTTTTTGAAGTGTGTTTTGGGTCATTGTCCTGCTGGAAGACCCATGACCTCTGAGGGAGACCCAGCTTTCTCACACTGGGCCCTACATTATGCTGCAAAATTTGTTGGTAGTCTTCAGACTTCATAATGCCATGCACACGGTCAAGCAGTCCAGTGCCAGAGGCAGCAAAGCAACCCCAAAACATCAGGGAACCTCCACCATGTTTGACTGTAGGGACCGTGTTCTTTTCTTTGAAGGCTTCTTTTTTTTCCTGTAAACTCTATGTTGATGCCTTTTCCCAAAAGGTTCTACTTTTGTCTCATCTGACCAGAGAACATTCTTCCAAAACGTTTTTGGCTTTCTCAGGTAAGTTTTGGCAAACTCCAGCCTGGCTTTTTTATGTCTCTGGGTAAGAAGTGGAGTATTCCTGGGTATCCTACCATACAGTCCCTTTTCATTCAGACGCCGACGGATAGTACGGGGTGACACTGTTGTGCCCTCTGACTGCAGGGCAGCTTGAACTTGTTTGGATGTTAGTCGAGGTTCTTTATCCACCATCCGCACAATCTTGCGTTGAAATCTCTCGTCAATTTTTCTTTTCCGTCCACATCTAGGGAGGTTAGCCACAGTGCCATGGGCTTTAAACTTCTTGATGACACTGCGCACGGTAGACACAGGAACATTCAGGTCTTTGGAGATGGACTTGTAGCTTTGAGATTGCTCATGCTTCCTCACAATTTTGCTTCTCAAGTCCTCAGACAGTTCTTTGGTCTTCTTTATTTTCTCCATGCTCAATGTGGTCACACAAGGACACAGGACAGAGGTTGAGTCAACTGTAATCCATTTCAACTGGCTGCAAGTGTGATTTAGTTATTGCCACCACTTGTTAGGAGCCTCAGGTAAGTAACAGGTGCTGTTAATTACACACATTAGAGAAGCATCACATGATTTTTCAAACAGTGCCAATACTTTTGTCCACCCCCTTTTTTATGTTTGGTGTGGAATTATATCCAATTTGGCTTTTTGACAATTCTTTTTGTCGTTTTCTATTGAAGACAAATTAAAAGAAGATAATAATACCAAAGAATTTGTGATTGCAATCATTTTCTGGAAGAAAATGAGTATAATCTGACAGAATTGCAGGGGTGCCAATACTTTTGGCCAACACTGTAAGCCATGATTGATAAACTACTTAAAATATCCAAATTTCCTCAGCGTCTTAAAATGACCAGTGTTCTTAGTCTTTGTGTACACATTTGTGTATACATCTACATTGTAACCTCTGGATGTATACAACTAAATACTTTCACAGCCCTAAATGGACTTTATATACAGACCTATCCACAAGATATTTTATCAGTATGTGATCTGTGGGGGGGCTGACAACAGAACCCCATACAGATTAGCTGTTCCAGCAGTCTCTAGGCTCTGGAAGTTGTTACAAGGGATGGGCCATGCATACAAGCTGCTTGTATTAAAATAATATGCAATTTCCTGGAGCCATCACTATCCTGTGGACAAGGCTGTTGTATTCCTGCTGCTTGAATAGGAACAGACTATACCTGCTCCCTGTCCACTGCATGGGGGCCAGCCGCAACAGCTGAAGTGTTCAAGGTCTAAGCATCAGATCCCAACAGTTCAGATACTGATGACTCATCCTACGGATAGACCATCACTATGAAAACTCCATTTGGAGCCAGTAAACCTCTTTAGTCTATAGACCCATGTTGCGAAAAAGCTGCTTTTTTGTTGCAGATATCGCTCCTTTTTTTTTTTTTTTTTTTGCCAAAGCCTGGATTGATATTAGCAGAAACAAGACGTGTGCTTCCTAAATATTTCCCATTCCACTTAAAGCCACTCTTGTCTTTGGCTCAAAAAACACAGAAAAATCTGCAACAAAGGAAGCAGCTTTTCCGCAACGTGGGCCTTAGGCCAGAAACGGTGCGATTTGGCCGTTGCGGTTTTGAAAATCACAGCATGTCAATTATATCTATGGAAACGCCGGCAGCTTCTCATAGATATAATTGTAACAGAAAGTCCGCAGAGGAAAAACTGTGTGACCTTTCTGTTTAAAACGCTGCGGGAAGACCCGCAATGTGTTCACGCTGCGGTTCTTCCCGCAACACTTTAGCGTTGCGTTTCTGCCCAGTAGGGCCTTAACCTTAGCTTAGAGGATGCTTTCCTCTAGAAATATTTCTTCTATAGACTTCTAGCTCAGTAATAGTTTCCATGAAACATGATGCATTTCTTTTTAGCTAGATTCTGTATGAAATCAGAGACGTATGGGGGACCCATAGACTTATATGGCTGCCATATTACAGCCACTCTACGGATACTGTAGTATGTAGAGCCTGCACCCTTAATAGTTACATCTGGAAATGATGCAAGTATGGAGCTAAAGTGCCTGTATATAGCTTATGATAGATAGATAGATAGATAGATAGATAGATAACAGAGTGTGCGAATCAGTGACAGCACTTCCCTATGTGTTTCTGTAGAAGTCCTAGTCACACACAGCACGGCGTTACTCTATCCCGGCTGACTCCCACTCTGAAGCTCAGAGCAGTGCGCGGGTCTCCAGCAGGGGGCGCACTACCGGCAGAGCCAGCGCTGTGAAGTGCAGACTCCTCCCTTTGTACTCCCGCAGACATATATATATATGTGGAGACCGGGCTTTGTAAAGTCTCACTCTCAGTCAGAGTGGAGGATCTGATTTCTCTCGCAGCCGCTACATCCGCCTCCTTTTCCCGGTACTTGTAGCGTGCTGGGAAATCACAGCCACCTCCATACACAACACTAACAAACACACGGGGAACAAAGAGGAGTGAGAGCGGCTGCCAGCAGCTCCTTTGTTGTGCAGGACCCGCGCTGCAGGTCTGGGTGGAGAGTTGTGTTGAGACGTCATTTCTGGGAGGAAAACTTCTTACACCTATTAAGCAACCAGTGCCTCCTTGTGCGGAGAAGTGGCCCGTGCCATGGGCAGGAGGGCAGTGCCCAGCGCTCTGCACATGTGAGACTCTGCTGCGCTCCGGTAAGTGTCCTGCTTTCTGTGTAGGGACTGAGGAGGCTGGAGCTGCTGCTTCGCTCTCGGCTCTTTCTCACAAGACTCCTGTCATGAATGACTTCCGTTGTGGCTTCCCATATAGGACAGGACGGGCCGCATGAGTAACAGCTAATGCGGGGAAAGGGAAAGCTGTGACCAATAAGCATTCAGCTCTTGTTGTTGTACTGAAGAGTTTTATTTACAAGCAGTGATCTGATTGGCTGCACGTCTTCTCCGTACTTTATCTTTTGCTGCTGTTGTGTGTCTGTGCTGGTAGTCACTAAGGTGTATGAGCTCATACAGATCATATGGCCACTTAGTGCTGGAGCTGAAGAGTTCAGTGCAGATAACAGGAACAATAGGTTCAGTACGTACAGCTTTGGGTTATCGCCCCTCTTGACAGCAGTCTGTCACTAGGACATTGTATTGGATAGACCTTGTAGCTACAATACTTCAGCCCTACAAGGGGCTCTGTGCTAGTAGGTATGGAGTGGTGTCTCACCCAGGCATTACCTGCTCAGGAGTCTCATGTGACATATTATCCTGTCCTATGCTTCCTGTCACAAGGCTGTGTCAGTGCTCTGCTCCTCAAATAGGGCAACCACCCAGCTTTCCTAGACTCCTGAATAGTCGGCCTGTGTATCCAATAAACTCTTGTGTATAGTTGGGTTTGCTGTTCTTAGAAAGCTGGGACATGAGCCCTTGTTGTGTGTGAATACACTCTTACAACACCACAACAGATTTGTTACAGAAATCTCTACTCCTGATATGTGTTGGAATGACGTTTTGATGACGACAACCCCATTCAGGTAGAATACTCTAGATATAATGGTTGTCAGCTAGGACTCAACTAATACGTATAGAAAGGACCGAGTTAAAGGGAGTTTAGAAGCTACCTCATATCTACTGGATAGGGGCTGAATGATGGAATCAGGGGCTTTCACTGTTTTGTTTGAGTCTGCCAGAGGTAGCAGAGCATTGTGAATGGGGGAGGCAGGAGCTAGTTTCTGAGGATCAATGTGGTACCCATCCATGCAAGCTGTTGGCCCTTTTCAAGTGGGTAGGTGATAACTTGCCATGTCGGATGGGATCTTCTACAGCGAAACAGTCATGCCTTTTTCTGATTCTGAGGGGTATCTCCTTACTTTCATCTCAGTGCTTATCAGGAGGTCACTCTATGTCAGGAGATATTTGGGGTAAGTTCACATGGCGGTTCTGTGGCTTTTACTTACTGATTATTCTCTGATGAATGGACCTAATCCATGAAATGTCTTACACCGCAGATTCTGTGGCTGAATCGGCAGCAGGAATGAATAAGACCTGGGAGTCAAATTCAGGAGGGAATTTGGTGCTGACTTTGAGGCAGAATCCACCATAAAGTGCCGGATTCCTCTGTCTGAACATACGCCTCAGATTCCTCTCTATTTTCCGGTTTCCCACATCAGAATGCCAAAGTGGCTTTCTGCTGCTAAGGCTCAGATGACTGGGCTTGACCAGAGCTGTGGAATCTGAAGCTGGATCGAGCCCCAATATCGGCGGCAGATTCCACTATGTGAACAGGCTGTTGACCGTATAATTTGCTGAACTTTGCAGAATATGGTTTATGTGATTGCCAAGACCAAACTGGAGTTGTAAAGGAATTTTTTTCCCCTGAAATTGGGCAATTGGCATGAGCCTCGTGTTTTTTTTTTTTTTTGTTTTTTTTTTCCTTCCTCTGGATCAACACTGTAGGGGATTATAGGGTTATAGGTTGGACTTGATGGACTGATGTCTTCATCCAACCTCATCTACTATGTAACATGACAACCAGGTACATCTGACTCTTCTCTCCCACAGTCACACTTTGGCAGATATGCCTAGTAGTTAATCTCGTAGTCACCATTTACTTTAAAGTACGGAATTTATTTGCAATCTATATGCTCTTATTTCTGGATTTTATTTATTTTATTCCCCCTTTCCATAGTCCATATAGAAGCTAGTTATTTTGGAGTCATGCCTTTTTCTTTTTTTTTCTGAAGCGAAAAATTGACAAAGTGCTCTGCTTGCTTCCTGCATTCAGTATTCACAGCTAATGAATTTGTTGGGGTATATTCACATGTGACAGGTCTAATGCAGTAATTTCTGAATGGGGATTGCAGAAACAATGCCTTTCATAGAGGTAAAGAGCATGCTCCATGCAGACTTCTATAGTATTTTAGTGTATGGTATACCTGGCAATATCTTCTGTAGTAATCTGTGCATATTGAGCGTATACAACAGTTAGGATGTATCAGATTGTGTTGGTTCTTGGCATCTCAGCCTCTTGTTCTTCACCACAAGTATTACTCTGATGGCATATTGTGCATTATTTTACCCAAAATGATTTTCAGATGTGTGCTTCTCCACTATTAATAAAGTTTTGGACTTTATTGCATTTTTTTTTTCCTTCTTCGTCTGCATTTTTTTTTTTTATCTTTTTTTTTTGAGTTGTAGTATTTGGCAGGGATAATTTTTTTTTTTTTTTTTTATTGAAATTTTTTTTCTTATTTCTTATTCACTAATATTTCACTTTCACTTATTCACTAAACATTCACTTATTCGCTATATTTGTACGTTGGTGAATAGCAGTTGTGATTAAATTCAATGTCCATTGTAACATTGCCAAAATAGGTCAAATGTCATGTTTTTTGTCTGCTTTCATGGACCAACCATGAAATAGCCATCCCTTGAGTGCAAAACAGATGTGAAAAAAAAAAAAAAGACTTGTAGGCTTAGGCTCTGTTCACAACTGTATTGTGGTTACTTTCATAACTCTGTTTCTCGGATGGTGAACGCCAATCTCCAGTTAGAGGGAGTCTGCCACCAGAACACAGCATATCAACCCACAGATTGATAGATGGCTAGGGTCATCTTTATCAGTGTTTTTCACTTGTAAATTATTGTCTGTTACTGATATATCTGTTTTTGTCAATCTGCAAATGGACTCTTTGGAGCTATTAAAAAAGGTAGTGATGTTTGCCTGTCAGGTCATTAAATTCTGTACCAGCACTAGTTGGGTTAGATGTGAAGAAGCTCTGCGTCTGACCACTACCCGCTGCGGTTACGGGCTTGGTAGTGATGACATGGGATTGGTCACAGCAGTCACCTGGCCCAGCCAGTGTGGGCACATGATATGATGGAGCATGTAACAAAGGAACCGAAGACCAGGGGTAGATTAATATTGTTGCTTTTATTCTCACCAATTCCTGTCTTTTCTGGAAAATGCCAGTTTTCTAGTCCCCTGGTCAGTTTTGATACTGAGAAACCTATCGACAGGAAGGGTAATCAGAATCAGATCAGTGAGGGTCTGACTCCTGGGCCCTATACCAATCGACTGTTCTGGGCAGCCCTTGGTGCCAGGTACTATACAGTGCAGTGTGAGTCAGTACAAACAGAACAGATAGCACACTGACTGCTATCTGTGTCATCGTTGAGTTTCACTGACCCATACTTCTCGATATTGTTTGGCTCTAGTCTACAATCCAGACACATAAAAACTAACAGAAGTGGATATCGGGCAATAGAAAATGTCATTGTGGATAATATATGGCAACTAACTATGGTCATGTGTGTGGGACCTAAGTAACCTGTGGCAGAATGCTCCATCTTCTACAGTGTGGCAGTGGCAGAGTACTGTACCTCTCCTGCTGTTCACTTGGATTTGGTGTGAAGACCAGGCTGGAACCTTTGCTTTATGTGCTGTAAAAACTTGATCTCTGGGCAAGTTGGGCATTTCTTAAAGAGGACCTTTCATCAGATTGGGCACAGGCAGTTCTATATACTGCTGGAAAGCTGACAGTGCGCTGAATTCAGCGCACTATCGGCTTTCCTGATCTGTGCCCCGGGTAAAGCGCTATCGGTCTCTTTACAGTCAGAAAGACGTTCCTGACAGTCTGTCAGGTACGTCCTTCTCCACAGCAGCGCCTATCACGCCGTGCAGTGTGAGCGGGGAGGAACGCTCCCTCCCCTCCTGATAATACTTATCTATGGACGAGCACTGTGAGCAGAGGGAGGGGGGCGTTCCTCCCTGCTCACACAGCACAGCGCGATAGGCGCTGCTGTGGAGAAGGACGTACCTGACCGTAAAGAGCTACAGTACCGGGACCAATAGCGCTTTACCCGGGGCACAGATCGGGAAAGCCGATAGTGCGCTGAATTCAGCAGTATATGGAACTGCCTGTGCCCAATCTGATGAAAGGTCCTCTTTAAATAAGGACTTACAGTAAATCAATACATTGTTTTAAAGACTGGAATTAAATAATGGCCCTCAACCAGACCTCAAGGAAACCATTACAACTCATGGCTCATGGTCTGGTCATTCTTTATGTGTAGTTTCATTCAGAGTCATTCACAAAACATATCTTTCTTAATGTTAGCCATCCTCTTAACACTGCAATCTCCCAAGCGTGCCTGGTGAGTCAGTGAAGTAGCTCTAGTAAGCTAAATGTGTCAGAATTTTGGCTTAAAAAAGACTTAAAAGTAACACTAGAGGTCTAAGGCGGAGATCCATTTTTATAATTTTTTTTTTTTTTTTTTTTTTTTGAGCCAAAGCCTGGTATGGATTAAGCATAAGGTAGAAGTATGTATTTCCCTTTCTTTTTGTAGTCACTCCTGGGTTTGGTTCAAGAAAATCTGCAACAAGAAGTGTTTAACTTTTCCACGACATGAGACCTTAGTCTAAATTAAATTTTTAGCATATTGTAGCAGATGTAACCTACCTGATGCCCCATTTTTCAGAATGGGATATCTATGTCCATCCAGTAGTTTAAACCTGAGCCATAGTCCACGCAAGACTAGTTTTTGTGCACTTTTTTTTTTTGTTTGTTTTTTTGGGTCACCCGTCTGGCTCTTAAACCGTACGCAATGTTTCCTGCTCTCTGCAGGGGGATATTGGTGTTAGTTTGTGTGAGGTGGCAGAAGTCAGCCTCTTTTGGCATCCGATTACTTATTTTGTTTCTACACCACGGTGGAGAGAAACTATGCCAGATTGCCAAACATATGTGAACTCAGCCTTAGGACATATTACTTCTGTTTTGCCAATTTCTCTATGTGCTATGCAGCCAGAAGAGCTTCCCTTTAATGACCTTTTTAGGTTAACTAACTTCCACTTCCACATGATTCATGTTCGAAACCAGTAGGGACAAACAGAGTTTTGTTTGTGTGAATATATTTTTCACAGGTAGTAATGTTAAAGGCAATGTAAAATTCATTTGTAGTCAACAAATAGTATTACCTCCTAAAAGGAAATCATTGCCATTTCCTTTAATAATTCAGTGTCTAACTTCAGGAAATGTTATTGAGGCATGTTCTGTAAAAAGCATTCACAAAAAAATACATCAATTACTATATAGCTTTCTCAGCAGATTGTGAACAGCGCCTTGCTGTTAATAAAGATGGCTTAGTTGTGCTGATCTTTAATGCAATCACTCCTGGAATTTGGCATGTGTATTTATTAACATAGAAATGTCAATGTCACTTAAAAAGTACCGATTCTCTCTGTATAAATTCAGCTAGTTTGTAGTGCATTATACCTTGGAAAATAGCTGTCCTCCAGAATAAACAAACTTAATCCACTGCTGCGTACAGGTGGCTACTCTTGAAGTCAATATCTGACCTATTAGAGTAAGTTCACACGGGGTTTTTTGGACCGGAACCGGAGGCGGAGGCTGCCTCAGGTTCCAGTCCAAAATACAGGTAGCTGCGACTGGATGCCGTATTAGGCCACTCTGGATTACCCGGTTTCCCCGAAAATAAGACATGTTCTTATAATTAATTAGCTCAGTGATTTTCAACCTTTTTTGAGCCGCGGCACACTTTTTACACTTAAAAAATCCCGGGGCACACCACCAACCAAAATGACACTAAAACAGTACATATTATACATATAGTTAATAATATAGATTCTAAATGGTTGATTCTTTGGTTGAAATAAACTGCCGCAAAATCTGCAACAAAAACGCTGCGTTTATGCAACGTGGGGCCTCAGCCTTACGCCTTCTGCATACAAGTGGCACGCATGTGGTTTTCACTGATATAAACATTAAAAATTAATTGACAGGGCCACAAATGCAGACAGATATAGGGTATGTATAGGACAGATATAGGGTAGGTATAGGACAGATATAGGACCTGCTCTATAATTTTCAGCTCTTCAATTTGGCCCAGATACACAGCCACAAAAAGAATGGCTGTATATATGGGTCCTTAGAAATGTATAGGTCTGTACTCTTATCCACAGTTGTGTATAAAAAGTCTGGTCATGTATATTACAGGTTACAACTCAATATGCCTCATATTAATAGCAGTGAACCCCATCATGTCCCTCACATTAACCCCCTGTGTGCTTTACATAAGGGATACTGATATGTGAGACATATGGAGGTGATAATTAAGTAAATATCTTCATTATATAGTACCCCCATATGTCACACATGTTATTAACTCTTATGTGAGCCACACAGGGGTTAATATGAGGGACATGATGGGGTTAATTGCTATTAATGTGAGGCACATGGAGTTACTAAAACTAAAGTAATAACCCCAAATGCCTGACATTCATAAGAATAGTTACTAACCTGGTGTTTTCTTTTACTTTCACTTTGTTCAGCTTCCTCTCCTCCTCTCCTATTCAGGGCTGCAGACGGCAGGAGCTCCTCCTCACATGTAGCAGCAGGTCCAGGGAGCCCTTATCCTGTGCAGTGAGAGGCTCACCTCTGATTGGTGGGCAGGGAGAGAAGGGGGCGTGTCCTACACCTCCGCTCTAGCTAGCAGAGCAGTGAAGGGACGCTCCGTCTACATTTACACAGGAACTGGCTGCTGTGCCAGCAAAATAGGTCTCCCGTGCCAATCTTGGCATGCGTCTGGGGAACTTTCCCCGCGGCACACCCGACCATGTGTCACGGCACACTAGTGTGCCGCGGCACACTGGTTGAAAATCACTGAATTAGCTAACGAAATATGACCTTTCTTATTTTCGGGGGATGTTTTATGCAGCGGCTGGAGCGGGGAACAATTAGCGGAGTGCCGGCATGACTGCTGGTTGTATGTGATCCAGAAGGTGAAGGGGGGGTCTTATTTTCGGGGAAACAGGGTAGGCCCAAATGAATTGGCCTAGTTGGGAGGGAGTGTCTTCAGGTAGATGTCATGAGATGAATCCGCCTGAAAGGATGAGCATCTCGCTGCTTTTTCCGGGAGCCAGAACAAACCACTCCCGGAAAAAAGAACTGACTGCCTCCCATTGATTTCAATGGGAGCTGTCTTTTTGGTCAGGATTTTGAGGTGGATATGGTCTCAAAATTCTGACCAAAAATCCCATGTGAACTTACCATTAGTCTTGATACTTCAGATATCTGCTAAATAATTGATATCTATCTCAACAAAGCATTTTTTCAAAGTTGTGGCTCCTCATCAGTACAGATGAGTGTTTTGGTTGGCTAGGTGAGATGCTATGAGAACTGCCTCATGAAATGTACTGATTTGAATCTCGAGAATCTTTATCTCCCATAAGGCAGCTCACAACCCATTCTTCCTTTGATGTTGGTGCAGTCTTTGGAATCAAAACACTAAGTGAAGCTATGGCTAAGCAGGACTGTCCACTTCACCAGCCCCCCCAACTCCCTGTCTTTGCCTCATTTAATAGGTGCTGCTCCATTTTGGAGCAGTTGGGAATTTTTATTTAGTCCCCACCACAGTGCACTACACTGCTTTGTCTGCTATATGACATTAATCTTGAGGCTCCCGATCAGTTATCTGATCTTTGGCCAGCTGATGGGACTCGCTCACTGCTCCCTGCAACTCTTTATTCCACTCAGGCTAGGTTTACATCTATGTTCAGGTTTCTGTTTAAAAAGCAGTTACCTGTGGACTATAATAGGGTCCATGTGGTTTCCGCTCGGCTTGCACCCAAAAAAAAGGTGAAAAATGCGGAGAGAAAAACGCTGCTGGCAGTGCTTTTCTCTCCGCATTTTTCAAGCAGAGAGGGGAATGGAATTCTCATATGGAGAGCCAACACCGCTGTGAACTCAGCCTCAGCTTGGCTGTGACAGTGTCTGTTATCTCTTTGTAAACTTCAAGATAACATTGATTTTACTGAAAGTCCTTTGTCTGAGAGCATGCAAGTGTTCGCCAACCCTGTGTAATAGACATTCACTGTGCATATTTGATCTGTATTATTATAACTTTATAGTAATTCTAACAAATATTCTCTCATGGTAAAGGTAATATATATCTACTGAGTTACTTCATAGTGTCCTGTCCATCAAACGTCAAAGCCCACCCACCAGCTTGTGGAAGAATTCAGGAAGTGAGAAGAGATGCAGGCAAACTGCTAAGACTGCTATCCCAGTAGTGCAGTAGTGTGTATGAAGCCTTAGCTTTTTTTTTTTTTTTTGCTGTGTGCTGTATCTGCAGCTCAGGGTGCATATTTTACTTTAAAGCCTGTATAAGTGCTATGAGCAATTTCCTGTGGAAATGAGGCTAGTGCACTGTAAAGTGATAGCTGTAAAACTTACTTTTTAGTAGCTAGTGTGTTTTGGCAGAGAAGTGAGAAATAATACTCAAGTCACATTTGAGATTCTGCTGGACGTCCAGTTTACAAGTAGTAGGGTTACAATGCATACATGGATGTATTGGCTCAGCATGCCTCTGCTGGTTACCCATTAGTCAGAATTTATTTTAAGATTTGTGTCCAATTACTGTACCTGTTATTTTTACAAGGTTTTTTTTTTTTTTTGTTCTTGGCAAAAAGACAAATCCACTGGGCTAATGAAAATGACAAGATCATGCGGATGGTTTGTGATCTGTGTTCAGCAGTTGTAGGAGTGGGGAGAAGGATAATGTTCAGAAAGATACAAGATACACTGCAGTCTTTTGTCGTAAGACTCTACTCCAATGTCATACTTCTACCTGTTTGTGGTTAATTTCGGGCTGTTTGTCAATGAGAAAGATATCGATCTCTCTATCTTTTTTGAGACTGGAAACTCTCCTATACAGGTGATGTAGTTTGCAAAATAACATAAGAAAAAAAAAAAAAAAACCCAATGTATAGAATGGGTTTTTGAGTTGTAGTGACTCTGTAAGGCGTGAACATACAGTTTTGAAACTGCAAATTAGTAAAGACAGTTTTCTGCCAGTATATCCCATATATCTATAAGCTGAACATCCTGGCCTACAGGCTGATGCACTGGGGCAGATTGTTGGCCAGAATTCTAGCTCCAGAAATGTGGTTTGCATGCAGTCAAAATTTCTTATTGACTTACTCCTTTGGCCCTTGTTAGACACTCTCTAATAAAGGGGAGTGACTGTATTGAGTGGTAAAGTCATGGCATGAGACAGTGTTTTAGGCTCAAAATAATGGTCAAAGTTGTTCCACCCAAGAGACGGCTTAAAGAGAACCTTTCATGGTTTGGGGCACAGGCAGTTCCATATACTATGCTTTCCCGATCTGTGCCCCGGGTAAAGCGCTATCGGTCCAGGTACCATAGCTCTTTACAGTCAGTAGGTCATTCCTGACAGTTAGAGATGAGCGAGTACTGTTCGGATCAGCCGATCCGAACAGCACGCACGCATTGAAATGAATGGAAGCACCTGGTACTTCCGCTTTGACGCCGGCCGCTTAACCCCCCGTGTGCCGGCTACGTCCATTCATTTCAATGCGTGCGTGCTGTTCGGATTGGCTGATCCGAACAGTACTCGCTCATCTTTACTGACAGTCTGTCAGGTACGTCCTTCTCCACAGCAGCGCCTATCGCGCTATACAGTGTCAGCGGGGAGGAATGCTCCCTCCCCTCCTGATAATACTTGTCTATGGACGAGCACTGTGAGCAGAGGGAGGGAGGTGTTCCTCCCCGCTCACACTGTACAGCGCGATAGGTGCTGCTGTGGAGAAGGACGTACCTGACTATCAGAAATGCCCTTCTGACTGTAAAGAGCTACGATACCAGGAACGCTAGCTCTTCACCTGGGGCACAGATCGGGAAAGCCGATAGTGCGCTGAATTCAGCACACTGTTGGCTTTCCAGCAGTATATAGAACTGCCTGTGCCCAATCTGATGAAAGGTCCTCTTTAAAGCAAAATAGGTGTAACATGCACAGTAGTATCCGACACATTTTTGGTACAGAAGTATAGATATTTATGTAGTACATAGAGTACCTCTGCCCTATGTTGTACTAAAAGTACCTCTGCCCTATCTTAGGGCAGAGCTACAGTTATAGCGAACCTTAACTGGACTTTTATTGTGATCTCTCATTGCAGAAAGTTATCAGATTAAAGTTAAAGGCCTCTATATGTACACCTCTGAAGTACAGTAGATATATATTGCATGCCTTATCTTGTGTAGTTCCGCCATACCATGTCTCTCGTGACACTGTTCTTATGAAATGATGCACGCACACTGTTTTCCTGTGATACTTCCTTTATGTAGCACATTGAGATGTGAGGGAATAGAAATGTTACATGTAGTTGTCAGTAAGCATTCATTCAAACAGCTTTCCTACCCAGACTTTGTAGTGACCATATACAGTAAATGTGGCCATGTTTAAAAAAGGTGTTTTATGTATTAAAACCATCACTTCTTGAAGCAATGGGATCAGGAAACCTGCTCTACAGAGGAAGCTTTGATGTCCCTCAGCATGTTATTATATTGACAAGGTAGACATGAAAGCGGCTCCTGCTGCCCTGACCCAAGCCCTGAGTAAAACCTGCATGGAAATACAAGCTAATGGAAAATGATGAAATATTAGTTGCAGCATGGAAGGCAAGTGCCGGTGTTCATTACAACCACAGCGCACATTCTTGTCCTGTGGCTCCCCTTATCCTCATGCTAACTTTTCCCACAAGTCTGCGCTAATGCTCAATTCCTGTAATGTACATTAATGCAGCCAATTTCAAGCAAGAAAAAAAAGCCTATAGAAGTTACTGATGCTGACTTCTGTGTTCATCTGTCTTCGTCACTATAGTATTAGGGCAGTGTGAGTTCTATGTGGTTGAGATGGTAACAAATGGTTTAGCGGTACCTTATTTATTTTTACTTTGGCTATGGTCAATTCTTACACACAGGCTCTTAGTTTCCTGATGTGAAATGGGTTTTCCCATCTCAGGGGGCATTCACACGATCTAACGCGTCGTTGATTCTGACACATAAACTCTTGTTAGAATCAGTGTTGCAAAACAGAATCCCATTGACTTCAGTGGGTTCTGTTTAGCTCACGTAACACACTGAAATAAATGGGAGGCTTTTTAACCCATTGATTTCAATGTGTTACGCACACTAAACGGAACCCATTGAAGTCAATGGGATTCTGTTTTGCAACACGGATTCTGACATGAGTTTACGTGTCAGAATCAACACTGCGTTTCATTGTGTGAATGCCCCCTCAGTGTTTCGGCAGCGTTGCCTACAGTCTGCTCTTCTCACTTCCTGTATTTCCTTCCCCTTCCCCTCTTGCTAAATGGGACACAGACCACTTATGTAGGTCGCATAATATGCAGATGCTTGTACAGAATGGACTCAGTGTTATCTATGCGTTTACATAGAGATATAGCAGAGCCGGCTTTATCAAAAAATTGTAATTATCTGAACGATTGTCCTGATGGCAAGAGCAGTGAGAAACATCACTTGTCCTGTCTCACAGGTTCGTGGTTAGCAATGTTGTGTAAACAATGAGAGGAATAATGTCACATTGCAGGCAAACAAAGCAGGATTTCTAAAGCAATATATTTAGGAAGTCTTCAATTTACATAAGCAATCAGTGTCTGACTGTTCAAGCTTACAGCACTTAACTTACAGTACTCTGCCCACTTTTTCCAATTGAAAAAAAAAAGTACACTTTAGTATATATTATCTTGCTGTATTTTCTCTATAGTTGGGAAAAAGAGTATACTGACATATATTACTGCAATGGAGATCCAAAGGACACTATCTTCCTCCGTCAGGTGAATTGGAGCTTTTTCATTTGGCGAATTGTGGCTCTAGATATATTTTGCCGATCTGAGCTTTGTCTGGTGTAATAGGTCTCGCATAAGTCCTTTAGGCTGGGCCATTTAGCGGATGAATAGTTTGCTCTAGCCGTGTATGATGGTCTATTTTAAGTGCATACAAAGGGGTAGAAGTATCAATTAGAGATGAGCGAACACTAAAATGTTCGAGGTTCGAAATTCGATTCGAACAGCCGCTCAATGTTCGTGTGTTCGAACGGGTTTCGAACCCCATTATAGTCTATGGGGAACAGATACTCGTTAAGGGGGAAACCCAAATCCGTGTCTGGAGGGTCACCAAGTCCACTATGACACCCCAGGAAATGATGCCAACACCTCTGGAATGACACTGGGACAGCAGGGGAAGCATGTCTGGGGGCATCTAACACACCAAAGACCCTCTATTACCCCAACATCACAGCCTAACAACTACACACTTTACACACTCAATACCACCTCTCTGACAGTAGGAAAACACCTTGAAACATGTGTATTTGGCACTTGCAGTGAGGAGAGCTTGTCACCAGCAGTGAATTTGGCCCTTGTAGTAAGTTGAGGTTGGCACCAACATTTGTTTTGAAAATCAGGGTGGATTGAGCCTCTAACCAGCAGAGTTTGGGCAAATTCATGGTGGAGGGAGCCTCTAAAAACCCCAGTTTGGACCAATTCATGGTGGAGGGAGACTCTAAAAACCCCAGTTTGGACCAATTCATGGTGGAGGGAGACTCTAAAAACCCCAGTTTGGACCAATTCATGGTGGAGGGAGCCTCTAAAAACCCCAGTTTGGACCAATTCATGGTGGAGGGAGCCTCTAACCAGCCCAGTTTGGACCAATTAATGGTGGAGGGAGCCTCTAAACAGCCAAGTTTTGGGAAATTCATGGTGGAGGGAGCCTCTAACCAGCCCAGTTTGGACCAATTCATGGTGGAGGGAGCCTCTAAACAGCCCAGTTTGGGCAAATTCATGGTGGAGGGAGCCTCTAACCAGCCCAGTTTGGACCAATTAATGGTGGAGGGAGCCTCTAACCAGCCCAGTTTGGACCAATTAATGGTGGAGGGAGCCTCTAACCAGCCCAGTTTGGACCAATTAATGGTGGAGGGAGCCTCTAACCAGCCCAGTTTGGACCAATTCATGGTGGAGGGAGCCTCTAAACAGCCCAGTTTGGGCAAATTCATGGTGGAGGGAGACTCTAAAAACCCCAGTTTGGACCAATTCATGGTGGAGGGAGACTCTAAAAACCCCAGTTTGGACCAATTCATGGTGGAGGGAGCCTCTAAAAACCCCAGTTTGGACCAATTAATGGTGGAGGGAGCCTCTAACCAGCCCAGTTTGGACCAATTCATGGTGGAGGGAGCCTCTAAACAGCCCAGTTTGGGCAAATTCATGGTGGAGGGAGCCTCTAACCAGCCCAGTTTGGACCAATTAATGGTGGAGGGAGCCTCTAAACAGCCCAGTTTGGACCAATTAATGGTGGAGGGAGCCTCTAACCAGCCCAGTTTGGACCAATTAATGGTGGAGGGAGCCTCTAACCAGCCCAGTTTGGACCAATTAATGGTGGAGGGAGCCTCTAACCAGCCCAGTTTGGACCAATTCATGGTGGAGGGAGCCTCTAAACAGCCCAGTTTGGGCAAATTCATGGTGGAGGGAGCCTCTAAAAAACCCAGTTTGGACCAATTCATGGTGGAGGGAGCCTCTAATTAGCCCAGTTTGGACCAATTAATTGTGGAGGGAGCCTCTAACCAGCCCAGTTTGGACCAATTAATGGTGGAGGGAGCCTCTAACCACCCCAGTTTGGGCAAATTCATGGTGGAGGGAGCCTCTAACCAGCCCAGTTTGGACCAATTAATGGTGGAGGGAGCCTCTAAACAGCCAAGTTTTGGGAAATTCATGGTGGAGGGAGCCTCTAACCAGCCCAGTTTGGGCAAATTCATGGTGGAGGGAGCCTCTAACCAGCCCAGTTTGGACCAATTAATGGTGGAGGGAGCCTCTAACCAGCCCAGTTTGGACCAATTAATGGTGGAGGGAGCCTCTAAACAGCCAAGTTTTGGGAAATTCATGGTGGAGGGAGCCTCTAACCAGCCCAGTTTGGACCAATTCATGGTGGAGGGAGCCTCTAAACAGCCCAGTTTGGGCAAATTCATGGTGGAGGGAGCCTCTAAAAAAACCCAGTTTGGACCAATTCATGGTGGAGGGAGCCTCTAATTAGCCCAGTTTGGACCAATTAATTGTGGAGGGAGCCTCTAACCAGCCCAGTTTGGACCAATTAATGGTGGAGGGAGCCTCTAACCACCCCAGTTTGGACCAATTCATGGTGGAGGGAGCCTCTAACCACCCCAGTTTGGACCAATTCATGGTGGAGGGAGCCTCTAACCAGCCCAGTTTGGACCAATTAATGGTGGAGGGAGCCTCTAAACAGCCAAGTTTTGGGAAATTCATGGTGGAGGGAGCCTCTAACCAGCCCAGTTTGGACCAATTCATGGTGGAGGGAGCCTCTAAACAGCCAAGTTTTGGGAAATTCATGGTGGAGGGAGCCTCTAAAAAACCCAGTTTGGACCAATTCATGGTGGAGGGAGCCTCTAACCAGCCCAGTTTGGACCAATTCATGGTGGAGGGAGCCTCTAAACAGCCCAGTTTGGGCAAATTCATGGTGGAGGGAGCCTCTAAAAAACCCAGTTTGGACCAATTCATGGTGGAGGGAGCCTCTAATTAGCCCAGTTTGGACCAATTAATTGTGGAGGGAGCCTCTAACCAGCCCAGTTTGGACCAATTAATGGTGGAGGGAGCCTCTAAAAAACCCAGTTTGGACCAATTCATGGTGGAGGGAGCCTCTAATTAGCCCAGTTTGGACCAATTAATTGTGGAGGGAGCCTCTAACCAGCCCAGTTTGGACCAATTAATGGTGGAGGGAGCCTCTAACCACCCCAGTTTGGACCAATTCATGGTGGAGGGAGCCTCTAACCACCCCAGTTTGGACCAATTCATGGTGGAGGGAGCCTCTAACCAGCCCAGTTTGGACCAATTAATGGTGGAGGGAGCCTCTAACCAGCCCAGTTTGGACCAATTAATGGTGGAGGGAGCCTCTAAACAGCCCAGTTTGGGCAAATTCATGGTGGAGGGAGCCTCTAACCAGCCCAGTTTGGACCAATTAATGGTGGAGGGAGCCTCTAAACAGCCCAGTTTGGGCAAATTCATGGTGGAGGGAGCCTCTAACCAGCCCAGTTTGGACCAATTAATGGTGGAGGGAGCCTCTAAACAGCCAAGTTTTGGGAAATTCATGGTGGAGGGAGCCTCTAACCAGCCCAGTTTGGACCAATTAATGGTGGAGGGAGCCTCTAACCACCCCAGTTTGGGCAAATTCATGGTGGAGGGAGCCTCTAACCAGCCCAGTTTGGACCAATTCATGGTGGAGGGAGCCTCTAAACAGCCCAGTTTGGGCAAATTCATGGTGGAGGGAGCCTCTAAACAGCCAAGTTTTGGGAAATTCATGGTGGAGGGAGCCTCTAACCAGCCCAGTTTGGACCAATTCATGGTGGAGGGAGCCTCTAAAAACCCCAGTTTGGACCAATTCATGGTGGAGGGAGCCTCTAAACAGCCCAGTTTGGGCAAATTCATGGTGGAGGGAGCCTCTAACCAGCAGAGTTGGTGGAAATCAGGGTGGAGGGAGCCTCTAACCAGCAGAGTTGGGGGAAATCAGGGTGGAGGGAGCCTAGTATTAGCAGAATTGTGCAACGCTTATGGTGGATGAGTATGAGGATGCGGAGGAATTGGAGAGGTTGAGTACAGACATGGAGTTTCATGTTGGGGTGCTTTACACAGGTGGGCACAAAAATGACGGCTCTACCCAGTGGTGGTTCATTTTTATCAAAGTGAGCCGGTAGGCACTCTCAGCTGACAGACGGGTGCGCTTGTCAGTGATGATGCCACCGGCTGCACTGAACACCCTCTCAGATAGGACGCTGGCGGCAGGACAGGACAGCACCTCCAAGGCATATAGGGCAAGTTCAAGCCACAGGTCCAACTTCGACACCCAATACGTGTAGGGCGCAGAGGGGTCGGAGAGGACAGGGCTGTGGTCGGAAAGGTATTCCCGCAACATGCGCCTATACTTCTCACGCCTGGTGACACTAGGACCCTCCGTGGCGGCACTTTGGCGAGGGGGTGCCATCAAGGTGTCCCAGACCTTAGACAGTGTGCCCCTCGTTTGTGTGGACCGGTGAGAACTTGGTTGCCTACTGGAGGAACTGCCCTCCCTGCCGCCAACGTCACATGCTGGAAACATCTCCATCATATTCTGCACCAATTGCCTGTGGCAAGCATTGATGCGATTGGCCCTCCCCTCTACCGGAATAAAAGACGAGATGTTGTTTTTATACCGGGGGTCAAGGATAGCAAAGATCCAGTACTGGTTGTCCTCCATGATTTTGACAATACGCTTGTCGGTTGTAAAGCACCCCAACATGAACTCAGCCATGTCTGCCACAGTGTTAGTTGGCATGACTCCTCTGGCCCCACCGGAAAGTTCAATCTCCATTTCCTCCTCATCCTCCATGTCTACCCATCCGCGCTGCAACAATGGGACGATTCGAAGTTGCCCGGAAGCCTCCTGTATCACCATCACATCATCGGACAACTCTTCTTCTTCCTCCTCCTCCTCCTCCTCCATTAAACGCAGTGAAGCGGACAGATGTGTGGACCTACTCTCCAGCTGTGACGGATCGGATGCTATCCCTAACTCCTCTGTGTGATCTGAGTTATCCCTGATGTCAATCAGGGATTCTCTCAGAACACACAAGAGCGGGATTGTAAGGCTCACCATCGCATCCTCAGAGCTCACCCTCCTTGTGGACTCCTCAAAGACCCGTAGGATGTCACAAAGGTCTCTCATCCATGGCCACTCATGGATGTGAAACTGAGGCAGCTGACTTTGTGGCACCCTAGGGTTTTGTAGCTGGTATTCCATCAAAGGTCTCTGCTGCTCAACCACTCTATTCAACATCTGAAACGTTGAGTTCCAGCGTGTGGGGACGTCGCACAAAAGCCGGTGTTGTGGCACATGCAGGCGTTGCTGGAGAGATTTTAAGCTAGCAGCGGCTACTGTCGACTTGCGAAAGTGGGCGCACATGCGCCGCACTTTCACCAGTAGCTCTGGAACATTGGGGTAGCTCTTTAGGAAACGTTGCACCACTAGGTTGAAGACGTGGGCCAGGCATGGAACATGTTGGAGTCCGGCAAGCTCCAGAGCTGCTACCAGGTTCCGGCCGTTATCACAAACGACCATGCCTGGGCCCAGGTGCAGCGGCTCAAACCATATTGCCGTCTCATCGAGGAGGGCATCCCTCACCTCGGAGGCAGTGTGCTGTCTGTCCCCCAAGCTGATCAGCTTCAGCACAGCCTGCTGACGTCTACCAACGCCAGTGCTGCAACGTTTCCAACTCGTAGCTGGGGTCAATCTAACAGCGGAGGAGGAGGCGGTGGCGGAGGAGGAGGCGGTGGCGGAGGAGGAGGCGGTGGCGGAGGAGGAGGCGGTAGAGGAGGAGGAGGAGGGGGGTGTTCTTCTCGTGTCCCTGCCAGGAATGTTAGGCGGGGAGACGAGGTACATCGGGCCAGTTTGGGAAGCAGTCCCAGCCTCAACTACATTCACCCAGTGTGCCGTCAGTGAAATGTAGCGTCCCTGTCCGCATGCACTTGTCCACGCGTCGGTGGTCAAGTGGACCTTTGTGCAAAGCGCGGAACTAAGGGCCCGCCTGATGTTGAGTGACACGTGCTGGTGCAAGGCGGGGACGGCACACCGGGAGAAGTGGTGACGGCTAGGGACGGCATAGCGAGGTGCCGCAGTTGCCATCAGGTCCAGGAAGGCGGGAGTTTCAAGAAGCCGGAACGCCAACATCTCCTGGGCCAGCAGTTTAGCGATGTTGGCGTTCAAGGCTTGCGCGTGTGGGTGGTTAGCAGTGTATTTCTGCCGCCGCTCCAATGTCTGAGAGATGGTGGGTTGTTGTAAAGAAACGCCTGATGGTGCCTTTGATGGTGCAGGAGAAGGAGATAAGACAGGACCAGGGGAGGATGAGGTAGAAGTCAACAAAGTGGCGGAGGCAGATGAAGTGGTGTCCTGGCTCGTCCTCTGGAGTGCATCGCCAGCACAGTCGGCAGTGGCAGAGGCAGAGGCAGTGGCAGTGGCGTGAACGGCAGGCGGCCTTTGTCCTGCCGTTGCTGCCTGCCACTGATTCCAGTGCTTGGATTCCAAATGACGGCGCATTGAAGTGGTGGACAGGTTGCTCTTCTCAGAGCCCCTAATCAATTTCGAGAGGCAAATTGTGCAGACAACACTATATCTGTCCTCGGCGCATTCCTTGAAAAAACTCCACACCTTCGAGAAACGTGCCCTCGAGGTGGGAGTTTTTCGGGGCTGGGTACGAACAGGAACATCTTGGGAGATTCCGGGTGTGGCCTGGCTTCGCCTAAGCTGCTGACCTCTGCCTCTGCCTCTAGCTACCCTTTTTGGTGCTGCACCTGCCTCAACATCCACACTACTTTCCCCGCTTGACATCCCCCCTGTCCAGGTCGGGTCAGTGTCCTCATCATCCACCACTTCCTCTTCCAACTCCTGTCTCATCTCCTCCTCCCGCACAATGCGCCGGTCAACTGGATGCCCTGACGGCAACTGCGTCACATCATCGTCGATGAGGGTGGGTTGCTGGTCATCCACCACCAAATCGAACGGAGATGGAGGAGACTCTAGTGTTTGAGCATCTGGATACAGATGCTCCTCTGTTAGGTTCGTGGAATCGTGACGTGGAGAGGCAGGTTGAGGGACAATGAAAGGAGCGGAGAACAGCTCTGGGGAGCAGGGACAGTTTGGGTTATTGTTCTGTAAAGCTTCGGAATTTTGGGAGGAAGGAAGACAAGACTGTTGGGTAATAGGAGGAGAGGAGGCAGAGTCTGACTGGCTGCTGGACAATGTGCTGTAAGCGTTCTCTGACAGCCATTGCAAGACCTGTTCCTGGTTCTCGGGCCTACTAAGGTTTGTACCCTGCAGTTTAGTTAATGTGGCAAGCAACCCTGGCACTGTGGAGTGGCGCAATGCTTGCTGCCCCACAGGAGTAGGCACGGGACGCCCTGTGGCTTCACTGCTACCTTGCTCCCCCAGAACCATTCCCCCGACCTCGCCCACGGCCTCGTCCACGTCCCTTTCCGGGAGCCTTGCGCATTTTGAATTCCTAGTTAGAAATTGGCACTGTATACCAGTAGTAAAAATTGTGGGTGCACGTAACCCCAATATATTCTTTGAATTACCAGTCAGAAACTGGCACTATATGGCAGTAGCAAGAAATGAGGGTATTTGTATTCCCAATATACTCTTTGAATTCCCAGTCAGACAATGGCACTGTATACCAGTAGTAAAAATTGTGGGTGCACGTAACCCCAATATATTCTTTGAATTCCCAGTCAGAAACTGGCACTATATGGCAGTAGCAAGAAATGAGGGTATTTGTATTCCCAATATACTCTTTGAATTCCCAGTCAGACAATGGCACTGTATACCAGTAGTAAAAATTGTGGGTGCACGTAACCCCAATATATTCTTTGAATTCCCAGTCAGAAACTGGCACTATATGGCAGTAGCAAGAAATGAGGGTATTTGTATTCCCAATATACTCTTTGAATTCCCAGTCAGACAATGGCACTGTATACCAGTAGTAAAAATTGTGGGTGCACGTAACCCCAATATATTCTTTGAATTACCAGTCAGAAACTGGCACTATATGGCAGTAGCAAGAAATGAGGGTATTTATAACCCCAATATATTCTTTGAATTCCCAGTCAGACAATGGCACTGTATACCAGTAGTAAAAATTGTGGGTGCACGTAACCCCAATATATTCTTTGAATTCCCAGTCAGAAACTGGCACTATATGGCAGTAGCAAGAAATGAGGGTATTTGTATTCCCAATATACTCTTTGAATTCCCAGTCAGACAATGGCACTGTATACCAGTAGTAAAAATTGTGGGTGCACGTAACCCCAATATATTCTTTGAATTACCAGTCAGAAACTGGCACTATATGGCAGTAGCAAGAAATGAGGGTATTTATAACCCCAATATATTCTTTGAATTCCCAGTCAGACAATGGCACTGTATACCAGTAGTAAAAATTGTGGGTGCACGTAACCCCAATATATTCTTTGAATTCCCAGTCAGAAACTGGCACTATATGGCAGTAGCAAGAAATGAGGGTATTTGTATTCCCAATATACTCTTTGAATTCCCAGTCAGACAATGGCACTGTATACCAGTAGTAAAAATTGTGGGTGCACGTAACCCCAATATATTCTTTGAATTACCAGTCAGAAACTGGCACTATATGGCAGTAGCAAGAAATGAGGGTATTTATAACCCCAATATATTCTTTGAATTCCCAGTCAGACAATGGCACTGTATACCAGTAGTAAAAATTGTGGGTGCACGTAACCCCAATATATTCTTTGAATTACCAGTCAGAAACTGGCACTATATGGCAGTAGCAAGAAATGAGGGTATTTATAACCCCAATATATTCTTTGAATTCCCAGTCAGACAATGGCACTGTATACCAGTAGTAAAAATTGTGGGTGCACGTAACCCCAATATATTCTTTGAATTCCCAGTCAGAAACTGGCACTATATGGCAGTAGCAAGAAATGAGGGTATTTGTATTCCCAATATACTCTTTGAATTCCCAGTCAGACAATGGCACTGTATACCAGTAGTAAAAATTGTGGGTGCACGTAACCCCAATATATTCTTTGAATTACCAGTCAGAAACTGGCACTATATGGCAGTAGCAAGAAATGAGGGTATTTATAACCCCAATATATTCTTTGAATTCCCAGTCAGACAATGGCACTGTATACCAGTAGTAAAAATTGTGGGTGCACGTAACCCCAATATATTCTTTGAATTCCCAGTCAGAAACTGGCACTATATGGCAGTAGCAAGAAATGAGGGTATTTGTATTCCCAATATACTCTTTGAATTCCCAGTCAGACAATGGCACTGTATACCAGTAGTAAAAATTGTGGGTGCACGTAACCCCAATATATTCTTTGAATTACCAGTCAGAAACTGGCACTATATGGCAGTAGCAAGAAATGAGGGTATTTATAACCCCAATATATTCTTTGAATTCCCAGTCAGACAATGGCACTGTATACCAGTAGTAAAAATTGTGGGTGCACGTAACCCCAATATATTCTTTGAATTCCCAGTCAGAAACTGGCACTATATGGCAGTAGCAAGAAATGAGGGTATTTGTATTCCCAATATACTCTTTGAATTCCCAGTCAGACAATGGCACTGTATACCAGTAGTAAAAATTGTGGGTGCACGTAACCCCAATATATTCTTTGAATTCCCAGTCAGAAACTGGCACTATATGGCAGTAGCAAGAAATGAGGGTATTTATAACCCCAATATATTCTTTGAATTCCCAGTCAGACAATGGCACTGTATACCAGTAGTAAAAATTGTGGGTGCACGTAACCCCAATATATTCTTTGAATTCCCAGTCAGAAACTGGCACTATATGGCAGTAGCAAGAAATGAGGGTATTTGTATTCCCAATATACTCTTTGAATTCCCAGTCAGACAATGGCACTGTATACCAGTAGTAAAAATTGTGGGTGCACGTAACCCCAATATATTCTTTGAATTCCCAGTCAGACACTGGCACTATATGGCAGTAGCAAGAAATGAGGGTATTTGTATTCCCAATATATTCTTTGAATTCCCAGTCAGACAATGGCACTGTATACCAGTAGTAAAAATTGTGGGTGCACGTAACCCCAATATATTCTTTGAATTACCAGTCAGAAACTGGCACTATATGGCAGTAGCAAGAAATGAGGGTATTTGTATTCCCAATATATTCTTTGAATTCCCAGTCAGACAATGGCACTGTATACCAGTAGTAAAAATTGTGGGTGCACGTAACCCCAATATATTCTTTGAATTACCAGTCAGAAACTGGCACTATATGGCAGTAGCAAGAAATGAGGGTATTTATAACCCCAATATATTCTTTGAATTCCCAGTCAGACAATGGCACTATATGGCAGTAGCAAGAAATGAGGGTATTTGTATTCCCAATATATTCTTTGAATTCCCAGTCAGACAATGGCACTGTATACCAGTAGTAAAAATTGTGGGTGCACGTAACCCCAATATATTCTTTGAATTCCCAGTCAGACACTGGCACTATATGGCAGTAGCAAGAAATGAGGGTATTTGTATTCCCAATATATTCTTTGAATTCCCAGTCAGACAATGGCACTGTATACCAGTAGTAAAAATTGTGGGTGCACGTAACCCCAATATATTCTTTGAATTACCAGTCAGAAACTGGCACTATATGGCAGTAGCAAGAAATGAGGGTATTTGTATTCCCAATATATTCTTTGAATTCCCAGTCAGACAATGGCACTGTATACCAGTAGTAAAAATTGTGGGTGCACGTAACCCCAATATATTCTTTGAATTACCAGTCAGAAACTGGCACTATATGGCAGTAGCAAGAAATGAGGGTATTTATAACCCCAATATATTCTTTGAATTCCCAGTCAGACAATGGCACTGTATACCAGTAGTAAAAATTGTGGGTGCACGTAACCCCAATATATTCTTTGAATTACCAGTCAGAAACTGGCACTATATGGCAGTAGCAAGAAATGAGGGTATTTGTATTCCCAATATACTCTTTGAATTCCCAGTCAGACAATGGCACTGTATACCAGTAGTAAAAATTGTGGGTGCACGTAACCCCAATATATTCTTTGAATTCCCAGTCAGACACTGGCACTATATGGCAGTAGCAAGAAATGAGGGTATTTGTATTCCCAATATATTCTTTGAATTCCCAGTCAGACAATGGCACTGTATACCAGTAGTAAAAATTGTGGGTGTATATAGCCCCAATTCTATTGCTAGGGGACTTGCAGGGTATTTCTGGGGTGAAGGTGGGGGGGCACACCGTTGGAACGGGTATCGGGGTATATATCGGGTATACGGGAATACACTGACAGTGTATTCCATTCAGGATCCTGGGAAAGCTGGGTTGCGGCGATTGAGCCCGTCAGTGCCACGTTACACTGACAAGCTTCTCCCTGGAATTTAGCTCTTACAAGAGCTGTTGGTTGTCTTCTCCTTCCTATCCTAGCCTGTCCCTGCCTACCCAGAATCTAAGCCCTAGCTAGCTGGACGGAAACCTCCGTCCTCGGTGAATTGCAAGCTCAGAATGACGCGAAGCTGGGCGTCGCTGTTCTTTTAAATTAGAGGTCACATGTTTTCGGCAGCCAATGGGTTTTGCCTACTTTTTTCAACGTCACCGGTGTCGTAGTTCCTGTCCCACCTACCCAGCGCTGTTATTGGAGCAAAAAAGGCGCCAGGGAAGGTGGGAGGGGAATCGAGTAATGGCGCACTTTACCACGCGGTGTTCGATTCGATTCGAACATGCCGAACAGCCTAATATCCGATCGAACATGAGTTCGATAGAACACTGTTCGCTCATCTCTAGTATCAATCTTTTCCTTATTTCTATTTTTTTTTTTTTTTTTTTTTTTTTTTTGGAATCGCTCCAGGTTTTGACTAGAATAAACTGCATGTATGATTTTAGTTGCAAATGCAAAAACTAATCCCTCAAACAACTAAATCCTTTGGTATAAAGTAACTGTTGGTTAATATAGGAAGTGTATAGGGCTGCTGTCTGCCAATGTGTAGGCAATAGGGAAGGCATGTACTGTAGTATGGTAGAGTGTTTGGAGCAACCAATATTTTAATTCTACAAAAATAAAGTATTTCCAAAATGCAAAAGTATTGTACAGAATTTTGCTAATAAACACTCACTGCACATAGCACGACACATGCAAGCCTCACCCATTTATTGTTAGCTGGGTGTGTCTGGAATGAGGTGGGTCATCTGCATCCTGTCCTAAATATCATTGTATCAAGCCATATACCGTGTAGAAAAGATCCTGGGATCTGTGTGACCTGTCTGTGGGGCATTACAGTAAATAACTCATCTTCCTACACGTGCTCTCCATTGACAACTGCCTTGGAGCATATGTCTGCTCATGGAAAAATGATAAAGGAAGAGAGAACTATTGCTTCAGCTCAGTTCCTGTTCATTTTCAGCTGTAAGTGCTGAGGAATCATTTTTATATTGATCTAGGAAAACTGACCTTAAATAAGAAGTCACTGGAAAATAACTACTACTTCTAATAGTGGATCGATATGTATAGGACAGCATTAGGAAATAAAGGGTGAGAGAAGTGGTCTTCAGACCCTTGGGAAAATGCACTACGAATAGTGCAATGTTAGCGGCAGCTGGGGGAAGGGATTGAGCTTTTAACAAGAGGAGAAGAATAACAAGCCTCTCCTCTTACAGATGCTACCGTATTTATACCTTCACTAACAAAGACTAAGAAAATAAAAGATCAATACAGATGTCATGAAGAAGTGCACACCATACAGGTGACATTCACCCCTCATACAGATAAAGCTCTCCGTAATTGTACGGTAGAAGGAATCTAAAGCCTTGGCTTTTAGACCAGGTAAATTTACATATGAAGCAGTTCTAAAGAAAACTGAAATGGTGTACGTTAAAGCGAACCTGTCACCAAGTACAAAATGGCCCCTGGATAATACATGCTAATTGTTTATGATCATGTATTATACATCCTTAGCATTTATACTTCACATTATTGCTCAGAAATTGGATCTCCTGCACGCTGGAAAATGTTACAGGGCAAAGGGACTTGTATAGAACTGTCAATCAATTTTGAGGGAAGTTTGGTGGTGGGTGGGCAGAATGCTTTGACCAAATATAAAAAGCTTCAACAGTTGCGGTTTTTTTTTTTTTAATTTGCAATTGTATTGTTGATTATATGTATTACTACTATATTATTTAAAATGAAATGATGAAGTTTACGGTAAAATTAAAAGGAGGTTCTAAAACGCTGTTCGACAGGCTCTATATGGAATCCCACGGTACATTTGTTGTTTGCCGAAGCTTAGTGTAGGGGCCTTAAAAACCTGCTCGTCTGAGCAACTAACTAAACAGAACTGATAACCTAACAAAACAGGAGCGATATTGTCTCACCAGACTTGGGTGTTACAGGACAGAACCATACACCTCCTCCATGGAACTGCAATGCAAGAGTTGCAGCCTTTTCTGGCCCAGTAATGAGCCCAGGATCTACACCTGTTCTGAGGCCTACTCCAGATCCGCCCTGGACCACACATGTCAGAAACCTGGGGCTGATATATCTGGACTCCAGCACTCGACTGTCACCTTCTCACAGTGTTTAAAAATAAATAAATAAATAAAAAATGCTGCTGCCAGTGACAACAGGAAACTCCATGATCTGTGACTGCAGATTAAACAATAAACCTTCATTATCTTCCTATGTGAAATATTGTAGAGGAAGATGTTCCATATTTTCCATAAAAATACCAGTTCAAAACATAATGGCTGCGGGGGGCGGAGCCTGACCGCGCATCGTGATGGACGCTTAATCCGAGTGCTCTGTCACAGGGACCCGTTTGAACACCTATATCTAGCGAATTTTCAGCGGCAACATGGTTAAGATTGGGGGTGACCGATTCAAGGATCCCCCGGATTCGAGGGGTCCGCATACTTCTCAAGCAGGACTGCAGAAACTCTTCAAAAAGCAGCCCACGGCCTCTCCCGCTCATGCCAGGAAAATGGCGCCGGAGGACGTGCGGGGACAGGAAGCTCCTTCTCAGGACTCTGATGGTGAGGATACTCTGCCGGACGGCAGCCCTGCCCCAATTTCTAAAGGCTACCTGAAAAAGGTTTTGTTTCAAGCGCTGGCCCCGGTTCAAAGTGAATTATCGGCACTCCGGGCCGATTTTGATTCCATCACCAAGCGTGTGGATCTGATGGAGACCCATCAGGGGGAGGTGCTGCATGCGGCATCTTCCATGTCTGACCGGTTAGAGACTCACGCGGCTCACCTCAATAACTCTTACCTTCTCCTAGAAGACCTGGAGAATCGGAACCGCCGCCACAACCTGCGCATCCGTGGTCTCCCAGAGACTTATTTGCCCGAACACCTACAGGATGTTATTGCCGCTGTCTTTGCATCACTGGTAGGCCCCGAGGAAGCTGCTGTCATGGCGGTGGAACGAGCCCACAGGGCTGTACGCCCGAAGCCCAACATAGATGAGTCTCCGCGTGACATAATATGTGCTCTCTTGAACTCTGCACATGCTACCGCTCTCCTTCGGGCCGCCAGGGACACATCTGACTTGGCATACGAGGGACATGCCTTACGCCTCTATCAAGACCTGGCTCCCTCCACACTGCAAAAGCGTAGAGTCCTTAAACCTCTTTTGGACCAACTGCGGCTCAAGGGTCTGAGGTATGCGTGGTTATTCCCTTTTGGTCTCTCGATATTGAAAAACGGCAGACGCTACACTATCCACTCTCCTCAGGACCTAGACCCCCTATGGGACATATTGGATATCCCGCGGATTTCCCTCCCTTCCTGGCTGCCGGTCCAAGAAGACATTATTCCCATACCTGTTTTTCCAGCCTCTTCGGGTTCTCAATCTCGCAGACTGCGTTCCCCTAGGAAGGGGAAGCCATCTAAACAACTGGAGTCTGCGTCTCCCGGACGCTCCCGTTTTGGAATAACTCTTTGAGCATCACTGCCTTCATATGTGGCCTTATTCCTGTTGCCTTTTTCAATGCCGCCCAAGGTGGGCTCTGGTGTGCCGGCGTTTTCTTGTTTCTTTGCTGGACCGGTGTGCTGGTTCCGTTTAGTACGGGTTGTATGTCTTAATCTGTTATCGGTGGGTTCGTTATCTGTAACGTTGTAAATTGTCTTTCCTTGACATTTCTTACTATGCCTATTTAACCTGTGCACTGTGCGGTTGCATCTTACCAGATCCATTGTATTTACATGTTCTTATTATCTCTCATTGGCTGATTACAAATAGGGTCTGCTTTATTACGAGTTGACCTCTCGACAAGGTGTTTTTTTTGCATATTTTGCATTTCTGTTTTCTGTGTTTGGTCCTGGCCTGTTTTTTGTCTTGTTCCTACCCCCACCTTTCCTTCCCTTTGGTCCCCCGCCCCCCCCCGCTTCTCCCCTCCGATGTCCATGTTCCTCCCCCCCCCTCCCCTATGGTAGGCTCATTGTCATTTGTTGTCTTTGCTTGGTCATAATACGTTAGATTTACCTCGCCTATGTTTTGTGTAGCTAACTCCTATTGGCTATACTGCATTTGCATGTTGTTTTTTTTTTTTTTTTTTTTTTTTTTTTTTCTCCCTGACCGAGTGTACACACGGTTGCTTTACTGAGTGCTTTGGGCGACTTTGCATACTCTACATATTTGTCCCATACCTGTCCCTCCCCTCCCCTCAACTTCTCCTTCTAGATGCCATAGTTCCTTTTACCTTCTCCCCTCCCACCCCCCACCCCCCTCTCTGGAGGCACACTTTGCCCTCATCCCGAAGGAGGGAAGGGACTCTACTCACTGCAGCAACTACCGTCCCATTTCTCTCCTCAATCTAGATGTTAAAATATGGGCAAAAATCCTAGCTAGTCGTTTGCAGCCCCTTGTACCGAACCTCGTTCATGAGGAACAATCTGGTTTCATCCTAGGCAGAGAAGGGAAGAACAGCACAGCAAAACTGCTCCCCTTGATACACCTGGCTCACCGGCGCAATATCCCCCTGGTCTTTCTCAGCGTAGATGCTGAGAAAGCGTTCGACAGGGTTGCGTGGGACTTTATGCTTGAGGCTTTACGTCGATTCGCAATACCGGACCAGTTTATAAGGGCAATTTTTTCTCTGTACTCGCAACCCACTGCCAAACTCAAAGTAAATGGAATACTTTCAGACAGCTTTGCTATCACCAACGGCACCCGGCAGGGATGCCCCCTATCCCCGACCCTTTTTGTGCTGGTATTGGAGTCTTTGTTGCAAGCCGTCAGACAGAATGAGGTGATCCAGGGCGTCCGAGTCAAAGACCTGTCTATTCAGTCTACAGCATATGCTGATGACGTCTTGTTTATTCTCTCAAACCCAGTAGAAGGCCTGCCAATATTGATGAACATTCTGTCCTCTTATGGTGAGCTATCCGGTTATAAGGTGAACTTCTCGAAATCTGAATTGTTAAACATCACTCTCCCTCCACATATAGTCTCTTCCCTGAAATCGGCGACTCCCCTCCCGTGGTCCTCAAAACCACTCAAGTACCTGGGTGTACAATTGACCTCACACCTTGATGCCTTGTACACTGCTAATTTCCCCCCCCTGCTGGCAGATCTGAAAAACCGGTTGGCCGGCTACGACAACCTTCCTTTGTCCTGGTTCGGCAGGAAGAACCTTATAAAGACCTATTTGATCCCCAAAATTATTTATCTTATGGCGATGCTTCCTATATCCTTGCCCACTAGCTTCTTTGCTTCCATCCGACGCTTGTTTACTCAATTTATCTGGAGACATAAAACTCCGCGGATTTCCTGGCAACAATTGACCAAGCGGAAAACTCAGGGCGGAATCGGCCTTCCTGACATCCAGAAATACCACACTGCCATTCGCTTGTCCTGGTGGTTGGACTTAGCCTCCCCACTTACCTCGGAGTTGCCTGCGGTCTTCTTGCAGGAGAGCTTGGACGCCCAGCTTGCTGCTGTGCTTTGGTTCCCAAGATTGCATCGCATTTGGTCCGCTTCTTCATGCCCCCTTTTTCACCCTTCTGGCACATGGCCCGACCTCCTGGAGGAACTGCTGCCCCAACCTTCTCCGATTCTCCCACTGTCCTTGGCTCCTTACCTCGCGGACTCGCGCCTTGCAGCATTTACGGACTTTTGGTCTCGTTTCCGTAGCATGTCCCTCAAAGATGTCTTCTCTACGGAGAGTGTTATGTCCGAGGAGGAGATGTGCTCCCTTACCCCTAATGTTGCTTTTACTTTCCTCCACAAACAGCATTTGTCTACTGTTCTCCGTCAACTCCAACAAAATTATACGCCTAGATCCAACTTAACTGCATTCGAGAAACTGCTTCTTTCAAAAACCGCCATGATCCGGAAAATATCGCACTATCAGTCTCATTTTGTCGATCCTCCTCGGCCCTATAGGCCGAAGTATATTACTGCCTGGGAGGCAGAGCTTCAGGTCTCTTTAACGGATGACGAGGTTGATGTTGTTTTATCATGCTCTCACGGTTTTTCCCCTTGCATAAGTCTTCAGGAGAACAACTATAAAATTGTCTCACGCTGGTATAGAACCCCTGCATGGTTGTTCGCCAAGAACTTGCACACTACTGACAAATGCTGGAGATGCTCTGCTGCTATCGGTACTCATCTCCACATCTGGTGGTCTTGCCCCGTGATACAAGAGTTTTGGCAGAAGGTCGAAAAGGTAATTCGTGAGGTCAGCTATCCGTATTTCCAGCTCACCCCTGAAACTGTGATTTTTATCCTTGTCTTCTGGGGATTTCACCCCAGGTAAAGATCGATTAGTTACCCACCTGTTGTCGGCTGCAAAGTCGCTCATTCCGTTGTATTGGCTTAACTCGAGTGCTCCCCCACTTTCGGCCTGGATTGATAAAATTAACCAGATTTCCCGCTTTGATGAACTTATGTGCTGGTCCGACAGGTCCCATGACCGTTACGTGAAGACCTGGACCCCTTGGATCCTACACAAGCACTGAGTAGCTGCATGTCCATCGACCTGTTTCCCTCTCCCCCCCCCCCCCCTTCCTCTCCTCCCTCCCCTCTTCTTACTTCCCCTTACTTCCTATTTCTCTTCCCCATCTTTACCCTCTTCCTGCTTCTTCCCCCCCCCCCCTTATCTCACTTGCCCCCTGCCTCTTCCCCGTCCCCTCCCTTCCCTTCTTTTTCTTCCTTCTGCCCCTCTCTTCTCCGCTCTTCCTTCTCTTTTCTTCTTGTCCATCTTTATCTCAGATTGACCGTTTAAAGCCTGATCTCAGGTTTGATTACACTTTCGTGGCTATCCTTATGTTTATTTTTGTAGCTTGCATGCTACCTACGCTTGGTTTACTGTATCCGTAAGTCACATGTGCGTTTCTCCAAAGCCCTTCTTTTTCTCATATTGTTTCTTATTGCCAACGGAAGGTTCATTCCATTCCCGCCTTCATGGAGAATGTATTAGCTTCCTTTCACATTTTGCAATTTTTAGTTGTATCGTTCTTTTAAAAATGTTAAAAAAAAACCAATAAAGCATTTGAATTGAGAAAAAAAAAAAACATAATGGCTGCTGTAGGTGGAGAACAAACCAGTCAAACTATAATAACCTGTATAACTAGTCTCCTGCAAGACATGTTGTGGCATGGCCCTAAATCATCTTTGAGATAATTTTGAAGTACATTGTCTAAGGCTGATATACAGTAGCGTGTAAAAGTTTGGGCACCCCTGGTCAAAATGACTGTTATTGTGAACACTTGGGGTGCATTCACACTACTGATACGCTGCCTGGTTCTGAACGTTAAAACACATTCAGAATCGGCGGCGTATAAAGCAGTTCCTATTCATTTCAATGGGAGCCGGCATACGAGCACTCCCCATAGAAATGAATGGGCTGCTTTTTTTTCTCTACGAGCGCTCCCATTGAAGTGAATGGGAAGTGCTCACGTGTACGGCTAGCTCTGCTCAGTCCGAGCCGTACACGCGAGCGCTTCCCATTCACTTCAATGGGAGCGCTTGTAGAGAAAAAAAGCAGCTCATTCATTTCTATGGGGAGCGCTCGTATGCTGGCTCCCATTGAAATGAATGGGAACTGCTTTATACGCACTGATTCTGAATGTGTTTTAACATTCAGAATCAGGCAGTGTATCAGTAGTGTGAATGCACCCTTAAGTAAGTTGAAGATGGAATGATCTTTAAAAGGTATAAAGTTAAAGATTAAACACAGTTGTCTAACTGTAAGCAATATCAGTATGCTATGCTTGAGTACAATTTTAGTCAAAAAGGGAAAGGAGTAGGGTGCCCAAACGTTTGCGTGGGGCCAATATATATAGCCCCCCCCCAAAAAAAAACAAACAAAAAAAAAACAAAAAAAAAACATATATGTAGTATTTGGGTTTTTTCAAAAAATACAATGGGAATGTATCATCTTTAGTGTTACGTCTCTTGAAGATCATTTTATCTTCAACTTGTTTAACTGCTCACATTTTGACCAGGGGTGTATAAGCTTTTGCCTGCCACTGTAAGAGTAGACCGTATATGCAATAAACATACAGTATGGTAAGCTGTACATCCCAACCAGCAAGAACTGTGGAACACCATGACGAGGATCATGTGCTTGTTATCAAATTTAAGCAAACACAGAGGGGTTTCGCCAGCTTTAAACCTGATAGCTACTAACCTTTTACATTTTGTGAAATCTTCTATTTTATTTCTAATTCTATTTTCTGTACACTATGAAGATAATCCTTTAAAGGGATCCTATCTTTTGAACACTTTTTTTTTTTTTTTTTTTTTTTTTTCCCTCCGTAACATGGCAGAATAGCCTTAAGAAAGGCTATTCTTCTCCTACCTTTCCTTCTCTGCGCCGCTGTTCTCCTGCAATCCCGGATTTTCTCGGTATGCAAATGAGCTATCTCGCAGCACTGGAGCGTGTCCCCAATGCTGCCAGAGAGCTCTCCAGCACCGCCTCCATCTTCTGCAACGGGGTCTTCTTCCGGCGGCGGCGTCTTACTTCTAGGCCTAGGGCAAGCCAACTGTGCATGCTCACGGCCACAAGAAAAACGGCCGCTTCCACAGTATTGTAAGCGGCTATTTTCTCGTGGCTGGTGGGAATGCGCAGTCGGCTTGCCTGAGGCCTAGAAGTAAGAAGACGCCGCCGGAAGAAGACCTTGTTGCAGAAGATGGAAGCGGTGCTGGAGAGCTCTCTGGCAGCTTTGGGGACGCGCCCAGTGCTGGGAGAAAGCTCATTTGCATACTGAGAAAACGGGATTGCAGGCGAACGGTGGCGCAGAGAAGGAAAGGTAGGAGACTAATAGCCTATTCCGACATGTTGGGGAGAAAAAAAAGTGTGCAAAAGATAAAGGGATCCTAATAGTCCCACCATGGGGAAACTTCAGTGTGTTACAGCAGCATGATAATACAGATACAGGATAACAGTAAAATATTACAGAAGGAGACACCCAAAATGCGAAAAAATATGGGAACTGCTATCTCTCCAGAGATTCTCTGTTAGGCCTGCTTCTCGATAGATAGATAGAATGTCTGTCTCCTATCTATCTATCTATCTCTGCAAGGGCTCTCCACCCGCAAGATAGCTGCAGATCCCACTCTGCTACCTCTCAGTCCCATAGAATTGAGTGGAGTGCAAGACCTGTGTGTCCTTGTTATCTGTGGAGGTCTAGGAGTGCGGACTCCAATTGGTCTTCAATTTAAAAGCTGTCATTGTGGGTAAACCCCAACTTACTCCATGTCTGGCCCTGGCATTGATCAGAATAGGGCGTTAACTATATTAACAGTTTTGCTTGACGCTTTTCAGTTTTATGTTATAAATTCCAGACTACTTTAGTAACTGAGGATTACACTTGATCTTCATTTGCAGTGGGAACTACCACAGGGAGCGTTGATGGAAAGTATATGAACCCAGAACATAAAAACTGCATGCGAGAAACAGTGACAGTGATTTATTCTGAATTACTTGACTAGTGCTTAGCATTGAGCAAGGCATGTGTAAGGGCATGGCAGCCAGATTCGTAACGCCTGTGTGATTCAGCTGCTGCCCTTTGTTACATTGTGTATTGCATATATCACTTTATGGCTAATCAGGGATTGGGTTTGGTAGAAAAAGGGGAATAGGAGGCAAGTACTAATACTTGACTGTCTCAATCTGCACTGTATTGTCCATAGAGTCTATAAAATACAATACTCTTACTTTTTATAAAACTGTATATTATTGCTGAAAAAATTACTTTCTCTACTTGATATCCACTTGTCTCTGCCCTGTCTGTTGCATTGATTACTCTCTGTTCACTGGTACTATCTGTCTTCACCAGCAGGAGAGAGGAGATGAGTTTACAGCTCACTGCTATCTATAGAAGTCTAGGAAGAGAACTGGAAGGAACCTCCTGTTCCCTCTAAATGCAGGACATTGCAGCAAGCCTGTACTCTCCCTACAGTGGGGGAATTGGAGACAGTTTTAAAGAGGACCTTTGATCAGATTGGGCACGGGCAGTTCTATATACTGCTGGAAAGCCAACAGTGCGCTGAATTCACGCCCCCTGAATGAACGCCCCCACCCCTCCTGATAATACTCGTCTATGGACGAGCACTGTGAGCAGAGGGAGGGGGCGTTCCTCCCCGCTCCACAGTATAGCGCGATAGGTGCTGCTGGGCAGAAGGGCGTCCCTTGCTAACTGTCAGAAACGCCCTTCTGACTGTAAAGAGCTACGGTACCGGGACCGATAGCGCTTTACCCAGGGCACAGATCAGGAAAGCCGACAGTGCGCTGAATTGAACTGGTAAATGTCTCATGGATTTCTCTGGACTATGAAAAAGCATCCCAAATAATTCTCTATCTGGTTAACTATGCCTTCCTGGAAATTGCCCCATGTTGCAAAACACACAGATGACCTAGTTAAGAGCTTTAACTTTGGTTTGGATACCATAGATGGTATTTAGGAACAGCTTATATGTTCTGAAAATGGATATATGTCCGTTAATAGTACATACCCTTCAGCTCATTTTTTTTGGATGTATTTATATATGTTAACAATTTATATATATATATTTATATATATATATATATATATATCTGATAACAATAGAAGGAATTGTATAAAGATGTTACTGCGAGGAATAAATTGTTTCAAGACTTTGTGGTCACTATTACCACGTATATATATTGCCGTGATTGCAAGCATACATACATATGATGTATGTATGACTGGTGACATCTGATCTAATAAAACAGGAGGAGTAGGGTGAATGCTTTGTGGTCAAGCTTTACTCAGTACCAGAAGTTTCAGGGTTAGTCATTCTCAGGTTTGAGCACCTCCTGAGTGCTGGCTGTGAAGCTTTGTAGCTTGTTTTCTACAGCGGCAACGTAGAATTACAAGAAGGTAGACATTCTGCTCAGTAGGCAGAACGAGGAACATGGTGGACCAAAGGAATGAAATGACTAGCTGGCTGCTGTTGTGTTTTGTGTGTTGCTAGCGATTGGGCTTTGACAACTGGTGTTAACACTAGTACACAGTGGGGCAGAGTTATGAAGATTCGAAGCTGCTGAAGCTGTTGCAAATGGCTGTGCAATTAGATAAGATTTTTGTATTATATCCTCCAAAAACAGAACTGCTGAAACTGGTTTGACTGTCACACTGGATACCAGAATTCCCCGAATCATCTGAAATGGGCCACCTTTTGCTTGTCACAAAGGATGGGTATAAGTAGCAATCCATTTTATTGACCAGATTTTTTTTTTTTTTTTTTTTGGGGGGGAGGGGTTTGATACGGATATCTTTAGGATGGCCTGATTGCAACAGTCCCATATTACAGGGGTTTTCTGACATTACAATATTGATGACCCTTTCTAAGGGTATTTGTCTACAAACTTAAATAGTTTATGTTTATAGGCCGGGGCCCCACGTGATGCAAACGCAGTGTTTTACAGTCACAGCAAAGTGGATGGGATTGTAACGAATCCCATCCCCACTTTGTGGTAAAATACTCCCAGCAGACACTCAGTATTTCCAAAACACGGTCACTATACCTATAGGGAAATCGGTGGAGTTTCCATATATATAACTGAAGCAGAAAGTCTGCAGAAGAAACTTCTGCGAACTCTGTGCAAAGCACTGTGGGAAGAATTGTGGTGCGTTGCTGCCGCAGTTTTTTCTGCAGCGCTTTTTTTTTTTTTCTTTGCAGAAGCCAAGAGTGGTTACAAAAGTAATTGGAGATATATAGGAAGTTCTTACACTTCAACTTTCAGCTCAATCCACTCCTGACTTTGGCTCAAAAAAAAAAAACCCACAGCAAAATCTGCAACATAAAAAGCTGCATTTCTGCATCATGGGGCCTCTGCTTTAGAGGACATTTCAAGCCTTTGCCCTCGTACTAGAGATATTGGTGCTGTTAGTTTCTATACTGATATCACTGCACTGTTTCCGAGGCTGGCCTCAGTGTTCTCGCTGGGCAGTGAGGAATGCTATCCTTCACAGTACAGGTCAATGAGTAGCATAGTGGTGATGTTGAGCTGTGCGGCTGGCACCTTCTGACAGTGCAGTGATATCTAACGGTGCTAATATCTCTGGCATGTACCTGTATATATGCTGAATTCAGCACAATGTCCACTGTACAGAGATAAGTAACATGGCTCATGTTAAAGTGCTGGAAAGGTTCTCTTTTAGCCCCAGCCCTACCCTTTTTCACAAAGGTAACAAAAAATTCTGTTGCATATTTTTCTTGCATACACTACCCTGGACAGAAAATGGACCTTGGTGCTAGAGAGCTCCTTCATTTGTCTACCCCCCCCCCCCCCAATAAAAAACAAAACAAAAACCAGCCCAGTGTACAGGGGTGAACCATGAGTTTCTGCCGCCTGAGGCGGATGTCAGAAAGCCCCCCCCCCCCCCCCCTCGGGGCCGAGCGGAGCGAGCGTCGTTAGCAGGCAGGGAGAGGACCTGCTCTCTGTCTGAGCGTGAGGGGCGGCCGCTGGAGCAGCGCTGCTTCCACAGGGCTGCCCCAATCCACCGCTCAGTGACGCTAAGCCAGTCCAGGACAGCTTGTCCTAGACTGGCTTAGGTCAGCAAAAAGGGCCCTAGCATAGCGCCGCCTGAAGCGGTCGCTTCAGGTCGCCTCATGGGAGGTGCGGCGCTGCCAGTGTATACCGATGCATAATGACAACTATTTGTATCATCCTTGGTGTGCTATTTCATGGGTGGTTATCTCTGGATTGTGCAATCCATCTTCCTCTACTGGTTCCTCAGCAGGAAATACTTGTATATAACCTTTCCCAGTATCATTTCCTCTTCATTAGTAAATAGGAATCTGGAGCAGGTTCAGGCACAAGGAATAATGTGACTTTCCCAGATTTGTGGTTGGTTGTATTTCCTTTATGTTTCTACATATGATTTGTATGTAAAGAGCACAGGAACACGGGTTCAGAAGTGTCTTCCCGAATCATAAGTTCTCCAATCCATTTATTTAGCTTCCTAAAAGCTGTAAGGAGCTATGCACTTGTGTGTTCATCACATGACATGGAATGATTTTCATTCATGGTAGTAAGCAGAATGAATGATGGAAAGCTGAGATCTAGAAAACGTGAGAAATTTATATTGGAAAATTGTATAACCCTTAATTATACTAACCATTACAGTTTGTTTGCTAAAACTTGACAACCCAGTTTTAACCCATATGTTCTAGTTGCAGCTATCATTGTGCTTACCACTTCAACCCATCCCCAGGTGTATTCAGCTGCTACCGCCGTGTTACAGAGCACAGTACAGTGATAAACATCACACCTCTATGTGTCACTTTTTGTAGATTTAAAGAGAATGATGCAGTATGTGCAAGAAGAGATCTGGAAAACTGTGAGGAATTGATACAGAAAGTATATTTACATTGCTCAACAAACTAGATCAATAACTATTTCCCAGAAAGCCTTACTAATAAGTTTGTATGCATGTGGTCTTGAGCCCTGTTAACATGTTAAAAGGGCACATTAAAAGTACATCAGAAGTAGATATTGCCAGTGCTGCTGGGGAATTTTCAGTACTCGTGATGTTTGTCCTGTTCTGCCCACACATGTTATACCCCTTCCTCAGATCACATACCTGTCCCAATGAGATTTGTTTCAGCCTTATAATCATCCCCCTTATAACGTTAACATGGCAAAACTGTTCCAGACATAACATCGCCATCTGAAGCTGCAGGGTTTGTCTAGACTTGTTTCTAGAAGACTTCCACTTCTCTGTGTTTACACCTTTTGCTTTTTTTTTTTTTTTTTTTTTTTTTTTTTTAAATGTAGATTGTGAGCCCCATTAAAGGATCACAATGTACTTTTTCTTTTTTTTTTTTTCTTTCCTATCAGTATGTTTATTATAGAATGGGAGGAAATCCATGCAAACACGGGAAGAACATACAAACTCCTCGCAGATGTTAGTCCTGGCGGGATTCGAACTGCAGGACTCCAAGCACTGCAAGGCTGCAGTGCTAACCACTGGGCCACCATGTTGCTCCCACCTTTGCCTGTCTGTATAGTAAAGAATAGAGCCGCTCTGGTCTTTGGCTGGCCTTACACGACCGTAATGTGAGTCCGCAATTAAGGGTTTTCAATTGCGGACACATTATATTGAATGTGGCCTCTTACACCACCGGATATTTTATCCGTGGTGTGGCCGGGCCGCAACCGTGGTCCGAAATTTATAGAGCATGTCCGTAATGCCCGTGAATTGTGGCACTGCACGGACTCTTCCATAGAACTCTCTGGGCGAGTGCGGCAGGACACGGACATCTGCGGAGTGTATGTTGCCGATCAGCAACATGCGGACCGTAGAATCATTACGGTCATGTAAGACCAGCCTTTGGGGTAGTGAAGTGTAAACTATACCTTGAAAGCTTGGGGAAACTTTATACCGTAGCATTTCTTACTGTAAATGTGCATGAAAATTAGACTTGCTTCTTTAGTTTCTACCCAATTCGACTGCATGGATTATCAGCAGCAATCCCCAGATTACATAGGAATATGCACTGGCGATAATCTGTATCGTTTATCCTACAATCAGCCAGCCAATGAACGTTCATCCAATAGTCGGTGATCGGCAGCACTATTATTATTGACAGTGAGTGCCCATTGCTGATAACTGCCCTGAATATTGGCTCATCTAACAGGGCCTTAAGACATATAGGATAAATATCTGATAATCCACTGTCAACCTAATGTACATGGGGAGGGAGACGGCTGTCCCCAGATGTACACTGTCTGACGCAACCAAGATTGGACATATTCTTCAAAGAAATTTCTGGCAATGACTTATTCTCCCTTCCCTAGTAAAATTAACTTCCATATTTTGCCATGCCTAGTGTGCTTGTGTAAGATGAGCGAGGGGTACTAACTGTTTACTTGGTGCTCAATTGTTTCCTCATGTTTAACCACCATAACCTCTTATGAAATGTCTGGCAGCATAGTGTCCATAAATGTTAGCTCTCTTCAATGATCCAGGAAATGTTGTTGTAATATGACAATAATCAGTTGTCTTACCATGGGACACTTCCAAGGAGGCATAGATGCAAATGTTCTAGTCATAAGCTTCTATACAAATCTACAAAGCCTGGTCAGACCACACACATAATGCTGTGCTTGGTTTTGGGTACCTGCGTATAATAAGAACATAGAGCTGATTCACCTGACGGTGATGGAGGGAAGTATGGGATCAAACCTGGAGTTAAGTTTGTTAAAAATATGGCTATGTGGCAATTTTATTACAATGTGAAAATAAATCAGTGGATGGTACAGTGGTCATGTTATATTTAGGGCTGTAATGATGACAAGGCAACATCATCTACCTCTATAGGAAAGAAGGTGTGTTTTCTTTTTTTTTTTTTTTTTTTTTTTTTTGGTTTTTTTTTTAACCATCATAGACAAGGATCCCTAAATGGAGCAGCAACAAGACTATGAAAACTGTTGTGTACATGGAGTATAATAGTGTATCGTTCTATGCAGATTTGAGCAGTACAAATAAATGGTGGTATGATCCAATAGATGGAGTCTTCATATATTGACCAGTTTCCTCTGTTTCAGGAAAAGCTTAACATCACACAATCATGCAGTCTCCAGACTACAGGGGTGGATCACGCCTCTTCCTCCAACCTCAGAATGGCAGCAACATGCGATCTCCGGGCTACGTGCCTGGTAGAATTGTTCCGTTACGTCCACCACCACCTCCAAAGACTCCAACAGCCAAATTCAATTCCTCTGGGCAAGAAGCACATACAACATTTGGGTTTTCAGGAGATGGACAGAACAATCACGCACAACTTATTCACAGGAGAAGACACAAAAACACTCTAATTTGCTTTGCAATTTCCAGTCTGACTTTTTTTATTATCCTTGCTATTGTACTAGGAGTATCTTCTAAATATGCCCCTGATGGTAAGTGCAATATTTGTGCATCCATATCCTCTTATTGTGTAAGCTATTCATGTAATGCAAATACTTCCACACAATTTTTTTTTTTCTTCTTTTCTTACCTATCTTGGCATATGCCCAGTATTAATTATACCTCTCGGGGGGAGGGGGGGGGGGGTAGAGAGTGTTGGTTAAGGGCTTTAAGAAGAACCTAAATGACTTACTTTTCTTAGCCCTCTCATACAACTTGTGCACCGCAATGGTGTCAGAAGGGGATGTATATTTCAAAGTTAGACGCTGCCATATCCCTATTGTAATCTTTGGGTGCCTTTTCTTAATTCCTTTTTCCCTGCAATATCCTCTTGTTCAATCGCTGCTCCAGTTGGGTCCTCTATTGTAGCAATGACCAAGGCTTCAGCTAGCTGTAACAGAAAATTTCACCCATTGTTGTTGTTCTAATGGAGTCCATGCATGCTACTTTCCCTTTAACTAAACCCCACCCAAACAGCTGTTCCCCACATCAGTATATAATGGGAGTAGGGAGATGGGGGGCCGATTTTTGGTGCCTACAGTACTGATTCTGCGTTAAAACTACTGCTTTGTCTTTGCCATTTGTGTGTGTTTATTTTGATGGAGTTGATGGCACATCTGGCCCGGTTTACCTTGATTTGAAGAAAATTTATCCAGTCATTGATCCATGTTATGGGGTATTTTCTACTGGGCTGAAATTGATTTAAAGTGGTTGATCTGGAATTAAGATCACCTTAACTGTTCTGGTGGTCACTGGATGATGGACTCTGGGGTTACGCAGCCCTCAACCCCTGGGCTGTTCTGCCACCTCCTTCTCTGCCATCACCCGGGTCCATCATCCAGTACACACTGGATCAATTAAAAGTAATCCACTCCTCAGACAACCCCTTTAAATAAATTGATGTAGTGCACACAGATATGTTTCTTTTCTACTATATTTTAGATATACCAATATAAATAGCCACCCAGGTGACTCAGCTTGTGCATTTGACGCTTTTTAAAGGTGTGTGTTTGTGTTTTTTTTCTCTTCCCCCCCCTCATCAAAGCTGGTTATCTAATGCCGTATGTCAAAACAATCAAATCTGGTTTACATATTGCTTCAATAGGAATATTATATTAACACATGGCAAGTTTGAGGATTTTTATGGGAATACGGTGGTATTGTATCTAATATTTAGTCTTACTAAAGAAGTGGTTAAAATGCCATTCTGTTTCATGCAATGGATGCGTCATTCTCATGGGCGTTCCATGTGCATTCATTGTGTTCCTATGTAATTTGCATTGTTCTTGCCTGAAAGACCTGAATGATCTGAGATGGTTGCAACAACAAATGTTACAATAATGGCAATAATAGTAAATTTCCTATTTTAAATGTATAACTTTATTTTTTTTTTTCAATGAAAAGATGTATAAAGAGGAGAGAATACTCTTGCTATTATAACTCTGCTCTGAAGCCACAACTTGACTCTCAGTTGACTTCGTCAGCTTTACGAGTTCCAGCGCGCAACTGGAGTGAGACCTCCCAGGAGTGAGCTTACTGTGGTCAGAGCATATGACTTTGCTAACTAATGGATGTTGTAACTGTGTATAAGCCATGTTGCTGTGTGTAAAGAGTTGTGACACTTAGATTGGTGCAATGATGAAAAGAATTGTCAGCGGGATGTTTTACATGTGATATTGGAATCCTCTCGATATAATTAAAGCCATGCTAGAGGTGTGTTCTCATATGATTCATGCTCCCACATAGTTAATGCAGTCATCCAGATGGCTTCTCTACACACTTCAGTTTTTTGCAAGCCTTGTGCTTTACAACTGGGAATGATATCACTTTGCAGAAGGGAAGCCCACTAATAATGAATTCCATATTGTGCTTCTGTATATTCACATTCACCCTTTCTGGCCCAGAATGGTATAAAAGTGCATCACCCTCACCTTCCTAGATAGTTTCTGCCAGTTATTTCTAAACCTGTGCTCAAATATATGGAAGGGAAAAGATATTATTCACGTAGCTAAATGGTGAATGTCTTTAACAAAGAACCAGGTTCGCTGTTTCATATTTATTGACTTTTTTTTTTTTTTTTTTTTTCTTATTGTAGAAAACTGTCCAGATCAGGATTACTTCCTCAGTAACTGGAATCCTGGTCATGATCCAAATAAGAGAGTGGTCATAAGGAAGGGGGACCTTTTGCGTCTACAGTCTGATGCCACAGTGCACTCTATAACCATCCAGGATGGAGGTATGTACCGCTAATGCTTCATTAGTCAATATTTACTTGCTAATACACCTAGACTTTATCAGATATATATCAATAAACCTTTCATATGTAATGGGCACTTGTGGGCAGTGCTTCCTCCAGGCTTTGCTGTGATCAGCACTGCAATTGTCCAAATGCAATAGGACACTGTCCCCTCACTGACAACTCTGCATTAGTGCTTTGAAACTGAGCATTTGTATCACGTAAGGTCTCCCGCTGACTAAAGACACACTCAGGACACTTAGCTTCTTGCTGAAGTACAGTTTATAACTGTAGATGTTGTGGTTCTTTAGTGGCGTTCTAGATTGTAAAAGTTAGGCCTAGTTCTGCAAGATTCCAGGCCCCATGATGAATGCTTTTACAGATGTGGGTGATGCATTGCCTGCATTCAGGGAACCTACCCTATTACAAGTTTCCTCAAGCTGCATCTGGTTCATTGGCATCAATTTGAGTCTTGTAGACCGAGTCTGCTACACTCCTCCAACTGTCTAACATGCTTCTAAACTGACCACTCTCCAGCCACCCCACTGTTTGAGAGCCTTGAAAAAGGCCCTTAAATAAACAGTCATTTCTTTGCAGGGTAACCTGAGCAACAACTTGAAGTCAATGGATCCCACCATGGGCGAGCAACAAACTTCTTCTCATGCAGTTCAACCCATAGGTGCAACTTTGAATTGTGCACCAACTCCCTAAACACGGAACAGCTTCCAGGAAAAAAACTACAAAATTTAGAATATCGACATATAACACAATATATGATGCAATCTCAACATTTCACAATATGTAATATAACAGTAAACAGTCTTTGGAGAATATGTGCCAGTTCACAAAGCGGAAAGTGTAGATGCATTTGAGGCAGATTTCAGTCTCTAATTCCTCTCTGCTTTCTATAGTGCTTCTACTCGTTGATTTAGCCTTAGATGGATGGGGCTAATCCCCCATATTGTCTCTAGCTGCAGAATCTGGGGCAAGTTCAAGCAGTTCAAAGAGGAATGTGAACTGTAGAGGTGGAAACTGCTAAATAATACACCTTATAATTCTTATCCTAGCCAGAAATCGTGTCTACACACACACATCCTTCCAGCTTTATAAACATCAACTTGTTGGCCTGATGAAGATGCTGCTATAGTGTTGAAACGCATTGTGTGTACCTTTCTATGTTGTCACTATCATTGGATTAAAAATTAAATTTGGACAAGATCCTTGTCATTACTAATGTCTAATACACTGAATTGGCTGCGCCAAATATTTTTAAATAATTTTCCCTGTTCCCCTCGCTATACAACTAAAAACACATAAAACAAAGACTCCTCGCAGGAAGACTGATACTATAATATATTCCCTACAATGAATAAGCAAGTGCTACAGTCCATAGGAAGCTAATGACATTGGACACACTTTTATCAAACCATATAAGGGCTAGTTCACACAAACTTTTTTGGCAGCGGATTTTGAGGTGGAAAATGGCACCCATTGACTTCAATGGGAGCCTCTTGCTGCTTTTTTTTTTCCCGCTAACTAATAGCGGAAAAAAAGAAGCGACAAGCCCCCTTCTTCCCGCAGATTCTGTGGCTGACACAGCTGCGGTGTGAGACTCCCTCCCGATGAGGCTCATTCATTCAGGCCTAATCTGGCGCGGAATGTCGCGACAGAATGCTGGTGCACTACATCGGCATTCTGAAGCAGCTAGCCGTGCGGTATGTTCGCACGTGGAATTCATTTTCCGCCGTGTGAACATACCCTAAGCTAACTGACACCAAGTGTATATATGTAGAAATGTTTAGTATAATGTACACAGAGCTAGCAAAAAAAATAATATACTAAACCAACATAGACGACCCATGACAGAAGAGTCGCCAAGCCTTTGTCAAGTTTCCTATGCACTATAGCATGTGCATATATAGTTATTTATTCTGGGGAATATATTCTCAGTTTCCCTGTGATGGATCTTAGTGTCATGTGTTTTTAGTCGTATAATGACTTTTAATATTTAATAAATAGTTTTGATTTTATTTTATTTTTTTTAGATTAGAGTACTGTACCGAGCCAAAAGTTAACAGCCCTTAAGAGATGTTGTTCATTCCAGAATTGTATTTTAACCCTTTTCTTGCCAAGCACGTACTTTTACATGCTTCCAAGGTGGCACTTCAGTAGCTGAGGACATAGCTACTACGTCCTTGCTACTGAAGCCCATAACTCTGTCAAAAATTGGGTTATCTCGATAGTTTTGGTGTCATTATAAAGCCAAGAATCTTGACTTTAAAATGGCAAAGCGATCTGATGACCTAGAGGTCACTGATCACTCCCAAAACTGTTAATACATGTAGATTCTGCTCCCTGTTTTTTTCTATAGAAATGTAGGGGAGGCGCTATAAAAAGTAGTATAGTGAGCTGAAAATGGCAGTGAGTGCTGCCATTTTCAGCTTATATGAAAACCAAGAGTCTGCCCTTTAAAATAAGCTATCAATCAGGGGATCGCTAAACGCAGCCGTCAACTAAAAAAGACGGCGGTACTGCTCCGCGACAGTAGAAGGGGAGGGGGGAACGCTCACATAAAGCTTTACAGTGAGATGAAAATTGCAAGCAGCATCGCAATTTTCTTTTTTTTTTTTTTTTTTTTTTTTTTTTATAAATTCTTTATTTATAAGCAAAGAGAATACAACAGGTAAAACCGTGAGATCCTCCATGTACTGGATGTCCTCTACTTTACGGATCCAGTGGCAAAGGGAAGGTGGAGCGGGGGATTTCCAGAGAGCCGGAACACAGGATCTGGCAGCGTTAATCAGATGCCGTATTGCCAACTTACGATATACCCGGAGGGGAACACCAGAGAGATGCAGGAGAAAACAGGCCGGCGTAGTCTGGAAGATTTGAGAGGTCAGACTGTGGACACCATCAACATCGCAATTTTCATCTCATTGGAAAGCTAGGAACATGAGCTATAAAATAAGCCAGCGATCAGCTGACCAAAAGGTCGCTGATCGCAGCTATCACATAAAAAAGACCACGGTACTGCTCAGTCTGTCCCTCTTATCTGTGGTGCTGAAGAATGGGCAGATGAGATGACAATTGTGAATCTACCCGCAATTTTCATCTCTCTGTAAAGCTTTATGTGAGCTCTCTCTCGTCCCCTTAAATAGTGCCGACACTGTGCGGTACCGCTGTCTTCTTTAGTTGACAGCTGCGATCAGCAACCTCTTGGTCAGCTGATCGCTGACTTATTTTATAGCCCATGTTCATAGCTGCCAAATGAGATGAAAACTGTGACACTATTCACAATTTTCATCTCACAGTTGCACTTTATACGATCGCTGCACGATCTTCAGCACCATAGATAAGAGGGACAGAGGGAGCATGCTGTCTTTTTTTTTTTTTAATCTGATAGCTGTGATCAGTAACCTTTTGGTCAGTTTATCACTGGCTTATTTTATAGCTCATGTTCCTAGCTTTCATATAAGCCAGTGATAAGCTGATCAAAAGGTCACTGATCACAGCTATCACATAAAAAAGACCGCGGTACTGCTATTTCTGTCCCTCTTATCTGTGGTGCTGAAGAATGGGCAGTGATCGTATAAAGTGCTACTGTGAGATGAAAATTGTGACACTCGCAGTTTTCATCTCATTTGAAAGTTAAACATCTGAGCTTCAGTGTAAGGTAACATCTGGTGACCAATAGGTCTGCATAGAAACTGTCCTTACCTGTCTAAAGTGAGGAGCCCAGGAAGCAGTGTCACTAAGCACTTCCACCACATTCACTTACACTAACAGAATAACATTTATACACGTACATACCGCTTTTTAAAACGCTTAGCACCTTACCCTTGTCCCTGATATACTGACCCCATTCCCCTTGTATTATCCAGACATTGAAGGTGGTGGAAGAATAGGGAAGGGAGGAAAACAAAGATTGTTAAAAGCAAAAACAAATTTGGCATAATAAAGTCAATAAGTATCTAAGAGCAAAAAGAAAAAAACGCATCTTCAGAGCAGAATGGTGCAATTCAAATGGGAATGGCAATGATAAGGAGGTCAGTATACAAAGAAGTGCAAACGGCCATAACAATTGGAGTACCAACAATAATGGCAACCATGATCTGGTGCGCGTGACCCGTTATGGAATTGCACTAGGGGTGGAGAGGGGAGTCTTGGCCGGGGATTTCTTCTATCTTCCATAAAAGCGGACCAGAGGGCCCATCTGGAGCAGAAACTGGAGAAGGTATGGTTTTTGGTGGCCAACATGTGCTCCAGGGTGAAAGCCAAGTCCACATGATGGATCAGCTCACTTATTGTCATACAGGGTGTAAACTTCCACTACCTCACTATCGTGGATCTGGCCACTAGAATTATCTGACCCAGCACCACATGCATACCCGTGGGGAAAGACCCAGTGTCCAGAAAGCATAACGCCAACTCGGATGTATTTTAATCTACAGTTTAAAATATATTTTAAGTCTTCTTCCTTTTGTTTTTCTTCTATATAGGCAAACTGGTCTTTGAAGACAATGCAAGTGGCTCAAAAAACATTACTCTTAGGACTCGTTTTATTCTAATAAAGGATGGCGGAGCGCTTCATATTGGAGCAGAGAAATGCAGCTACAAATCCAAAGCAAATATTATACTATATGGAAGATCAGACGAAGAGGGTAGTGTGCCGATATTTGGGAAGAAGTTCATTGGCGTGTCACCTGGTGGAACACTGGAATTACATGGATCTAAAAAGTTATCGTGGACTCTATTGACAAAATCTGTTACTTCGTCTGGACTTCCATCTGGACCATACAGCTTTGAACGTCAGTTCTTTAGAGGTCTGAATGTGAGGGTTGTGGACCAAGAAACTGCTCAGTTGTTAGATGCGGAAAAATTTGACACCTTCAGTTCTGAAAGTGACAGCAAGAAGCTGGAGGATTTCCTTAAAGGTCTCCCACCTGGTCGTATTGTTGCCATGGCCGTGGGTGATTCTGCAGAAAGAAAGCTACTTCAAGAAACTCTATTAACCATTCAACGTCTTCTTGGTAGTAAAGTGAAAGGCTTGGCATATAGGTATTTGAATTTTAAAATCTATGCTGGCAAATTTAGAAAAAAAAAAATTGCATAAGGCAGTGACTTATATGGGGAAAGGTTTTCTGGCTTTCAGCTTGTTTATTGCATAGGCACATCAGTAAATAGTACATACCAAAGTGTTAACCTGGGTTTAGATCACTTTTGTAGATTATTATATGAATAGCATCAGAATTTCTATTCCTTCATTAATCATAATGTAATGTATTGTAATGTATATCTAGTGCTGATGTTTGTATAATGGACTTTTTTTTTTTTTTTTTTTTTTTTTCCCCCACCTCCGGCAGACAAGCTTGGGCTCTTGTTAGCATTGTTGGTGGGGATAACTCCTCATGCAGCGAAAGTACTAGGGACTATGAAAATCATAGCACTCGAGGAAAGGCAGAAGCAATGAAGGTTTTCACCACTTTGGATGGACAGAGGTTTGCAGTGAAAGCATACAGTGAATGGAAAAATGGTAAATATTCTTGGTTTAGTATTCCTGTTCACTTGTTAGGATGCTTTTGGTTCCTCAAGTATAAATAAACCACAAATAGAAAAAATACGTAATTCAGCTCACCATATTGATCCTATATATTTTGTGGCCCTGGGAAGCACAGAAACCAGGTGAACTCAACCAGTCAATCAATGTCCATATGTAGTAAAAACTCCAGCGTTTATTAATAATAAATAATATTTCCTACCGTGGAATTTTTCTACAACTTGATCCTGGTTGACGCTGGAGTTATTGCTACATATGGACATAAACCATGACCAAATTAATTTTTACTCTCCAAGCTAATAATCAAGATGTTAAAGGGTAACTCTAATATATTTAAAGTAATGTCCTATCGCTATGGCTATGATCCTTGATCAGTGAAGGGAAGGTGGGGTGTAGCTAGGAATGGCTGTGCCCCAAAGTGAAAATATGACGTGAGGCAGCAGGTAACTGTCTAAAAAAAACAAAACAAAAGTGGTCCGCCTGGCCCACTAATATCCCAGGCCCTGTGTCAACTGCTACCCTGGCAGTTATGCCCCGGCAGGGGGGGGATGAATTCTGGGATCCCCACCACTCCTGTGAATGAAGTCCAAGTGGTACTAGTGTCCTTTTTTTCTGTATTTCACTACAGTGTGACACCGCAGCCATTCATTATTGTGGGAAGTGCACAGTATTGCCATCCCTATATTCCCTGGATTGATAACCAAATTTATGCTGTTTTATCCAAGCCTTTGGGTCTCTCAAACAACCTTTTTACTTTCCAATATTAATGTCACTTTTAGTCCTTGTTTCTTTTAATATCTTTCCATGTCATGTGTATCTTCTCCAGGTAAATCCTTTTCTGGCTTTAACATTGAAGCTGTTGATGGTGTTGTGCTAAATGTCATGGATGATGTGCGCAGTTGGCAGCCAGGAGATCAAGTTGTTGTTGCAAGCACAGACTATTCAATGTATCAAGCTGAAGAATTTACCCTTCTTCCATGTCCAGAATGTAACAAATTTCAAATTAAAATAAAAGGTAAAATAATCCTTACAAATATCAGTTACTGATGACAGATGAGCAAAGAAAACAGAGTCTCCATTCAGATTCTCCCCCCCCCACACACATACATACACATACACACATACTATAAAACCAGTACACTCCTAGTCCTGCCCTCAGATGAGATGTGGATACAATTGTAGGAGAGAAAGTAAAAAAATATACTAACATACAGTGTTTTTTTTTTTTTTTGTATGTTTAGGTTTTGCAAAACTGCACATTTTGCCATAACTTTGAAATTATTACAGCAAAAATTAAAGCTTGGTACTATTGGTGAATAATGCTGTACAGCAGTGAGCTGGGTGTCATATTAAGGGCTCGTTCACACGTGGGCAAAGTGGCGGATTTTGACAGTGGATTTCACTTCAAAATCCGCCCCTTTACAATGGTGGTCTATGCAGACCGCTGGGCTTCTTTTTTCCACTAGCGGCGGGCTGCTGCTAGCGGAGAAAAGAAGTGACATGCCCTATCTTCAGGCGGAAGCCGCGGCGCGCTGGGCCGTGGCTTCCGCCTAGCGGCAGCACCCTCCTGTGTCAGCTCGTTCATTTGAGCCGACATAGGAGGGGAAAGCCGCGACCACGATGGTCGCGGTAGGTGGGTTTTGACCCGCGCGGAACCCTGAACGTGTGAACTAGCCCTAAATGTTTCTGCTATTTAGCAAACTTTGCAGCAAAAGCACAATATGACTTACAGATATGAATAGACCCTAAACGGGTTTCTGAGAGTTAAAATAAATAAATAAATAAATAAACCTAATAGGATCAACTTGTCGGGATAGGGTTCATTTATATAATGCTGCTTCCTGACAATCACATGTTATAATCACATGAGTACATTGTCCATGACCTTTTATAAGAGGACAGCAGAACAAATGCATTTATGCTGATGTTGAAGCATTTTTTGTGGTTCTGTATTTTACTTAGTAAGTGCTATCTTAACAATGAGGCTGTTCATTATACAATGTTATCCTTGGATGTGTGTGTATGTATGTGTGTGTATATATATATATATATATATATATATATATATATATATATATATATATATATATATATATATATATATATATAAATTTTTCGTATGAAAGGTTTTTTTTTTTTTTTTCTCTTTTTCCCATAAAATATTGTCTTTTAAACACCTGCAATTTTTTTTTTTCCTCCTTGACTGTAGATACTCCAATGTATTTCCATATGGGAGAAATCATAGAAGGTTTGGATATGCGCGCTGAAGTGGGAGTCCTTACAAGGAACATTGTCATTCAAGGAGAAATGGAGAAGGCTTGTTACGGGAGCAACCAATGCCAGTTCTTCAATTTTGATACCTTTGGAGGACATGTTAAGGTATGGCAAATAGAATAGTTAGGTTTTTACTTTTTCAAAAATAGTTTAGATTAAATAATTTAATCCCTAAAATTAAATTGCAACACTAAAAAACCTATCAATTTTTTTCGGCAGCTCTTAAAGAGGTATTCCCATGTACATAATTATTTTCAAATTTGTAGATAATTAAGTTAAACATTTTTGCAAATATAAGTAATTAAACTTTTTGCAGAGTTTTAAAGATTTTCTCTAAATATCTTGTGGTCACAGTTTGTTGTCTTGATCGGTTACCAGTGGATACGACCATGAATGCAGAAACTTTCTAAGGTCAGAAAATCAGCCATGATCTCCTTATTGTGGCCGAGATATCTTCTGATACATGTAATGTCCCTGCCTGATAACCCGGCTACAATAAGAAAATCATAGCCGGGTTCCTGACAAGTCCCAGACCTTAGAAAGTTTCTGCATTAGTGGTTGTATCCATTGGCAACCGATCAAGATAACAGACTGTCACCACTAAGATGGTTAGAGAACATCTTTAAAACTCCGCAGAATTTGTAATTACTTATATTTGCAAAAATGTTTAACTTTTAATTATCTACAAATATAGATATGATTATGTACATGGGAATACCCCTTTAAGCTGTCCTGCTGCTGAACTTGTTCCTCGCACCGCACCTGTGACTGTTCCAGCATCTCAGCAGCTCTCTGGGACGCCATATAATGAGCGTGTTGTTGGTCCTCATAATCCCCCCCCCCCCCCCTCGAACTCTGACTTCGGGCTACCTACATGGCTCTCGTTTTAGAATTCTGCAACAAATTAGATTTTCTTTTTGCCAGGATGTTTAAAAGTAGCAAACTGCCAATTTAGATTAAGGCTAAGGCCCCACTGGGCGGAAACGCAGCGCTAATGCGCTGCGGGAAGAATCGCGGCTTGTACGCATTGCGGTTCTTCCCACAGTGCTTTCAACAAAAAGTTCACAGCGTTTTCCTCCACGGACTTTGTTACAATTATATCTATAGGAAAGCTGCCGCCATTTCCGTAGATATAATTGACATGCTGCGATTTCCAAAACTGCGACTATTTTGGAAATTACAGCGTGTCCACGCTGCTATTTTTTTCTGCAAAGTGGGCATGGGATTTGCATGAATCCCATCCACTTTGCATGTACTGTAAAATGCTGCGTTTTTTTTTTTTTTTTTTTTTTTCCTACAGGGTCCTACAGGGAAGCCTGTGATGCACTGAATAGGGCCTTCCTCTGGATTGAAAGGGAAGGGATTTAAATGAATGAAATCCAGGTTTGAGCTAGGTTAACACTAACCATCGGTATGAGATGCCGTTCATTGTTTAGATAGATGTAAGAAACCTTGTCATAGCCTCTCGTGCCTGGTAAACTTATTCCACCAAGAGATCTTTCTTCACTGTGAGGATGAGTTTAACTCGCTCATTGATCACATTCCTTTGAGGTCTATGGGGAGGCGAGATGGCAGAGACTAAGCAACCCAGTGAGCGAGCAAGCACATATAGTCTGATGCAGGAAATGGTACCGGTAAGATGGTAATAATGAGATTTTTCTCTTGAACACTTTTGCAGGAGTGACCAGTATAGATGTGAATAAAGACTCTCTGATGAGAGAGATTTTGTTCTAATCTTCTCCAGAATGCCTGCTTTTAATTCTCTCCTTTTCCTGCTTCCTCCTCTTAGTTCTATGACCTGCAGGTTGATATCAGTGAAGACAGGTCTTGCAGTGAAATGAGCAGTTTATCGGTCAGGAGAGGAAACCATAACAGCAGAAAAAAGCAGATAGATAGATAGATAGATAGATAGATAGATAGATAGATAGATAGGATTACAGTATTACAAAGTTTATTTCCCTGAACTATTAATTTACAACAAAGGATCTGAAACGACAGGTACTCTTTAAATATGTAGCACAGTATAGTTCACTTCATTCTGACTAAATTTCAATTGGACCATTAATAACTTAAAATATATGTTACATATTGATATTTTCCATGTCAGAGCTAGACAACGGCTGCTGCTGTTTTAGCAACTAATCCAAAGGAATTCACTAAAGAGAACCTGTCGGGTGTTAAGATTAGCACATGAAAATTTACTTTAAAGCCAGGGTCCCACATTTTGGCAGTGGCAAAAAATAGCATGTTTAACGCTACGTGCAAATTGAAAGGGATTCTGCCTAATCCCATCCACTAATTCCAGAAAAAAATCTGCAGTGGAAATACCGAGTTTTCGAAAATCGCAGCATGTCAGTTATACTTACAGAAAATGCTAGCATCTTCCGTATAGGTATAATTTCACAGCATTTTTTTTCCTGTGTCTCTATTTCTAAAGTAATGTATTTAGGAAACCTCTTACTTTTACATAAGCTAGCAGTATAGATAGATAAAATCCTTAGGTGTAAATACACCTTTAACTAGTCACTGGGCAGGAGCAGTTTCACCTAGTCACGCAGTCATCATACTAAATCACACCCTGTGACGCTGACAGTTGGGTAGGGCATCAGGCTGACGTCTGACAGTATGGGACATGTCAGCCACGCTTCATAGGGTGTGATTTGGTAATGACTAGATGAAGCTGCTGCCCACCCACATGAATAGTTGAGGGAAATTTGCATGTGGCAGTCGAAGGTTTTAAAAACTTGACATTTCAATATGAGAAATCTTGGTGAGGGACACCATAGGAAAGGTCATTACTTTTATGCTTCCCAAGATGGGGTAATTTTAGGGTGAAAAAAACACCTGACTGGTTTCTTTTATGTTGCAATTTATGTGTTTATTAGACCTAGGCCTCTGATCACACTACCAAAATTTTTTTTTTTTTTTTCCCCCTAAAGATCCCACAGACTCTGTGTTTGATTCATGACTGGCCTAAGTGTTGTTTTTTGTTTTTTTTTCTGTGTATATTTTATTGTAGCAATGCTTTCATCTTTCCATAATTCAATTGTCATTTCTCTCATTACGTGTAGCTCGTAATATGGAATTCACAGTAATCTTGGAAAAATAACTAGTGAACCTACAAAGATTATTTAAATGAATTGTAAAACTTTCCTCTACTTTGTATGTCTGGTTCCTCCCTCCATAACTCTGTAAAATTGGCCATCGGACTCTATTCCTTGCAGTCTATTATGTCAGGGTTGTTTGGGACCTCCAGGAATGAGGAAAAGGTTATGAATGCTTCTTTATGAATATACCTGGGAAATGTGAACTAATAATGAAATCTGCCATAAATAGCCATCAACTGGCTCACCCTGCTCTAACTATACAGTAACTACAGAAGCTGTGTATTTGTTTTTGTCCCCCCCCCCCCCTTTCCTCCCTGTGGTCACTGAGGGCTGAATTACATAATCTTGTACTTTTTTTTTTTTTTTGGTAGGTGTTACAGAACTTCACTTCTGTTCATTTGTCCCATGTTGAGCTGAAGCATATGGGTCAGCAAGTAATGGGAAGTTACCCTGTGCATTTTCACCTGTGTGGGGATGTGGATGAAACTGGAGGCTATAGTCCTGGAACCTATGTGGAAGGCCTGTCTATTCACCATAGCTTTTCCAGATGTGTCACAGTCCATGCGACAAATGGCTTGTTGGTATGTATACCACTCAACCTGACATACTTGTCCTACTGTAAAAGTTGGTTGTCATCCAATAAGTGGAATATTAAAGGGTCTGTCGTCCAGTTTTCCAATTTTTGAATGCTAAATCTTTCCAGTTATTTGTGTTTCTAGTTTTCCAAATGCTATGTAAGGCTGAGGCCTGGTTCACATCTGCATTCGGTATTCCGTTCGGGGAGTCCGCTTGAAGACTCCCCAAACGGAATACTGAACGCATTAGAATGCTGTGAGCAATGAAACCACACGGACCCCACAGATTATAAGGGGGTCCGTGTGTTTTCTGCATGGTGTCCTCATAAATCATGCGGAGAGGAAAAGTACTTCAAGCAGCACTTTTCTCTGTAGGGGGACTATTAAAGGATTATCCTTATCTCATCTTACAATTGACATTTAGCACTTTTATACAGTGTACGTGATAAACTGATCACTGAATGCCCTACTGCTTGAACTCCCACTGATCAGGAGGAGGAGTCTGATGTAAGAGGAGGAGTCTGAGTGGGGCTGTGAAGAAGCGCACACACAGTAATGCCCTATTCACTATCTATGGGACTGTTAGGCTCCATTCCCACGGAGTAACACGCCGCTCATTTAAACACAAAAACACGTGTCAGAGCGAGGCGCTTCAAAACAGATCCCATTGATTTCAATGGGTGCCGACTTGCGCGTGCTACCCATTGAAATCAATGGGAGTCTTTATAACCATTTGACTTCAATGGGTAGCACGCGTAAGCCGTCACACATTGAAGTCAATGGGATCTGTTTTGAAGCGCCTCGCTCTGACACGTGTTTACGTGTCTAAATGAGCGGCACATTACTCTGTGGGAACAGCTCCTTAGACACAGAGTACAGTACGCGACTCTTTCCATCAGTCCTGTGTATAGTGGGTACTTGTCCATTGTGGGAAGACTCCTCCTTTTAATTTGGCTTTCAAGATGGTTAAACTGTTGTATGACAACCTTCTATAACATTGCCTTCTCCAAAGTAGACAAAAAAAAACCCTCTTCTCTCCAAGAAGAAAAAAAATCCAGGTTAATTCTCCAGTAATCATTGTGGATTATTTTGCTCAAGTTATTTTTCATATCTAAAACTTTCCAAATTGTGAAACTGTTGCAAAATCTTTACAAAGAAATATCAGCGACGCTCGATTTTCCTGCCAAGCAGCCAGTAATTTCTTGGAACATGTACAGACCTTGAAGACAAATGGCTTAACGTTTAGTTAGCAATACCCAGTTTTAGTATTGGCGTAAGTTTACAATTTGGGGGAAAATGCATTAAAATTATTTTTCCTTCATTAGGTTAGTTTAACAGTTGCAAACTGCAGTAACTGAAAGAATTCCTTGCTGACGGACGCAAGATTGTGCCTTCAGCTCTAAACCACTGTATAATATTGGATGTACACATTTCTGTTCACTGTCTATCCGGTAGCCATTTTAATTGTGTAAGTGGCCAATTGCCTTTATCTAGATTTTTCTCATGTGCCAGAGAGATATAGTTAGTTAGATTAATACCCTAACAATATTACTATGGTTATTTCATCATGAGGAAGAGAGAATTGGTCCTGTATTTGTGTATAAGGCCAACTCAGGCCATTCTTAGGGAGCGTTCACACTACCGTCGGTGCCTGACATGTAGTGTCCGCTCCTAGTGTCCGCTCAAAATCTGTCACGGACACTAGATGTGTCCGTGACACCTGTCATTCACTTGAATGGGCATCGGGTGCGTTCTTTTGCACTCTGTGCCCGTCCTTCCCTGTCCGCAAGAGAAGATGTCCGACTTCTCAAGCGGACAGAGGAACCCTGCATGCAGGCAGCATGTTATTGAGTAAAAGGGTTCATATATAGGTTTATGGGAAAATATTCAGTATGGCCTGTAGGTTCAGTTGAAATCTGCTCTTTCTATGTTGAGAAGTGAAGGTGTATCGATCAGTGACTGACCGCCTCCCCTCAATGACTGTGCATACGGAGATAACTGTCACTCACTCATAGGACTGCCTTATTGACTTGGCATAGAAACTGACATTTCAATGGATAAATGACAGGTTATACTGACGTGTGCGTGCGTGCGTGCGTGCGTGCGTGCGTGAGTGTTTTTTTTTTTTTTTTTTTTTTTTTAAACCGGACACAAAGTCCTGCATGTCCAACTCTCTGGTTAAAAAAAAAAAAAAAAAAAAACTGGTTTAGCAGCAGAGAGCACAAAACGCTCACAGGCGCTCGTGGCTGGACAGTTTCCAAACCCATTCAAGTGAATGGGTTTGAAAACTGACTGCAGGTTTCAGTCTCCTGCCCAGTTTCGGGTAGGAAACGGGAACCTGCATAACGAGGCCGGGGTGCAGATGTGAACCCGGCCTTACCGGTGTTTGCAGGTTTATATCAGTGGCAAGAGGAAAATAAGAGTGAGGGTCAGTGCACACGACCATGTGTGCATCAGAGTTGGGACCTACATTTGGTCATGTGCGTGGACTGTTATGACAGAAGGTAGTATCCCCCTTACAGTTGGCAGGCCATAAGATGATTGATCTACTTTGTATGTAATCTGTGCATGGTTACCAAGCTTTAAAAAAACAAATAAACGTACTGCAGGAAAAAAAAACAAAAAAACCCTAAAGCAGTGACAAACCAGAATGCCAGTAAGGAAGTGTGGGTACTATTCCGTTATCGGGCCAGCAGCAGCGCATTTCAGCACCAGCTTTCGGGACAGCAGTTCAGTTCAGCAGCGGGAATTACAATGACATCCGAGGACTGCTGGCCCGATGCTTGTGCCCAGTAGCCAGTACATCAATGACCCCCCCTCCATCTCCTCCTCCTTCCAGTGCTGCCCCCCAGCTCTCCTTACATCTACCCCGTACCCTCTCCCCGCCACATGACTAAGCCGATGCTGGCCCGATGATAGAGGCCGTGCTTGTGTGTAGTAGGCAGTACATCGATCGATGCCCTCATCCTCCTCTTCCTTCCAGTGCTGCCCCCCAGCTCTTCTTACATCTGCCCCGTACCCTCTCCCTGTAATAGGCCTCACCGTAAATCTTGAGCAATGAATGCTACTAGATAGCCGCCGGACGCTGCAGAAAGTTTGTCCCTCCGGCTCGCTGTAGCTCACCGTTCCTATAGTCGGCGTGTTTCTTGTCAGGGCCTGGATTGAGCCCCGGTGTCTTTCCTTTCGGTCTCGGTACTAGCGCTGAGGTGAGGCCTAGTCGTGTGGCGGGGAGAGGGTACGGGGAAGATGTAAGGAGAGCTGGGGGGCAGCACTGGCAGGAGGAGAAGGATGGGGGAGGGGGGTCATCGATGTACTGGTTACTGGGCACAAGCATCGGGCCAGCAGTCCTCGGATGTCATTGTAATTCCCGCTGCTGAACTGCTGTCCCGAAAGCTGCTGCTGAACTGCGCTGCTGCTGGCCCGATAACGGAATAGTACCGAAGTGTGTTTACTGAGTGGTTGGAATATTTCTTAGATTAAAAGCTTACATATTTTCTGATTTTGGGCAGATAAAAGACACAATTGGCTATGACACGCTGGGACATTGTTTCTTTCTGGAGGATGGCATAGAACAAAGGAACACACTGTTTCACAACCTTGGACTTGTTACCAAGCCAGGCACATTATTACCCACAGACCGAAATAACAGCGTGTGCACAGCTATGAGGGATAAAGTATATGGAAACTATGTTCCTAATCCAGCCACTGACTGCATGTAAGTATTTGACAGCGCAAAAAACGCTTTTCATGTTATTGTGGATTTTAAAGCATATCTCCAGTTATAAAACAATTGTTACATTCACCTGCACTATAATATATTTTTTTTTTTTTTTTTTTTAAATGTAGATTGTGAGCCCCATAGAGGGATCACAATGTACTTTTTTTTTTTTTTTTTTTTTTTTTTTCCCTATCAGTATGTCTTTGTAGAATGGGAGGAAATCCACATAAACACGGGGAGAACATACAAACTCCTTGCAGATGTTCTTCCTGAGGTATTTGAACCCAGGACTCCAGTGCTGCAAGGCTGCAGTGCTAACCACTGAGCCACTGTTTTGCCCCTTCCTGTACTATAATTTTATGAAGAAAACTTTTTGTAATGTATGCTTAACACAAATTTCATTCTCCTTTTTCAAGATCTGTTGCTTTTACATATTAGCCTATAGAGACTAATAATAGCTGCCACACTCTGAGACTGAGTGAGGGAACCTTTCTAACATTGGTGATCTTTAAGATCAGACCCTACCACTGCACACAATGAGGCAATAAATCGGTTAAGGGCCTCTTCCTCCCCCTCCCCTCTCAAGAGTTCTATATGTGAGCTGTATACAGTGATGGGCTCGGTACAAACAAACTTAGAGTGAAGGATGAGGTAAGCAGTGTAGTAAGTGGAGAAGATATATATCACAAGGTTTCCTATATTCAAACTCATTCATTTATGATTTTCTTTAATAACTGGTAGTACGCTTTAGTAAAATACTTAAAGGAAAGAAAAAAAAAAAAACTGAGCAGTGCAGTCAGAGGTATAACGGTGAATGGAGAAGAGGTACTAGTCAAACCGGGGCCCTGGTGCCAAAGGCGGTCTAGTGATTGCTATATATAGCCACACCAGTATTATGAATGGCACATGGTAGGGCCTTGTGTTAGATTTTTGCCCTTGGACGCAGGAATGTCTAAATACATATGTAGACTGTGTGAGCCATGTATTCTTGCAGATTGTCTACTCTCAGGAAATGCCTGCCTCCATGATAGTACTTTGTCTCATACTGCATGCTTTCATTTTTGATATTGATGCTCAGATTGGCTTTATAAACTGCAATGTTGTTGCTCCTTTCAAAACAAGGCTTTCCTCTTGCTATTCGTAAGCTGGCTATACAACCTCCCCAGTAGCTTATTCAGGCTCTGTTCACATCTGCATCGGACATCCATTGAAAAATTGCATTTTTTATAATTGAAAAATGTTCTCTGTGCAGGTATCTGTTTTAAAGTGATGGACCCCATAATCAGTGTGTTATCACTATTTTAGCAGTCCGCTCCTCCGCAGTGGAGATGCAACACTAGTGTAAACCTAGCACCAGCTGACAGCTATTCCTCCCCGTATACACATGACCATTTGATTCATCTGAGTGTATATTGTATGTGTTCTCTGTGGTAAAATCGTCTGTCTGTTGCATCTCTACTGTGAGAACAATGTTAAAATTTTACTCATCGGACTCGAGACTGGATGCAGACATAAACCTATGCTCAGTTACACTTTAATGGCACAACCTCTTTAGGCTAAGGCCTCACAGGGTGTCCCACAGCAAAAAGCTGTGGTGGCAACACATTGCAGTTCTTTCTGCAGCGCTTTAGACAGGAATTTCAGAGATTTCCTCTGCGGACTTTGTTTCAATTATACCTATGGGAAAACCGCTGGTGTTTCCGTAGGTGTAATTGATATGCTGTGATTTCCAAAACTGCGCCCATTTTGGAAATTGTGGTTAAAAACCGTGGTGCGCACATGCCATGAAGTGGGCATGGGGTTCGCTAGAATCCAATCCAATTTGGTGTGTGTGTGCGTGTGTGTGTGTGTCTTGGCATTTCCACCACTGGCTTAATCGTGGTCTATACATCCGGTAGAGCCAGCTTTAAGGCTTGGAGTGGGCAATATATATTTTATTTATTTTCAAAATATCATTTTCTTTCGATTGACAAATGTAAAAAATAAAATCCTAGCTTTTGCCCGTATAAACAGTCAACTCTTCGATTGGCTTATTTCATTTTATACTTTCTGTGCAAAGTATTTATGTATAACCTTCTTTTGTTGCTTTGAATGCATTTTTTAGGGCAGTATCAACATTCTGGATAGCAAATCCTAACAATCACTTGATAAGTAATGCAGCGGCTGGCTCTCAGGCAAGTTTTAACAATGAAACCTTTGCAGTAATTGTAATATTGTTTATTTTTTGTATCAAACTATTCTATCGCTTTCAGATTTTGAATCTGATTATTTCTGTGAGGACTTATGTATTTTAAAGGGTCGCTATCATTGGGAAAACTCATTTTTTACTAGGCATATACTTGCATAGCCTTTCTAAAGGCTATAAACATATACACTCGGTATAAGTTTGGACTTATAAATGCCACCACTCGCAGGGGATTCTATTCATTGGCTATAGTGATTTTTAACTAAGCATATATTTGTGTAGCCTTTAGAAAGGCTATTGCAGACATACCTTTCATTCAGTAAACCTCCCACCCTTTTTTTTAATTAACCCGCTTTTATTGATATGCTAATTAGTCTCCACAGTGCACCCGGAAGTGTCTGTGATGTTCCCTGAGCACTACTTGTGTGATCTGTGTAAACTGGGAGGTGAGAGCAGGGAAGGCTGCTTCTGGTAACTCATCAACCTTCCCTGCTCTCACCCCCCCATTTACATAGCTCACACAAGCAGTGCTCAGGGAACATCACAGACACTTCCGGGTGCACTGTGGAGGCTAATTAGTATATCAATAAAAGCGGGCGAATTCAAAAATGACTGGGAGGATTACTGAATAAAAGGTATGTCTGCAATAGCCTTGAATATTTTTTTTTTTTTTTTTTTTTTTTTTTTTTTGTCTGATGCCTATGGTGAAATTGTGATCCAATCCACATGTGAAACATGGTTTTTGCTGCAGATTTTTTTTTCTTCTGTTTAAATATGACTAATGTACCTCCTGGTATAAGGAAAAACAATTGTCCTGCAATTCTTTTATAAGCTCCCCAGTTTATACTGCTTCTATGACTTATCTAATACAGTCCTATGAAAAAGATTTATATACCCATTGTACTTGTGTATATACAGTCCTATGAAAAAGTTTGGGCACCCCTATTAATCTTAATCATTTTTAGTTCTAAATATTTTGGTATTTGCAACAGCCATTTCAGTTTGATATATCTAATAACTGATGGACACAGTAATATTTCAGGATTGAAATGAGGTTTATTGTACTAACAGAAAATGCGCAATATGCATTAAACCAAAATTTGACCGGTGCAAAAGTATGGGCACCTCAACAGAAAAGTTACATTAATATTTAGTAGATCCTCCTTTTGCAAAGATAACAGCCTCTAGTCGCTTCCTGTAGCTTTTAATCAGTTCCTGGATCCTGGATAAAGGTATTTTGGACAAACAATTCAAGTTCAGTTAAGTTAGATGGTCGCCGAGCATGGACAGCCCGCTTCAAATCATCCCACAGATGTTCAATGATATTCAGGTCTGGGGACTGGGATGGCCATTCCAGAACATTGTAATTGTTCCTCTGCATGAATGCCTGAGTTGATTTGGAGCGGTGTTTTGGATCATTGTCTTGCTGAAATCTCCATCCCCGACGTAACTTCAACTTCGCCACTGATTCTTGAACATTATTCTCAAGAATCTGCTGATACTGAGTGGAATCCATGCGACCCTCAACTTTAACAAGATTCCCGGTGTCGGCATTGGCCACACAGCCCCAAAGCATGATGGAACCTCCACCAAATTTTACAGTGGGTAGCAAGTGTTTTTCTTGGAATGCTGTTTCTTTTTGGACGCCATGCATAACGACTTTTTTTTATAACCAAACAACTCAATCTTTGTTTCCAAAATGAAGTTGGCTTCTCCAAATGTGCTTTTGCATACCTCAGGCAACTCTATTTGTGGCGTACGTGCAGAAACGGCTTCTTTCTCATCACTCTCCCATACAGCTTCTCCTTGTGCAAAGTGCGCTGTATTGCTGACTGATGCACAGTGACACCATCTGCAGCAAGATGATGCTGCAGCTCTTTGGAGGTGGTCTGTGGATTGTCCTTGACTGTTCTCACCATTCTTCTTCTCTGCCTTTCTGATATTTTTCTTGGCCTGCCACTTCTGGGCTTAACAAGAACTGTCCCTGTGGTCTTCCATTTCCTTACTATGTTCCTCACAGTGGAAACTGACAGGTTAAATCTGAGACAACGTTTTGTATCCTTCCCCTGAACAACTATGTTGAACAATCTTTGTTTTCAGATCATTTGAGAGCGGGCTGTCCATGTTCGGCGACCATCAAACTTAACTGAACTTGAATTGTTTGTCCAAAATACCTTCATCCAGGATCCAGGGACTGATTAAAAGCTACAGGAAGCGACTAGAGGCTGTTATCTTTGCAAAAGGAGGATGTACTAAATATTAATGTCACTTTTCTGTTGAGGTGCCCATATTTTTGCACCGGTCAAATTTTGGTTTAATGCATATTGCGCATTTTCTGTTAGTACAATAAACCTCATTTCAATCCTGAAATATTACTGTGTCCATCAGTTATTAGATATATCAAACTAAAATGGCTGTTGCAAATACCAAAATATTTAGAACTAAAAATGATTAAGATTAATAGGGGTGCCCAAACTTTTTCATAGGACTGTATGTCACCGGCCTATTACACCAAGGTGGAACACTCCAGTACTCATTTTATGGGGGTTACTGGATGTTGGATGACCACCAATCAAAATTGATGACCTAACCTAAGAATAGGCCAGCAATATTCAAATCCTGGAGAACCTCTTAAGCCTGTGTCCTATGTAATACAGGCTATTCTACAATTATTATTTTTTTTTTTCTCTATCTGTCCACACTGACTGGTTTCATGTAAGGGAAAAATAGGCATTGAATTGCAGCATGTCTGTGGTACCACAATGTGAATAAGGCCTGATGATTATTTTATGTAGTGTATCTGGTAGGTTTAGAATTTTCCTATATATTCTTTCCCTTTGTATCCCAATGATTTTTCCATTCATGGATACTTAGAGTTTGACGTGTTGGAGTACTTGGGTAGTAGTGGTCCAGCCTCGGTGCTGACCATCATTGTTGACTTCTTAATTCTCTATCTGATTGCTGTATGTGATGAGCTTTAGCTAAAAAATATCTTTCTATATTAAAGGATGCAGGGATCTGGTATGTATTCCACAAGTCTTCAACTGGAGAATCCCACGGGCTCTATCCAGATACCAAATCGGAGCTCACGCCACTTGGTATATTTTACAATAACCGAGTCCATTCTAACTTTAAGGTAATACACGTGTAATTCTATCTCTGCTTACTCAAAAAGCTACTTTATTTGCTATTGTTTTGGTTCCAACATATTCTGTCATCATGAACAATGGTGGAATATTCCAGCAATGCCATCAATGTCTAATCTAGCAATCAGCAGGGGACACAACAGCATTAACCTTCTCCCTTCTGGGTGGCTGTATTGATGGCTATTGTTGAACACTACCCTACTGATATATAACTGACCTGTTATTAGCTTTAACTCTTAACATGTTTCCAAGAATGTGTGATGAAACAACCCCTTAACTACTCTAGAGGGAATCGGCACATAGTCTGAATGTGGTGTGGATTTTTAGATTTGCTTGGAATAGAAGTAGTTTAATGTAATATATTAAGGAGAATGAGCCTTGACTTTCTGTATAAAGATTCTTATTTTTTTCCCCATTTTTAGGCAGGATTGTTTATTGATAAAGGTGTGAAAATTACAAATGCAAGTGCAGAAGACCCAAGGGAATATCTATGTTTGGATAACAACGCCAGGTGATGTTCAGTTTTATCTTCCAATACTCTGTATTGACAGGTTCTGTAGTCCCCTGCCCCAGCAGAAGGGTACACTTAATTCATGAATTAGGCACATCCTCCCAGTGCCCTTGTGTCTAGGTGCAAATCTACGCCAGCCCACTTTCCAGAAAGTCACTAGTGGAATTAAATAGCCACAATATTTCACACCACAAAAGTGGTATAACAATTATGATGCATCCCCCCCCCCCCCCCATTATTCCTGTCATCTGCAGTGTTGTCACTGATACCTGGTGGCAATACAAATTCATAAATACAACAGTTTTTGGTAGTACAAGGTATCGGGCATGGCTTACTTTTCATTTATTCAGTATAGGTGGGTTACAAAAAGGGATGCCAATCCACATCTGTATCCCCCCCCCCCCCCCATACATTAGGTCAAAGGAGCCCTATGCCTTTATGGAAATGTAGAATCTATGTGTGAGCTCACTTTCAAATGACAATATTTTGTATCAATAACTTGGAAGTCAAAACCAGGAGGGGAAAGTACCTATATACAGAGTGATGGAAAGATTTGTGCATGGTCGGTTTGTTGTGTGTTTGGGGATTTTGGACCCACTCCTGGCTTTGGTGTATACATACTGATGCAAAATACTGCTGTTAGTGAGGTCTAAATGTGAAGCTGGTATATGAAGCGTTTATTAATGAACATGTGACCAGAAATGCACCATTGTGGCGCTGCAGGTAGACCGAAATGTCGGTTTCCTATTCCTCGCTGCGCCATGTGAAAGGAGAAACAAAGAAGAGAAAGCACTTTTTTTAATGGGAAATCAGTTTAATCACTGTTACGTATTTACAAGAATTGTTGGAAGTGCTGGCCTCCTACCTCGATGCAAGCAGTGCAACGCCGGGAGATGGATTGACACACCTGTACAGACTCCTGACATGGCCCTCACTGCAGCCTGGATGCAGTTCACGAGCTCCTCGTGGTTTGGCATAGGCGTTCACAACGGACTTGGCATGTCCTCCACAAGAAGGAAAAAAAATAAAAAAATCAAGTGGGGTCAAATCCGGCGAGCGAGGGGGCCACTGCACAGGTCCACCGCGTCCGATCCACCGATTCGGCCATCGGTTGTTGATGGACGATGCAGCCAAAATGGGGAAGTGCTCCACGCTGCTGGAGCCACATCCTTGCCCCTTGCATCCTGCTGGAGCCACATCCTTGAAAGGCAGGTCTTCGAGCAACATCGGCAAATCATCCTGCAGAAATGCCAGGTAGTTGTTGGCGTTGAGTCTCGGTGGGAGGAAAAAGGGTCCTAAGATGTTGTCTCGCAGAATTCCCGCCCAGACATTTGCAGAGAACTGATCCTGGTTCTGGTGAATAAAGTGGGGTTTGGGTTTCATGTACTCCCAGATGTGGCTGTTGTAGTTGTTGAAGAATCCGTCCCTGGTAAAACAAGCTTCATTCATCCACATGACCACCCCTGCAAAGACTGGATCCTGCACATTCTGCTGGAGGTACCACCTACAGAAATTGACGCGAAGCAGGTAGGCAGTTGGCTTCAGACCCTGAACATTTCGGAAGCGGAATGGGTACAGGCCCTTTGACACTGCCAGGTAGTCATGAAAAGCATGAGACATGCTGTCATTATCATATGTCAGCATGAAAATAGTTTTTGCATTTTTCATAAAATGTATTGGGGCCCCCCCTTCCCCAGTTGATATGTTTTCCATGTTCTTCTGTTGTTTCTAGCCCAATGCAGTAATGATAAAACCAGGCTAGAGAGGAAGAATAAAATAGTCTTTCAGTAGACTGAACGAGAATAGCAAGCCACAGAGATTAAACAGATTTTTGGAATTTTATACATTCATGTTCAGTCTCGGAATAAAAGCTTGCTTGCTTTTTGATCTATTAGCACAAATGAGGAGGTCGGGGTCAATGAGCCAACGCGTTGTAAGACACTTCATACTGTTTGCACTGCATATATGAATTCTTTTTCTTTGTATATGATATAGTCTTTTGGATGAATGTGTGATTGTATTCATAATATCTACTTTTGGCTGAATGTGTCACTCATCTGTTGCATATACTAAAGGGAAGATAAAGTGCCCATTTACACACACAAGTATTTTACATTCCCGCAGTGTGAGTTTATTTGACTCTCATTTTAACATTGTGTATCATTTCTACTTCAAAGTCCTTTCCATCTCTCAGTCCTGAGGGTGGTGGCATGTTTATCAGAGGCATTTTTCTTTTCTTTTGGGAGCCTATTCCTAGCACTCAGTAGCCTTTGGCAACGTTCTACTTCCTAATCGTTCCGCCCTGTGTTCGTGCTGACAGTATAGTCAGCAGTTCTTTCTTCATAGTCCTCCATCCCAAGAATTGATGAATTTCAAAGTTTATACAGAGTTTTATTTAACCATCTTACAGCTGTCTGACTAGAATATATTTGGACATGTACAATTAATGCAATATTGCATATACAGCAATTTATCGTATACCTACACATTGTAGATGTGAAATGATCTCTTCATAAAAAGGTAAAATATAGTAAATCCAAATACTAGAAGTATGATATTTACACATTACAAGATGCACGTTGCAGTCTCTATCCGTCAGTTTTTACTATATGAATCAGAGCTACAGAATTGTAAGTAAATGGATTTTCCTATTGAAAGCATGCACACTAATCTTGTGTTTCTGTCCCTTGTGCAGATTTCGACCCCATGTTGACGCGGATCCTCTAAAGCCAAGAGTTGCTGCGCTAATTGACGGCTTGGTTTCTTTTAAAAACAATGACCATGGTGCTTGGGTGAGAGGAGGAGACATTATTATAAGTAACTCAGGGTATGTATGAGAGTAGTTCTAGACCTGGATGGTGTTGTAGAGTGACTACAAAATGTTTACACAAAACTGTGATCCTCTGATCCATTGTCTGGTAGGGCTGCAAGGCTAATAAAATTAATTTGGTTAATTCACCCTGAGGAGTTTGACACTTCTGTTTGGTGTCAAGAGCTGAGCGGGCGCCATAGCCACAGGTTCTGGGCTGTTTCATCGCAGCACCTGAGGTTTTCTATTGAATTAGTTTGGTTGCTTTAGCAGTTGGGAGCCTTCTGAAGGCTCCCAGATTTGCCATTGTATATAATTGAGACCTGCCTCTAGCAGGCTTTAAAATATATATATTTATTATATATAGAATTTTAGCATGGTGTATACAGTGGCTTGCAATAGTATTCATGCCCCTTGAACTTTTTCACGTTTTGTCACCTTACAACCACAAACTTAGGATGGGTTCACATCTGCGCCCCAGTCTCTGCTTTCGGGTTTGCCTTCTGCTGACAGGAGATAGAAACCCGGCAGACCGTGTCCACCCGTGAGTGACTGAGTGTTTTGTAGTCTCCACGGCGAAACCGTGTTTTTTTTTTTTTTTTATATAAATTATACTGGACACAGTCCTGCATGTCCGACTTTGTGTCCGGTTAAAAAAAAAAAAAAAAAAAAAAAAGCTTTTGCCGCGGAGACCAAAAAATGCTCACGGCGGACACTTTGCAAACTGACTGCCGGTTTCCGTCTCCTGTCCAGTTTCTTGGGCAGAAGATGGAAACCTGAAAGCGGAGACCGGGGCGTAGATATGAACCCGCCCTTAAATGTATTTTATTGTGATAGACCAACACAAAGTAGCAGATAATTGTGAAGTGGAAGGAAAATGATACATCATTTACAAAATTGTAATCAAATGAAAATCTGGTAGGACAAGAAATCTGCACCAAACAGATCAGACTCCTTCTATTGCAAGGTCACCGAACTTTAGTGTGGTGTTTTTTTTTTTTTTTTGTGTCTGTAGACTTTGCACAGGGTCCCCCATCTGATTTACTTTTAAAGGGAAGAAATAAGAAAAGGCAATAATGACTGTGCCACCCTCCCATTTCTGTGTTGCTCCCCTTTCTAATGTAATGGGCATGTGTAGTTAGTGGCGTGTAAAGGCTTATGTAAGCGATTTATACTGTATTACAAAAAATGTGGATTTACCATTGCTGGTTGCGAATGGTTGCCTTTTTATATATTTTTCGTTTGTGCATGCATGCACAAGAGATAGATAATTTGTTTTATTTCATTTTTCTTGCAGGTTTTCTGACAATGGAATTGGCCTCACATTTGCTAGGTATGTATCGATGCTTATAACTCAACTAAAAACACACTTCAATTTTAGAAGTACCAAAATCACGTGATTGGAGCGATTAAAATATTTCTACTAGATCACTCATGAGATCACTTTACTATTTGTGGAGGGCTTGGTGCTTGCCACTTCGAAGCAGTGTCTGACTGTGGGAGTCTGTTAGGGTTATGGTATTTAGTTAATGATATCCCCTTTCCACAGAATGTGGCATAACTTGCTGATTGGTTGGGGTTCCAATATGAGAAGGGGGTTCATTTTCCTTGGCCGAATGGAGTAGCAGGCCGAGCATTTGCATTACTGTTCATGTCACTGTAATGGACTGCTGGAGATGAAGATAGCAGGGGACAATTCGCACTGACAGAGTATGAATGGTGCCGCAATGTGCATGCTTGTCCTGCCCCTCCATTTGGATGGGGTTATGGTACCCCCCCATTCTTGTGAAGAGTGCGTCTCCCAGACCCTCACCGATCAGCATGTTATCCCCCTATCCTGTGGACAAGGGATGAAATCAAAGGTGTTACAAAAAGGAAGGTGTGTGTTGGTAATCTGTTTTTCTTTTCTGTTTGGACATAACTTAGCAAAAAAAATTAGTCCTATTTAGCCATAAGCTGATGTGTTAAAACGTGAGAAGAATCTTCACATTCGTACTTGTGGTGTGTGTCATATTGTAAATTAATCCTTTTCCAGGAACTGCCAGCTCAGTTCAAGTCAAGTGAATGAGGCTGACTATTTTTATTAAAAAAACAAACAAAAAAACAAACTAGACCTCTAGTTGACTTGGGAATTGGTGTCATAAAGCAGAAAAGGATATTAAATAATGGGGTTGCAGGTTGGACTGTCCCATTTATTTGCTTTTTACAATGACCTGGGAGTGAGCACATGCTATAGGAAGTTATGCTGCTTATTTCCTGACTTCATTGGTTGGTTTAGTAGTACTCTGGGAAGCCTGCCAAATAGTATATTACTAAATGGTTTCCAGTTCTGTAACATTAAGGAGGTCATATAAATGGACTCTTTACTCTACCGGCAGCAGTATTTACATAGTAACTTCCCATCCAGACTGGAACTTCTAGATAGTAGGGATTGGCTCTAGTACTTTCTTTTTAGGAACAATATGTCCTTATGTGCTAGGAGTATTATGCATCCCAGTTTCTTTGTTTTATTGTTAAATTGTAAGTTCACGTTAAGGTATTCAGAATTAATTTGCTGTCCGATAATTAAAACATAAAGGAGTTGTCCCACCATAACATATGACTGACTGAATTGCTGCAATGGAGGCACTTGATTCAGGTGACCCTAACCTATTTATCTATGGGCCAGGTAAATTTAGCTGGGTTATGGTGACAGATTCCATTTTAACATCATATTGTCTAGCTATTGTCCTATTCATCCCCTTTTGAGAATGATAGAACACCAGCAGACTACTGATTCTTGCTTTACCGTCCTAACTACAGTGATATGAGTATTTTCCCCATTTCACATACATACAGTTAGTGTGTGTGCGTATATAGATGTGTGAGCACACGTTTGTGTGTGTGTGATGTGGTGTTTTTTTTTTAAATATATTCCCCTCCCCCTCCCCTTCCTCTTTAATTCCATGCATCTAATCGATAATGCCTTCCTTTTCTGCAGTGATGGAAGTTTTCCAAAAGATGAAGGTTCCAGTCAGGAAGTTTCAGAATCTCTGTTTATAGGAGAAAGTAGAAATTACGGATCACAAGGAGGCCAAAACAAATACTGGGGGACTGGAGGAGTGTATAATAGAAATCGCACACTTCCTAGAAACAGGTACAACTAAACTTCTGTTAAAAAAAAAAGTCATTCCACCAAGTAAAAAAAAAAATATTTTTATGTAGGAATATGTATATTTGACTGAAGCACAGTGCTCACATGAAATACTATCCTTTCAACAGACTTTGCATTAAGGAAAACACAGCTGTTCTACAATGTTTGGCTTTAGGTTTGGTCTGATGCTGGAGCTAACTTGGAGCTTTCTATCACAACCAAAGTCTTTTTGTTCAGTACTCATCAAACTGTGTCCTGCATGGTCAAATGCAGCCTAAATTAAAGGGGTGAAATTTTTGAGTGAGACTGTTACAGTGGATGATAGTTACTCTACAGACCAGTTCAGAGATGACTACAAACCTCAAGCAGAGTGGAAAACTGCAGAATATAAATCCTATAATGGCCAGAAATTGTGTTATGCTTCATGTACACAAACATAGAAGCTTATCTGATTGTTCCCATGATTGTTTGTTCTGGATCGCTACCCCATGTAAACAATGTCCAGCACTTTGCTGAGAAAATTCTATTTGTTGATGGCATCTTTTCCTTATCTGCACATATAAATATCATTGTGGTTGGCAGCAAATCCACTTGTGTAACCAGGTTATGATGCTGATATTAAAGGACACCTGCATTCTAAACCACCCCTAGGTCCTTATAGACTGAGTTAGGGCTACTTGGAACACAAAACTACCAATCTGTGCCTGTATTTTTAGAAAAAAAAAATAAAAACCTCTTACCTTGTGTCTTTACTCTGACTGCACAGCTGTTCAGGGAAACCAAAGCAGTACAACTCCGTTTTAGTGCATATATGCCTTGTGCAAGCTGAGGTATACTTCATCAGCTTCACTGAACTGCACAGTTGTCAGGAACACTAGAGGGGAGCATAATTTATTGATTTTTATTTTTTGTCTACCTCTGTCATTTTCTGGCCTTGGTTTTGAAGAGTCAGACTGGTTTGGACAATGAAGTCAACTCTTTCTAGCATTGTGATGTTAAAGGGAAGCCTCTGTGAAAAGGTGCCGTTCTACGGATTCCAGCACAGTTAGAATTTTTTTTTCTCTAGCCTCCACTGTTTCCGATGAATAAGTGCAGTTTGTTTTGGTGCCTGATGTGCTATTTAAGAGGACCTTTCATGTTTTCTGACATTAGCGGTGTTATTTACTGCTACAGAGCTGACCGTGTGAAGGCAGCCTTACCCTGAGTTTACGCTCCGCTCATTCTGAATGTAAACTCGTTCAGAGTGAGCGGCGTAAAAAACAGATCCCATTGACTTGAATGGGTGCCGGCATACGAGCGTATAACATTTAAAGAATAGGTAAAAAAGCCTCCCATTGATTTCAATGCGTAGCGTGCATATGCCGGCAGCCATTCAAGTCAAGGGGATCTGTTTTTTTACGTCGCTCACTCTGAACGAGTTTACATTCAGCATGAGCGGAGCATAAACTCCGTGTGAAGGCTCCCTAAACAAGCACAAGGCGAAAAGTGTGTAAAATGTGGAAGTGAATTGTGAAAATCCATTGGTCTTAACAAGGAGTGAATTTTAGAAGTTTCCCACTACATGCATGGAATTTTCTGGCCAGACTTGAGCCCACGTATTTACTGCAAACATCAGTCCTTACAACCACACATACTCATCTATAATCCATATACATTGCCATGAAACTTAATTCTTGAAACCATATTATATTTTAATTTACATTTAACTTCTGGAGCACTGGGTTATTCAATCTTTGATGCATGTATATAGAATTATATATTTATAAAAATATCCTCCCTACTCTTACCCCATTGTGGTTGTGACACTAATGAGTAGGTGTTTTTAATTAACAGGAGACATGGAGAACTTCATATGGAAATACCATAGAGAAATTAGATACATATTTCTCAGTGTGAGAGCTATACTGTGGCTTGGAGTGCATAAAATTGCTTTCCCATTGTTGGTTTTTAGATGTGTTTTGGGTGGTGGGCTATGAACATATTTAAAATGAGCATTGTATTAAAAATGAATGTGAATAAAATAGTTGAGTAGACCTCATACATTATGGTCTGAATGCTCTCTCCATGTTTTTGTGTTCTATTGTCGGTGAGTGGAAAGCTTTGGAATGGTGTGAGACTGAGTACAAAAATATAATTAATGGGAGTGTTATTACTGGCGGATCTATATAGAAGATTGATGTGAAAACTGCTAAACAACCATAAATTTCCCTTTTTCACATCTGTGCGGCACTCGTAAGGGGTCCCTCGTAGATTTGAGTCCATTGAGAGATATATAAAAACAGGCAAAATGGGACTAGCGCCTTTCACAAATCAAATGCAGAGTTTGCAGTACATTTTTACGTTCTGGTTATGAATTTGTCCTGAGCGCTTGGGGTCCATTCACATGGAGTAAACACGCGCTCATTTTGGCAAAATACACGTGTAAAAAAAAAAATACTAGTGTTAAAATAAGACTCCCATTGACTTCAATGACATTTTTTTTAAACGTCAAAATACATGTGTAAAATGTCATTGAAGTCAATGGGAGTCTTATTTTTACACGTGAATTCTTTACACATGTATTTTGCCAAAATGAGCGCGTGTTTACTCCGTGTGAATAGACCCTTACTAGGGTAAATGGTCCCACTATGTATTTAATGGTGTTTTATGTGAGTGGATGCATCGTGCTTGATGACTTACGATGTACCTTATGTTTGATCTGTTTTGTTTTTGCTTTTCAGGACTTTCCCAATCAGAGGTTTCCAGATTTACGACGGGCCAATTCGTCTTACAAAGAGTACTTTTAAAAACTTTGTGCCAACACCTGACCGCTATACAAGTGCAATTGGCTTTCTAATGAAAAACCCATGGCAGCTCACTCCTAGGAATAATGTTTCATTTCTTAAATTTGGAGCTAATGTAAGTATCTGATTTCTACCTTCCTTTTTTTTTTTTTTTTTTTTTTTTTCCTTTCTCCCTTCTTGCCAGATATCCAGTCTCTACATGCATTTTAAATGACTTTCTGTGGAATGCATTTTCTAGTATATAGAATTTACTAATATCCTCCCCCCAAGACTCTCAATATGTTGTCAAGTACTTTTGTCTCATGCTTTAGCGTATTGGTTCTGAACCTTTGGGTTGTGACCCCTTTGGAGGTTGAACGACTTGTCTAAACACATTTCTAATGGTCTTAGAGGATCGCTTTCTCGATTCCTATCTGTCTCCAAGCATGTCCGCCCTCCAGGGCTGCTGTTAGGAGGGCAAATTGGGCAACTGCCCAGGGGTCTTTGGGATCTGGAGCATCAGGCCTTTAGCTGTTAAAACGTAAATAAAACTGAGTTTGGTATCTTGGTAATCGTACCAACCCGTAGAATATAGGTTACATGTCATTTTGGCTGTACAATGCCGTAAAAACAAATGCCAGCTTCCCAGTATATTGTAAGGCATATTAGGTGGTACCAATATGAAGTACAATTTGTCCTGCAAACATTAAGCAGTCCTATGTCTCTATAAATGGAAAGATATAAAAAGTTATGGGGTTTGTAAGGCGGGGAGTCAAAATCGAAAAAAATGCTGGTGGCAGAAAGGGGTTAAAGTGAAAATGTCATCAAAAATCAGGAGTTGAAGTGAAGAGTCATATATAGAATAATTTAATTTTTTTTTTTTTTTTTTTTTTTTGGCTGCCTAGCTGGTCGAGAAATCTTGTGTATTGTCAATTTTAAATGGTCAATGCATTCCCCCACAGCTTGCTTGTTCTTCCCTTCTTTGTTCCCCATTGTACCCATTTACAATTGCAAGGTTCTAGCCGGATATCTTTGCTCCCCAGCTCTCATTAGTGCATTGAACATGCAATGGATCACATGAGCCTTTTTGTTGTAATCTCTTTATCAGCGTTTCAGATTATTGATTCCTTTGTACCTCCTAAGATATGGTTCAGTCCTATCTTCTGTATACTTATACAGGTAACATTCTGCTCTTGTTCTTCAGTTAAAATGGTCCACTACATTACAGAATATTTTACTGAATTCTGTAAGATAGGGTATGATCATTTCTATGTAAAATGAATGGCCGCTGCTCGCAGAATCCAGGAATTAGAGTCCTGCTTGGATGGTCCGCATAAAAGAAGCCTTTAGATCCAGCCAGGTACAGTCAGAGGCCCAGTTTTAAGTCTGGTAATTCTTTCCAGAAGTGCAAACATTGAAGTTGCAAATGTTGTTTCAAACCTGGAGGGGATCGGAGCCAGCTTCTCTTCTAGCTGGAGTATTTAATGTCTGTCTGAGGGGATACCAGATACGTTAAACTGCTGTAGACTAGTGAGATTTTTTGTGTCCTCGTTTAGAATTTTGGACATTGTTCAGTTTCTCTACTCGCTAGACATTCCTCTTCATGCTAGAGAACATGGCAGTGATCCCTGTGCATACAGTGGTATTCAGCAGAACAGCAGCTCTTCTGCCACTGCTTTATTCTGTAGGTATGTATGCTTTCCTAGTTCTGCTTGTAGAAGAATTATGTCATTACAGCCAACAGGATGCTTCATGATTACACAGCGCTCTTAACCCCTTAAAGACAGATTTAAGTTTTACCTCTCCATTCAGAATGTTTGCCGTTGACATTTCTGTATGAAGCCTTGTCTTTTCCAGGTTTAGTTATAGTTGCACACATCAGCTCGTAGTGCGTATAAGCTAACAATTATTTTATACCCTCTTAAAGTTTTTATATGGCATTTTCAGAGCTCTAGATAGCGACCAGAATGGTCTCCAATGTGTCTAAGAATTTGCAAATGGCCTCCAGGCTTTTCAGCAGAGAGCCGTGACCTACTCTGCAACAGTCTGCAAGGTAAAGCCTCGCCTCCACACTGCCCAGCTGAGAGGACTGGGAGGAACTCTTAAACTGCCTAAAATGTGCACATAACTTGCCGGCAATTTAGGAGCTCAGATGGGCATTGTAGGGGATGGAGCTATTAATGTTGCAGCGTGTGACACAGCGCTCTGCACTAAATCTCAGGCGTGACCAATGACTCACACTTTGCGGTAGCTGCATGTGTGTATCTCCTCTCCTGCATGCGTCTGCCAGTGATTATACTGTATAAACTTGGGAGTAATTGGTGACCACGTAAGGGCAGGGTTTGGCTGCATTCGGCTAACTCCACTGTGTGAGCATGCACCCTAAGACACATCCATTTCAGTGCAGAATGTAAAACAATACAAATGTGTCTGCATGAGAATTGACCTATGGTGCAGATTTCAAAATCTGCAGAATGTCGATCTCAGTCAAACTTAAATTTTAATTTTTTTCTGACAGATTGGCAGAAAATAGTTTCAAAATCCAAATGCTGAAATCTGCATATAAACGTGTGAAAATCCACACCAAAATCTCCACCCCTTTGTGCGCATTATGCAGATTTTCTGCATGTAGATCCTGATCATGTTTATATGTCTTTATTTAGAAATGGAAATAGTTGTTAAAAGTTGTCAAACTGTTAAATGTCAGCTGTAAGGAGGTAAGGGATGTGGCCATTTACGCATTGTGAGGTCATATTAAAGGGGTGAGAACGGGAGAAGCATTAGTCTAACTGCCGCCAGACTGTATGTATTTACACATCTAAGCATACAGCATTGTGATCCCCCTGTTTTCCGTGTGGGACAATCTCATGGTCTACCACCAACATATCATTTGTATTGTTAGCATAGAGCTATTAATTGTAATATCAAGGGTTTTATCTTTTTAAAGCGTGACTTGTAGTGATCTTGATGTAAAAGTTGGCATGTATGTATAGTAAGGTATCAGATTTTTGAAGTTAGTTTGTTGCAATTGTTTAACTCCTTGAGGACACAGCCTTAAAGTATCTTCAGGATGAGGCCTCGTTTCTCTTATAACTTTATATGGTAAAAAGTTAGAGACGCGTTAACTTGGACAAGTGAGACATTGCCACATGTGGAAGTAAACTAATGTTTGATCACATGGAAGGGAAGGAGTGACACTGGGTGTTTGAAAAGCGGACTTTGCTTGAATAGTTTTCAGGTGCAAAACAATGAAAACCCTCCAAAAGTAACATTTTGGAAACCCCTAACAGAATTTATTAAGGTTTATAGTGAGCATTTTGAACCCCACAGCCATTTCACAGGTTTTATTAGCTTTCGGATATGTAAATGAAAAATTACTAAAACGTCACTTTATCCCCAAAGATTTCATTTTACATGGGATTAAACGAGAAAAAGCACCCCAAAGTTACCATGTGTGCAAACCTAATGGAAGTCCACCTGAAGTTGCTGACATCAACTATGCTAGCAAGAATCTTCTATTATATACTGGAGATCTTGTGGACATAAAGACTCCTTAATGCACATCCTTTTGGACTGTCCCTTGATCACTCCAGTGCGGCACAGAACTTTCCCATTGCTCTTTTCTGTTTTAAAAAGCCTATCTCAATAGATCCTGTACTCGCCCTTCTCTCCTCACATCCACTAGGTGAAAGACGTCTTACTTCATAATTTTACTAAACCCAAAGGCCTTTGATGGCTAGAAATTGGAGATCTCACACTCCACCTACACATTTGTTGTTAATTCAAGCCTTTTCCCAACATTGTTTGTAGAAAGAAAAAAAAAAAATTCTTCACACCTTGAAACTGATCTATTGCAGCGTTCAATGACTGGTTTGTTTTTGGCTTCAAAAATTATTCCTCTTAATCCGGATATACCATTTATCCCTAATTAGAACCCTCAGCTCTGGAGCTGAGTAAAATAAATGGTAGGTAACTATCCTCTTAGCAAATCCTGGCGTATGTAAGCCCCTTACTGAAATGCTGCTTTTAGCAGTGGTGAGTAGATTAAACATACCCTTAACCCCCACAGATGGTTGCCTGTGAATCTACTAGAAGTTGTAGTACTTAGAATGTATGGCTTACAAACTTCGTGGAAATTTTTTTTTTTTTTTTTTTTTTGGCTCTATACCTAATGAAGACAAAATGTTCTGCACATTGTGCTGTATAATATGTGACATTGCATATGTTCTGCTGTGCTTAATTATTGTACTTCAAGAAAGAAAGAGGATGAACAATTGTTTCTTGAATCTTTGGACGCTCTCCATGTATAAATCTTCCATAGAACAGACAGCATCTCTTGATTATAGCATTGCTTCCTTTTGTATATTTTACTACCCATCTGGGCCAGCTTTCCTATATTAAACACTATGGAGGTTAATAACATGTGTCTTAACTTAAGCTGAAAAACATTTCGTAGTACTGTTCAATGTTCTGTACTGAATAGACGGAACTGAGCTCATTTAATAGTTACATGTACTCAAGAATGATCTTGGGTTAGGGCTAGTTGGCTATTTTGACCGTGACAACCATTGCAATGTTGCCCTACAAGATAACTGATTTAAGTGAATCGAGTGACCGCTATCTCACAAAAAAAAATTATTCATAAGCCACAGTTGTCAGCTTTGGAATCACATTGCCACCCTATTTAAGGGGATATTGTCACTCCTTTGGGAGAGACCACCATATAGGTGTGTGGAGACTTATTAAGCCTTTAGCACTCCACTTCGCAAGGGACCATGGGAAGAATATGCAAATCTGTCTTCCATGATGTAATTAGGAAGTCAGCTGCTGCCTCAGTGTTGCAAACCAATAGAGGGCGCTCACTGGAATGTGCAAGACTGTCTTCCCTGATGTAGTTAGGAAGACAGAATTCCAGTGAAATAACCCAATAAAGGTTTGCAACCTATTCGTTTACATTAGTTATAATGTTACAGGACAAAACTGCAATCCTGGGTGTTCGAAAGCAGCCAAAGTAATTATGTAGCCCTAGCCAAAATAGGGCTGCCCGACTCATATTTTCTGATAATGTGAAGCACTGTTAGTAGGGTCATAAACTTCACAAATAAGGACACGTCTCCCCATACTTCAGGGGCTGCATCTCTCTTCATCTATATACAGGACCCATAGGTGGCATCACTAGTAATGTTCCGTCTCTGCTACGGGACCACTGCAGCCAATCACAGGCCTATCGACAAACTGTGACCGCTGTGGTTTGTGAAGAAGTGAACACTGAGGTCTGTGGTTGACTACAGTGGTGACGGGGACCTGCAGTCAGATGAATGGAGCTGCCACCCCTGCAAATGGTGGCACGGAGAGAAGGGAGTACTTGTTTAAGTTTATGACCACAATGCTAAATAATAAAACTGAGTTGGACAACCCTTTAATATTGTTTTCTTTGCTAATGGTAAACAGATCTTTGTTCAGTATTGTGTTTTATGACTATGTATTATCTATTTTGATGTCAGCTTTTTGTTTTCTTATTTTCCAGGTATCATTGAGGGCATATTTTGGTCAGTCTGGGCCATGGTTTGAAACTGGTGACATGGATGGAGACAAAAACTCTATCTTCCATGATGTGGATGGTTCTGTATCAGGTTATAATGATACCTATGTGGCCAGGATGGACAACTTTTTGGTCAGACATCCTAAATGTGTCAATGTTACAGAATGGAATGGAGTCATCTGTAGTGGAAAATATGCACAGGTTAGAATACTAGAAAATTAATGGGTTTTGTTTGTTTACATAAATCTCTAATTGTTAAAAGGATTTTTTGACAATAAACTGATGATAAAGGGATTCCCTTCTTAGACCCCACTGTGGGGAAATTTGGCAGAACTTATGAAGTTTCCACCACAGCACCACCACAGGGGAAGTTAAACATTACAAAGTTTCCATTTGAACATTAGTTTGCCTATATAATGCAGGGCAGGATGACGAACTCCAGAGTAAGAGACTCTCTATAAGGCTAAGTTCACATGTGAATTACGTGTGGTGTAATTTGGTCTGGAAAAAAAAACGCTTCCTAATTGGGAACATGCTGTTAGCGGAAAAAAGAACGCTAGCGGTCTCCATAGATCTTCATTGTGAGGGGGCGGATTATGACGTGGATTCCACGCCATAATCCGCCCCCTCTCTGCCCATGTGAACGGGCCCTAACTGACAAGCTGTCTGGCCAAGAATTGAGGGTCCTGGAGAGAAGGAGATATCTATAATATCAGATTTCTCTAATGGGGAAAGTAAGTTTTCTATACTGGCCATCCTTTTTATCAGTGTGCCAGTACATTATAGTCTTACCAATACCTACAATACATGCAGTGGCAACAAAGCGGTTTTCTGGTATTAAGAGACGCAGCTGCCACAATGACAGTTTGTACACATACATCAACATATTTAATAAAAATATAACCAACTACTGGCTGTCATCTGGTTGAGGCATTCACATCCTCATTCTTTACTTTGATGGCTGGATCCATATGCTAATATGAAGTGTCTTTTTTGCAAATGATTTGTTGGGGTTTTGGCTTTCAGAATTCTAAAATGGATTCAGCTATGCATTGGATCCATCAGTAAACCACCTTAGGCTTCTAAAATGGGAAGTTAAGAAGGTGAAATTTAGCATGATTAATAACACTTACTTTACTGTGTTTTTAATACATATTCATATCTTTATGTATTTCTCCACAAGGTATATGTTCAAGCACGAAATCCCCAGAATCTCACCATGTCCATTGTGAGAGACGAGTACCCTTCCAGTCCTATGAGTCTACGGGGAATTAACCAAAAAGCTCCTTACCAGCAGTATCAGCCAGTGGTGATGCTGGAAAAGGGGTACACCATTCACTGGAATGCTCAGGCTCCACAAACTACTCACCTTTACCTTATTAACTTTGACAAGTAAGCAGCTTCATGGTGTATACGTCCTTTTGTTTATCTGATCTACACTTCATGACGAGAATTATGTGAGCACCAGAACATGACGTTTACATTAGAGCTATTTGGACATCTTATTTCAAAGAAGCGCATTATATGGAGCAGTTTCAATTCTTTACTCTTACAGCCTTTAATCTGAACTGTATTCTAGAATACAACCTAGATATTCATTCACTGGTGATATGGACATAGGGTGCTGGTGCTTCGCATTCAGGAGGTGTGAAGGAACATGACTAGTCACCACCACCATCTAAATAGGGTTATAATTTTATGACTCTTACATTGTCTGCTTGTGTGCCACTTTATAGGGTCCTTCTCATGTATAGTAGTGAATTATTATCCCCATTTATTTCATAGGGGTGATTGGCTTAGAGTTGGTCTTTGTTATCCTCCGGGCACAAGCTTTCAGGTGACATCACAAATAGTGAAGAGCCAGACTTTTCCTGTTGAGGAATATCAACCTGTATCCTCCATAGAAGAACTGCAGAAGAGGCGGACAGAAGGGAAATTCTTTTTTGATAACAGCACAGGGTAAGTTGTGTTCAAACCAAACCACTGTAGCTACTTTTGTTGTAAGATAATATCTACAACAAGTCTTCTCTTTTCACTACACTATTAAGTGACATTTCATCCCCCAAAGATCCATCCAAAGTGTCAGACTGCCCCCAGGGACACTAAAAGCCAGGCACATCCTGGTTTTGTGCATCACATGATCCTTTACTGTCAGACACTTTTCCTATCCTCCATTTGGCACTTTGATGGGCTGTTCATTGGACACAGTTAACACAGTATATCTCTAGTAGGGTATCCTGCATGATTTTATTTTAATAGGTCTGGTACAGTAACAAGTTCTCTTTGAAATTTTTACTAGTGAAGTTTTTCCTATTACCTTGTTTTTCTTGGCTGTTTTGAGTTTGTTTTTTTTTTTTTTTTTTTTTGTTTTTTTTTTTTTTTTTGTTATCCTACTCCACTTTTGCCAAGTCTAGCCTAGGTAATCTTTGCATAATGTAAGTTGTCTTCTCAGAACATTCATGACACTGCTAAACATTTTTTACAATCCAACTGCTCTCTAGTACATCCAGACACATGCTTTTCAGATTTAGACTGAGCTTTCCCTCGGAGAGCCACTTCTTCTGAGCTGGTTCAGCATGGTTTACCTATAGTGAACACAACACACAGAATATGGGAAAACTTCATCTGGTTGGACCTCCAAGGTGCATTTCCCTTGAGGCACCACACTACTGTGCATGGAAGACCAGCGTGAAAACTCCAGGAAAAACTCATACCATTTTCCTGCCTAAGTGTTGCTTCACAACTTCTATCTTCTGATGTTTCTTTTTAATCTCTCATCCACCTCCTCAGACCCTGCATGAGGTATAAGATACTGAATCCATTTTTCCTGGAGTTCTCCATTTAACAGTGGGCATTGGAATAATGTAAAATGACAGAGTGCTTAGGAGGGTGACCTAAAAACTGTTGGCTGACAAATATCTAATATGTTTGGCCCAATTGCTTAAAGTTCACTTTTTTGCTTAAATTATTTATACTTTAAAAGGTTAATTCCGGAAAGGGCACTATAATTGTGCAACTACCAAGATAATGGGGGCTGATGGTTAACTTAAGAGGACCACTTAAATCTATTTATTGACCACATTTCTAATTGCTTTTTTAAAATTCATTTTAGATTGCTTTTCCTGTTTCTCCAAGCAAAACACAACCGTGACAGCCACAGCTATTGCTCTTCTCAGGGATGCGAAAGACTTATGATCAATGCCACATTTCGATCCAAAGCAACTAGCAACTGCATGACCAATGCCTACCCTAAATATGCCAAAGCACCTTCAGCCACAAAGCCAATGCCAGTTAAATCAACTGCAACTTGCACAAACTGTGGAGCATCTCAGGTATTGATAAAGTGATTGATATCAAATCAGACCTGGTTAATTCATCAAGAATAATTATATATTTGAAGTAGCGCATACCCATAAACATTTTTATTCTCTGGCCTCTTAAAAAGGTACATCAGTGACAATATCCCCTTAACCATGTAAGGTACGCTACTGGTGGCTATATCCAGGAGTTATCCACTCCCTTCTGGTTCTTGGCTGTATCGTGACCAACAATAGGACAATGTGAACAAGAAGTTGGTTCTATTTCTTCACATGACACTAACCTCTAGGCCATCATAATAGGGAAGGAAGACCTGTTTACAGCCAAGATGTTAAACTGTAACTTTGACTATCCAGCTGACCTCAGATAAGGACCAGAAGGGAGAAAATAGCTCAAATACGTCTACTAGTAAGACTATTACCTTCACTACAGTTTACATATTGACCTTTCTACTGTGCCAGAGAATACACATTTCAGTCTACATAACAAAGTAATCCAGCCACTGATACTTATGAGTAAACCCACCGGTCACAAAATTTGTGGGTTTTGTGTTGCTTCCCCATTCAAAGACTATGGGACTGGCAGGTAACAGACTAAAGCACTTTATCTTAATCACTCTCATTGAATTTGGAATGGAGCAACAACGCAATGCTTGACTGCTGCTGAGTTCAAGTTCATAGGTCCCTCGTTCTCATGATCCAATTTTCACCTATATTTTTAGAACCATCTACAATTCATTTGAAAATTCTTTAGTCTTTCATTTCTTTCACATTTTATAGTTCCCCTTTGTGCTAAAATTAAAAATGCTGACAAAGTGAAAAAACAGATGGTTAGAAATCTTTCTACATTGGATAGAAAAAACTAAAATATTGCCTTGACATGGGTATTCAGGGCCTTTATGCAGTACTTAGTTGAAGCACCTTTAGCAGGGATTACAGCCCCCAGTCTTCATTCTTCTCCATTTGATGCCACAAGGTTTGCACACCTGGATTGTGATATTCCCCCTCCCCTTCCTTTCTTATCTGCAGATCTTCTTCTCAAACCCCTGTCAGGTTGGATGGGGACGATCAGCCATTTTCAGGTCTTTCCATATTAAGCCTTTCTCATGGTTTTGCTCCATTGTGCTATCCCTCAGCGTGAAAATACCTCAGGGTATGAGCCTGCCACCACCATGCTTCACTGTAGGGAATGGTATAGGGCAAGTGATGAGCAATGCCTGGTTTTCTTCAGAGCTGACTTAGAATTGAGGCCAAAAAGCTAATTCTTCATTTCATCAGACCAGAGGATTTTTTTCCCTCAGTCTGAGAGTCTTATGTCCTTTTTCATTGCAAATTCCATACTGGCTTCCATGTCTTTTAAGGAGGAGAAGCTTTTGTTCTGTCCCCTCTGCCATAAAGCTGCTGTTGGTAGAGTGCTGCTGTGATGGTTCACCTTCTGGAAGTTTCTTCCATCTGCACTTAGGTTCTTCAGTTCTTGATCTTACCAAGGCCCTTCTTCCCCCGGTTGCTCAGTTTGGTGGGACGGCAAGCTCTAGGAAGTGCCCTGGTTGTTTCAAACTTTTTTCCATTTAAGAGTTACCAGGGGTGCTGTGCCCTTGGGTAATTCCAGTACAGAAAAAATTTCAGCTTACATAGATTGAAGAAACCTCTCGCATGAGAGAAAGAAGAGGCCCCCAGAGCTAAAATTTAAAGTATCGTAAGACTATTAATGCTTATGCCCATGCAACATTGGGTATTGAGTGCAGATTTATGGGACTTCAATATAAAATGTGCAAAAGTAAAATGGTCTGAAGACTTTGAAGTTGCAATTGCTGTAATGTTACAGCACACAATGCATCTGAAATGTGTGAATGTGCTGCCATAATGGTTTCAATTTGGTGGAATATGTCAGATTTTCTCCTAGCAGTGTTTCTCAGGGTTTTCTGTACATAAGTTGCAATAGAGACCGTATGGAATTAGAGGCATGAGGGAGAAGCTGGGCCCTAGGAACTTCTACATATGTCTTATTAAGGCTCTGTACAACACAAAGTTGTATTCCAGTCATATGCATAAAATTAAAAGGTCAGAATGACCAGAGTTAATTGATTTAATTGAAGCGCAAATATGATAAAGGATTACAAAAGGGTTCTTCATCAGTCCTGAAGAGAAATTTCTCTGGCTGCTCATATACAGAAGAATAGTCACCATTCACAAGGGTGAATAGGTTCACTAGTGACATAGTTGCACCCCATGTTTGCTTTTTATGAGCAGAGTTTCTCAAGAAAACCGGACCCATAACCAACTTTAAAACTCATTAAAAAAACTTTCTGCTGTGACCTTCAAATTTACGAGGTTGACCTCCAGATGTGTATTAAGAAATGCATTTCTTGGAAAGATTTGAATGGGAGATTGTAACTATCCTTTCCAAAAGAAGTTGAGATATTTGAACTTTCAAGATTTAAGACGCTCGAATGTTGTGAAGCTACACCTCCCAACATGGTCCAATCACTTCTAAGGAAGTTTCCAGAACAGAGCAAGTATGCATGCCGGGAGTTGTAATTTCACAATGGCTTTAGTGCCCAAGTTTGCTTACCCCCGATCTAAGGTATCAAGCAAAACTGCCCTTTGAGCAGTTCCTACACTCTCTAGGAGCCAGAATGATACATGTTAAGTTTTTATACATATTTGAGGCATCCAATATACTAAGTGTATTAAATCTCTTGAATGAATTCCAAATCCGCTGGTTATGTAATTGGCTTTCTGTTCAACACACTCACTGTATTGAGAGATTTTTCATTTTGGCTGGAATACCAAAATATAGCCGCACACCACACTTAAATGGCAAAGCTGAAGACATCCTGTCTTGTGTGAAAGCATAAATGACTGAATTGCAGAGCGTGGCACCAGTGTTCCTGAAGTGTAGTGGCTGCACACAAGCTGTTCTTAGTAAAAAGCAAATAAAATCTGTCTCCTCTGTTTGTTCATGGCTGATGAATGCAAGGAGCTATTCTCAGTCTAAACACTTGAGTGTTGTGGTAGCAAGGTGCAGTATCTTATTGCTTTTTCTTAAATTGAAGTGGACATTGGAGGGACAATAAACAGTAAAAATACACAAAAAAATATTCCAGAACGTTCTACCTCCATTATGGCCCTTCTCTCGGGTGCCAAATGTCTCCTATTATAGCTGTACCCCCTCCTAACTGTCTGGCAGGTTGTAAGACAACAGTGAGTGCAACTATAGTCCTTGCTTACTTTTATGTCTAGAAAGGACCTGACCTATACGAGTATGTTCGGACTTGTCTGTCTGTTTTCTGTAAATACCAGTATTTCCCATAACGATATTTCTGGAGTGGCCCAATGTAGAGTTCTATTACTCCTCCTGTAAATTGTAAGTACCTTGACACCTGGGTGTTACCATTTGTGGTGTGTCCTTATACAGTCTGCCACTGCGCCATCAGTGCTGTCAGATTGTATATGGACACTTCCCTTTGACAAGTGCAATGATACTAGTTGTCACTTTAGCCTTGTTAGAACTTCATTTTGGAGTATCTTCGGAATAGCAAAAGGTTCTTGCTATATCATGAGGGATACTGATATTTGCTAAAAACACAGATTAGAAGAGTTGGCAGGTGCTTTCTAGAGGGGGTATCCAAATATTCAAAATTGTTCTATCCTTAAGATACTGTGGAGGTGGTGAAAGGTCTGTCGAGTACTATTCGAAACTCCAGTTTCGAATAGCATGCACCCATAGGAATGAATGGACGTAGCCAGCACGCAGGGGGTTAAGCGGCCGGCCGCCGGCAAAGTCTGCGTGCCGACCGCTTCCATTCATTCCTATGGGTGCGTGCTATTCGAAACGGCCGTTTCAAATAGTACTTGCTCATCTCTAGTTATATTATGATAATTTGGGTAACCCCTTTTAAGCCAATTTAAGTTTTCCAACCAGACTGACAAATGAGCTTATTTATGGTATTTTCTGAATCTGGGTCCGTATATACTGTATCTAATTTTCTGGAGATTCAGCCTGAATATGATGGTCTGAACAGTAGCTTGCTGGTACATTGCCTGCCATTACATTTAGCTACCAAACTACAAAACAAAAAAAAAATGCACGTTGTACTTCAATTTTCCCAATTTGTAAAATTGTATAAAATGGGGATTTTATGATTTGATATGTGTATTTTATGTTCGGTTTGTAGGTTGCCTTTACCAGTGATCCACATAATATCTACCTCCCTGTGGGTATTCAATCACTTAGTAAAGAAGAACTGCGACAAAGGGCTGCTGAGTCTTTTATTTCGGTAAGAAACTGTGTTCTTTACAAACAACTAATCTAAAGTACAAAAGTGTTTTTTCTCTAAAAACCTTAGTCCTCTTAACATTGAATGTTATAGTTATTAATAAGCCCTATTTATCTTATTTAATACTTTTCTTTTATATAAACTTGGAGGAATAGCCAATACTTTTGTAATCAAGGAAAAACATGATTTTGATATCTTGCCATCCTGCCATGTTAAATTCTTCTTCTTCAGCTGCATGTTTTAAAATAAGACATGCTAATTCAGGGCTTATGAGTGCAGTGGGCGGGGGTGTCGCTCAATGATTGTATTCCCATTCATTTTACTCATTTGACTCATAAGGCTCTCTTCACCTCTGCAATTATTGATTCCATTGTTCTGCCTTGATATATATGGTGCAGCATATCACTGACCCTTACAGCACCTGATGGTGCTATAATGGGGTCTGTTGGGTTTGTCATGGGCTCAGCATAAATTATTTCTTTTAGGTTTTGTTCTAAACATTATGCAATGGGATCAGCATGACATTGAAATTTCCCCACTGTGGGACTATAAAAGGATTATCTTATCTTATCTTATTGTTGCTGCCATTTTAAACATAAGCTACAATACAGATATGAAAAGAGCCTTGAGCTATAGCCGCCAAGGAGTGTGCCGCAGTAAAAAAAAAAAAAGTCAAACTCATTGTGGTTTTTCTCGTAGTGCTTTTCATAGGCCGCAGAATTTCTGCTTGAATTATACCTATACAGAAAATGCTAGCATTTCCATTCATATAATTAACATGCTGCGATTAAAAAAAACAACAACACTTTTATGAAATCTCACTGTCTGCTGTGGATGGGATTAGCCAGAGTTCCATCCACTTTGCAGGTACCATAAAACGCTTTGGTTTTTGCCACAGCGTTTACAGTACATGGGAACCCTGGCCTCATTGTGTTATTTCATCATCCCCTGTGTCTAGTACGATTTTTAGGACTATAAAACTATTAGAATTTTGGTAACGGAAGGGTGAGGAAAATGCCACCTTTTAGTTCTGCACTGAGAAGTACATTGTCCTTTGAGCATAGAAAGTAAAATATTAGCTGACTTGCTATTTATTGACTTTAACTTTTTGGCTGTCATTCTGTCCAGGGATTTCTCTATTTTAGGTTCCTCCAGCAGTGAGGAAATTTAAATTCACTTTAACTCTAAAGTTTTCTAGCTTCTTCAGAAAGATTAAAGGGTCTTCTTATAAGAAATGTCATCATAGGTTTGGATGAGAGGATGTCGGAGAAAAGCGCTTCTACTCCTATTATGGTTGGCAATCTTTTTGTTGCCTTTGTGTATTTTCAGGTTAATGGCACAAAGTATTCCTTCCAAGAAGTTGGTTTATTCGTTGTTGTCATTGACGCTTGCACTGGAGCTGTAAAAGAAGACTTGTACTTTCCACAAAAAGATTTTGAGCAACTGGAAAAATATTTAGAATATAAGGTCCCCCAAAGGTGGGTGTATGTATATAGTGTATTTTTTTTCTTCTTCTATAGCACATCTATTTTTATGGAAACATGCATTGTCCTTACAAAGCTGACAAAGAGCACAACATAGTATGATTTTAGATTGTTAAAAAATTTTTTTAACTTCCTCCAAAACAACATAAACACATCTTTTCATAAATGGATAGGACAAGTGCATATAAGAAGCTTTATTACTATTAAAAATGTAAAAACTAAAAATTTCTCCACTAATGAAGCTGCTTTCCTCTCCCTTTTTTTAAAGGGGTTGTCTGAAGCTATTTGATACTGATGACCTATGCTGTGGATAGATCATTAGTAATACATAGGGGTCCAAAACCCCAGAAATCAGCTGATGCGGCCCCCAGAAGCCATATGCTTAGTATATAGCCAGAAGCAGCCCTGCTCTTATTCATGTGAATTGGAGCAGAACTGCAGTTCCAGGAGCTACCACTACAATGTATGGAGCTACGTAAACTTTATGGAACTCGCCGTCCGTACAATGTAGCTGTGGTTCTGCCTTGAGCTGCAGCCCCACTCCCACTTGAATGGGAGCAGGGTTGCTTCTGACTATACTTTAATATATGGCTTCTGGCAGTCGCATCCACTGATTGGCTGAGGGTCGGCCAACCCAACCAATCTGATACTAAAGACTTATCCTATGGTCATCATATGAGTTATCATTTACAAATACCTTATTTCGGCAGCTGAGATTGTTTACATGCTAGTCATTTAAATGTGTTATATAAGTAGCAATTGAAGGTTGGGCTCGGACTACCACGGCATGAGCCTTCCTGAGGGACTCTCCTACCAAGGCAAATGGATAAGGAGTTAAGTGATGTAGAGGCAGATCTCAGGATCCTCATCTACTGGCTGTACTAGATGGTGTTTACTACAATTGCCTTGTTCTGGTGGATCTAGCATGTTACTTTTAAGGGGTTGTTTAATGAATTCAACCCCTATCCATATGTCCTATAGCTAAAACGTATATCTGCTCTGTCGTGATTGCTCGAGCTGTTATGGGTTTCTGAATAGCCTATTTGTGATGTTACATTTGTCCAGCAGATGTTTGCTGGCAAGCTCAAGGAAACGCTTTTAGCTTTATTTTAGTGTGTAAATCCTATTGTAATTGTAACTGAGTTTTTCTTTTCTATACTAGGTCAATAGTTGCCATTGCTTCACGTGGAGGTATAGTGGATTATGGTAAACTTGCACATAAATTATATGACCTTGGTACAGCCAAAGTGCCATTTCTTCAGAAGAATGGTAAGTTGCTGATAATACTGCATTCTCTTACAAGAAGCTGAAACTAAGTGACCATGACCATCAATGTCAAACTTCTGAAAGTCCATTTTAGATGAAGAAACGTTTTGTTTAATTTCAGATTTGGGATGTTTGGCTTCCAAATTCTGGTGGATATCCACAACCAGTTTATAAGAAATTAGAGTTAATCTTTCCAATTAACCCTTTCACATGGATGGATTTAAATGATTGTTCTTCTGAAATCTAAGGGTTGAATGGTTGCTCATTGTATTAATGTTTAACAGAATTACGTCACATCTGTTTTTTGCTCCACATTTTCCAAAAGGCTTAACTTTTAAAATTCTGCTCAGAGCTGTTTGAGGGCTTTGTTTTTTGTGGGACAAATTGTACTTCATAATGAAACCATTTAGTATTCTGTACAATGTCCTGGTGAATAAATAAAAATACTGAATTGGTAGAATTGGAGGAAAGATTGTATTTACATGACATTCTTATGCACTTTGTTCTTACTGTATTCATGATGCAGCTAAAATGACACGTTGCCTTTAAAAAAAAAAAAAAAAAAATCTTTGAAAGGCCGATATCCTGATTGCTACTTAATCACAAATTTTTGGGAGGCAAAAAAGGTGGAATAGAGACTTGGGCTTGATTGAATAAGGCTCCTGTAGGGTTAAAGCCTGCCATGAGTGCCTTTTGGGTGAGGGTTATTACTGCTGATAGTGGGACCATAAACTAGTACTTTCCTTTTCCCAGGCCTCCAGGACTGGTAGCTCTTTGTTTGTATACAGGTCCCCCCCTGCTGATGTCGCCATTGACTTCCCAGGGACCACTGCAGCCAAACACAGGCATCTGGTATTGTAATCTCTTGATAAACTGCACATGACTGCTGTGACATGCTGTTTATAAAGAGGTCAAATCATACAGCAATTGGAGCTATGGTGTGCCAATCCAAGTGTCTGAAGGACACACACAGTTACACCAGATATTATTACATAAGCAAAAGCACTGATGCCCAATATTAAAACATAACATTTATTTATTCCTATATAAAATACCTTGATCCCTTATAAAATATCCTTGTGTAAGGACAACAGATAGTCAAGCTTTCAGACTCAGCACATGAGTATTATTCTTTCCTCACCCATGTAGCAAAGCCCAACCGTCTATCAGATGTAATAAATAGAAACGGTCTTACCAGGTCTAGTCGCCGGCTGGAGTACTGTAGACAAAGGGTTAATTCAGGAATCCTCCCTATACATATTCTCACAATGACCCTCAGTTCCCCGTAACTCCCGCCCTGACAAGGGCAGTCCACAGCTGTCCCTTACAGTTGCCTGGTATAATACCGTATATATCCCTACGCGTTTCCTGGCACCGTATTGCGCCAATCATCAGGGGATTTTCAAAAACACTAAAGTATCCAAGTACTATGCCTACCCACAGTGGTGAGACTAGACTAACTTAGCTAGACAGTGCTAACTAGCATGACTACCAATAATGACTATGATAGCAAATGAGGAACGATACCTGGTTTCTTTTTAAAGCCATCCAAGCTCCACCTTTTCTTCTGTCACCAAGTCCATTCCCATACAAACTGTCCGGAGATTTCGCGCCCTTTCCGCGCCTGGTGATGACGTAACATGGGACCACGTCATCCCCCTTCCCCTTCTCTGTAAACGGAGTGCCGAACAGAGATAATGCACATGCGCATTCAGCGTCAGGCGTCTCCTAGGAGATTCTCACGTGCACACTACACAGCTCGGCCGTACAGTGACGGCCGGCACTCACATGTCTTAACTCAGCAGCTCGTGTCTCAGCAGAGAGGGCCAGGGGCTGGCAATGCCTTAGCCACGCCCTTCATCCATTGATCTCTCCCCCACTCACAGTAACCTGGCAGTGGGGGCTCCTAACTACCCAGGACATACTGCATACTGTTAACCCCTTACTCTCCCATCTCTTTTTAAAAAAGGACCTAGACGGGTGTTCTTAAAGGGGCCACATATACAGCTAGAGCCGCAACTATATTGCTCCTAGAGCATTTTTGGCCAGTTCATTACAGTTAATTTTTATTCTACAGAAACACCTTTTTTCGAGGCTAATAAATTGATGGTTAGGAGCATGTGTATCTAAACATCCCTCCCCTTTCGCATTTAAGATTAGATAAAACAACAAAAGTTCAGTTGTTCATTTAGCCCCCGAGGGGCCTCCGTTTTTAACCTGAAAATCCATCTTGTTTCACACTAACGTTTTTTTTATTCCAATCACCCCCTCTCGGGTTCGGTTTTACAACATCAATCCCTGTGAACCTAAGACAATTTGGATTCCCCTGGTGCAATGTATTCACGTGTCTCGCAACAGGGGTATCAACTGGGTATACCCCTGTTGCGAGACACGTGAATACATTGCACCAGGGGAATCCAAATTGTCTTAGGTTCACAGGGATTGATGTTGTAAAACCGAACCCGAGAGGGGGTGATTGGAATAAAAAAACGTTACAGTGTGAAACAAGATGGATTTTCAGGTTAAAAACGGAGGCCCCTCGGGGGCTAAATGAACAACTGAACTTTTGTTTTATCTAATCTTAAATGCGAAAGGGGAGGGATGTTTAGATACACATGCTCCTAACCATCAATTTATTAGCCTCGAAAAAAGGTGTTTCTGTAGAATAAAAATTAACTGTAATGAACTGGCCAAAAATGCTCTAGGAGCAATATAGTTGCGGCTCTAGCTGTATATGTGGCCCCTTTAAGAACACCCGTCTAGGTCCTTTTTTAAAAAGAGATGGGAGAGTAAGGGGTTAACAGTATGCAGTATGTCCTGGGTAGTTAGGAGCCCCCACTGCCAGGTTACTGTGAGTGGGGGAGAGATCAATGGATGAGGGGCGTGGCTAAGGCATTGCCAGCCCCTGGCCCTCTCTGCTGAGACACGAGCTGCTGAGTTAAGACATGTGAGTGCCGGCCGTCACTGTACGGCCGAGCTGTGTAGTGTGCACGTGAGAATCTCCTAGGAGACGCCTGACGCTGAATGCGCATGTGCATTATCTCTGTTCGGCACTCCGTTTACAGAGAAGGGGAAGGGGGATGACGTGGTCCCATGTTACGTCATCACCAGGCGCGGAAAGGGCGCGAAATCTCCGGACAGTTTGTATGGGAATGGACTTGGTGACAGAAGAAAAGGTGGAGCTTGGATGGCTTTAAAAAGAAACCAGGTATCGTTCCTCATTTGCTATCATAGTCATTATTGGTAGTCATGCTAGTTAGCACTGTCTAGCGAAGTTAGTCTAGTCTCACCACTGTGGGTAGGCATAGTACTTGGATACTTTAGTGTTTTTGAAAATCCCCTGATGATTGGCGCAATACGGTGCCAGGAAATGCGTAGGGATATGTACGGTATTATACCAGGCAACTGTAAGGGACAGCTGTGGACTGCCCTTGTCAGGGCGGGAGTTACGGGGAACTGAGGGTCATTGTGAGAATATGTATATGTAAGGGGGGAGGAGGAAGGGAAAGACACGGCAGCCGACTGACTACCGGGGCTCTTGCAGGAACTTTTAGGATACAGCGGTTCCACGGACAGGCACAACCACACCAGACACGAAGTAAGAAATATAAATTTTACTCTATACCCTTTTGGGGTGAACTCCAGGCTAACAGGCCTGATGAAATCAATAATTACAAGACACTCAGCCGAGGGCTGAGACCCCTGAGTGACACTGCACCGTGACCTAATATGTCAGAACTAGTGAACTATGCCTTTAACTAGCGGCTACATATATATAGCAGCTGCAATTTACCTATTAATACCAAGCTAACAAAACAATGTAAGTATGCAGAGGAAGATCACCTGCGGTGTCACACTGGGGTTAACAATATCACAGTTTACTATTTAACTTACCCACTCCCCAATATCCACATTTCAACACACTACCCCAACCCTGCAGGGAAGACTTCAGCAACCGGTTTTGTTTTATCAGAAGTTGGTGCTTAGCTGCACAAGTCTTAGTGAAACAAATAACTCCTCTTATGACATACTTCTGGTACTATAATCCAGGATATAGTGTCTCTTTTGAATAGCAGGACAACACGTGCTGTATCTCCGTTTGGATAGAACTCGCTTTAAAGCAAAATGGCCGGAACCAGTCTATGCTAGGTTTTTGGCGCCAAAAAAAAAACAAAAACAAAAAAAAAACTATTTACTGCGTGTATACACTATTCACCCTTATGAAAGGTGAATCGGAGCTCCGCTTACCCGGGTTAGCAAGGGGGCGAACAGTCAGATGGACTTTCCGAAGGAAACAGGAATTTCTTTGCCTCCAGGCAACTGGAACACGGTGTCACAAGGGCTGGTCCTTCTTGTCATCCGCTCCGCGGCGTCTGCACAGCAATCGTCTCCAACTCTCCTGACATGGGAACCAGCAACAGGTTCGGGCTTCTCCAGAGCTGGCCCTGGCCTGAAACAAGCGTTGCAGGGCAGCGGATGGCAATGGATTGTCCCTCAGATCTCTCACTGCTCACAGCCAGCTTCTTCTCCCCCACTACAGCAGTCCACTTCCTCAACTCGTCACTTCCTGGTTTTTCCTTTACCTAACACAGCGGCATCTTGTGGTCAAAAAGAATTACTACAATAGAATTTTTCATTACAGAAACATCTCCTTTTACCACTGCTATTATCACATCACACACTTGTCAGTGAGAAGTGTTCTGAGACTGTATAGCATTAGTCACCCCGTGACACACCACCCCACTAGAGGTCGGCGTCCTCGACAGACCTCCCCAGACGAACTCATCCTGGGCGTATCGCTGTGGGGGAACCCCAGCATTAGACCTTGGCGTTCTGCGTAAAGTCGGGGCATCAGTCACTTCATTCCCACAGGTCGGCTCAGGTTCCTGTACAGGAGCAGCCATTAGTGTCGTCCCCTCCCGTGGAGGTAAGATCACCACGGCTGGAACCGTTTCAGACATGGGAACTGGTACATCCCACCACTCATCGGGATCAATCTGTGCAGCAGGTGTGAAGGTTGGGGCTGTCGGATTCAACCGATGCACCTCAGTCTCCGTTGTGGGAGTCTCTGAATTACAAGGTCTGAGCATATTACGGTGAAGAGTCCGGGTAACTCCTTCACCCCTTTCAGGCTCTATCTCATACACTGGTCCGTCAGGGATGACCCTTCGTTTTACTCGATATGGCATTGCCTCCCACCGATCATCCAACTTTCCCGAGGGTCTCTTGGCCCTTACTAACACCCTGTCCCCAGGTTGGAAGGGTTCATGTTGAACCGGGGTCTTGTCTGGGTGACTGGACAGTCGGGTTTTGTCAATCACCAATCGGTGTATGGTCTGCAGTTTTCGACGGTGTAGTTCTACCCAGTCATCGGGCGAGCAAGCGCCCTCTCTCTCAGGATTTGTCAAGTTCAATTCTTCAATCTCCCGTCCGGGATGCCCAAACAGCATCAGGTATGGCGTGTAGCCGGTGGTACTATGGACCCGATTATTATAGGCCCAGAGCAACTCAGCTAAGCTCTCTGGCCACCGAGCTTTTTGATCTTTCTCCAACGTTCGCAACATCTGAAGGAGGGTGCGATTGAATCGCTCACAGGCCCCATTCCCCTCTGGGTGATAAGGAGTCGTCCGGGATCTGTGGATACCATACACCCGATACAACTCCGACATGAGCCGCCCCTGAAAACATGCCCCCTGATCTGAGTGAATACGAGTGGGGCACCCATACACTTGGATGAAGTGCTTACACACAGCCCTGGCGGCAGATTCGGCAGTCTGATCTTTCGTAGCTACTGCTACTGCAAACTTGGTAAAATGATCGGTCATTACCAAACAGTACTGATGTCCGCTGTTGGAGTGTCCTATCAGGACATAATCAATCATCAGCACCTCCAACGGCGCAGTGGTCCTAATCGTCTGAGTGGGGGCCCTTTGTTCTGGGGGTTTAGCGAGCTCACAGGCCCTGCAGGCTTGGCACACGTCCTGCACTGTCTGCTCAAGACCAGGACAATAGACAAATCGCTGGAGCCACTTGAACGTTTTATCAGGACCAAAGTGGGCCCCTCTCACATGAGCCTCACGGGCAACTTCCCTGGCACTGGTACTTGGTATTACTAGTTGCCATCTCACCTCCAACTCAGTCTCTAAATATACTTTACGGTACAGTAACCCATTCTCACACTTCAGTCTATCCCACTGTTGCATTACTCTTGCCCCCATAGGTGGCAAGCGTTTGCGCTCCATCGGGGTAGGCCACTCCTTTGCCATCACCCACTGCTTGATCTTTCTTAGGGTCACGTCATCATTCTGAGCATATACCCAATCTCCATGGGTTTTCCCAAGCAACACTGGTCGGTCTGTCACCACCCCACTTGTCCGTGCCAGTATCACAAACAAGGGTATTCTACCCAAGTGGGGAACCTCTGAGTCTTCCAACTCTCCATCCTTATCTCGTCCGGAGTCATCCGGCGTCACTCGAGACAGGGCATCCGCATTTGCATTTTCTCTACCGGATCGGTACTTGATCTTGTACTTGTACCTGGACAACCTGGCCATCCATCGCTGCTCCAAAGCACCCAACTTTGCATTGTCTAGGTGCGCCAAGGGATTGTTGTCGGTCATAACAGTCACTTCCGCTCCTGTCAAGTATTCTGAGAATTTCTCCGTCATGGCCCACACTAGGGCCAGTAGTTCCAGCTTGAATGAACTATAGTTGTCAAAGTTCCTCTCTGTCTCCCTCAGGGACCGGCTTCCATAGGCTATGACCCTCTCACGGCCATCTTGTTCTTGGGCGAGCACCGCACCTAGGCCATGGAGACTCCCATCTGTGTATAACATGAAGGGCTTGTCAAACTGCGCATAGGCGAGTATTGGTGCACTCGTCAGGGCTTCCTTCAACTCCTCAAACGCCTGTTGTTGTTTCTCTCCCCATGGAATGGGCTGGTTCTTTGGCCCCCGGGAGGTCCCCCTCAGCAATTCGTTCAGCGGTCCTGCCTTCTTTGAAAAATTTCTTATGAAGCGCCGGTAATATCCAGCTAGGCCCAAGAATGCGCGAAGTTCCCTGAGGGTTCTTGGGACAGGCCAGCGTTGTACCGCTTCCACCTTGCTGCTTGCCGGTTGCACCCCCTCAGCAGAGACAATATGCCCCAGGTACTCAATCTGTGTCTGGAACAGCTGGCACTTCTTGGGCTTGACCTTGAGCCCATGCTCCATCAGGCGCTTCAGGACTTGTCTCAGCCTCTGAAGATGTTGTTCGAAGGACGATCCGAAGACCACAATATCGTCCAGATAGATGAGCACTGACTCAAAGTTTAGGTCACCAAGACAATACTCCATGAGTCTTTGGAACGTGCCGGGGGCATTGGACAATCCAAAGGGCATCCTTCTGAACTCATACAAGCCCATCGGCAAGATGAACGCTGTTTTCTGTCTGTCTTCTGCTGCCATTGGCACTTGCCAGTATCCGCTCGCCAGGTCTAGGGATGAGAAGTATTTCGCCTTTCCCAATGCGGATAAGGATTCCTCGATCCGCGGCAAGGGATAAGAGTCTCTCACTGTCTTTGCGTTCAGCTTCCGGTAGTCGACACAGAAGCGTAAGGTGCCGTCTTTTTTTCGGACCAGCACCACCGGGGCAGCCCACGGACTCTGACTTGGTTGTACCACGCCATTATCCAACATTTGATGTAACATCTCCTTCACTTCTTGGTACATGTTTGGTGGGATCTGTCGATACCTTTCACGGATTGGGGCCGTGTTCCCGGTCGGTATTCGGTGCTCGATAGCAGACGTACAGCCAAAGTCTTCGTCATGCCTAGAAAATGCAGCTTGGAACTCCCATAGGGTCTCTTCCACTAGCCGTACTTGGTCTGGACTCAAAGAGGGACGGTTTATTCCCATCATTTCCAGGATCTTCCTCCCATTCCACTCGGGCGTGGGTTTTTCAGGTTGATCCATCTGTACCGCCAAGGTCCAAACGTCCCCTCTCTCTTCCCTAAGAGTAAAGGGTCTTCTCCGGGCTGTCTCACCCTGGTGTAGGAAGACTCTGGCGACCTTGACTCTCCTTGGTAGGGTCACTTCATGATCCTGTAGATTCACGCACCGCACCGGCACTCGCCCGTTTCGGACTGTGGCCACCACTCGCCCAAACATCACACCAGTTATCTCTTCACACCGCTCTACCGGTTCCAGCTCGACATCCAATCCGTCCACATTCAGATTGGTCCCCACAGGCAACATCAATGTCCGTTCCTGCCGGGGAGGTATTTTTACGGGCGCACCATTCGGGGTATACACCGCCCCCAGCCGGTGGTTTTCAGGGAGTCCCTTCTGGATTCGGCAAGTCTGGACAATTTGCCGGAAAACTTGCTGTGTTGGCCTATGTGCCGTAGTCCGCTTCCAGTACTCCGGTCCTTTCTTGGTGAAAAGCACGTGGTTCAGGTCTCGCAACACATTCATGCCTAGAATCACCGGGACCTCCGGCAAGTAGGTAGACTTGACAAGGATAACTCCCTTGACTCCTAATTCTTGGCCACAGGCCCGAAGCCGCATCCAGACTACCCCATGTACAGGGATAGTTCCATTATCTGCCGCTCTCAGTCGGATAACCATTCCGGTGTTTGGTCGCATAAGGTGGCCATGGTGCCGTTCAAAATAGTCTAAGGGCATTGTTGTCACTTCAGAACCCGTATCCACTAGGCAGGGGACCTTCTTTCCCTCAAAACTCACTTCCAGCACGGGGCTTTTTGCGATCAAATCATGTGGGCTTTTTGGAGCACTTGGGCCCCCTGATACCCCCGCGGTGCGCCCTCTTATCGCGGAGGTCTCCCGTTTAACGGCGGTGAGTTGCTGGGCCTGGCCCTTCTCGGTCCTGGGCAGTTCCTTGAGATATGCCCGAACTCTTGACATTGCCAACATTGAACATTGCTATAGTCCCACTCCCGAGGTGGTGGCCTCTGTCGCAGTTGGGGGTCAGGAGGAGAGCGATACCACGGCCGTGATGGAGATGGCCTTCCCTGTGGTTCCTCTGTTTGCCACATGGGGGGTCTTGCTGAGCATTGACATGGGGGCCCGTCTGAGGGAGTTGGTAACGGGTTCCCAGCAGCAGGAGTCTGTACCCTACTCTGCACCTGGCTCAATTGTTGGGTTAGCGCATCTATAGTACGCTGCATTTCTCTCATCTGGGCCTCTGTCTCACCCCCTACAGCATTGGTCATCACCCTTCCAGCTCTCTGCATGGCGACCTGACCCACCTCTGGCTCCTCCATTTGAGTCCTGGCGATGGTCTCCTCCAGAATCTGGACAAAGGTCAGGGTCTTGTCCGCCAGCACGCGGTTCTGTAGTTCCCGCCTCACCGTACTCAAACATAATCCCCGAATAAAATAGTCCCTCAACAGCTCGTCATCTTCCTCAGGGGCACGCTGGGCGTGGGATTCGGCCCTCCGGACATCAGCTAACAACCCCTGTAGTTCATTAGCATACTCAGGGACGGTCTCCCCCTCCCCCTGTCTCCGATTAACAAACCGGGCAAGTAAATCAACTGACGGGGCACGGTTCCCGTAAACCTTCTCCAACCTGTTTACTATGTCTGTCACCGTACTCCTCTGGGACTCTGGCAGTAATGTGATTGTCCGTCGGGCATTCCCTTCCAGAGCATTTATCGCTACCTCCGGTTGGAGTTCGGGGGCTAGATTACACAGTTTAATCGCACTCCTCAGTCGTTCAGTCCAATCGGTCAGCAACATGTTATGTCCGTCAAATTTAGTCAGTTGGTTTAAGATGGCACCTGCTGGTAAACACCTGACTGGGGCTGTCGGTGCAAGGGTAGGTGCAACAGGCGGGAGGACAGCACCTACAGCCACCCCGCCATTAGGCACACGGTCCGCGTCCACCAAGGGCGCGTCCCCAGATGCGTTGTCCATGTCCATGGTGGCACCGTATCCTGCCGACTACGCCAAAAATGTAAGGGGGGAGGAGGAAGGGAAAGACACGGCAGCCGACTGACTACCGGGGCTCTTGCAGGAACTTTTAGGATACAGCGGTTCCACGGACAGGCACAACCACACCAGACACGAAGTAAGAAATATAAATTTTACTCTATACCCTTTTGGGGTGAACTCCAGGCTAACAGGCCTGATGAAATCAATAATTACAAGACACTCAGCCGAGGGCTGAGACCCCTGAGTGACACTGCACCGTGACCTAATATGTCAGAACTAGTGAACTATGCCTTTAACTAGCGGCTACATATATATAGCAGCTGCAATTTACCTATTAATACCAAGCTAACAAAACAATGTAAGTATGCAGAGGAAGATCACCTGCGGTGTCACACTGGGGTTAACAATATCACAGTTTACTATTTAACTTACCCACTCCCCAATATCCACATTTCAACACACTACCCCAACCCTGCAGGGAAGACTTCAGCAACCGGTTTTGTTTTATCAGAAGTTGGTGCTTAGCTGCACAAGTCTTAGTGAAACAAATAACTCCTCTTATGACATACTTCTGGTACTATAATCCAGGATATAGTGTCTCTTTTGAATAGCAGGACAACACGTGCTGTATCTCCGTTTGGATAGAACTCGCTTTAAAGCAAAATGGCCGGAACCAGTCTATGCTAGGTTTTTGGCGCCAAAAAAAAAACAAAAAAAAAAAAAACTATTTACTGCGTGTATACACTATTCACCCTTATGAAAGGTGAATCGGAGCTCCGCTTACCCGGGTTAGCAAGGGGGCGAACAGTCAGATGGACTTTCCGAAGGAAACAGGAATTTCTTTGCCTCCAGGCAACTGGAACACGGTGTCACAAGGGCTGGTCCTTCTTGTCATCCGCTCCGCGGCGTCTGCACAGCAATCGTCTCCAACTCTCCTGACATGGGAACCAGCAACAGGTTCGGGCTTCTCCAGAGCTGGCCCTGGCCTGAAACAAGCGTTGCAGGGCAGCGGATGGCAATGGATTGTCCCTCAGATCTCTCACTGCTCACAGCCAGCTTCTTCTCCCCCACTACAGCAGTCCACTTCCTCAACTCGTCACTTCCTGGTTTTTCCTTTACCTAACACAGCGGCATCTTGTGGTCAAAAAGAATTACTACAATAGAATTTTTCATTACAGAAACATCTCCTTTTACCACTGCTATTATCACATCACACACTTGTCAGTGAGAAGTGTTCTGAGACTGTATAGCATTAGTCACCCCGTGACATATAGGGAGGATTCCTGAATTAACCCTTTGTCCACAGTACTCCAGCCGGCGACTAGACCTGGTAAGACAGTTTCTATTTATTACATCTGATAGACGGTTGGGCTTTGCTACATGGGTGAGGAAAGAATAATACTCATGTGCTGAGTCTGAAAGCTTGACTATCTGTTGTCCTTACACAAGGATATTTTATAAGGGATCAAGGTATTTTATATAGGAATAAATAAATGTTATGTTTTAATATTATAAAGAGGTCACCTGTGAGGTCTTTGGCTGCAGCAGTCACCTGCCACAATCTGTATACAGGTGATCATAGCTGCCACTGCTGGAAACTGAGGCTCAGGGAGAGGTGACTATGTTTTGTTTAAGGCTCCACTAGCAGCAGTATTAAATTCTAAAAATAATAATAATGAAACCGACAATCCCTTTTAAAACTTTTCTTGGCCTTCAATCCTGGTATGCCTGTGTAATGAAGTAGAGAGTTGCAGGTGGATGTGGAAGAGGGAAGACTTTCATTCTAATCTTTTCTGCATTTTCTATCTTTTCTTTTTCTTTTCCTTTTCATTCCTCCCTTCCTTCCGAGTCAGAGGGTGAGCAGTTGCATATCTAATCTCCCCTAGTGATGTGAATATGTATGTGGACATAAGTGCCACGTATGTTTTCTGCACATCACAAACAGCAGGTTTTGTGCATCTTGGGCTTTGGATGGATTAGACTTCTAGCTGCAAACAAAGTTTGTGGTTTTTTTTTTTTGTTTTTTTTTCCCCTTAAAAATTCTGCTGCAATAAAGGTTTGCACAAAAGTATCTACCAGTGTAAAATATTAGTGGTATTTTCACAATGTGCTAAATGTTTACATTCAAAACAAAGGTACCGTATATTCTTGAGTATAAGCTGACTTTTTCAGCACAGTTTTTATACTCAATTCAGGGTCCAACCCAGGGTTGGACTGGCCCACCAAGACCCAACTATTAATCCTCATTTTGTTAATACAAATGCATTGGTCATGGGCCCCCAATCGTTTCCTTAACTAATGCATTTGCATTGGCAAAATGAGACACAGAGCACAGGACCCGCATAAATTAAACAAACTGGGAGGTCCTTTAGTGCTACAGTAATGATATAGGAAACTCCCCCTTCTCTAGCAAGAGAGATGAAAGCCTAGGAGCCCCAGCTGCTGCCCTGCATTGAGGAGAGGAAGCTAAAATAAAGTGAAAGTAAAGCGCACAGGTACCTGCTTGAGCTACTATAGGTATTTGGGGTTATTAATTTAGTTTCAGTAACTCCATGTGCCTCACATTAATAACAGTTAACCCCATCATGTCCCTCATATTAACCCCTGTGTGCCCCATATAAGGGTTACTAATATGTGAGGCACATGGGGGTACTAATAAATGACCTTAATTATGAAGAAACCTAATTATTACCTCCATATCTCACATATCAGTAACTCTTATGCGAGGCACACAAGGGGTTAATGTGAGGGACATGATGGGGTTAACTGCTATTACTATGAGGCACATGGAGTTACTAAGCTGTAATGCACATGACCAGACTTTTTATATTCGGGTCGGCTTATACTCGAGTATATACGGTATAATGCTTATCACTGTAATGTGCACTGTATCATGGTGGGGGCATTTGAACATGCTTTTAAATACCAAGCAATTTGTAGTACTACTTAGTATGCTTTTATTTACTCTTGTAAAACTGACAATTTCTAACCTTCTCTGCATATGTTTTCTTTAGGTAGCATTTCCTTCATTGGATATAATGGAAACTTTAAACCCTCTTGGACAAGACTATTCACGAGTCCTGCTGAGCAGGGCATTGGACTACTGGATAGTTATATTCCTTTACAGCATGATGCTTATGAATGTCGAAGAGTCGTCTCGAAAAAAAGAAAAGATATAGAACTATTGAAGAGAGCTTTAAATACACATTAGTTTAATCTTTGCCTAGGGGCATCCAAGCAAAATGTGAACTAACTTATTTAATTTATAGCAGTTACACTGTTATCCAGCATAAATCATGTTACTGTGTTTATTACAGCTGTGGGCCTAAAATCAAAGCCCCAATGCCAATGCACCTTCTAGTTGTATATAATCCTTAATGTTTTCACTTTTTTAATACTGTTTTGTAAAGATAGGTTTTTGCAGATGTTATGATTTTTGGTGGTTTTGTATGTGCTGTAAACTGTATTTTTATACTTTTTTTTTTTTTTTTTTTTTTTTTTATTACTGATATTTTATGATTGTTTTTATGGATATGACTGGAAGCGTTTTTAAGTGCGTGTTTCTTTGCACCGTTGTTTACTTGAAAGATATTTATCATTAAAATCTTTCTACAAATCAATAGTATTGGTATTCACTAATCCTTAGAGGAGGTATAAATACAGTTTTATGTGTAACTTTATTTCTTGGGTTAGATGAACAGTTTTTAACTGCAACCATTTTTTTCATGTTTCCATTGTAGCAAAACCCATATAATAGGGCAGATTTCTTATGCCTTATACAGCAGGTTTTTGTGTTTACTGCCACCATGTTAGTTTCCACAAGGACACCAGATTTATTCATTTATTTCACGTATGAGCTTGCAAAGATGTCCATGCAGGAGAACCACCCCAGCAGAGGAGGCAACTTGGTGAAAAATTCATTCCTCCTAACTATCCCCTAGGTTTCACATAAAGCATTAGTTATAGCAGTAGCAAAAACAGGCTCTGCATGCTATTTGCAGGCTCTGATTACTCTATATGTTAGATCCAATTGGAAAAAAAGGATCCTTATGCAGTAGGGCCTAATGCCCTCAATTGAGAGAAGCAGATGATGTCGTAGAAATTAGAGTTGTGTGATCCTGATAAAGGGAGTTTACCAACTACACGGTCTACCAATATGCATTTGGACACCCATGCAAATGAAGATATCTGTGGTTGTGATGTACGTCACGCCTTCCACCATTAAATAGGAAACAGCCTTGGCATTAGTCACATGCAAGATGCCATGAAGTGCAGAGTTGTCTGATTTTGAGAAAGAGGTAATTGTCGGGTACCACAGAAATGGTTGATCCTTAAGGGACATAGCAAGTGAACTGAATTACCCAAAATAGACAGTGGCCTATGTGATTATGAAGTGGAAGATGAACTGTGATTGTCGGAATGTGCCCTGAGTCGGCAGACTTCCGAAATCGGGAGATGGAGATGCACGAGTGCTGGCCAGAGAAACCGCACCCAACTGATGGCTCACATACACCAGGAGTTTCACCAGGCATCCGGGAGTATTGTGTCTATCAATACCATCCGTAAGGAAGCATCTGCTGGGTTCTACCAACTACCGAATATGAATAAATGTTGTTTTTCCATTCTACCACAGGTGTTCAAATACTTATTGGTAGACAGTGTAGACTTGGCCTATAGAACTGGCCCCACAAAGTTACAGAGCTGAATGCACTGAAAAATATACCTTTCATTGTAATTGTGGTTTCAGTAGATTTGCGGTAAAAATGTTTGAAATGAGAGCACTCGGCGCGCACACCTCAGCACCTGGAGCACCACTGAATCTGTTCTCTTCGCTCCTGTCTCGAGCCAGTAGCGTATTTTGCAGCGGGAGTTGGTATTAAATCCTGACTTGCGAAGCAGAAATTCTTTACACTTTGTGGGACATTAATCAACAATTTTTTTTTCACCTGATTTTGCCGTTACACCTGCGTTATGACGTGTTTGCGCCTTTTTTCTATGATAGAATTCCCTATCCATCACTTTGTGATTTTGGTAAGAAAAGTAGGCGTGCCTGGTTAGGCGGGCATGTGTTTGTCGGATTTATTATTTACATCTTTTTTAAAAAGGCAGAAAGTCATTCCACTCGGGGAAATGCGAACAAAACAGTGCGGACTACAGACCATAATTGTACAAGCATAAGACACATGCAAAATTGTACAAAGTTGGCAGGCTTAATATTTACATCAATTTTATTAATCATATTCAATTACTTGTGTAGAATCCTAAAATTTATTGTCAACTCAAATGCATGACTGCATCAAGAATGCAGAGCAGAGGGGTAGCTAGCGGGGAGGGGTAGGGGGCAGAGGGTGCGGCGGACCTGGCCACACTTCTCCTTTTAAGAAAAAAATTTTTTTTTTTCTTTTTGGATTTTGTGGGCAAAGTTTGCTCTGAGACAGAAAAATCAAATCTCTTCATTGCACAAGCTGAAAGGATTTGAAGCCATATTTGCAGATTCAGGGAAGTCACTTGTTTCTGCTTCTTTAAACACTATTCTGATCTGCGTCTGCGCCTTATTTATTATGTAGGCAAAAAAAAAGGCCAACGCATGGCGAGGACTTGTGCATGAAAATCAATAGATCATGCCAGAAACTGAAAGGGCACAACTGAAGAAAATTTCTTTGAAAAAAGGACATTTGATAAATAACCCCCATTGTATTTCTGTTAAGAACAGTGGGAGCATGAGAGCAAGTGCAGAATTATCCTGAATCCTATCCATTTTGCAGGTACTATAATACATTACTTTTTCGCAGCATGGGGCCCCGGCCTAAAAGACTTGTTTTCTTCCACCGGTAGACAGGGAGCAATGTACAGTATTGTGCAAAATTTTTAGGCAGCAGCAATAAAAAATGCTCAAAAGTAATTGCTTTCAGGACAACAAACGCACTAGAAAAAGCTTCTCCTTTTTTAAAAATTCTTAACTGGTTATTGTTGTTCTAAGCTTTGTTACTTAGTAAAGAAATCCTTATACTTTTGCCACAGCCTTTAAACCTCCAGATTGCACAACTATTTTTGAGGGCCTTCAATAATTTGGATAAACCTAATACTGATGTTATCAACATCCCCTTGTACAAAAACACCTTCGCATACACCTTTTTTTTTTACCCCTACTAAAACTACAGTACAGTGATACCTCGGTTCTCGAACATAATTCGTTCCGGGAGGTCGGTCGAGAACCAAATTGTTCGAGAACCGAAACAAAAAAAACCATCGGAAATAATGGAACCTGGATTAATTCGTTCCAAGCCCCAGAAAATGCCTATTTACTGGCCTAATTTGTATATAATATGTAGAAAAACATGAGTCTCAACAAGAAATAAGAAATAAAAGTGTATTTATTAAAACAAAAAAAATAAAATGTATTGTACAGTACAGTAAATTGTGTTTCATTTACTGTACCTGTACCAACCTTTATGGCAGGAGGGAATGAATGTGGAGGGAGGAGGGAAGGGGGATGGTTATTGTTCTGATGGGAAGTCCTCTTCAATAAAAACAGAGGGTAACTGCTCTTCGGGTGTTTCTGTTCTCTGTCTCTTTTGCTGAGGAGAATCAGAATCTTGCTCTGCAGTTGCTTGTCTGATTTCTTTATGGAAGAATTTGTCAATGGTTTGCTGTTTTTTTTCTCCTTTGCAAAATTTTGCGGAAAGTGGACATAACATTGTCATTAAAAATGTTAACTGCTCTATTTGCTACCACTTTATCAGGGTGATGTTGTTCAACAAAATTGGCGATTTCTGCCCATTTAGCACACATTTCATGAATAAGGCCACTAGAAATATCCTCCACTCTCTCCTCTTCTTCAGAAGAAATTTCTTCAACCATATCCTTCTGCTGTTGTTGTTGTAGGTGCATCAGTTCCTCGGTGGTTAACTCAGCAGCGTGACCTTCCACAAGTTCGTTGATGTCATCTTGTTGAATGTCAAGGCCCATGGTCTTTCCTATGGCCACAACATCATCAACCACAGCAACATCTTCATCAACGACAGGAGCTGACTCGGGTTCTAAAGCCTCACTGTCCCTTTCAGGCCAAAGTTTTCGCCATGCAGCATACAATGTGCGATGAGTGACATTACTCCAAGCAGTGTCAATCAAGTTTACACAATTCAGGATGTTGAAGTGTTCTTTCCAAAATTCCCTCAGAGTTAACTGTGTGTCATTTGTCACTTCAAAGCACTTCTGGAAGAGGGCCTTTGTGTACAATTTCTTAAAATTGGATATGACCTTTTGGTCCATGGGTTGCAAAATAGGGGTTGTATTGGGGGGTAAGAATTTTACTTTTATGAAGCTATAGTCATCAACTAGATCTTCTTCTAAAGCTGGGGGGTGAGCAGGAGCATTGTCCATCACTAATAGACATTTTAATGGCAAATTTTTTCCTGTCAGGTATTCCTTCACTCGAGGTGCAAAAACTTCACGCACCCACTCTGTAAAGAATTGTCGGGTAACCCAAGCTTTGGTGTTAGACCGCCACATCACAGCCAATTTACTCTTCATGACATTGTGTCTTTTGAATGGCCGGGGATTGTCAGAATGATAGACAAGCAAGGGTTTTACCTTGCAATCACCACTTGCATTTGCACAAAACAAAAGAGTAAGCCTATCTTTCATAGGCTTGTGCCCTGGTAGTGCTTTTTCCTCTTTGGTTATGTAGGTGTTGGCTGGCATTTTTTTCCAGAATAATCCGGTCTCATCGCAGTTGAAGACCTGCTCAGGAACAAACCCTTCTGCCTTGACATAGTCACTAAATTCTTTTATGAAGCTATTAGCAGCCTCCTGGTTTGCACTAGCTGCCTCCCCATGCCTAGTGA